>NW_017728994.1:28652444-28671828 GCF_001723915.1 Gavialis gangeticus | reverse complement strand
CTCATTGAGAATCATTGCTCTAGATGGACTGATCCTCTATACATTTGTCCAATTGCTTTTTGAAACCAATTATATTATAGGCTTCCACAACTTCCTGTGGCAACACATTCTGAATTTTAATTCACTGATGTTGCATTAAGAAAAGGGAAAAAAAAGAAAAAAGAAAAGAAAAGGGCTTCCCTTTGTTTATTTTAACCCTGCTACTTGATTTACTATATCAAGTGCCCCCTACTTCTTGAGTTATGTAACATGGAAAATAACAGTTCTCCATTCACTTTTTCCAGACCACTCACACTTTCATAGACCTCTGTCATATCCACCATTTAGCCATCTCTTTTTCAATCCCAACCTTTCCAGTCTTTCCTGAAACTGTTCCAGAGCCTTGATCATCTTTGTTGACCTTCTCCTTTCTAGTTTCCCTATATCCTTTTTGATATGGGGTGACCCACATGGTGGGCCGACTATGGATTTTTGTTTCGATGTTGCCTCCTCCCATAGGTGTGGGTTAATATTTGGAAGTTTCTCTCCATAATGAATGGGATGGAGACCCTCCAGAGGCCAGCACCAATTTCTACAGTGAGAAAACCTGCTGCTGCAGGTTTTGTGGGCTCAAAGCACAGTTCAGCTAGTGCATACAGCAGACTGATATCCCTGGAAATTTTAAGTCTTCTGCTCATTCACAGTGTGGGCAAGTGCGGGGCATATTCTCTCACAAAGAAAGTCTGTGGCCCATTGGTAGAGCTGTTGAGTCTCCATGAACTCATTCAAACCTCAGTCACTTTCCCCCATTCAAACCGCAGGCAGTTTCCCAAGACAGTTAGAAGGTGGGGGCCCTTCAGTACTAGGAACTGGACTGAATCTCAATTTGTTTTACCATCCACTGGCTCTGCAATGATCTGTGTAGCCTCTTTGATTCACCCCTGACTTGGGATTGGGTGGTATTTTGTTAAGAACCACCCTTGGGTCAATGGTTTTAGATCAGTCTGGTAACTCTGGTCACTGGGTGGACTCTGTGATGTTAAGTGTCTTGTACTTGAACATGTGTAAAAAAAGATCAGAACAGGATAACAGGGCCCTACCTCACCATGGAAGCACAGCTTTGTTTTCTAAAACCTCTGCTTGAAGTAAGTTTATGCATTTTTCTTGTGCTTCTTCCTCCAGGAAACAGCAGATATGCTGAAGAGTCACATTAAGGAGGAACTGATGCAAGTTGAAGCAGATGAGTCTGTTTATGAGTCCATGGCCCACCTCTCCACTGACCTGTTGATGAAATGTTCCCTAAATCCTGGCTGTGATGATGAGCTGTATGAATCCATGGCTAACTTAGTGTCTGGTGCCACAGAAGATCTTTGTACGTATAGTCTTGATGATTAATCGAGTCAGCTCTGACGTGCTGTAATTACAGTGTGTTGGAGGTGCCTCTTGGTTTGTGTCCAGGCACCCCAAAATGTTAAAAGGTACCATCTGTTCTCCACCTAAGTTTGTAAGCCCCTCTTTATAAAGTCTTATTTAGTTGCTGTGGAGATGATTTTGTTTCTGGAAAACCAAGATTATTCCGAGTTCAGGTGAAAATAAACAGCAGGGCCAGTCAAACTCTTCAAGAACAAAGCTCCTGTTGTTCCTAGTAATTAAGTGTGTTGGTGGGAGGAGGACTGTGGATAATGCAGACTATTGTGAAAGTTTTCTGCACAGAACTTGTTTTTGGATGTTTTGGATTCTCCTTTTGGGAGTCAGTGGATCTCTGCATGAAGTTTGAATGTGGTCCAGGCAAAAAACATTGATGCTTAAGATCACCAAGCTAAGCTTCTCTTTCCTCTGTATTTGAAATGTTTAAACTCTACAAAAGCCCAAACAAAGTTGACTTATCCTTCTGTTGTGTTTTATTTATTTATTAGCTTTATATGCTGTGCTTCCCAAAAGAGGCTAAGGGCAGCAGAGTTAAAACAGGGAGTTACCATGTACTGAGCAGTGGTGGCACAGTGCCAACTACTGTGCTGCTGGTAGTAGCAGTGCCTCACTCCCCTAACAAAAGGCAGAACCTGGGGCTACTGTCCCAGGCTCCCCCTAGCCCCATCGCCACACTACTGCAGGATGGCTTACAATAAAATAGATAAAATAAATACAGAACAAGTAAATAGACACAGAAAATAGAAACAGTAGATACAATAAAAACTAGATAATGACAGCACAAAATATTAAAATAAAATAATATGTAATAGAAGACCCTCCCCAGACAGTGACCTAAAGCCTGCTGAAGGCCTGCCCAAAACAAACTGAACAGACCAGGGGTGCTCAGCTTCCAACCTGTGGCGCTGTGTCATTTGGCCCATGGGGCTCCCCACAGATCCAGAAATTTGGCATTGGGAGAGCAGTGGCATCACTCCCTTGTTGCCAAATCTCCAGATCCATGGGAAGCCCCAAGCCTGGCACACTGGATCTGATGCCTGATCCAAGTGTGCAGGGCCAGGCAGGAGCAGTGCTGGGCCCCAGACCCCAATACTGGCAGGAGGGGGCAGTGCTGGGCCCCAGGGTCCAGTCTGGCCTATGGACCAGCCCCATGCCACTCATTTGGCCTGTGGGGCCAAAAGGTTGAGCACCACTGGAATAGATCAAACTGAGTTCCCTGTAAATTACTATTTACAAGTCTTTGGAATTAAACTCTGAAATGTAGCTTCATTCTGAAAAGTGACTCTCAGTGGCAGCACAGGGTTCCCCATTTTTTTGGGCTTAAGAAGAAAATAGACTGAGTCAAGCAGCATACTTTGAACCTTATTACTAAGGAATGCCTTCTTAGTCAAGCCTGATCACTTCAATGAGTTTGCAGAAGCTTGTAAGATGAGAAGTTATTTTTTTGATGCATGAAAAAGCTACATCCCGTTTTTACTCTCTGGTTGGCATGCAGGACTAAGAAGAGCTAAAAAAAATTAAAAATCCCAAACCATTCAGCCACTAAAATGAGCATCTGACTCTGACTTTGCACAAGGAGCCTAGTGCAGTGGTGAGGTGCCATTTTTAAGACTTCGCAAAATAGAGCTGCAGTGCCATGGCAAGAAGGTTTGGCACCTGAGAAAAAACCCACAGCGGCAGCCCACCCTCTCCCCATACACGGATCCCAGGGGGCACACGTCCCACCATGCTTGCCTGGGAGCGCGCACAGCAGTGGGAGCCACCCTGCCTCCATCCCCATGCCCTCCCCAAATGAGCTGCTCGTGGCTTCATCCTATGCCCTGCCCAGCTGGGCAGCATGTGTTGGTGCCCCTTCACTTCAGCACCTGGGACGGTTGCCTGCTCACCCCCCCACAACTGTCCCCTTGCTACAGCACTGTAGAGCTGTGGTTTTAATATAGAGGGTCTGTCCATGGAATTTCTTGTAACCATAGACTAGTTAGGGACAAAGTAGTTCCTCCTTTCTCCACAGCGCTGTGCTTTTGTTTGTTTTGGGGGTGTTTCTATACAAAGTGATGGTAAAAGGAACATAACTTTCAAGTCTAGCTACAGGAGCTGAGGAAAACCAAGCTTTTAATTTTAGAGATTTAAATCTTTAATCTATAAAATCTGCAATTGTAGAGACACTCTTGGAAGAGAACCTATTAAACTAGTGTGCTATGGAGTTCAGAGAAATGTTAAGGACCCCCCAGATTCTCATTAAGGAAGAGTCCTGTACACTCTTCCCTTTGCTATGTCTCATGGTACGAGCTGTGTAATTAGCAGCTTCCCATTCTACTCCAACTTTTCTGAGGCAAACATTTCTGTACTATTTATTGGTTTTGAGGTACGGCAAGAAACTGCAGCCTCCTTGTTTCCCTCAAGTGAATGGAGAGAATTGTGGACAAAATGTAGCTGCTCTAAAATTCTGTGATTTATGCCAGAACAGTGAAGCCTGTGTCTTAAAGAATGAAGAATTGACCTATGAATACAATTGGCTTTGTATACGCTTGGTAAAACCTGACAGAAAGTGCCTTCTATTTATTAGTGGAAAAGGGGGTTTCATAAAAGGTAGGTACAGATGCAAACTGAAACAAGTGCTTGTGTATTGTTGCTGTCTTTAAAAGCCAGTGAGCAGTGACTCATTTCTAGCAGGTTTAGTTCTCTGATGCCTTAATGAGCAGCTGTTAAGATTTCTAAAGTCACTAGTTTCTGGAGCGTGAGGATGGGGAAACTGAAAGCTAATTTTTCAGACTCGTCCAGCCTTGTGCACTGTAAGACCTGAGGTCCCAGCATCAATTCACCTCTCCCCCTGGCTTAACAGGCCAAGGACCTTCGTCCAAATTCCCATGCTAGCCTCAAGCACACCAAGACCCCCTGCAAAGCTGTTGGTTGTGCCACCTGGCTATAGGGTTCAGATACTGTGTGATCCTTCTCCCCCAGATCTCTGGCTCCAAGTTATATTCTCAAGTCATGCAACAAGAGGAATAGTTTTTGTAGCTAGCAACATTCAAGGTATCTGCTTGATCTGGTGCTTGATCTTCATGCAAAACAAAGATATCTGGGGTACAAGGATGTGGCAGTTGTCTCTCCCAAGGTTCTTCTTCCGTTAGGCATTTAAGTTTTTTTTCCATTTTCTCACTGTATGCTATTTATTAGGACATGTCAGTACCCCCTCTTCACTAGATTATATCACTCATCTAATGTTGGTTTTATGCTCACCCATGTGTCACCCTCTTGTGACAATGGGTATGTAGAACAATGCTCAAAGATGCTTTCCCACCCCCTTACAAGGTTATTGGTTTTCTATTTTCTGAGCATAGAGAGGTAGTTAGCTGTATTAACCTGAAGTCAGGCAGAAGGCAGAGTAGACTTTCACCTTCTATAAATAAATGTAGTTAGTCTATTAGGTGCAAATATATCTTACCATCTTCATTCAGCTTTGCCTGTCTGGTGTTGGCAGACTTTATTACACTTACATTTGACTGTCTGCTTTCATGTAAGTTTCCAGCATAATTCTCAGCAAGATATGACACTTGGGTTTGCCTACTGTTGATTTTGTTCTTTCATAGCAAAATTTAACATGGCTTTGGATTGGAAAAAAAAAAACGGACCCCATACCAAAAACATACCATAGTCATGCTATTAGTCATGTTTTAAAACTAAATAGGGTTGGTTAACAATTCATTAATGTCCCTTAAAGCATACCTGATGTCTACACTGGCTATAATTACTAATAATGATATAAAACAATGACCATTTGATACATAATTTTTCTTTGCTTGAAGTAGATGAATGGTTTTTTGGCTATTTAGATTGGTTTTACTCAGAAAAGTAGCAGCTACGTGATCTAAAGCTTTGACTTCATGGCTTCCTGTTCCTGTAATGGTGTATTAGTTCTACAGAACGTGGACAAAGAGGAACATGGTACTATCTGTCTTTTTCTATTCAGAAAATAAAATGAACTTTGTATTCCCTCCGCTCCCCTATTCCTTCCACTTCTGAATCCAAAAACCAGCAGGTTGGTTAGACTGTAGTTGTCCATGGCTCATTCATATAGGTTTCAAATACCATTTTATTAACATTATTGATTATTTGGATGCAAAATGAAAACTTACTGTACAAATAGGCACTCTACAGCTGATAGCTCAGTCTTGGGCTTTGTGGGTTTTAAACTGGCTGACAGCTAGCAGTCTAGCCACAACAGCACAGAGCTCATTGAGGGCTTCAAAACATGCTTGAGAAATTGAGTAAACATTTAGGTGATTAATCTGCATCTGCTCAGGTACGTCTGTGTGGGTTGCAGTCACTTCATTGACTGTTGTAGACAGACTATTACAGACAGTAACTACCGGTAATTCTCAACATGCATTTGGTGCCCTCACTAAATGATGTTAATCATGTGTGCTGTTATGTCTTCCTGAGCTGTGCATTGGAAGCATCTGGAAACTGGAAGAATGAAATCTTCCACAGTAGCTTATCATTTTTGGTTACATGAAATCCAAAACGTCAGAACAGAAGCTTCTTCAAAAATGAGACTTGTCATAATGAAAGCACTTGTATTAAGCTGACTACAGTGAAGTATATTCCTTTTTTTTTTGGTGTAGGTATATAATTCTCATTGGTCTCAATGGGATTTAGCACACAAACAATGGTAGGGCTGTAAATTGTCCATCTTTCTTTTTGTTTCTTACCATGAAGTCAAGTAGCTGGTGGGTGGTCTTGGGGACAGTATTTTAGAAATGTCATCAGCTGATTGTATTGGGTTTCTACATGGAAAACACTGTTTGAAGACAGTCATCCAATTACTGTTCACAATTGCTCTTCCAGATGTTGAGATGCTCCAATCAAAATCAGACACCCCGATCACTAGAGATGAGATTTCTATGAGAACCAAAGACTCTATGCTGCGCAAATTTTTAGAAGGTGAGAACTGTAGGCTTGCAAGTGCATGTAAGGGGTGGTGGGGGTTGCTCTGACTGAGGAGGACCTTTTTGTTACTATTAAACCATTCAGATGAGAGCAACTTGAAATATCTTCCTGATGTGGAAAGCTAGAAGCAGACTGGTACAACTTAAAATGGTAACAATGTCTGGTAAAATGCTCAAGGTATCAGACCTGCTTGGGACACAGTACAGTGCATTGAGAACTGGGAGTTTCTGCCGGCAGTGTTGTATTATTGAATAGTTATACCAGTGCAGATTGAAGAGACATGGCCTTTATCTCTCTAATTCACTATCTAACTTCCTACATTGGTCAAATGCCCCTCTTCTGGGCAAGGCCAACCTAATGCCAGACTGCTTTGGAGAGAAGAGGAGTCAAATGCTGATTTTTCAGAAATGAAAACTGTCCTTTAAACCCCCTCTCATTTGTTGTACCAACCCAAAGTGTTCATGGAGGAAGACCTATTTAATATATGGGGGGGGAGGGTTGCTTGTTGGGGTCAGTGACTTGCAGTATGCTGCAGTCACTTTCAAGCTTTTTTGCCATAACCATGAAGGCTAGAAACTTCCCTTTATTGCATTTCAGAACAGAGGCTTTCAATTACCCAACTTCAGGATTCTTAACTAACACTAAATAAGGTAATATTTGTGCTAAAATGGCAAGTTGGCCATTCAGCCTCTAAAACAGCTTATCCGCTTGTGCTGAGTTCTGAATGTCCAGTATCTTCCCTTGTGCAAAACATGACTTTCTGACTCCAAGTGGATTGTTGATTAAATTAGTGGAGTGTCAGATTCATCTTTGTAAAGGGGAGGCTGTCTTGGACTTTTTGTATGGAGAGCCACAGCATCTCTCTGCAAAATGGGACTCCAGGGGTGTTTTTCTAAGAAAACATCCTCCACTGAAAGAGGAGGAATAAAACTACATGAGATTTGGAACCATCTTAATCTGTGCAGGTATATTCATTTGTGGTCTGCATCTGTTAACTGAATTTCATGTCAGCTACTATGTGTTGTGACTCTTCTCTACTGCTGGTCTCCAGTTGTGATGGGCAAGGGAACTTTTCTAGACAACATGTCCCTGGTTAGACTGGAAGTAGGGGAAAGAATTGTGAAGCCACTGTATTTGCCAAATTTGTTCCCTGAACAATACCTAGTATCTGAGACCAGATTTGTGCAAATAAAACTTTTGCTGTGGCAGCAGTGGACCCATTTCATACTGGCAAAATGCTTTTTCCTTTGTCACTTGTAGCTTATTTTCCTTGTTGACCCTGTTATACATTAAACACAAAACTGTGCTAGGAAGCTTGTGTCAACAAAGCTGTGCTCGCCCGACTCTGAAGCAGTGATTCTCAACCAGAGTATTGTGGCACCCTGGGGTGTCTTGAGATCTTTTTAAGGATGCTGTACCATGCTAGGCAATGTTAGCAGTGTTGGGTGTGCAAACATGACCCACAAGATAAAACCCAGAGATTTCAAATAGGAATTCATAATATTAAAAACATTGTGAGCTAGTGTCTTTCTGAGTTCTTTTCAACAGAAGAATTGCTCTAGTATTTTTATGTAGTCAAAAAGTGAGAGAAAACTAAGAGCTGGTGATTTCTAAAGGTGTCTCAAATCTAAAAGAGTTGGGAACCACTGCTCTGAAATGTGTGCCCACCCTGGGTATTGTTTTGGGAAATCCTGTTGCCTGCTGCCACCTGCCTGTGCTGCTGTGAGCCTGCAGGGTGGAACATGGGTCTAATAGAAGAATTGGCCATTAAGTGAAGCCAAGAAAATGACACTAAGATGTCTTGGCCAGGAACTTAATGTGGCACTTGGGGCACTTGTACACATGATGCTATTAACATGTACGTGTGATGAAAATGTCACTGTGTGGCTTAATGGTGTCATGGTGTACACGTGCAAGACTTTGGGGGGTTTTAAATGATTTTGCATTGTTTCAAACTAAACTACATCCAGATGTAGTTTAGTTTGCAGTGTTGCAAATTGCAATGATGCAGCTGTCAGCTCACCCCTTAGTTGTGGGAGAGGCGGGCAGGCTCCGCAGAAAAAAAAGGATCAGGCCCCTCACCACTTCTGCCTTCAGCAGGTGCCTGCAGAAGGCAGAAGCGGTGAGGGGCCCGATCCTTTTTTTTTTCTGATGGAGCCTGCTTGCCTCTCCTGTGGCTGGGGGACAAGCTGCTGGACGGCCAAGTGGCTCTGGAGCTGCAGGGGCCCCCAGTCCTTCCCTCCACAGTGGTAGTGCCCCCTGGGACCACCTGGGCAGGTTGCTAGCAGACCGGGTACTGCCCCAGGACAGGGTTGGGAAGAGTTGGATCAAGCCAGGTCAGCACCTGGCCCACTAGCAGCCCACCCAGGTAGCTCCACAGGGCACCACCACTGTGGAGGGAAGGACCGGAGTCCCTCCAGCTTAGGGGCCACTTGGCCTGCTGGTATCTCAGCCCCCGGCAGCAAGACGCAGGCAGTTCTGTTGGAAAAAAGGATTGGGCCCCTTGCTGCTTCTCCCTTCAGCAGATGCTTGCTAAAAGCAGAAGCAGTAAGAGGCCTGATCCTTTTTTTTTTTTTTTTTTGGCAGAGCCTTCACACAGCTGGGGGGAAGGGGTGGGGGGGCAACAAATTGCCAGTGGGCTGAGCTGTGGGGTCCCTGGTCCTTCCATCTGCGGTGGCAGTATTTCCCAGGGCCACCCAAGTAGGCTGCTAGTAGGCTGCGTGGTACCCCACCTCAGAGGCAGCACCCGGTCTGATCCAACTCTTCCCTGACCCCAAGCTGGGGCAGCACCCGGCCTGTTAGCAGCCCACCTGGGCTGCCCTGGGGGGTGCCACTGCCATGGAGGGAGGAACCAGGGCCCCCTGCAGCTCAGGGGCCACTCAGCCTGCTGGCAGCTCGCCCCCTGGCAGTGGGCAGGCTCTGACCAAAAAAAAAAAAGAAAAAGAAAAAGCCTCAGGCCCCTCATCGTAATGTGACAGAAAAATTGAAACAGTTTAATCCTTAGGGTTTTATTCTATGCCCCACTGTTTCAATTTAGGGGGTGTAGAATAAAACCTTGGGTATTAAACCCCCGTCACATGTACAAGTGCCCTTGGATTTCATACTAATGTGATGGAGGAGAAAAAAAATCCAGTTGGGAGACCTAATCTGCACTGGTCTTAGACACCCAACCAACATCTGATATCCAGCTGTACTGCCCTGCTGGCTCCCAAGCCTGATCTGATCTCTGTTCCAAAGCTGGTGCTTTTGCATTTTCAGACTATACTCAGTCCCCAGCTCCCCACTTCCCCTCAGACATGATCAGAGTCCCCATCCAACACTTCTCTGACTCTTCAGATTCCTGCAAGATCCTGTTTCAGTTCCCTGTGAGGGATCCATCTGGTGGAAGAATGGGACTGAAACTGTGGCTTTTAATTTCCTACCCTGTGTGGCCCCTGCTAGTGCTGTCACTCTGTGCCGGTGGCATAACAAGCTGAATGGGCATCTGAGGTAAACCCTGCAGGTGGGGAAGCAGCGGGGACACAGTTCTGGGGAGGTGAGCATGGGGCAGGCGAGGCCCATAGATTCTGAGGAGGGGGAGAAATGTGGTTTGAGGGCAGGGGGTGAGGGGGCAGGAACTGCTAAACAGTCCCTACTCAGCTGTGGCTGTCATGCATGTTCTGCCTGGCCCAGCTGTTGCTCTTAAAGCAACACCAGCCAGGAACTATTTCAGAGTTCACAGCATGGAAGTGCTGCCAGGACATGGACTCTGTCGGGGTTGGGAACAATTCCAGTGTCCTCCTAATTTGGCTCCTGGGGAGGGTGCTCCTCTTGCCCACTCCTAGTTATGCTGCTGCTTTGTGGATGCCGTTGTCCGTGCCTTACAGATTTACATGCATCACTGAAGGGAGGAATACTTCAGTGTTTAAAGCATGTGCCTAGGACTTGGGAAACCCTGATTCAGTTCCCTGCCATTCAGTAAACTGTGGGTAGCCTTGGGCAAATCACTTAGCTAGCCTGCCTCAGTCACAGGAATATTGTGAGGATGGAGGCACTAGGGACTGCAAAACACTCTGTTGCTATGCTAATAGGGCCAAATTCATATAAAAGCATGGCCTTTTATATTAAGTTCCAAGGGGAGTTGGTTCAGCTTCTTTGGCAAGATATCAGCATTCCAGTTCATTAATATAAAGACAGGAACAGGTTCCATTTTCAGCGTTCCCTTTGTCTCTTCTGCTCTCTTCCTGTGGCATACTTTAAGTTCCTTATCAGGCTCATCATAGCTGTCATGTGCAAGCTAGCATGTAGGTCTTGGGGGTCTTTTGGGGTAAATTGTAGCCTACACCTGCAAGACAGGGTGGGTGGGGGCATGGCAGGCAGTGGCGATGCTGAGAGGGGAGACTACAGGGGAGCTATGGTGAATTTTGGTGTGCTGCTGCCCCCTTCCATAGCCCCCTTTCCAAATGCTGCCAGTGCCTTGCCTCACCTGCCCTGAGCACAGCCCACCCTTGCCCTGCACACAAATCTGGGGGGCACATGCCCGTATGCCTCCCCTGGGGGTGCACACAGTGGCTGGGAGCTGCCCCTCTCCACACTCCCGAATAGGGTGGCCATCATAGAGGACAGTCCGGTTGTCCTTTGTCCTCTATTAATATGAAACTGGGCACCTTTATGGCCTCTATTTTTCTCTTCAAGAGAAAAGTAGAGGACATAAAGGTGTCCAGTTTCGTATCAATAGAGGACAGAGTAGTAGAAAACCAGAATGTTGCTTTACAATGGTCACTCTATCCCTGGACAAGCCATCCATGGCTCTGTCCCACAGCCTGCCCAGCCCTGGCTGGGCAGTACCTCCTCCTTCCTCTACCCCAGCCCCACTCCCTCCCTCACTGTGGGGGCCTTGATCTGCCTCCCCATACCCCTTCCCTCCCCCACACCGCTTTCCCCCCACAGACTTACTGGCTAGATGTTGATCTCCAAGCTGCCGGGCTGCACATTGGCAATTGGATCGGTATTGGCTGATATGGATGGTTAATAATTGGTCATCAGTATTGGCCAAAAAAATCTTTATCCCTGCACCCCTAGCACTGACTCTTGTTGCCTTTCAGGCAGTAGCGTAGATATGCCAGATTCAGAAGAAGATTCTTACCTGCAGTGCAGTGGGGAAGATCTTTACTACACTATAGCACAGGATGACTTTCCTCCAGAGGTGGCTAACAGGCCCCCAGTTCCTGTTCCAAGGCCGGATGCCAGCTCCCCACAACCAGACAAAGAGCTGTACATTTCCAAAGGTGAGTCCTGTACCAGAACAACTTGTAGTCAAAGCTACAGAACATAGGTTCAGGGTGCGTGTGTGGTAGATGGGGAATAGAGATGTATTCCAGATGCTAAATGCTGATCAGAATCCACATCTGGCTTCCCAAATCCCCAGAGTTTGGATTTTTCAATTCTGGGGTCCTGGTTCAACTTGCAAGAGGTAACACCCCATTTTGGGATCCAGTTCTTGATCTGAGTTTCACTCCTTTGCCTACGCTAGGTATATCCCAGAGTTGCAAGGCAGCTATTAGGCTAGTGGCAAAACTGAGACATAGAAACTGTAGCAGTGTGATACAGAATGGAAAGAGCTGTGGAGACAACTTGGGAGTCCTGACTCCAAGCTGCTACTCTAAATCACATTCACTTCCATCAAAATTATTAAATACCTCTGGAACCACAAGATAAAATATAGAAAAGCCATCCTTATTGGCTGTGGTTTTTCATATGATCTGGTAGATTTCAATTAAATGGAATTGTCAGGTCAAGTATTTTAAAGGCAGATTTGGAAATCCTGGACATAATATTTCAAGTACATTCTAGAAATATTATAGTAAAGCAATGGAAAGTCACTTAGGGTGACCCCCAACAGCAGAGTGACACTAAAACACCTGTGGAAAAACATGCAGACCTTGGTTAGGGCTGGATGGGTTGAATCAACTGATGTTCCAGGGAAGGAAGTTTTCATACTGTCCCTGTCCCATTTTCTTTCACAGTCGTCAGTGGGGTTGCATGGGTTGTAAGGTAGTGCAGAATTAGCTTCATTTCTCATTCTTTCTCTCCTGCCTGATATGCAATCTGGTATCTAAAGAATATGTGTCTTACAGTTTTTGCACAAAAAGCCCGAAGACCTGAGAATCTTTATATCTCTTCAGAGAGGGTTAAGAAAGGTAAGTCTAGTGTCTGCACCTTGAAAAAGTGACTGACTTAGATTCATGTGTGAAAGTTATATACTGACTTACTTCCATTGCTGGAGTGGACATAGCCACCTGCAACCTCTCAGCTAAATGCATTGTTGAGGCACAAATGTGTGTCTAATTTCAACTTAATTCATAAGAAACACCCCTAACATATTTTAGATTCCACCAGCACTTGGATGACCCTTTACCTTTAAGTCTTTGAGGTGTTTTCAAAGAGTATCTGGAAAGATTCTAGTTCTGTGGCTGGGGGTAGGGAAAGATTTTTGATTCATGGATTTTGGGAGGTGGGTGATTTACTATAGGGGTGACAGGCTTGCTCCTGTGTGTTGATTATAAGTCTTCAAGACTATCTGTAACTGGGGATGCATACCAGAGTCTGATGATGACATGCTTCTGCTTTCTGAGCTACGCATCTCTTCTTCATTTTGCTTTGTTTAGCTTTATGTGATCTAAAGCATTTGTAAGGAAGTACCTAAAAACCAACCCCATTGATTTCTTGGTAGCTAACAATCAGCTAAATTAGTTGCAAAGCACTGTTAGGCCAGGAAATGTCAGCCATAGGTCACTGCTACTGGTATAAAAAGTATAAAAAGAAAATAAAACAGCTTCCTGTATTGAAAAAAGTAGATGTGCAGTCAGGGACAGGATATTCTATATATATATAGCTGGTTTATCTTTCTATCAGTCAAACTTCAACTTATATAGAAAGCAAGACTTCTGTGTTTTTTCTGTTAGGTTTATAATGCTCATTCTAGTATGCTGTTAGGGCATTGTACCCAAAACCTTATGTAACCCTTGTGGTAGGCACTGTTTGGCAGCAACAAGGGCCAAGTTCAAATTTCTGGGTACTCAATAAGTTTTCACTGTGGCTCAAGCCCCCACCCAGAAAACCGGTGTCACTGAATTTGGCTGGGGTCTTCCCCATAAACCAACCTCCTCCTGGCAAGTAATGTAAACACAAAAGGACAGAATTATTACAGAAAACAAAGCTAAAAAAGAATAAAGGAAACATCAAATGCAGTTCAAACACTCTTAACTACAAGGTATAGTCTCTAGTTTGCACCTCTTTTGGGGAGACTCCACCCATGCCTAGGCAGTCTGAGACATGGCAGCTTACCCAAAAGGTTAGTTCTGGGGGCCTGCACCACTATACCTGCTACTCAGTAACAGGTTGGATGTGAGGCCTACACTGGAGAGTCTTATGAGCTGCTCCTTGGGGTTTGCTGCACCTTGGGGAGCTGCTAACGAGCATAGGTCCTTCTGTGATGCAAGGGGCCCCTCATTGCTCCCTGGGAAGCTGTAGGGCAGTGATCTCCACTTCCACACGGTGGCTTTGATGGGGTTCTTGCGGCTTCAGTCAGCATACTGCAACCCCCAAAATTCCTAGTCCCAATCCCACAGCTCTGCTGGGGCAAAATAGCTTCAAAAGAACTCTGCAAGTGTATCAGCACTGTGGCTTGGACATACAACTGGTCTCAGCTGCACAGCTAGGCTGAGACAAAAGGAGCTGCTAGCATGAAAAATGGACCAGGCTCTAGGGTTGCCAACCCTCCCAGATTGGCTGAGGGTCTACTAGAATCGGCATCAGTCTTCTGGTGACTATTGAAGGCAATCCGGGAGATTTTAATAGGATGTTTTAAGAAAATAAATTAAATTAATGACACTGCATCATGTTGGGGAAAAAAATCTCCCAGAATAGCTTCAGTCAGAGTTGGCAATCCTACCAGGCTCCAACCCTGACCCAAAACTGCTAGATTCTAATCCTGGCAGTTTGCTCCAGGGATTAATACCCCTATGGTATTATCCCACTCAAAACCCAGGAAAGAAAAGGGGAAACAAGAAAGAAGGAGAGAAGAGGAGTCCCAGACACAGAGACTCTCTCTCTCCCTTCATGTAGGCGCCTGGGACCCTCTCTGGGGTCTTCCTCCCAACCGCAGCTCCAACCAGCTCGCCTTTCTGTGTACCTGGTGTGATATATCACTCTAGCTTTCCCAATCAGGGCTTCCATGCCCTTCTCTTAACCAGTTAATTTAAAAGATCACTGCCCAGTCTAGCCAATTAGCCTAGGGGTCTGATCCGATCTCTCCTGCTGAGCATGTCTGAAATCATTCTTTCCTTTTCAGTATACAGCAGGGTGGGTGGAGTCCTAAACAAAAGCCACAGGTGTCAGGACACCCCAGGGGGCTTTTCTGACTACCTGCAAAGACAGCCTTGCTGCTTTTCAGATCACAAGCAGAGATGAGACAAGATACAGAAAACATGAGTATGTACAGTAAAGTAGATGCATATTAAACATGATCATATTTAAAGTAGAACACACTTTGAAGTACAAAATTGCTTGTACCTTTTGTGTGTCTTACACATATATATTTAACCCTGTAAGTTCTGAACCATCCACAGGCCCCACTGACCTTAGAATGGGGTCATTAGCAGTAATATGCTGCTCTTACCTAGTTGTTTTTCACTCATAGTTCTCATAATACTTCTTCATGAAGAAAAGCAACGGCAGAAGGCAGAAAGAGAAGTACTTTAGCAGGCCCATGGCAGAGCTGGGAAGATGCTCCAGACCTGAGTCCCAGTCCAGTGCTTTATCCACTAAAACACTGTTGCCTTTGACCATTGCTTCAGTACGTCCAGTATGTTGAGATGAATGTTGGTTTAGTAGCTTGAACACTGGATATCAATGGCACCTGACACCCACTCTGCTCTGACACTAGTCAAGACAGGTTTTCTCTCAGAACTAGTTTTTCCTGTGACATTTTGCATTTGTTTAAAATAAGCTATTAAGAATGAGAGCACTCATTATTATTACTATCTGCTTGCACACAAGTACCCCAGGTTTTGTCTGATATCTCTCAATTTTATTGTAACACAAACAGTTGCATACATGGTCAGATCTAGGATTCTGAAAAACAGGATGTAGATGGTGTAGCACATCAACTCATAAATTCAGTGAACATTTCTGTCCAGTAAAAAATAAACTAGAAGCTTTATTAATATGTTAGGGGGCTAGCACTATAGTATTTATTTAAGATCAAAGCAAAAACAAATATTGGAATGTGTACTAATTTGCTAATTTGCTAGATTATATATAAAGTTTTAAAAAATGCTAGGCAAAAATTAATCAAAATAGTCAAAAGATATTATATAATTAGTTCTTTAATCATTCCAGTTTAAATGCAGGTCTCTTATTCAGATTCATAAAGCAAAATCTAGCTTGCTTGAGCATCTTGACAGTACCTGTAGTACTTCACTGTCAGTCATTTCTACACCTGAGTTAATATTACCAAACCTGAGTTAAAGTATTTAGCTAGAGCTAAAACCAGGATGTAGGGCTGTGAAATAGAAGAGAGGCATTACCATGAACATCTAAGAGATAGAAAAATTGCAGAAGAAAGACCATAGTGTGGACTGTCAAGACCACAGTCATTAACATTGGTGGCATGGAGAAGGATTAGCCAGAATTAGGGAGATGACAATAAATAATGAAGTCACTTGACTCCCTCAGTGCTGCCAGAATAGAAATATCACTGCCCCTCCCAGGCAGTTGGTTTTAAAATTTGGGTGGAGCAAGCATCAAAGGACACCCCTGCAACTTCCTGCATCTGCCCCTGGTTGCACATCATAGAATGCATCTAAGATGGGTCACTTGGGTTGCTGGAACCACACAGTTTCCTGAGTTCTCTGTTCAGACCATCTACTATACCTGCAGAGTAACTTAAGCATGTTTTTACCTGTCCTGTGACAAAAGTCCTGGATACCTGGGAGGTCTCCACTTGTATAATTAACATTAGAGATGTAAATTGCACCAGCTCTCCTAAGTTAGCTGCTGCAGTAGGTGTAACAACAGCAGCTTTCTAATAGATGCTGGGGAAACCTGTAAGAGCCTATTTGCATTGAGGAAATGCCTGACCCAGAATGGTTGCAGACACATATCAACACTGGTATAAACTCTTGTGTTTTACTGCTATTTTTGTGGAAGTAACTTTACAGTGGAATCAAATGAATTAAGCCAATGTAAGGCTGCTTGTCATGCATCCCCTCCTCAATAATGCTAGTGTAAAACCAGATTCCAAAGGCATGTGTTGTGTATCCAGGCCAAAAACTGATTGCAGAAATTTAGTAACATTTTGACTTTCTCTTTTCAGAACCAGCCGTCAGGCTAGTCAGGGACGCATCTCAGTCAAGCATCTATGATCCATTTGCTGGGATGAAAACCCCGGGTCAGCGGCAGTTAATTACTTTACAGGAACAAGTCAAGACGGGAATACTCAATGTGGATGAAGCTGTGCTTCATTTCAAGGAGTGGCAACTGAACCAAAAAAAGAGATCAGAATCATTCCGGTTCCAGCAGGTACATGCTTTTTTCTACCTGTTAGCTGTTTTCCAGTCCTGATCACTTAGTGGCTTTGCTGCTCAACTTAGCCACTTAGGTACCTTCCTCTAGGTCACCCAACAGCCACTGAGGGCTGTTATTTTGTGACTCATCTCCACCCTGTAAGGTCCTGCCCATCCTGTCTGTGCTGAAATTTCATGCTTATCAGTAGCCTGATCCATCTCCTGGCACTCTGCAAGCCAGAATGAAAGAAGGCTTTAGCCAGTGTCCAGAGGTGCTTCTTTATGACTGGCAAGATGTTCTAGTAAACTAGTTTTAGGAAAAAGCTTTGATTAGTCAGCCTAATCCCTGTGTGGAGGTCAGTGTCTGAGAACAGCTCAGTAGTTTGCAGCAGGGGCTGAAACACTAGCAGCCATATTGTAATGCTTCTGTGTTCAAGCCTCATTGGCTTTCCCATGATTAATGCAGCCCTAAGCTGTGTTGTCATCACTGCCAGTTTAGGCTGTGTCAAACTTGACTATGGCATATGAGCTAAGGCTGTGGGTGCTACTGTCATTCGAGACTCTTTTTGGAAGGGCAGGACTATACTTCTACCCCATTCTCTCCCACAAAGGTCCCCTTGATCCAGAGTACATCATGCTAATTTCTCTTATGTGTTGCTTCACTAAAATCCTGTGAGTGACAGCTAGCGTCCTCCATGCAGAGATGAACTGAGATGTTGTTTGGAATCCAGTACGCTGCTACATACTAGTATAAAAACAAATCTCCTTCCCACATGTATCCCTTCTCCCCTGGGCACATGACAGTCTGCTCTGTTCTGAAATTCTTTTCCATCTACCAGTTGCTGCTGTTCCTTTCCTACCTCTGTAGGTTTTCCTCCTGTAAGGCTTTGTCCCCAAGAATGCCGTTCCATAATGTAACATCTTTATCACCATAAGATGCAAAGATTACCATGCACTGCTGTGGTGTGGCAGTGACACATCAGGTCCAGTTATATCTCTGGACTTCAGGTTCCCACATATTTCAACCGGGGGGGAGCATCCTTTGTAAACTGGGAGGAATAAACAGCATTCTATCACTTGTGTCCATAATTGCCTCTCTCTCCAATGAATGTGGCTGGATGGTTATTTCAGATAGGGAGTGGGCAGCACCGCAAATCCTGTTCCTTTGCCAGTGTCAATAATAGAGGGGATACAAATACAGAAATCGAGAGATACAGGGATAAGTAAAATCTTCTCTAAATGTTTTTTTGAAGATTTTTAATAAAAAACATTGGTGGCTTTGCAAAACATTACTTATATATGCAGTAAGTATCTTCAAGTACCTTGGCTCCTGAAATGCAGTGTACACAATGTGTAACCTCCTCAGAGAACTGGATTAGAGCCCATTCACACAGGTTGGCCAAGATGTTATAGTAGGTGTTTGACTTTTAGTGGTATGAGCTGGTTTTTTTCTGGTTCTGAGACAGGACCCCGCTCCCAAAAGGAGTATTTCTGGGGGGAAAGGGGACGGACTTCTGGTGGCAAAGGTCAGGGGTTAGGGGGTGGGATTTCCGGTCCCAAGATGGTGACCAGGGGGTTGGGGCAACTGTCAAGGGGCGGGGCTCACCAAACTTGTTAAGTGGCCCTCCACCCAAAATAGTTGCCCGCCTGTGGTCTAGAGCCAGATTTTGCAGATTGTGTGGTTCGTACTGTAACTTGGAAACAGATTTAGTCCAAATGTGTTCTTGGTGCTGTCATAGAATTGTACATGTTCACTTATCCAAATCCCTGAGAAAAACGTTTTGTGATATTTTAGGAAAACCTGAAACGGCTACGAGACAGCATCACCCGGAGGCAAATAGAGAAGCAGAAAGCAGGAAGAAATTCTGGTAACAAATTCTGAGTCATACTTTTCTCTCAGTCAATGAAGCTACTAATTGGGTAACTTGTACAGTATCTAACCATTAGTGCACGCATTATAATAGACACTGTAGGCTGAAGCTTGTCTGCTGGTATTGTATTAACTGCATACTAAATTGTTGTATACACTGTACACCAATTTAGTGTACAGACAGTAGTCTGTAATATATACACATAAAATACATGCCTGTATAATGTATTGGCAAGTAAAACATGGGGAATCCAAATGGAGAAGATACCTGGATGCATGGGTAAGGATCCATATTCATCAGCATAAAGTACAATGAAGATCTGTGAGTTAAAGGACTGTATCAAAGGGTTGGGCAGTTGGCATTCTGTAGTGCCAGAGGGAGATGTTTTCAGCTCTGGTTGAGCCAGCAGTCCTGGAAACTGCAAATCGCCTAAGGGTTAAGCCAACCCTACCTTTTCACAAAGATCTCTACTGCTGCAGCCAGGGAGCACCATGCTGGTCTGTCCACTACTCTGAGCAGTCAGACTGGCGTAGAAGGATCTGCTGCATCCCTGAGGGCGCTGCATGACTGTTGAATTCTGCTGCCCATTTCTTTTTATCCCTGACTTCC
>NW_017728994.1:28643452-28647444 GCF_001723915.1 Gavialis gangeticus | reverse complement strand
CTGGAAACTGCAAATCGCCTAAGGGTTAAGCCAACCCTACCTTTTCACAAAGATCTCTACTGCTGCAGCCAGGGAGCACCATGCTGGTCTGTCCACTACTCTGAGCAGTCAGACTGGCGTAGAAGGATCTGCTGCATCCCTGAGGGCGCTGCATGACTGTTGAATTCTGCTGCCCATTTCTTTTTATCCCTGCCAGAGAGTGCTGAGAGGCTGCTACAGTAAAACTTATGGAGCCGCTAGAGGAGCATGGGGAAGTCAGGGAATAGGAGAGCTAAGGATCGTATAAGGACTGGCAGCAGTTTGGGAGAGGTAGATCTGTGCCGTTATCAGTCTTTCACACAGACTTTGGTGCAGAGAGGAGATTTCTGTTCCAGAGCTGGTAACCCAGTGGGGCCCCTTCAGGGATGTCTGATGTTGACAGGAGCAGCTGAGGAAGCCCTTTCCCATCATTCCTTGGGGATAAGGAGGACTTTGTGCTCTCAGGATGTCCCTGACATCTTGCTCTGGGGTGCACTGCTGTGTTGTGGAAGCCTCACGCAGGTGTGAGGGTAGGAGGTTTCCCTCAGGAATCAGATCCTTTTAGGTTGTGCTTAAAATACTCATCCTGGAAAGGGGCAGATTGACATGGAATTTCCTTGAGTCTTTTGAATTGTCTGCAAGTGGCTCCAACAGAGCTGTAAGTACATGTGTGGCTTTGAAATGTTCAGTCCCCTCAGCTGCACACTTGCACAAGATAGCCTGGTGTGATTTCCCCTCCAGCTGCTCTGTGCACATCTGGTCCCTGGGCCATGACTGAAGGCCTGGGCAACTGGAATGTGTTTAAAGCTGGCTCCTTCCCCTTAACTCTGATTCCCCCATATTGCAGCCAATCTGTTAATCCATTCCAGGCTCTTCTCTTTGGGCTGTCTTAAACACACTACAGTGTCTCCAGGTGCAGCCTCCATGTGCTCTGAATCGCTTGCAAACTTTCTGGCTACACAGTACAAACATAAGGCCATCCTCTTCCATGCTCTTAGTCTATCCCAGTGTTAGGCAACCCCCTCTTGTGTCATCATCCTTATGCTGGGGACAGGTTAAGCCAAGCAGATCCTTTCTGACAACACAGCTTTTTCTCTTGGGGAGAGGGGAATGTTGAGATTGTCTTCTGGACCATTCTGTTTAGTCCTACTGGCCTGAGACTCCTAGATCTGAATCAGTAGTTGTACTCACTCTGCCTGTCTCATAATCTGCCCAACCCTTAACATTGCCCTAGTGCTTCTCATGTACCCGTACTTTACAAGGGGTGCCCTGGATGGAGCACTGGTCCAGTGCCACTGTTCTACAGGCTGGGGGGGAGGCAGAAGGGCTGAAGAGAACAATTCCATGGTTTGTCCAGCACTATGTAGCAAGCCAGTGACAGTCTGAATTACAGAACAAGAATCTTGACTTACTTTGGCTGTTACCATAGGACACATGTACAAAACATGCTGCAGTATGGTGCGGAGATATTTGAGTTAGATCTAAGTTACAGCAAGCAGTTGAACTGAGAAGCAGAGGGCATTGACCTGGGTGGAGTACTTTGCTACCACAGCTAAACTGCTTCCAGCAGCTAAGCCAGCTTGTTCTGTGCAAACTTGAGTATTTCTGTGTAACACTGCATTGTGCTGTGTAGAGACCCACAGTAATCAGCCTGGAGATGAGAGCTAGAGAACAAAGTGGCTTATTCAGTCCAGTGTGCTTCTGCTGTGCAGGGAGAATAGTGATGCTATTTGCTAGTGTCACCCAAAGGTGGTTGTATCACCCAAAGGTGGGGAACACTTCCTTGGATACCTTAAAGAAGGGACAGATAACCTTCTGACCCAGAATGACCCACCCTAGGTCAGAGGTAGTCTGTGCTAGGAGCTGACTGCCACCCTTGCTTGTCCCCATGGTGGCATGGGGAGAGTGCCCACAGCTGAAGCCCTAGCTCTGCAGACCAGATCCAGTGGTTCTGTGGGCTGGATTTAGCCTGCAGGCCATAGGTTGCCAACCCCTGTGCTGAATGTTGATGTGAATGATGTCACCTGGAAGTATCACCTTCTTCCTGCAAGTAAGAGCAGAGCTGTTGATCAGCTGCCCTAGCCCATTGTAACATTGGTAGAAACTGAGCTGTAAGGACAAAATTCCTTGCTGGACTCTGAATTCTGATGTGGGGGAGTTCACATTTAATCTTTTGTATGGAAGTATGGTTGTCTACAGCACTTGAGAAAACCCTGACTGTGACTGAACTATGCTTCATCTCCCTGTCTAGACTTGGAAATCACTGAGCCTATTCACCATTTGTATAATTCTCCTGGGAAAGTAGAATGCGGGATTTATGAATATACCCCCAGGAAAAGTGCTTTCCCACCAAAAAAGGAGCTAAAGCGAGGGGACTGGAAAACAGAGAGCACCTCAAGCACAACAAGTAAGTAGGTCCCCTGGTCCACCCGTTGGTACAGGACTGAGCTCACTTCCTCTCTTTGGCTCTTGGCTTGGCTGAGAGAACAAATATTGCCCTCCCAAACACTACAACACTGACTCATATGTATCTCGGTGTAATCTACCCACACTGAATAGCTATAGATATCACACCACCCACCAAACACAGACTGGCTGCCTCAGCTGTGTTTTAGGAAGTCAAAGATGCCTTCAAAATTGCTACAACAGCAGCTATGACCAGAAGCCACAGCACGCACAGGGCCTCTCAAAATCTGGGAGACTGCATTTTGTGGTGTGGCTGCTGTCTTGCCCTGACTCCAATACTTGTATGTAATGCTAGGATTGTGAGGAGACCTCCCCATTCCTCAAACTGGTTTAAAAATTATAGAGGATTATCAGGTTGTAGATTGGTACCCTACTACTGCAGAGCCATCCAAGTACTGGCACCTGAGTACTGGCAACATAACCATCTTGGAGCTGTCAGATTGGCATAAAACTTGGGATTTCAAACAGGCATAATTTTGGTGTGTAGCAACTGTGACAGCAATTTCCTGAGGTATAAACTGATATTGGAGTCAGACACTTTAATTTAAATGCAGCATTGGTGATTCTAATACAGTGGTTTTCAAACTTCCCAAAGTCATGGAACCTTTTCATATTACTTCTGTTGTGGACCCCCCACCCCTATCCTAAAGACTGATGCAGAGCCAGATGACCTGGCCAGGCAATGGTGGCCCATTGCCTCCATCCCACTCCACCATTACTCCTAGTCTCTTAATGGAACCCCTGATGACCTATTGCAGAGCCCAGTGTTCCACAGAAAACAGTTTGAAAACCACTGATTTAATGTGACTGCAAGGTACGGACCTGTGAAGGACCTCCTGGAAGCAAAGTGCAGTTGAATGAGCCTGGTCTTGATATCCAAGCTGAGTGAAATGCAAAGACCAAGGAGAGGGGATTGCAGAAAGGATGAATACTTAGACTAATTTGTCAAAATGAGGGTGTGGAGAGAGCAACTGTTACAGCTCTTTAAAATTATAACACTGTGCTGCTGATTTGCTCTAACACGGGGATTGTCAACTTGGGGTATGTGTACCCCTGGGGGTACTTGGGAAGGCCCCAGGGGGTACGCAATGGCAGTGCAGAGAAGCAGGGGTACTTGGTAGGTGGAGGGGTGGGGCTGCCACCGCACGCCGCTTCCCCACGCCCAGGTACCCCCGCTTCTCTGCGCCATTCACAGGTGGCAGAAGTGGGGGCTAATGAGGTTCAGCCCCCACCCAGACAATGGGCAGAGGTAGGGCCACAAGGCCCTACCTGGACGTGGGCTTCCAGCAGCTGCAGCAGGGGTGGGGAGGGGCATGCATGCAGTGGTAACAGAGGGAGTGGGTCTAGGGAGCTGGGGCTGGGGCAGTCGCTTGGAGCAGGGCACAGGACGGAGCTGTGAGCAGCTTATCTGGGGGTGCGGCTCCTCCTGCTACATGCACCCCAGATCTGCACAGGGCAGGGCAGGCTGCGGCTATAGACTGGGGACGGGGCTGCACCAAGCTCTTCTC
>NW_017728994.1:28633136-28643279 GCF_001723915.1 Gavialis gangeticus | reverse complement strand
GTAGAGGGGGGGGAGGGGCGGGCCCCAGGCTTTTCGCGGGGGGGGGGGAAGGAAGGGGGGAGGGTGGACTGCACTGTGGAGGGCAGCTGTGGCACTGGGAGGGGGCTGCAGCCACCCCAAGATTTTCAATAGCCCACCGACACCCCCCCCTGCTCCCCAGCACCGCTGCCACCCACCCAGAGCACAGCACAAACCGCCCCCCCAACCAGGAAAAGCCTGGCGCTGTTCTGGCCACAGCCTACAGTGGCAGCCCATCCTACCTTACACAGATCTGGGGGCACATGCCCCCCCGTCCCATGTCCTCCTGGGATGTGCGCAGTGGTGGGAGCCACTACCCCTCCCTGCACCCCCCGAACGAACCGTGGCTCTGTCCCATGCCCCACCCTGACTGTGCAGGACCTGGCAGGGCGGGTGTGGGGTCCCGGAGGCTTTGTCCCCTCCAGCCTGGTGGTTCAGCCAAGACTGGCTCTGCTCCGGCCCCTGGCTGGGGTTCCAAGGCAGTTTGGGGCCAGTGCCAGGGTGGGGAGACAACTGGGGCCGCGTTGGGGCTGGGGGCGACAGATTTCTCGGTGCAGGGGCTGCTGGGAAACAACCCTGGGCATGGGGGAAGGGATGGGTACAGCAGGCCCCAGCCTTAGCCCAGTCCTGGGCCTGGCTTGGCTTGGCTTCCTCCCTATCCCTGCTAGGTCCCAGGCCTAGGCCCCACATCCTCCACCCCTTTTTCCTCCCCACAGCTGGCTGGGCAGTGGGGGGAGGTGCTGATTTCAGCCCCCCCCCCCCAGCTAGAAGGGGGTACAGTCCAGAAGGGGTACACTCCTTAAAAAAGGCTGAAAACCCCCGCTCTAACTGATCTGCTCTTTTTGTCTGTCCACACTAACCGAAACCATTGCAACTTTGAATGTGTTTCATTTGATACTCCATATAGAGGTCCTCCAAGTTTTCAGCAGGGCACCAGACAAAACAGTTACATTGCTTCACATGACACAGGCTTGTGAGTGGTAGGTCTCTCCTCTACAATTGAAAAATTGTTTAGTGTTGCCTGTCTACAGTCTGACCATTTCAATGGGCATTAAGACATAAAGGGGAAACTGGCATGAATTTTCCATAGGTAACTTCCCTATAAGTGTATGAGATTTAACAACTAACTTGTTTTTTCTCTCCTACTGTCTCCAGGCAGTGCAAGTAACCGATCCAGTACTCGAAGCGTCATGAGTGGCAGTAGTGGAATGGAAGGTGACAGCGAGGTATGCTTTCAGCTCTGTTGTACACTGTCTGTTTGCCTTCAGTGTGCATTTGGGTCTGATCTTGTATTGCACTATTTAAAAAAAATTCTACTAACAAAACTTACAAAATTACAAAGCAGCTTTAGATCTTCATTAAAACAAAGTTACCCACTTCTGCTGTAAAAGGTAGAAGAAACAAACTAACATGAAATGTGGTTGCTATGGGCCTCTGTGCATCCTCGTGAATGTAACCCTCTCCACATCTGTTCTTACCTCTCGCTTGGTTCATATCTGTAGTCTAATTTGAAAGCTCTTTGAGGCAGGGATCTTTCCTGAGCACCTGTTCCACAAAGCACCTAGCATGCCTTATAGAATAATAGAGCTGAAGAGGACTTCACAGGTCATAGGCACAATGCTCCTTGTAGAACATATATAAATATATTCTCCGTTACATTATAAGTGGATTTTCACATGCTTATTTGTCCAGTCCCAAAGTTTCCTTCCAAGGAAGGTGATATACCTGTGTGGGGAGTGGACTCTTGAAGGAACATAGGACTGGAAGGGGTCCCCTAGGCTTTTGAGTCCAGTCTCTTGTATTTGCAGACAACCATTAACCAAAGAGCTTGAAAAATCTTCCATGCCAAAACCTCACATGCCACATCTGGAAGGCACAAAACCAGAAATGCTAAGAACACACGGCACCAGTAAAACCAGGGGAAATGAAGGCTCTGCCGGTGCTTTGACTGCATTGACAAAAGTAACTGGAATATTGCCTATTGGAAGGATCCCGGGAAACTGATTATTGCCCATACTATCAAGAAAGGTGAAAACCTCCACAGCCCTTGACAATCTGACCTATGGAAAAATGGCTTCCCAAAGCTGGCATCTGGTTTGATCCTGAGCAGAAGGGCAACACTCTAACTAGGAACCTCTGAGGCTGCTAGCTAGGATGAGATCTAACAGTGGAGTAACTAGGGCAGTGTGAACAGGACAACTGCCCCAGGCACTGATTGGGAGTGGGGGGAAGGGAGAATCAAAAATTGTGATCACAATAGCAACTGGAAGTCGCTGCTGAACCTGAGCCCTGGATGTCCAGCAGTATCCCTACCCTGCTGAGATCTAAGATGCTAGCATGTTGTGAATGATGTGGATAAACTTAGTTCTTTTGCCCTTTCCTTTTCTTTTGTGTAGGACAATGAAATCCCAGAATCCAAGAGAAGCCACAGTCCAGGAGCCCCACAGCTGGAGAGGTTACCTCTCACTCTGCCTGAAAGGCCTCCAAGAGTGCCTCCCCGAGGTGCAAGCAGGTAATGCATATGACTGAGCTTGATCACAAGCTTCCAATGGTATCCATAGCATGATGTGAACAGCACGGAAAACTCCATGTGTAATGCATCCTTTCAGAGGAGTTGTGAGGCTGTTTGCAGGAAGCAAATGTTGCTAATAAATTGTGGAATTCATTTGCTCCTCCATAATACTTAGAATTGGTTTCCAAGTTAGTAATCTGACTGCAGCAATCCTTTTAGTGTGTGAGCCAAACTAATAAGTGCTGTGTTCCTGGAACATAACATGTTCCATCTTGAATTAGACTGATCCAACTAATCTAGTATCTTTCCTCTTAATACCTGATCCTTTTGAAAAGAACTCATCGTAGGCAGAAGGAATTCCCTCCAGTGGGTGAGCTATCTTTATACTCTGAGCAAGACTTGTTTTGTTTCGTCTCATCTCAGCACAAAAGTTGCACTACTTTGACTAAAGGGTTGCTTTTAACAATGTTTAGATAAGCTGTTACAAACTTGATTTAAAAACAACCCTTTAATTAAACCAGCACACATCTGTGTAGTCCATCTTGGGGATCCTACCTTGCATAACTGCAGAGATTAATGATATTTTTCAGCTGTTACAGTAATCCAGATACAATTGCTGACCATCCTCAGAAGCAGGGAATTCTACATGTTAGCTCAGCTATTGCACTAGTAAGCCAGAACCCTTTTGAAACTGCAGGGGCCAATTATATCCCTCTTGTCTTTTTCATTCCAAGATCTTCAGAAGAAAGATGCTATATAAG
Organism: Gavialis gangeticus; assembly: GCF_001723915.1. Lineage (NCBI taxonomy): Eukaryota > Metazoa > Chordata > Crocodylia > Gavialidae > Gavialis > Gavialis gangeticus. Next base: position 28,639,988 of record NW_017728994.1, on the reverse strand, counting down.
TTTATCATTTTACCCTAACAAAGTACTCTACAGACGGTAAGCAGCCCCCAACCCTCCTGGCAGACAGGCAGCTACTGTATTATTGCAACTATGTAAAGATGGAGAAGGAACAGGGAACAAATGACTTGGCCAGTATTATACCAGACTCCTGGGTTCTGTTCCTAGTTGTCCTGCTGCTGCCAGTCCTAGCTAATCACTAGCATGCAATACATATGTTAGATATCACAATGTAGATTGTTCTTATATTAGATATTAAAGATTATTTGCTATTCTAGAATTCTGTTCCCTGGTTTCTGATATGCTCCTATTATGTGTCTTGTTGCAGGCCTGTAAGCAGTGAAAGCCTTCTTCCTCCACCTGTGCCCCCAAGAGGTCGCTGAATCTCAATGTATTTTGGAATCTGGGATTTTCTAGAGCATGTATAAGTGTGTGGGGAGGGAGGGGGGTGATATTTTTGGGTCTTTTACAATTATTTATAGGTGGAAGTAAGGTTATTTTCTTCCCTCAAGTATCTTTTTTTCACTGAGATATCTCTCAGCCTCTGGTGCCTTTTTTCTTGAAGGCTGTTTGTACTTCTGAATTTTAAGGAAAAGCCATCTGAATTGACAAGGAGAATTCTGATGAGCTCTCTGACAGCTCTGAATCAAGATAAGGAGCTAATCCTCCCCAGTCAAGAGCATCCCAGCAAACATCCCTTTGGTTATTCTAATAAGAATTGTTTTAAAAAAAGGATTTAATGTTCTTTTGCAAAAAGTTCTTTGAGACTTTATTTGAGGACTACTCATTACAGGCTTCACAAAACGAGTATACCAATGAATATGCTATAACTTGGACACTGGGTTCATTTGCATCAAATCCCAGGTGGTTTAGGATTTCTCTTCAAGAAGGAATCGCTAGACTGGTTTTTGCGAAAGGACTCTGAAGACTACTTTATGCAAGCAAATGTTCTTGTGTACATTATTTTAATCTAATTGTCTCTTCCCCTTTGTCCCTGGATGGGATTTTTTGTTTGCAAGGTTCCGTGTATGCTGCTTTTGGGAATGCAAAACCCCCTGACAGTGACAGATGGATTTGCTCTTGGGCGCAAAGCAGCAGCTTAGGAGTCTTCTGGGGATTTTGTTACTTTAAACAAGTGGTTCTCAACCTTTTTAGATTCAAGACACCCTTTGTTAGACTCAAGGTACCCCTTTGAAATTGCAAGCTCTTAGTTTTGACTTGTTTTTTGATTACAAAAAAATAATAGAGCAATTCTTCTGTAGCAAAGATCTCTGAAAGACTACAAATTGGAATGCTTTTAAAACTATGGATTCCTATATGAAATCTGTGGGCTTATTTTATGAATCATATGTGCATGCCTGATCTCAAGGCACAATGGCACGCAGGTTGGGAATCACTGCTTTACATCTAAGAAGCTGACTTTTTGCATGAGGGAAAAGAATATGCAATGCTCCTCTACCTTTCTTTCTCCCCTGTGCACTTTGGATTATCCTCACTAGACATCCTGAGGCTCTTTGCTTAGGCTTTATCACAGCTGATCTCCTCCTAAATGCATCCCCCTTACCAGTATCAGCTGTGTGTTTAATTCTTGCTTTTTGTCTGGGGTATGCCTTCCCTAAGCATCCTTTCTGGCAAGGTTAATCTGCAGTAGCAGCATCTCACCTGTTCAGCCTGAGGGTGTAAAACTTTCACAAAGGGCTTCTCTGTTCTGCACCCCTCCTACCATGCCAATGGCACACAAAGCAGAAACCACATGAGCCCTTGTTGCAGGGGACAGAGAAGCTGTCTTTGAGACCTTCCTTAATTCTGCCCTGGCCCACAGCTGAGGAAAGAACAATGGGCTCTAGCTGTCCCTGGGTGATGTGGCCCATTGGGTGTGATCCACAGCTGACACAGGTTAGAGCTGCCTGTGGCTGCTTCAGCCCAGTGTTAGAGAATTTTTTGATTTTCAGCTTCTCTCCCTCCTCCCTCCCCCCTGAGTCTTTGTGGAGGAGAGAAGCTATTCCTTACCCTGGGCTCAGGAGGAGCTGATCTAATGCCTGTGCTGCTCTTTTGGGCTCCCACAACCCAACAGATAGGCAAACAGGATAAGAGTTGCAGTTCTGCCTCTCCTGCAATGCAGTATGTGGCCACTTGAGGGACCTGCTGAAGAGCTGGAGCAAAGAAGGAGCAATAGCTGTGCTCTATTTCTAGCTCACGTCTGGGCTGCTGTGGAGGGTGGCATTAAAGGTACTTCACTGTTTACCTCACTTTTCTTCAGGGCATGGGTGGGGATGGTGATCAGGAAATGCAGCTAAGTTCTCATTCGGATACAAACTCCCTTCTCAATGCAGGATTTTCCTTATAAGCCACAGGCTGCACAATCCTTTACATGTACGTACTGTCCCGTGTCCAGTGACCAGGTGTGACTCTAAACACTACACACTCTGAATAGCAGTTTGCAGCATCTTGCTCTCTGGTCCTTTGAATGGGAGTGGAGGGGCAGTGACTACAGACAGCTACAGTGGTCAAGTCCCTGCCACTATTCTAGTGAACAGAAAAAGGTCTTTTTGCTTATTGATGAGGAAATTGATACCATGGGTGAATGAAGGAGAATGGATTAAGAAAATAAAACTGAAGAAGTTAATCCAAGGGCCTGATGGCCCTTATTCAGCCCGTGCTACTGCTGTTTTTTGTATATAGCTCCTTGACACTGTGCTCTGATGTTGTCCTAACCTGCAAGCTATCCAGCAACACCCTGGCTTCCCTGGTTTGCCCTGTGTGCTGCTCCTAAACTGAAATTAGCGATGCAGCATTACAGGAATTAAACTGCTTTCGCATCTTTTCCAGGCACCAAGGAGGGTAGGGAAGGAGCTAAAGGGTGTGGTGGAGATTACAAAGAAGGCAGAAAGTAAAAAGCAAAATGTGAAAGGTGCCATGAAATTGCCAGCTCTGAGGAAAGATTATGGCAAGGCAGTGAGGCAATGGGACTTTAGTTTAGGCACTGCTTCAACTCAAAGTCATGAGGGATCTCACTGTGGGCAACCCTCAGGAGACTGTCAAACATGATTTCTCTAACGGGTTCATCTGAACTCAACTAGAGAAAGCATTTCCAAACAATCTTAGCATTGCCACCTGTTGGACTGTCATTGCAACAACTGAATTGCAAATGCTGAGTTTAGGAGTGAGATGAGCTATGCTTGTTCAAGCTGCTTAAGTTAATAATAGCCCTTAAATCTCTGCTTAGAGTCTCCTTCTCTTTGAAGCTCAGAACTTCCCTATGTTGAAGTGTGAATCATAAATCCCACCCACCACAGCAGATGGGTTTGCAGACAGACTTAAGGACTGAGTGAGGCCAAATTTTCCTTCCCCTCATAGGTGGTGGGCCATCCAGTTTAGAATTGACATATGCTAGCTGGCCAGTGTGAGAGAGCATGTGCCACTTCTCCCTCAGCTGTATCTTTCTCCAGCTCTCTATTTATTTTTAAGTATGAGACAGTTGGAGCAATTTTTGACCAACATTTTCCCTTGTGGGACCAGTCCTGCCTCCACTAAAATCAGTGGATAATTTTGCCATGGACTCAATGAAAGTAGAGTCATTCCCTATGGAAAATGCATCATGAAACTGTTTGAATCAAAGCTTAGTTTGTTACAACAATGAAGAAAATAAATTTGACATGTGAGGCTGTGAGGAGAAAACATTTTATGGATTCTGCAGGCTGTGCCTAATGGAGAAAGTAAACCTATGTTAAAGTTCATCAATCCATATGAGAAAAGACATGAAGGAATACTTGTGTTCCTCTGACTTATGATAGCTCTGTGTGAACTTATTTATTTTTGGCATTGTGCAATATTTGATATGAGAAGAATGCAATGTTTGCTGTTTGTCTTTTGGGAAATGTAAATGTCTTATGAAAATTGCTTTTGTATTCCTTTCTTTTAAAGATTGTTTGATCAATGGGTGCTTAATGCTGTGTCTGCTTTTTTTTACTTCAGGCGTTTAAGTTGTTTGGGATATTTATAAATACACATGCCAGTTTGGTAGAATAAAGTTGCAGTAACTGACAGGGTAAACTCACCAGTCCCTTCAGTTTGGATAAAACTTTATTCAGGTTTTCAAAAGCATATGCACATCAAATAGGAAATGATTTTTTGCAGTTGGGAGTCACATGGCACATATGTAACAATGCTGTGTATATGCATTATACATAGGTTGGCACGTGTGGATGCCACAAATTGAAGTGTGGACAGACTAATTTACCCTGGATAATTTATATTGGATTTGTGTAGTGATGCATATTACACTAAGACAAGGAAAAGATAAACTACAGCTGTCCCAGGATAGGAAACAGTATATTACAGCAGAGGTTCTCAGCCACTGGGCTGTAGCAGATTGGCTGCCGGGTTGTGGCACAAGCCCTCTGCTCAGACCCTCATCTGTCCACCTGGGCAAGCAGCTTTCAGGGTTAAAACTGAAATTCCAGTGTTAAAGCTGCATGGCAGGGCAACCCTGGGAGGGAGGCAGCTGGCTCTGCGTGCCCCATCCTGCTCCTGCCAGGCCGTGGTATAAAAAAGGTTGGGAACCACTGTATTACACTGCCTTACCCTTAGGTGTCAATGGGGCCAGGAACAGCCTGCAGCAAATGTCAACCCCCCCTCATCCCACTCTATGGTAGCAGACAGAAGACCCCTACATTGGTTTCACTTGGAGGGGTAGAGTTGTCTCTCTCATTCTTTTGAGGAGTGGCTGTCCACTAGACTCTGCAAAATTACCCTGACTTAGGGATTTGAATCTGAAGTCCACCATGGTAAATATTTCATCCATCCACACCTTCCCTCTTGAAAAGTTGGACACAACTTTCAGCACTATTCTGCAGCACTAAGCCAAACAATACTCCTATAAGCTAACATGTACAAAATCACTTTGCTAATAGATATGGTCTTTTAAAACTGCGCTTCCCTGAAGCAGCAAATAATGCTGCATTTTATGTATGCTTAATACACTCTTTCTACATTTCAGTCAACTTGAATTGTCATTTTAAGTTGGTTTTACTTTCCAATTCTCATATGCTTAGCCAGTGCTACTGTTTAGATTAAGGATAGGATGGGCAAAATTGATATCCATACTCAAAATATCCTGGTAACATTTGATGGGTTAAGTTTACTTTTACTGAAAACACTGGGCATTTGCTACTTGGCAGTATCGCTAATGGCTGATGTGCATTTGAGTGCTGTATTAGAAGGAAGGAAACCCTCTTGCTCCTGCCAGTGTTTGTTCCTGAAACTGTTCCAGTTTGGCTTCCATGTAGCTCTTCTGATGCACCTTGACTAACTTCTGTTTGCCAATCTATTCTGTTCTAGGACTGGCCCCTCACGTATGATTTTGTTCTAGAACGCTAACTGCTATTGCAGTCCTCTGCTCTCCCTCAAGCACAGGCTGCAGGCAGCACCGTGTTGCACAGCACCACAAATGTGCACCGTGGCTTAACACAAAGTCAACCACTGTCACTGCCTGGACTATGTTGGGACGTTGTTGGTAACACAGCTCAGGGTCCAATTGACTGGACCAAATCCCTAGCATAGCGAAGACTTATCCTGCTATGGAATTTGATGCTGAATCAATCCTTGGTTGCAAAATTTGTTTCAGAATCTAAGGTCCATGCTAAGGAATTGTCAGAGTGCTGAATGTGTTACTTCAGGACCAGAGTGCCCGAGGCAGGCACCTGTACCATGCAGTATTTTTTATTAATCTCCTACAATTGCATTTTAGTTGTGATGTGTGAAAGAGAGTTATATTATAGCTGGTACAATGGCTATTTTATGTTTGTGAGCATCAGACTGGAAAAGCTGAACAAAGATCAGAGTATGTTCGCTTTCACACGTACCTCCCTCCACTACCACTGGAGGAGCTGGGGGAAGCTATAGTTTAACTGAATTACAGAGATTTTAGTAAAAGCTCTGTCAATGCTGTATACACAATATTGAGAACTTGTAATCCTTTCACCAGATTTTTGCACAGCTGGCTGTGTCTTTCCTTTGAGCTCAACTGTTCCTTCAGTTTCCTTGCTGCCCTGACTGTGTGATGGTAGCAGTTACACCTTACATTTCAGGGATTCTTGTTGGAAATAAATTATTGGTGTGATGGCTTCCAGTGCTTCTGACTAGTATGTAAAAAGCTTTTTAGCGGCCAATTTAAACTATTCAGTTTAATTTCACAACAGGCACCATTCTAACAACAAAAAAGTTTTAGCTTCACAGTCCCTTTAAAAATAAAATACAGGCTTAAGTGGTAACAAATGGAGATATTGGCAAGACTCCTTCAGAGGTCTCTGTATTCCATTTGCAAAGTGGGTGTTCATACTCAGGCAAGGTTCTTTGAGTAGATGTGATATCTTTTATAAGACCAACTGAGTAGTTGGAACAAAGTTATTTGCAAGCTTTTGGGCACAAGTACCCTTCTTCAGGTATAAGGAGATTCTGCTGTTGTTCTGGGAATACCCATGATTGTCACCTCACAAATCTCAGAAGGGCCTTCACCCAACAAGGACACTCCTCCAGAGAGATAGAACACACTTTTGCAAGAGCCACCTGGATACCATGCAAAGATTTGCTGCAGTACAAAAAGAAAACTAACAGTGTGCGATTCTTGGGGGTTATGACATACCACCCTTCCTGGAGCCTACATGGAAAACCCTCAAACAACTGCAACCTATACTAGAAGAAGACCCGATTCTTAAAGAGATCTTTCCAGAACCACCCATCATAATACCCTTTAAACAAGCACCAAACCTCACTAACCTCATCACCAGAAGCAAACTCCCTATGACCCAAACCACACCGAATGGATCCAGACCATGCCAGGACAAGAAATGCAAA
>NW_017728994.1:28619685-28628136 GCF_001723915.1 Gavialis gangeticus | reverse complement strand
ACCACACCCCACAACAGAACCATCACCATTCCTGGATCTTGCACCTGCACCTCCAGAAATGTAGTATCTCTCATCCAGTGCACCAGATGCCCCGATGGAAAATATGTAGGAGAAACCAAACAACTGTGTACCAGAATGAACACACACTGAAAATCCATCAAAGACAAAAATATCCAATTACTTGTGGGTGTATGCTTCTTACAAGACAATCACTCCCTCTCTGACCTCTCAGTTCTAATCCTCAAAGGGAACTTATAAAACACCTTTTGTAGACAAGCCTACGAACTTCACTTCATAAATCTAATGGATACGAAAAATCATGGACTCAATATAGACATTGGATTTATGACACATTACAACCTGCCTGACATCTGATTCACCAGGTACCTGCCTGAACTTACCATTTACATTTCCCCTCCCTTCCTCCCCTCCCCCTCTACCCTTTGTTTTCCTAATTTCCAGCTATTTACTTTTTCACAGATTGCCTCTTTTCCTTCACCCACTTTCCCCCCTCATCCTCTACCACCCCTCACTTCTCTACCCATTGTTTTCCACTTATTTGCATTCTCACTGACCTCCTTGTCACACCTTTAGCTTCTTTCATTCCCTGGAGATCTTAGAACAACAGCAGTCTCCCTATGCCTGAAGAAAGGTACTTGTGCCTGAAAGTTTGCAAAGAATTTTTCCAACTACTCACTTGGTCTAATAAAAGACATCACATCTGCCCAAAGAACCTTGCCTGCCTATGTCCTTAGATGAATATGGCTACAACCAAAAACCCTGTTCACACTCAGAAGATTTAAATACCATGCTGTATGCTGTCATGTAGAGACACTGTCTCCTACTACTTCATCAGTATGACTCAAAGAGTACTTTTGTCCTCAAGATCCACATCAGGAACTAGATTCTCTCTTTTCCAGCTCTGTGTGCCTAACCTTTATTTGCCTCCTTGTGTAAACATGATTGTTTGACGCAGTCACTTATTTGACATGGTCATGGACTTACTCCAAAAGTAAGAGTGTTTTGGGGTGCTTGTGGGCTGTCATGCATAGATATTTTCCTGAATTAGAGAGTTACTAACATGGTGTTCCATCACTATTTAGAGACAATATTAAGCTGTGTTTAGTTTTACCCTTTTTAATGTTTGTTTGAACCATATTTTTGGTATAATTGTTATTTTGGCATGTCATAAGGTTTGACTTGCAAATGGCAGTAAGGTGTTGTTAGATAAGGTGTTTCTTTACAGACAATATTATTCACACATCCAAGGAGCAATCAATGAGAATTTGTATTTGAGATGTCTATGCATATTGGTCAACCTTGCGGGTGGGTGCATACCTGAGCCATAACCTATCCCAAACAATGGTGGTGTTCATTTCAGAAAGCAAGCCCTTAGCTCAGACCCAGAACATACCTAATCAAAGACTGATATTTCTCACTGTTGGGCTAGGGACAGATATTCAAAAAGCTGGAGCCTGAATTGGTTCAACCTTTACAGGTTAGTCTAACCTGGCTAGACTGAACTAATTTGTAACTGCACAGCACATGCCTGCAGTTGCTCAGGCCAGGAGCAGGGGGCACTAGAACATGCCCTTGGCTGCAGGGGAGCTGTGCTGGGTGGGGTGGTCAGTTTAGGCTGAACTGGCCAGAGGGGTTTCATTCCCCCCTCCTTGTACCACTGTCAGGGACCGGAGCTGGGTCTGCCAGGTGCTTCCCCTTTGCTCTGCAGCCGCGGGCCAGCATGACCCCTGATGCTGAGGGCCAGGGTGGGGGTTATTTTCCCCTCTACCCCCACTGCCCGAGGGGGACTGCAGCCAGGTCTGTCCGCCCCAACCATTGCTAAGCAGCAGAATAAGTCCCTTCCTGTCCCAGAGGGAGGGGGAATAACCCCAGTCCCTGCCCCCTCCAAGGAGCCCTGCCAGGTGGTATCTGGCCCCCAGGTCGGGGCTGGATGTGGCATGGGCTTCCTGGACCAGCTCAGAGGTGGTGGCGTACCCTGAGCCTGCCATGCCCCCTGCCCCGTGGAGAACCTGGGGCTGCAGCCTAACAGGCAGCTGTGGGCTGGCTGGGGTGGGAAGCTGCTTTGCCCCCCTCTTCTGCAGCAAATATCACACCTACCCAAAGAACCCTGCCTGCGTAATCACCTTTTCCATTCATTTACATTTTATGTTCAGTTGTCAGGGAGCATATGCATATTATGTAGATAACTTCTTCACCCAAATATGCATCTGTTTGACAGGGCAGGTATTTTTTTCTGATCTAATTATATCTAGGAAATAGTTACATCCTTTTAGACATATAGACCTTTAATCTTAGCTATCAATTATTCCAAAGGGATGATCTCTCATTTATTCTCTCCAAGGCTAGGGACAAACTTTGCATATAAGTTGGTTCAAGTGATCAGAAACTGGTTTAAACCTGTAACAGCTGTGACTCCATTACAGCTGCTCCCCATGCCCCAGCTGAGCTGGGCTGGGCCAGGGAGCACTGCACTGAGCCCCACCTCCCTGCCCTGTGGGGGCAGGTGGAGGAGGAAGAAGAGGGGGAAGAGTTCTCCCCAGCACTTAACAGAGTGCCTGAATTGCTTCAACCTGGTCCACCCTGTGGCAGCAAGGGCGGGGGAGGAGGAGAAGGGGGAAAGGGAAGTGTCCCCCCCAGCACTGAACAGACCCCTCTTCCCCACCCCACTCTCTCTCCAATCTCTCAATTCTAATCCTCAAAGGGAATTCACAAAATACCTTTCACAGACAGGCCTATGAGCTTCACTTCGTCAATCTACTGGATACAAAAAATCATGGACTAAATATATACATTGGCTTTATGACACATTAGAACCTGCCTAACATCTGACTCCCCAGGAAAACTCTCTACATGTCCATCATCTTAGCCCCCACCCCAGCAAAAATTAAAGGCAGCACCTATGCTCCTCCACAGAATTTAGAGCACAATCCTTGGAGAAGGTTAAGCATTTCACCTACCTGGGTAGCTAGCTTTCCCAAAAAGTAAACATAGACAATATTCAACACTGGATAAAATTTGCCAGTGCTGCCTTTGGACATCTCCAAATTGTGTCTCTAATGATCATGACAGCAGGACCCAAACCAAACTTCCCATTTACCAAACTCTTGCATCCCTACCCTATTGTCTGGGTGTGAAATGACATAGCAGAAACCCTTAAAAGCTTTGGAACGCCACCATCGGCAATGTCTTCAGATAATCTTCCATATCAACTGGAAGGCCAGAATGCCAGCATTCAGGCTGACGCAACCACCATCAGCATTGACACCAGGTTTACATGGCACAAGCCCTGGGATAGGACATCATAAGGATGCCTGCCAATCAGCTCCCAAAACAGCTCCTATACTCCTAAATTGGTGATGGTCACAGCTCTAGAGGTGGGCAAAAGAAGAGGTTCAAGGACATCTAGAAGCCCATTCTGAAGAAATGAAATCTTAACATCAGCACCTGGGACACTCAAGCACTGAATTGCCCCCGGTGGCACTAGGATATATGACAAGGCATTGATAATTTTGAGCAAACTTGCCTCACTGTGGAAGTAGATAGCCAAGACAGACAAAAGGAAAGAGCTGTTACCTGACAATATCATGATCTACTACTTCCTTCTGAACTATTTTCCATGTCTGTAGTTAAATGTCTCAGATCAGATCAGCCTCCTCAATCAACTACAGACTCCTGGTGATTTTAATGGAAGACTGTCATCCTTACATCAAAGGACTGCTTACTGCAGGGGTGGGCAAAATATGGCCCATGAGCCAGGTCCGGCCCACCAGGCCATTCTCTCCAGCCTGTGGGTCCCCTAAAAAAATTAGTAAATTAATATTTATTTGCTCCTGGATGCCTGTCAAAGGTGACAGGAGCCAGGGGCAGTCAGACCCAGGGGAAGCCCTCAGCAGAACTAAGCAGCCCAACCCTGTCCCACTCCCAGCCATTTCACTCTCTTCCAGGCTCTGCCATGCTCTAGCACTACATGGCTCCCGGCTGCATCTCCAGACGGGGGAACATGGGGCTATGCTGGTATGTGTATAGGTGTGTTTGTGCATGCATGCATGCAGGCAGGGTGTGTGTGTGTGTGTGTTCATAGGGTGAGTCCCACATGCACACACCATCATATACATGCACCCATACCCCACCTCACGCTGCTATACACACAGACCCCCACATCCCCTCACACACCCTGCCCCCACACACAGCTCCCCACATATCCCATACACACCCACACCCCACATACCCACACACACACACAGCCCCCCACAAACCTATATGCATCCCTCACAATATACAAGAGTAAGACTTCATTTTAAGCTACTGTGCAATCACCTCTGTGTACACTACACAAACACACATAAATCAGGACAAAAATATTTTTTTTAAATCAAATTAATGGATGCTGCAGATGTTTGCTTTTTAGAATATAATTTGGTATTTTTCTGGTTCCAAGATGGCAAAACCCCTTGCTGAAAGGAGTACTTCTGGAGGCAAGGGAAGGGACTTTGGGTGGTAAAGGTCAGGGGTTAGGGGGCAGGATTTCTGGTCACAACATGGTGACTAGGGGGCAAGGTACCTGTCAAGGGGCAGGGCTACCCATGTGTTCCTTGACAGCCTGCCAAAATTTGGTAAGCGGCCCTCTGCCTGAAATAATTGCCCACCTTGGCTTACTGTCACAGGGTATTGTCTCCAGGGGTGGCTGTAAAGCCCCTGGAGACCAAAAAAATTTACTTTTAGCCTGCTCTGTGGGCAGTCTGCCCTCATCTCACCTACCATACCTTGATGTTAGTTGTTAAGAAAACACGGGAGACTGCCCTGGTCTTCTTATAATAACTACCAGGTTTGTGGTCAAGACCTTATGGGCCAATTGCATGGCTCCATTCCATCCCTAAACCATGTCCCAAACCTCACAGATGGCAACCTCATCAGCCTTACCATGGTCCCTCAGACCCCAGGGTCTCTCACCTGGCCCTTTTCTGGGCTGTCATACTCTGGTCTCTCACTGGGCCCCTCTCTGGGCCTCTGGACTCTTATGGTCCCACTCTATTCCCAGCCCCTCACTGGGCCTCTGGACCCTTCCAGTCCTACGTTTCCCCTTCCTTTTCTGTTAGGGTGTGGTCCTTTACCCTTCTCCCTCCACAGGGTAACCCACAAGGATGTGGGAGCTGAGGCTTGCAGGCATCCCATGCTTACCTTTCCCTGGGATGGCCCACATGTGGCATTTTGGGGAGGCTGCCCCACCACAGGCCGCTCCACCATGCTAACGAGTCCCAGGAGGGTGCAGTTTCAGTTCCTACCCAGGACCAATCTCTAGGCCATCCTATTCTAGCTATCCTGACCCCTCCTGGGCTCCTCTATAATGTCACACACCCCTCCTGGGCTGCAAGTTTCCAGGCCCAGCTCAGTCTCACCTCTGGACCCCCTGTCCCCAGCTCAGTCTCTCTCAAACCCTTTTTTTTCCTCAAACTCTTCACCTCAGATGGTGCTGCTCTCACCATCTTCATCCTGTACTGCATGCCCCTAAACCTCTTTCTCCCAGGCTGTATCCACACATGGACCTTCAGCTTTTCCTAGACCCTGGCCTCACTTCGGGCCAGTTGAGATCTCCAGGTTTCCCCAGCTTTGGCAGTCTCTGCAGCAGTATCTTTCAACTTTCTGACCCCTCTTGGGCCCTGGCCCTGCATCGGCCAGTTGAGACTCCATGTCAGTCCTCCAGCTCTCAGCCCTCATGTATGGTGCTGCCCTCTCATGCCCCTAAATAGGCCTCCAGCCACTCAGCCCCTCCTCTCTAGGCTCACCCAGACCCCTCAATCGGCCCCCAATGCACTCGCTCCCCTCTCAGGGCTCTAGACTCCACACTGGGCGACCAGGAATCTCCTCCACCCCCATAGTTGCTTCCTCTGGACTATCAGCTGGTATCTCTATGGTAGCACTCCACAGCTGTAGCTATCTTGCTGTATACATATCAACACAGCAATCTCCAAGATATTACTACCACCGGGTCTGGGCTTATATCCTGCCTAATCCCAGCTCACCTCCAGTCAGATGACTCCCTCCAATCAGCCCTAGTCACTACTTGCAGGCTCCCTGGGCCAGATGACCCCATAATCAGCTCTGGTCCCACCAGCAGGCTGCTACACCAGCTGCTTGGCCTCTGAAAGTGGAGGTGCTATAAGTGTCCTGCCACACTGGCAACAGCTCTTAGTATCCAATAAGTTGATGAATTTTTGTTCCCAAGCTAGTGTTTTGAAGGTGTTTTGTAATTCTTGAGCACCAGAACTGTGGTCAGAGAGGGAGTGAAAATGTTCTATCTGTGTTCTAGTGCCTCTGTCCTTTATTTTTTTGGTGTTCGTTCATTCTGGTACAGAATTTTTGACTGGTTTCACCCATAGTTTTCATACAGGCATTTGGCGCAGTGGATGAACTACAGGCAACCCCCACTTAGCGCTCTTAATTGGTTCTGGAAAAAACAAGTGTTAAGTGGAACTGTGCTAAGCAAAACCCATTTCCCCATAGGAATTAATGTAAATAATTATAATTGGTTACTGCCACTTCTTGCTACTGCTGCTACCGCTTTTCCCCACACCCCCTGCCCACTCACCAGCTGCTCTGGCACCATGTGCCAGCCTGGACCCCACGCTCCTGCTGACCTGCGCCCCAGCCCAATCGTAGGCCCCATGGGCATGCCCACTTGCTACCACTCACCACTTCTTCTCCCCACCCCCCTGCTCACCCACTCAGCATTATAATGAAACTTGCCGAGCGCTAAGTGGAATCAGGTATGTATTTAAAATGAGTGCTACAGCAAAATAGTGCTAAGTGAAACTGCGTTAAGCAGGGGTTGCCTGTATATCACATTCTGGGATAGAGGTATATAATCTGTTGATTCTGATGTGTTTTTTACGGGGAAGGGTAGATTGTTATAGCAATAGATAAGTTGACAGGTCTTGGATTTATTGATAAGGAAGGGCTGGGTTTTGTTAGGTCCCTGTTGATCAGTGGGGAGTTTGTTTCTGATGCTCAGTTAGGTAGGCAAAACTAGGGTCTGTCTGAAGGTCAGGTGCAGGTGGGGCAAAGGTGGGAATATTTCCTTCAAGGTCTGGTCCTTTTTGAGTACAGGCTGTAATAGTTTGATGATCCTTTTTATTGGATCATCAAACTATTCAAACTGTTCAAGTGTGGCATGGTAAGTATCAACAAAGAGCATGTGGTTGGCAGGGGTTTTCTTCCTGTATTGTAATAGGGTGCTGCTGTATATTTCGGCAGCTCTCTCAAAGATACCATCTGTTTCTCTGATGGAGGGTCCATGTTGGGTAAAGGACTTTTGTGAGTGGTATCTTTTATTGGACCAACTGCATGATTGGGATGGACAACCTTTCGGGTACAATACTAGGCAGTTTTAGTTTGGTGAGATGGGTGTCAGAAGTATTCTCAGAGCAGATGTGGTGTATTCTTGTCATTTGAGTCTAGTGAAATACACTTGGGATTTCTAGGCCAAGCCACTGTGGAGATATGAGCTAAATCTAATAGAAAAACTCCAAAAATCAGTATGAGGGACATTTGTAGGCACCATAGGTACCTATACACATGCAGGGAGGCTGCTCTGACACTCTGTGGACTCAATTAATTAAGTCTGCTGAAGTGTGGTAACTACCTCGCTCCAGCATCTTGTGTTTTGGCATCCCTGTGCAGGGGTGCTTAACTAAAGCTCGTGGAACAGCCTTTAGTTAAAAGTGCCCTTGCCATCATTTTTCAGGGCAGGGACGCTGACACGATGCTCCAGACACTTTGAACGGCTCTCGGAGCTGATCTAATTAAAGCAGCCCCCACCCACTCCTGGAGCATGTGTATATTTTTCCTGTGAGTTTTAAATTTTAACCCATTCTCCAAAACTTCCAGAAAAATTCTGCTTTGGAATGAGACTGGAAAATGGCAACCTGAAAATAAGCACTGCAAGGGCTTCCAAATACCAGAAGCTGTGCAGGGAGAAAGGCAGGGGATGGATGGAGCAGCTCAGTGCTGAAACACTGTTCCCCTTAGCTCCTACCCTGCCATTGTGAAGCGGGGCACAGGCTACCTCACTTCCTTGTGTTCCTCTTCTCGTAAGACCCAGATGAGATACGAAGAGAATGAATTCTTCCGTGAGAACTGCCATCTATGGGGTCAGACCATGGGTCCCTCTTGCCCTGTATCCTGTCTCGCGGGTGCTGGTTGGTTAGCACCCCCCGGTGCTCTCCTGACCATCACTCTCACCCGCTTTGCCTTTCACTTGTCCTAAGAAGTTAGGTGCTATTTTCTCAGCGGCCCTTTCTCAGGGAGGTCACTGTTCTTCGGGGCAGGTAACAGCCCCGACCCCGCGCAAAGGGCGGGCCCGTCTCCCAGCCCCTCCCGCCTCAAGCAGGACCGTCGCACCACTCGTCCCCGGCATTTTTCTTGTCATTTGTC
>NW_017728994.1:28619111-28619613 GCF_001723915.1 Gavialis gangeticus | reverse complement strand
AGGGCGGGCCCGTCTCCAAGCCCCTCCCGCCTCAAGCAGGACCGTCGCACCACTCGTCCCCGGCATTTTTCTTGTCATTTGTCCCAAGCAACTAGCGCCCCGCTCCGGCGGCCTGTCGTGGGGGGGGACTTAGGGTTTTCCTTTGCTGGGCCTAAACCCACGATCGCAGCAGCGCAACCACCGCAATAAGCTACCCCCGCCCGGCCCCCAAACCCCTCGTCGCGCTCAGGCCCGCCCCGCGCATGCGCCCGGGCACCGCCTGCACCCTCCCCCTCCCGAGCGCGGGCGCATGAGACGCGCCTCTGTTCCGCAAAGCCACAGTCTCGCCGCCCGCTTGGCCCCCGCCAGCCGCCGTAGGCGCGGCGCTTCCGGCGTGTGCCCGGATGACGTGGCTCGGGGAGCGGAAGCAGCGTCTCCTCCTCCTCAGCGGCGGCAGCGGCGCGGGGCCGGGCCGGGCCGGGCCAGCCAGAGCGGGGGCAGCGCGGGGGGAGCAGGAGCTTGT
>NW_017728994.1:28613455-28618917 GCF_001723915.1 Gavialis gangeticus | reverse complement strand
GCGGCTGCCGCTGCGCGCCCGGGCCGACGAGCACGAGCACACGGTGAGCAGCGGCCCGGCCGCGGGGGCGGTGCCGAGAGCGGCAGTGTCCGTCAGTCTGTCCCTGCGGGGCTCCACGCCCCGCCCGGCCCGGCGCCCGCGTATCCCGCCCACGGGCGCTGTTGGTAGTAGGCTGCGAGCGCGGCGGGGCCCAGAAGGGGGCACGTGCTTCGATCGTCGCCTGGGCGAGGGCAGGCCCCAGGGGCGGCTCCGCGCTGGGCAGGGCGGAGGAAAGCTGGAGTCGTGACTCCACGTGCACCCCTTGCTGAGGTGCTGGTGTCAACGAGTGTCATCGTGTACATCTGCGTCCTGGCTTGGTTGCTGTGCAGGGATGCGTCTTGGGGCCTGGGCAGAGCGGGGCAGTGAGAAAAGCAGGGGTTATAACAACCGTTACCAGCGCAGTGCGGAGGTTCCTGCACAAATTCATGGAGCATGCTGCATCCCCGCTAAGTCAGCTTTTGTTCTGTGTGAGTGACCAGGGCACCCCCTAAAGACTTGTCAGTAGGAAGGTGTCAAAGGTTGTGTCTGCAGCTGAGTCCTTGGGCCATTTTCAGATGCTGCAAAGATGCAAATGAGAGCTGGTGTCTCAAGTTGGTTAGGGGCCGGCCACACACTAAACCTGCTCTGAGAAACTCTGAGGCTTTTCTTTCCACACTGCTTTGAGTCTGGTGCTGACACGATTAAATGCAGACCTGCTTTTAAACACCTAATATAGCTTTTAGGTTATGTGTTTTTCAAGAGTAGATAAGGCCTCAGGACGTGAAGGACTTTGTTTCTGTTTGACTTGAACTGTAAGTGAACAGGGCTCTTCCTGGAGGATGTTTGCACCTGCTGGAGGACAAACATGGGTTGGTTTGTGTTCTCACAGGCTCTGCTCCAAGGACAACCTGTAGTATTAGGGATAATGGAAATCTAGGAAGGTGTTGCGGTTTGACAGCTCACTGTTGGTAAAAATGGGGTATGGTTTTGATTTGGAAAGGAGGTATGATGGCAGGGCTGCGGAGGAGAAACCTGTACAATCCCTCACTTTGGCCAGTGATATTGGCCCCTAAATGTGGTGATGTGTATGTGGAATACCATGGGCCTGCGTGTGCTCAGTGATTATCATCCTGGGATTTCTAAAATGCATGCACTGTCTGGTGAAAATGGATTTCTACAAAATGAGTAGTGTTGCTGAATCACTTCATGACTGAGATGAACTTCAAGATGAAATGTTACTGTTTTTTTTTTTTTTGCATGGTACAAGGACTCTTTCTTATAAAATAAGATGCAGTCAAGGCACAAGTTTAAAGGCCTTTTTTAACCATCAAAGTTACTTCATTAGTGGAGTTTATTAGTAACAGATATAATGTTATATGAAAAGGATTTGTAAAATTATTTTGTATTCTTGAACAGCTAGTTGATGAATTACTTGGCTTCAAAACCTGAATTTTCTCAACAGCTTAATATAAATGTTGCAATCATACTTGCTGCTTATTCATTTAAAATGGCTTTTTGTATGCATTGTATGATAAGCTTAATCTCTGTTTTTAATTTAAAAAGAAAAGGTTGGTATTTAATGACCAAACAGTGCCTAATTAGGAAGCTGTATAATGCTTATACACTTTTATGGGTCTTTCAGAAGCACTTCATCGGCTTATCTCTTCTTCCATAGAAGTTGGTGGGAGTTTTACCACTGACCTTAGCAATAGTTAAGTCAACAATTGAGCATTTTTGAAAAACGCATTTTAAGTGATTTAGGCCTCAGGTCTGCTGATGAATCTGCTTTTACGGCAAGTATTATCTTACAAGGAAGAGTTCATAGGATTGGGGGTGTTACCCTGTATTTTTTCCAAAACTGTAATGTTTGGGCTTCCTGATATTGATGCTTTTATGGAATGTAATTATGCCTAAAACCCACCATGAAGATTTTACATTTTGCTTTCTTAGAAATGAACAGTTTGCATAGTTCTTAGGTCATCAGGTTAGTTTTCACACATTTAAAGCATGGAATTTGTACTTTTACATTGTAAGTTTGTCACAGTTTGCTCTGGGTTACTGGAATCTGTGAGATTTATTCCAACTCCTTTAAAGTGATGTTTCAGTTTTGGAAAACACTGCTTTAGTCCTGCCATCTGATAGACAGCCAATAGCTATGAGAGGATGAATATTTTGTAGATCCTAAATACTGTTCTTGTCTTTTGGAAGACTTTTGTCTTTCCTTTAAAGAAAAAAGGCAGGCAGATGGACAAAAATCCCACAGCGTTCACTAGTATACTGTCTAGGGCTATTTGTTTTCAGTAAATCAAAAGCTCACATTCTCACTGACTGCAAATTGATCTCTTATTTTCTAGTAACATATAGTATTATGTACAGTGCTGCTATAATGGCTGCTATTTCTGCAACCATGCACCTCTTTGCTTAGACATCCCTGATCACAGGCATGCTTGAAGCAGTGTTGTTAGGTTCACAACACTGTCTGTTTTTAGTTGCAAGTGATTAGTGATTTTTTTTTTAATAATATTTTTTAATGTGCTGTGTAAGACAGTTTACAGTATTAGCTGAAGTAGTAAAAGATTGTGGTGGTCTTAACAGGTGAATGTTCACCTCTTGTTGATTCTAGCCAGAAGCATATGAAGAAATTGGCTGTTTACACCACTGAATTTCTGCTTTATAACTTCAGGAACATGCAGTTTTCATAAACTTAGCCTAATTGTTGGAAGAGCGGATCCCCAGCATTGTCTTAACAGATTCCTGCTAGAAAAATGTAAATGTGCTTGCAAAAGTCAAATGTGAGTGGATTAATTAGGCCAATAGTTTAAAGTTCTCATAATACAGAATGTGCCATAAAACTCTTATGATATCATTTAAAAATAACTGCTATTTTATCCCTCTTGGGCAATTATGATGCAGAAGTTGTTTAAGATTTACATATTTAAAGGTATTAGTGTAAGGGAAGAGAAAATGGGACATAGTGCAGCGATTAAAATCTTTACAGTCTAAAGGCAAATGCAGCTTTTAAAGGTCCTGGGTTGATATGATATTGCTAGAAAATAAATCTATTTAATTTGTAGATTGACTTGCTAACTTATCTCTGTGGGGGTTTTTTTAGAGAGAATTATTGCATCAGCTTTTTGTCCACACTAGGTAAACTTGGGCAACTTTTGAACACTTAAGCTAGTAACTGTTGTAGATAAGGTGTAAATGTTTTTACTAAAATGTTATCTGATTCAACACTGGTTAAAGTAGCGACTGCCCTACTTTTGCTGTCCAGGCTTAAGTGAAGTGCAAAAATTAAACAAGTGCTATACATGCTGAAGAGGAAATAGAATTGTAATAAGTTTTAAAATTTCTCGTTTACTAAATGAATAAAGAAACTATTTTCTAGATGGACTTTTAATCTGATGAGTATATTTAAGTTCTATAAATGCAAATGTCTTGTTTCAAAGTCTTCATTGAAACAAATGTTGTTATAACTTAGTGCAGGTAAATACATTTACAGAATTGGTACAAAAAAACACCATTTTATCTGACCAACACATGAGGCATGCATTTTTCAACAAGTAATAGTAGGCAGACTTTGTAAGCAATTCCTGTTCTCAGGCCTCTAGAAAGGTAAGTAGGCATGTGCTTTCAACCCTTGCAACTAGTTCAGATCTTTCAGATCTGTGTTTCCAGAGCCACAACAATTAACACTGCCACTGCTCTCCTGCCACCAAATGTCCATACCCGTGGGGGAGAACCATGGGCTGGATGACAGCCCAGTGTACCAGATCACATTTCTCTGGCTGTACCTGGTTTGCCAAACCCATGCTGGCCCTATGCCACTCATTCAGTCCATGGAGCCACAAGATTGAAAGTAGAGACTTGAGGAAGAAATCCCTGATTCATTGGATTCTAGATACACTGTGGAGATTAGCCTTCATCACTGGTGCTTGGTCTCTACTGAAGGACCATAAGGCACTGAGTATTAGAAATTTAGGTTTATGACACATTTTTTTTAATTATTCTTGCTTGTCCTTCTGGCCTTACTCTTTTGTTCCTGTTTCCTGTGCTGCTTTATGCTAACATTAAAAAGACTGTCATGGTAAACTTAATTTCCAGCATCTGTAATGGGAGTAAGGGAAGGACAGCCAAACATCTGAAAAATGCAACAAGGGATGAAGGTACAGATACATGCCTCTGAAGCATTCTGATGTGTTTTTGGGTTGATGTCCCTGTAATTATGCATAAGCCTAGCGCAGTGCTAACTGTGACATTGACATTTATCTGATAGGTGTTTGCAGGAAGTATAAGAAATCAGACTTTTTTTGTGCAGTACTCAGTCACCATTGTA
Source organism: Gavialis gangeticus (assembly GCF_001723915.1). Classification (NCBI taxonomy): domain Eukaryota; kingdom Metazoa; phylum Chordata; order Crocodylia; family Gavialidae; genus Gavialis; species Gavialis gangeticus. The sequence goes on along the minus strand of NW_017728994.1, from coordinate 28,614,563 downwards.
TGGACTTCAGGATATTATTGGCTAAGTATATCACTGGCTAATCTTGTTGCTGATTTCTTTGTACTTAAAAAATCCGAAAGAGTACATTAAGGAAGGATTTATATATTTCCTTTTTAACTTGAAGGGAGTGTCCTAAAGGGGAGTTGATGATATTAATGGCCCAGCCTGAAGATGGCCTCAGTATTGCTGTATTTTGTTACAGATGATAAATGTACATTTGGATGTGTTGATTCTAGCTTCCAAATGGCACGTGCATCAAAGTTCTGAGCAAGCTATTGGAACTGTATTGTCCTGCTCAAACTTGCATTAAAAAGTATCACATAGATGTTCCTGGCCATGATAGTCATGCTGACTAAAATCTGGTTGTACCTGTACTGTGGACTTTGCCTTTACCAGCCCTGTGTTGATAATGGGCATTTTCTCCCTGAAGCTTAACTTCCAATTTGCAAGACTGCCAAAGCATACACTTGTGTTTACGTTGAAACTCGTCTGAGCTGCTGCCACATTTCTGGGCAGTTGAAAAAGATCATTACATTCTCAACATAATTATGGACATTACAGAACTGAATTCAAACTGAAGAAAATGCTGCTAAACTAATCTTGCTGCATTTACAGAATAGACATATTTCCTTCAAATGATCGTGTATGAAAGATGTTTTTCAGATGCTTCACTTCTTCAGTTTAATATTCTAAAATGAAGCAGCATATATTGGGTATTGGAGCATTTTTCAAGATGTTTGTTCAGGCTTCAACCTTTTGTAAAAATTGCTATGTAATCTTTCTGATCTTAGGAGTCCTTGGAGCACATGCAGAAAACCAGAAAGTTGTCAGATATGCCAATGTTGAAGATACAACATCTAATTTTTTCACTTCCTTGCTGTTTTCATCATCACCTTTTTAGTGGTCCTATGTACTGAATCATTCTTGTTAGGACACTTTGGATCTGGAAGACTTGCTTTTCTGCCTTTTGAGGGTCACATTTGTCTTTTTTTGTGTAGACTGGGGTGAAAGGGAATGAAGAATGTATGAGTATTTCTAGAAGAATTTTGTACTTTGCAGTAGGTTAAATAATTGGTTTAAAGGATGCTGTTGATAGAGGTTGATTTTT
>NW_017728994.1:28612915-28613381 GCF_001723915.1 Gavialis gangeticus | reverse complement strand
CCCCCCAAGGCAGAGACTAATCTGAAATCACATTTTGACTAGTCTGTGGCTCTGTTTACATATTTAATTCCATGTAATGAAGTAACCCTTGGTATTTAATTTAAGAGAGTCAAATCACCTACTCTCCCATGCTTTCTCATGACTTTAACCCTGAATTCTTTTTCCTACCTTATTCTTTAGCAAATCTTATTGTAGCGGGGATCTACCTTTTTGACAGGCATGCAGCAGATTAGCCCTGTACCCTTCCTGAGTGCCAGTCCAGTCTCCTCCTTTATCCAATTTGCTGCTCTGCTTTCTGTCCTATTTGCCACTATGCTGCTTGTCCCTTCTCTGATCTGCCACATGACATACACACAGAGGCTGCCTGTGCCACTTGTGGCACATGAGGTAAGTTGTGCCCCCCCCCTCCCCCCCGCCTTGTTCAGTGCAGAGAGAGGTAGTTAGCCATGTTAGTCTGAAGTCAGGC
>NW_017728994.1:28609067-28612904 GCF_001723915.1 Gavialis gangeticus | reverse complement strand
TAGCCATGTTAGTCTGAAGTCAGGCAGAAGGCAGGGTAGCATCTTAGGGATGACCTGGTATAGAGGGATAAGCTTTCATAGGCAATAGCCTACTTCCTACTCATCAGGTGTTATGACTGGACTTGTAGAAAGCAGGGTTTACATTCCCTTCTGTTTAGAACCCCTGCTTTCTGTAAGTCCATTCAGTACCATCTTATTAAATAGGCTGTTCCCTATGAAAGTGTGTGCCTCTCTGAATGAGTTAATTCAGACTTTGATACTATTCACTGCAAAGTGCTATTGACCTGCCTATGAACCATAACAGGAATCAATGGGATTTTGATTTGTTCCTTTGTGCTCAGGGATTCTAGACAAACCTGAGGAATTGCTCACCTGTTTAGTAGCTTCTTTCATGCTGGGTTCTGTTTTATCATACTGCTAATTGTATCTATTGGAAGGGCTTGTGATGTTATGTGGGTTATAGTTACAGTATGGTAAGGATACTTAGTTTTGTATTCCACTCCAGCAGACTTGTATGATGCGGTTGAGTGATAGGTGAATAAAGTTCTGCCATGAGAAGGAAGAGCTCATTCTAAATGGGCTGGAAAAAGCAACAGGAAGAAGAGGGGGGTCAGTTCCCCTAACTTGAGGGAATATGCTATCTATTTTCACTTTAGCGTATGGGATGATGAAGTGGTCATGGTGGATTCTTGTGTTTTCCTATATGTATAGTGAGCAGTATTTGAGTTATTTAGCTGAAATTTCAATTAGAATAAAATCTGTAACCCTTAATAGCTAAAAGGGGTGCAACAAGAACATTGGAGTTGTTATATGTGTTAGGGAGCAAGAAGGAAGTTAGGATCATCTAGGAACATGGACAGAATGATTGGCAAGCAGGACCCGATTCATGAGTTGAATAAATACACCTGGAATCTCTCCAGTTCTACACTGTGTCCCTTGTGAGAGTTTGATGGTCCTGGTACATGGGCACAGTAAATATGAGCTTCTCCAATTCAGAAGAAATATTTCTAGTCAGTGTGCTATTTAATACTCTGCATCCCCTTACACCCAGAAGTTGAGTGTTGATGGGATGGATTTGAACTCTGCAGGTGGACCTGGGTCAACTATGATGACTGTTCATGCAGCTAATGGGCACAGTCTTGATTTTAGTAGATTAAAGAGAACCTGGCAGTGATAGACTTTATATATACATTCTTGGCCTTGGTTCCAGGTCAGTGATTCAGGTCCCTCAGTTTTGCATGCTGAGCTGTGTCTGTATAAGTGCATCTCTGAATATGTAGCACACCTATGTGGGAATATGAGCACACCTATAGGGGAGTACTGCATGTAAGTCCTGGGATGTTGAAACGGTTAAGTTTGAAGAACAGGTACCAAGACTCTGGCAGCCAGGAAACTGAAGTCTGTCACACTGGCTTCCAGTGCAACTGATTCTAGCCAAAGTGCCAGAGAACTTATGCTGAGGTTTACATTTAAGGAGTCCTCTTCACCTTTCCTCTGAGCAGCACCACCACCATCCGCAGAACAGCAGTAGATGTCACTGGTTCCAGAACTCTTCTGCTTTTGTCAGACTGCTTGTTTTTCACTGATGCCAGCAGAGAGCTCTCTGTGGGGATGCTGGAACAACACCTCAGGGTGCACATCCATCTAGAATATTCATTACTTAGAATCATTGCAAGATGAATGTATGTCTTATAACCTGGCTGGTAACAGTGCAGTTTATACCCCTTATCTTTTCAGGTTCTGTTGGAGGTCACCATCTTACTGGTTTCAGTGATGGATCCTGTCACATCTCTGCTAGGAGGAGGAAATCCTTTTTTCTTCCAGTGTTGGTATCCAGAGTAGCTTCCTCAAAAAGTTACATGGAGAGTAATGGACTAATTTCAGGGGATGCTACTCCTGTCCTTGCTTGAAGAGTCCTTTTCTTCCTTGATAAGGTGACTAGTCTGGGTGCACACTAGTGGTAGCTGATTTTCAGCTTTTCAGGAGCTCTTATTCTGTATTGTAGATGCACAGCATGTTGAGTTGATCAAGAAAATGCCTAACTGATTACTGAGCTCCTCAAGACAAAGCTCCCCCACTCTGCCCAGATGGGTTGTGTCAGGACCAGGGCCAGCTACTACAACCAGACACTACTGCTGCAGCTGGTGGCCCTGGTTGCTAGTTATATGAGAACAGTGGAAAAGAACAGTTGTCCAGGGTCTTTTGATTAAAAGCATAAAACCACTTACAAGGAAGACCCATTCCAAGTGGAATATATTTTTCTGTAAGGGTGGGCCGGCACAGCCTTGTGCTTGAACAGGCCTTAATTGCTAATAGTTGCCTCTTTCCCCGTAAGGCACGTTCTGTGCATTGGGAGGTGCAGTGTTGACAAATCCATTATGCAGGCGCCTAGGCTAGGAGATCTGACAACAGGTTTGGAAGAACAAATACTCCCAGATCTGTTTAACTGATAGAGTTCATGGCGCTCATTCCTGTCGTCCTGAAGAGAACTCTGCTTTCCAGTTACTTAAAGCAGGATCTACACTGGTATCTCCTTAAAGAGCAAATCGTTGATTTGCTCAACCATGATTCTTCAGGATGTTTTCAGTGTGGATCTGTGACCTGCCCCTGTCCTTGCTTTGAGAATCTTTGGCAAACGTGGACTTTCATGCAAGGGATGGGGTGTGTCATGCATTCATGCTCTGAGACAGGAGACAGAGGAAGCAAATGGTGGATGTGGAGCTTTGATGTGGTTGTTGAAAAGATTCCAAATAAGTGTGAATATACATCACGTGCATGAAGTAGAGTGGGATCCATACTGTCTACATCATGGGTGCTAAACCTCTCCTTGTGGAGTGACAGTATCCACCCTGCTGGGCTGCACACAGGTCAGGAAGTTTGGCAGCAGAAGAGTGATGGCTATTAAGAAGGCCACCTTCCTGTGCTGCCAAATTCCCAAAACACGAAACCCTGCACAGCAGCAAGCTCGTCTGGGCCATGCCCCCTCCCCCCTGCAGCTGGAATAGAGCCAGGCCATGTCCTCCTCCCCCAGCAGGGTTGGGTTGAGGCCAGACTGCCCCCCTCGCACATGGCCAGATGGGGCCCTGCTGCAGCTGTACTGGGTGCTTTGGATCTGGCCTGTGGAAGGACTGGCATCTGGCCTGCCAGTCAAAAAGGTTGAGTACTGATCTATATCATCCTCATGCAGAACCAGAATTTACTGTAGAATAGTTAACATAGGGTTGAAGAGTCAATAAGCTTATAAGGTGAATTGTGTAGCATAGTTCATTTAATTTTCATTTTCTATTTCACTAGGGTTTTATGTGGAGAAAATAGTATGACTTGTCACAAATGAAATGAGACCTCCATTTCCCCTTCCTTCCTTTCCCCCTGCTAAAGACCTTACAAACTAAGGTTATGAATACACTACAGTTACAGTAGTGACCAGAGCATAGTTTAGAGATACTTGAGCTATATTTAAACTATTTGCAGTGGATGCCAGGGACATCTAGCTTGGGATATGCTAATTTATATTGTTTCTGGGGTGGGGTTTGCAAGCTGTGCAAGCCTCTGGTGATACAGTTGGGCTGGAGCATCGGTATAGAATATTCAACTTGGGGAGTATATTAAAAGGGCAAAACTTTTAATCTAATAGATGCTTCAGAGCATGTTTTTCTGTTTGTAGTTCTCTGTTTACTTGTAAGTAGTCATGGTGGCAGCTTTTCTTACTCATTTAAAATTGATCTTTTTCCTAAGGCTTAATTCACAATTGGTCCTTAATACAGTATAATTGAAGTAGAAGCAATCATTGTTAGTCTTCCACATTCTCAGTTTTTACTGATTTTGTTTGTTTGTTTT
>NW_017728994.1:28590842-28609056 GCF_001723915.1 Gavialis gangeticus | reverse complement strand
CCACATTCTCAGTTTTTACTGATTTTGTTTGTTTGTTTTGTTTCCCCCTCCTCCCCCCCCAATAAATTCCCTGATTTATTTATTTTTTCTAAGTCATTTGGTTTTTACTGACTTACACCCATTTTTCAGTTCAAATCCCTGTTAGCGGGTACGAGTGGGGAATGGCCCTGGGTCTGTGCAGGACAGGGCAAGTTGCTGCTATGGGCTGGGGGTGGGCAGCAGTGGGCTGTGCTTGGGGTGGGTGGTGGCGATGCTGTGGGTGGGGGGGCTCCAGCCACCCCAAAACTCAATATAGCCTCCCCAACCCTCCCTCCCAGCACTGCTGCCACCTGCCCTGAGTGGAGCCTGGCCCAACTCCGTACCGGGAAGAGCCTGGTGTGGCCCCAGGCCGGAGCGGCAGCCTGTCCCACTGTTCCCCACACAGATCCAGGGGCACATGCCCCCCTGTGCCTCAGGGTGTGTGCAGTGGTAGGAACCACCCCCAGATGAGCTGTGGCTCTGTCCTGCACCCCACCCCACCCTGGCTGGGCAGCCGCTGGCCCAGCCCCACTCCCTTCCTTACCGCAGGGACCTTGATCTTTCCCCACACACCCCTCCCCTTCCACCACAGACTTACCAGCTGGACACAGCTCTCTAAGCTGCCGGGCTGCGCTTCTCACAACCTATGTACTGTGCTGCAGCTGTGCACATGTACAGTGCATTTATTGGGCACATTGTCGGCTTCATTGGGCAAAAAAAGCTGATTTCCGTTGCACTCAATTCTTTATATCGATGCCCGTCCGATATTGGACCGAAGTATCAGTGCACCTCTATAAATCAGTGGTTTCCAACCTTTTAAAACTTGAGGCACCCCATGAACAATGCTAGATTTTAGTTTAATAAATAAATAAAATAAGTAAAAACTGCAGAAAAATAATAAAGCAGTTTTTCTGTTGCAGAGAACGCGACCGTGTTTTGGACACTATGGATTCCTACTTGAAATCTCTGGCTTTATTTTGTAAATCAAGTTTGTGCACCTAAGTGCTAACATTGTATGGCACTCTGCATCACTCTTGAAAGAATCTCACAGCACCGTGGTTGAGAATCACTGCTTTAGACTACTTGGGTGTATGAGGGATATTATCACTGCAAAATGGGTACATGGCCCACACTCAACATTTACGCTGATGGCCGTGTATGGCTAGATAATGCTTTCTAAATCAGACAGTCCCTTGTCCAAAGGATTTGTAGCCTAAAATACATTGATTAATCTGTCCTTGTTGGAATGAGGCATTCTTTTCTCTATGGTTGCCATGTCTTGGCTATCTACTTATTTTTAATGCTTTCTTTGTTTGGAAATTGTGGTAAGGGAGTGTGATAAACATTGAGGTGTTGTTATTTCTTACTGGAATGACTGAAGCTGTCCTTCTGTGATCATTTTGCTCTTTGAAGCCTGGAGGCTTAATTGGAGGTTATAAAATAGGATGTTTCATGTGTCGAACTATGAAGTTTCTTGAGGACAAGGACATGGCAAATATTTCACTGTATTTTAATGATTGCTTTTGCATGTTTTGTTCCCAATAGATGGGAAGATGCTAGTAATTAGGGCTCGGATACAAAGGTGATACAAGCATCTTTTCAGTAATTACACATCTTAAATAAGATCATAGTTGTTTGACCCATAAGCTTAGAAAAATCTGATATTCCATCCTCATTTCATCTTTGAGGTGACATATGTATTGAGACAGTGGCCTGAATTTCCTTATGCAGATAGAAATGGATACCTGTTTTCAGGCTGTGTTCCATGGAACCCTGCTACCATCACAGTCTTCATTGAGAGGAAAGGACTGTGTACGTAGGCTGAAATCCATTGTAATACTTAATTGGTCCCTTTCCTTTCCAGGCCAGGATGACAGCACCTTGGGGTCAGCATGAAGAAAATGACATTGTCACTTGCTTACATATCTGTTCTCTTTTGTATTATGTTAGCATTTAGCAACCCTAATTGAGGTGACTATCTAATTGTGCTAACCAGGCAGTACCCCAAAGAGCTGACCACATAATCACACAATTTACAATCTGCTTAGGGGATAAGTGAAGGAATGAACATACCACGAATGTCTGGCGATCTTTTATTGCTCTGAAACACAAAAATGAGGCTTTGGTTAATGTCCTTTTAATACTTGTGTATACACAATATTTCTTGTGTAAACAAGCTGGGTTACTATATTCTAAGTTGAGCTGCAGCACTTCTAAGAAAGGTGGCCATCCCCATTCTGTAACAGATGAGCTGCAAATAAGGGCATTATTAAAATAGTAACCAAAACATCATTTGCTTTTTCTCACAGCCAAAGAAATGTGTTCAGAAATATCAGAAAATTGATACAATTCATAATTGTTGTCATGGCGTTTGTAGCTGAGATGATGCAGGGAAAGACCGTGCATGAAAGAAGCAAGATTTCATAGTTTCGTAGATGTTAGGGGCTGGAAGGGACTTTACAGATCATTGGGTCCAGTCCCCCTTGTACTCGGGCAGGAAAGATGGCTGGGGTCAGCTGACCTCAGCAAGGCATCCGCTAAGATGCTTTTTTGTGAGATTCTTTTATTGGACCACTTTACAGTTGAAAGAGATGTTAATCACGCTTTTGGGTGTAAAATGCCCTTCCTCAGATATTACCTCCCAAATCTTCTCCCACAGTTTGAGTGGAAGTTGTACAAAAACTGTAGCTCTGTTTATGTGCTACCATTTTTATCTCTTCTGCTAAAAGAAATAGTATTGTGCTTGGGTCTTGAGAGATTAAAAACATTGAGTGAGGCCGGGAAAACTGTGGTCAACAGCTTTTAGGTATAGAAGTCAAGTCAGGCATTACAAAAGGAGAAGATAAGGTAACATGTTTCTGTTTCCCAGCAGAAGCTGGGAGCAGTGTCTTGGTTGCTAGTTTAGAGTGAGGGGAGCTGTACTTTTTTCCTTCACCTCAAATTCCTTCAAATAAGGGTCTTTATGCTATACTCATAACACTGCATGTGTTGCTGTAAAGGGGATTTCTTGCCTTTTTTTGTCTTCCTCTCACAGACTTTTTCTTTATTTCTGCATCCAAAATTACCTCTGTAGTTTTGTTTCTTTCCCAAACCATTTAATAAAAGCTGAGAAGTATCTGGTCTGTATTATTGCTCAGAATGCAACAGTGAAACTGTTCTGATGTTTAGCATTTTCTGTTGCTGTTGCTCTGGCAATGATAGCATATTAGGCAGATTTGGAGATGTTTGTTGGGAGACTGGCATGACTGCTCAGAACATGTTGGCTTAAATCCATGAATTAGAATAAAAATATTTATAATCATTTGTACCTCAAGTATTTAGAGTATTCTATATTGGTCTGCAGCTAATTATTTTGGGCTCCCCTGGCAGTATAAGTTGATTATTCCAAATAAATGGGGTTAAGGACCTTTATTCAGTAGTTGAAAGAGAGAATGTACAGTTATACTCAATGTCTTAATTGTGTAATAGAAAATACACTTTTGACTAACTGTTGTTTCCTTTCCCACTCTAACTTGTTCCAACTGTGTGAATTTCAATGTAGTGAGAGTGGTTTTTATTTGTGAGCATTTATAGGGCCTGAATTCTAACTGGTAAGTCTGACTGCAGATTAGATTTGCATATGCATAGACAGCTATGTGCATCTAAACCTGTCTTAAAAATCAGACTTGCATGCTTTGCCTGGTTGATAGGACAGCTATTTATATAAAGGATGTTGGTGGGGGGAAAAGAGCTGAAGGTAAATTAACTTCTTTTTTTTAACTGTAACACAGAACCAGCCAGGGTTAACATGCTACTGAAGCATAAAGTGCCAGGAGTAATTTTAAATGCTTTGATATTTATTTATTCATGCCTCCCTATGCTTGCATGTTGGATGCATTTATCTGAGAACATACTCACATATGAATTGTCATTCACTGGGTCAGACTATAGTCCATCTTGCCCAGTATCCGGTGTCACATAGTGGCCAAGAGTGGGTGGTGAAAGAGAGAGTGAACTGGGTATGACCAGGGTATTTTCCACATTCCTCTTGCACTTGCAGCCTCTAGCTCTTGAGGCCTAGGAAGTTCTAATTCGGAGGCTGCACCCCTAACTCCCATACTCAATAGCTGCTGAAGCCCCTTTCCTCCAAGAATTTGCCCAGTCCTTTTTCGAATCTGGCTAAACTGTCAGTTTCCACAACATCGGGTGGCAGTAAGTTCCATGCTTTAATTATGCTTTATGTGAGAGAAAAAAATTCCTTTCGTTAGTTTTAAACGTACTACCTACTAGTTTCATTTTCTGACCCCTGATTCTTATATTGTGAGAGATTTAGTAAATAATAACTTCCTATATACTTTCTTTTCGCCACTTAGTGTTTTGTAAACCCTTATCATGTTCCCCCTCAGGCATCTCTTTTTTTTTTTTCTAAATGGAGTATACTGGCTTCTCTAGTCTCTCCTCCTACAGAAGTCTCTCCATACCAGTAATAATTTTTGTTGCTTTTCTCTGGACTTACTCTGATTCTTCTGTATCCTTTTTGAGGTATGGGGGCCAGAACTGCGCACAGTATTTAAGGTGTGGATACACTATGGATTTATAAAGGGGCATGGCAATACAGTTTTGTTTACAATTCCCTTCTTAAAAATCCCCAACATTTTGTTTGCCTTTTTGTAGTTGCTGAGCACCGAGTTGGTGTTTTTAGCAAATTCTCAGATCTCTTTCCTGCATGGTAACAGCTAATGTAGAACCCGGCATAATGTAGGTATAGTTTGGGTTATTTTTGCCTGTGTGTAATCACTTTACACTTATCTACATAGACTTGCACTTGCCTTTTAGTTGTCTATTGACTCAGTCGTGCCAGATCCTTCTGTAGTTCCTCAGTCTGCCTTGGTCTTTACCACTTTGAATAATTTTGTGTCATTGCACATTTGACCAACTCTGTTCCTTCCCCATAGTGTATGTGAGAGCTTCACATATCCAGAAAGCTGAGTTTCTTGTGACTAAGGCTTGGAAAATTTACTGTGTTTTGACTTGGGACTAAATTTACTGGCCAGAGGTAGCTGGTGGGTGCTCCTTCAGAGAAGTTCAAGACAAAGCCCAGCCTCTGCTACTTCAGGGTTAAGGGGAAGAAGAATGCTGGTTTTGTACTGGATTACAATCTCTCTACGTGCCACCTGGGATCTTCATTACTTGTACTAACAACTGTGTGTAGGTGCAGTGAATAAGTGTCCTTTTAGTAAAGGTAATGTGCTGTTAATTTCTGGCAGTGTTGCAACTAAGATGTCACTGATACTTTGTCATTAAGAAAATGAAGAGCAGTGGTCATAGGACTTAGGAAAAATATTTTTTTCTATGTGACTTTTTGCCCTAGTTAATTTGAAGTGCAGCTGTTGCTTGGCCTCCTTTTTCTGGATGCTATAGTCATACTGCTGCCTTTCTAGATAAAATGAGCAATGAATACATTTTACTCTGCCAGGCTTCTCATATGTTTTAATGTACTTGTCTTTCAGTACCAAGATAAAGAAGAAGTTGTTTTGTGGATGAATACAGTAGGACCCTACCACAATCGCCAAGAGACATACAAATACTTCTCTCTTCCCTTCTGTGTGGGATCAAAAAAAAGCATCAGCCATTACCATGAAACACTAGGAGAAGCACTTCAAGGAGTTGAACTGGAGTTTAGTGGTCTGGACATAAAATTTAAAGGTAGGTATTTCAAAGTGCATTTAAGTCACTAAAACCTCCTTATGTTTATTCATTTTTTTTACACGCTTTTCTTATTGTTTGTCTTATTTGCTACTGCAGATAATCTGTTATACTCTGAGTTTTGCACTATGTCTTATTTAAGGAACTTCTTTTGAAGCAGTTAAACAGAATTAAGGAATTTCAAAAATGTATTTTCTGGCAATACTGATCCAGTTCACATATAAACAGCAGTGGCACATGGATGTATGCTGGACTGTTACTGGTTTGGGAGGGGTCATATACTGTGTCCTTTTTCCCCCCAGATGTTTTCAGGTGAATGAAAGTTGAACATGCAGCTAAAATAGTTATGGGTTTTGATAGTTTATTGTTAAGGGTTTTTTTGGGTGGGGTGTCTGGTCCCGTCCCCCCCCTTCAGCTGTGCTGATCACATCAAGCTCCTGTTAAGGTCAACATCATCTCTGAAAAACCCAACCAAAGTTGATGTTGAATACGTCGCTCTTTTTTTTTTGTCTTCCACTGTTAAATATACAATATTTTGATGGGGGTTTCTTGGGGAAGGCAGAAGATTTTTTCTTTTAAGATAAAAAGCAAATAGAACACAGGATCAAAAAGCCTCCAATGAGTCTGCTTTATAGGAATTCCAAAAGAAATTTTTGTACCATCAATTTGTCTTGATAATGCAATACTTGAACCTTTATTGCTTCCAAAGCTGAAAATAAATGGGATTTGGACTGAAAAGAAGGAAATGACATAAAGATGTTCACAGTTAATTTTTAATCTCCGCCGGCAAATCAATAGAAAGAAATAGAACTTCCAAGTGTAAAACAAATGACAAAAAAGGAAAATAAATATTTGAATGCTGTTTGTATAGCAGGGGTTCTCAATCCCCAGTCAGCGGCCCAGTGGCAAGCCACAGTGGGTTGGCTGCCAGTCCGCAACATGTTTGGCTGATAGACTGGAAGTGGCTGTGGACTGTGCCCTCCCCGGAGCTGGGTGGAGAGGCCACAGCTCCTTCTTCAGGGCCTGCAGCAGTGCAGGGTTTGGCCCACCTGCCCGCCCGGGGGATGGGGGTATGCTTATCTATCTTCCAGCTGGAAACTCTAGCTGCATTTGGCTGTGACTGCTGGGCTGCGGTTTGCTGGGCTGCAGCATAAAAACTTTGGGAACCCATGTTTTGTAGCATTCAAACTTTTTGACTTTTCCAGTATAAACGTTTGTAACCTGCTATAAATGATTTGAGTAATGTGATCTGATGCTCTAAGCACCATGGATGAATATGCTTTGAAATTTATACCATGCTTTCTATTTACCAGTGAGAAATTTTAATAACCCTATGTGGGGGAAAAAAATACCTTAAGTTTCTCCTGAAAGGGCGAAGTGTACTGTGAAAACTGCATTAGAAATGGATAGAGAAGACATAAATGAGGTCTAGTGGGTGTGTGCTGTTGAGGAGCCTCCAGCTCCATCATTGCTAGAAGATATAAGGTGTAAGGATTCCTGTTGGACCCCTCTGTGTACTTCTATGGTAGGCTTCTTGACTCCATCTCACTGGAAGGTAGAGGATCTTTCCTGAACCTTTCAGCACCTGAAAAGGAGCTTGTTTGCACATATTCTTATGTGTCTGCCTAAAATGAGATGCCTTTTATGCTGAGGGTTTAGAGTTTGGAGAAGAATCCTGTTCCGTCTTTCCACCCCAGGTCTGTCTATCTAGACTTTTTTTGAGGGGGTAGTCCTATCTGAAAAGCTCTTGGGTCTTCTCTGAAGTTGCTCAGAACTTCAGAACTGTAGCCCGTGACTCAAATCTTGACACTTCAACGTGTTTGCAATTTCTTCTTGGCACAAGTAAACTTGACTATGCATTCTACCCAGTTATGTCATGTCACAGCAGTTGCAAAGGCACTTGAGCTGTCTTCCAGCTAATTTGGGAAGATGGCACTGCATTGACTTAGGTTCACTTCACATCTGAAATATTTACTGTGCTACCATAAAAGCTGGGAATGTCATTATTGCAGCACTAAAAATCTGACACTTCATTGATTTTTTTTTGATTTTTTTTTCCCCCCCCATCTTCGAAAATGGGAAATGCAATAACTATGCAATGTAAAACAAAACAGATCCTTAACATTTCAGTTTTGATAGTTTAAAGTGCTGCTGCCTATTTTAAAATAGTTTGCAATGTGATTAAATTGCATTTGTCCTTAACAAAAGATAAAACAGATAAAGCTCCCCAGACCTTAAAAACCATCAGAATTCAGTGGAAGCTTCTAAATGTTTGCAAAAGGCTTGTCAGCTGCTCTGTTTCTGTGAAGTTTTTACAGCGAATCCCTAAGATGCTGTCATGTGTGCTGCATGACTTATGCTATAGTGGCAGAATGATCCAGTTTTCCTTACTGGTTGACTATTCATTGTTGCCTTTGTGGCTTTTAAAAATAGCTACCCTAGTGGCAGCCACTACTGGGATATGGGTTGATTACTTCATGATGGTCAGCTGCAGCCACCCTAAATGTTGCTGTAGCTCCTTCCCAGAGCCACCATGCGCCTGGTGCAGCCCCAGCTCTTCCCGGCTCAACCTCCGGCTCCCCCCATATTCTGGGAAGGCCAGGGCATGCAGTGGCGCTGGGAGGGAGCTATGGCAATGTTTGGGGTGTCTGTAGCCCCCTCCATAGCCTTCACCTAGACCCCAGTGAGAAGAGCCCTGCACAGCCCTGGCTCCAGCCTTCAGCTTGCTTGCCCTGCCCTGCCCTGCCCTGCCCTGCCCTGATCCGGGGGCACGCCCCCCCCAATAAGCCACAGGTCTGCCCCGCGCCTTGCACCACTCTGCCCCTATTCCCTCCCTCCCTCACTGAGCTGGGGGCAGCTCTAGGCACCACCTTTGTGAGAGGGGGGTGCAAAAATAACTGCTACCACAGCAGTGGTGATCATGCTGCTGTGATTGGCACCCCAGCAGCCAGTGCTGCCCCAGGCATTGTATGGCTGTCCTGGGCACGGAGCTGCCCCACTACACCTTGGAGTAGCAGGATTTGCATTTACCTAAGATGAAATAATGTTCTGGTTTCAGTTAATCTAATAGATCTGTAATCCCTTTAACATTGCTGGGTAGGTACATTGGATCGTTCATTGATTGATAAATTGTCTTCATATAACCAGGGCTTTTAAAACCTACTCAAAGCTGGCAAGTGGGAATCTCTTTTTGTGGGAATCCAAGATATTGGTTTTTGTAGAAGTGAAGCTTTTACTAGCTAGAATGTTTTTTAAGTCTGTGTAAGATCCTATTGTACTAAATATAAATCTAGGTAGTGGTATTGCCTGGAGTCTGTAGACAGAACTCTAGTGTTAGTGCTTCTGATAATAACTTGTTAGCTTCACTCTACCAGAGTTTGACAGTACAAATCAATTTAAATGTGTCTATTCATAACCCTTAGGGCAATCATGAAACTGTCAATAGTGTCAGTTTCATGTTGTTGTCTGAGGCCCCCCTCCAGATGTTATTTTGTATAGTGCTAAATTAGTACAAAATGTGTAGCTCTACTAAGAATAAAGTGCCGTGGGTGGTCACACATTCAACACCCTTTTTCTGAAGCTCTCCAGGCAGGGGGTGATTATGGGGCTTTTGAAGGGCTTACAAAGCCATCTGAATCTGATCTCAGGCTACCACTGAGCCCTTGAAATTTCCTTGTGCTTTAATGGGTTGCTGGTTTGGGAATATCAGCAATCCTTAAAAGTTCCAGGGTTGCAAGAAGACCCCTTATTCTTGCTGCCAGGCTGCAAGGGTGATGGAGATTCCTGTGAACCTCTAAGGGTGGTAGGGGCTGATTAGTCCCAATAAGCCCCTGTCAGTTAAACAGAGCCCTGTCACCTTTGCTGCTGGACAGGTAGCTATGGGGGGGAGCTGTGGAAGAGGCTGATCCAGGGTCTGTGCCCTTAATTAGCCCCTGCCTTCACCATGTGCATTGGAGGCAAGGGTAAAGAGGATCTCACAAGGAGCCGGAGTTAATGGATTGGGGGTGGTGGGGCTGAAGACCACTTAATCGGACTCTACTGCTTCTTGCAGGGAACACCTTCACCCTTGTCTCCTAACTGGGCCTGTTATGTGGGGCTGGGGGGTCTCTACTCACTGTCCTCTTTTTCCCCTTCCCCCCTGCACTGGAACCTTTAAAAGACAAGTAAACAGCCTGGCTCTGGGGACCTGCTTATCAGTGCTGCCATATGCCCAGAAATGTAAAGAGCACATGGCACCTAGCAATTCTTCAAAGTATTTGGCTCTTGGGCTGCCTGAGAATGGGGAGCACTAGTTTTCCTTGCCTTCTCTAGTTGCCACCAGGCAGCAACAGGGGCAGGGCAGTCAGCAAGTCTTCCTGACTGCTTGTGCTAAGTGGGCTGTGCAGGAAGCCAGAGGTGAAGCTGTTGGCTCCAAGTGGAGGGGAGGTAGAACAGAGCATTGTGGGATTGTGGAGGGTAGACACCTGGCCAGGTGTCAGATTTGTCCTAGCACAACAAAGTTATTTGAATCAGCAACTTTTTTGTTGTGGATCTGCAGCTGTTGTCATGGATCAACCATTTTGGGGGTTGGAGGTGGGGGGAAAATTCCTTTAATATCTGGCAAGTTACCATTTGTTGCAGGAAACTTGCACATATCCTGCAACAAATGGTATGTTTTCAGGTTCCTGGGAGACTTCTTAAGTAGAAGTAGGTATGATAAGTGCTTTAGAAGAACCCTTTTTATTTATTTATTTATTTATTTATTTATTTATTTATTTATTTTACAGTAGCCAAGAGTTGTACAGCTCAATAAGGTAGTGGAAACTCTCCTGCCTTAAATATTCAGGGGACTTTAGAAGGGACAGGGAAGGAACTGAGAAGCCCTTTCTCTCTTTGCCTATGAGGGTGAACTCTGATTCATTAAGAAGCCAACCTGGCTGAAACTGAGACAAAATATTGACCATTCTTCATTTTACCTACAGCCTGTTTCAGTTAATTATTTTCTCTTAGCAGTTGGGGATAAAGAACTGAGGTTCTTGGTGGGACAAGGCTGTCTTTGTGCCTTCGTCAATCCTTCTATCTAGTGGTAGCTAATAGGTGAATGAGCCTAGGGAGGTGTATGTTAACTTCTAGCTCAGCATATAATATTTAATTTGTATACTAAAAGTCCAGTTAGACTCTTTATTTCCCCTTAATGGTACAGCTAGCTGCCTTATTACCTGTGCACGTGCCAGATCTCATGGGGGACCCAAAAAGATTACCACTAGTCTAACCATTTGCTGTCTGCCTGGCCCTCTGTGTAAATTGTGGGAATGTTACACAAAGCCAAACCAAAATAAGTATCTGCTCTTCTTTTCCTCCCGTTTCCTCCCCCCCGCATAAGCTGAGGGGGGCGGGATCTATGGCATCATTCAGATTTGTTAAAACAGAAAGAGTATTTTATAAATCTAAAGAGCTTTAGTTAGCACAAGGGAATCTATTTGTGTGTTAAAAATAAATTATAAGTTAACATTTCTCCCTTAAAAAGTGGATTGCACCACCAAATGATACTGTTATTCACTCAAAAACAATTGCTACCATACTGCAGTATTTACAGGTGGTTATGGATTTTGTTGTGAAGGAAAGCAGCATCCAATCCAAATTTTTAGAACGTGTCTGAAAATGGTAAGTAACAGGAATGACAGAGGCTGTTGTTTCTGTTGACTGCAAGTAAATGCTACAACAAAAATGCATTTAATCTTTCATTTAGTAAAAGTACAATGTGTCTGATTTTTTTCTCGTTTATAAGGCCAATTTATTTCAGTTATTTTTAATTGCATCGTTTTTGCGTAGAGTTTTGGAGCATTGTGTCTCTTGACAAGAGTGTTCCTTAAATGCAGTAAGAGCTGTGTATGAAGAATAGAATTTGTGTGACTTGGGTCACTGGTGAATACTGGGGGTTTCTGTTTCAAGTAGGTCCAAAGAATTTTTCCTTTTTATTTCTTCTGTTTTCCAAATTGTTGCTTGACTTCCAAAAGAGAAGCTGTACAGTGAGTCTGTTCCTGATGGACGATGCAGTTTTCATACTAGCTTTTTGGTGGGAGAAGTCTGTCTTTGTATCTTCACGTATAAAATGAAATCAGTGGATTGTGGTGATCTGCAGCAGATATTCCTCATTCCTCCTTCTCGTCAATTTTTTTTTCTGTCCACTATGGAAGCTGCAGCTTTCCGTGTTGGGGTAGAAGTGGGATTTCAATAAACTCAATTCAATTTTAAAGTAAAGACAGAGTTGACAGCAAAGGGAGGAAGTGGACTGTTACGACAGCTGTAGGTGACTGAAATGCTAAATGAAGAGGCTTTTTTTTATCTTGAGGCATAAAAGGGATATAAAGCCATTCAGCTAGCTGCTTGTTCTTTCCCATTTCTAGATCAGCCATTCATTTGATACGTGAGGTTCAGAGTTGGGGGTGGAGGTAGGTCAGAGTTCCTGCATTCTTTCTGTTTACTTCGTCTAAATCGTGATGTGACCCAAGTCTTACTTGAATAATCCTGCAACATGATAGACATCTGTAGCTCAGTGGCTGCTTTCTGTTCACCTAAAGGGTAGGATTTTTCTTTTAAATTTAAATAGTTTCCTTCATAAGGATGTGTACAGATGCTTGTATTGAAGTGACATAAATAGCCAGATGGGCTGAGCGTTTCACCTTTTCAGATGTATTTAAGATTAAATTTTTCTTCCTATCCATTATTTTAGACCACATGATTTAAATCAGCATCTGTTAAGAGCTGGAAAGAGAATTTGTTACTCTTAATTTCCTTTCTCAAACTATTTTCTTCAGTTCTGCAAATACAAAACATCTCCAGATTAACAAGTCAGAAGGGACAGGTTTGTTTTCTCTCTACAGGTTGCTTGGGGTTTTATTTAGAGGCTGTGGGAAAGTAGTTCATAACAGCTTATTTCTGAATTGTTGACTAAAGAGAAGCTTGATCATCACTGGAGACTACTTCCTGCAAGTGTTGCAGAGATCAACTAGGGCCTGTGCTCTTCTTGACCTACTGCTCTCAAATGGGAAAGAATTGGTGGGGGATGTAGAAGTGGATGGCAAGATGGGCAGCAGTGACCAAGAGATGTTGGAGAATCGTGACAAAAGGAAGAAAGAAGAGCGGCAGAGTATAGACCATGGACTTCAGAAGAGCAGACTTTGACTCCCTCAGGGAACTGATAGGCAGAATCCCCTGGGAGGCCAGTCCAAGGGGAAAAGGAGTTCATGAGAGCCAGTTGTATTTTAAAGAGACTTTACTGAAGGTGCAGGAACAAACCTTTCAATGTGCAGGAAGAAGGGTGAATATGGCAGGTGACCAGCTTGGCTTATCAGACAAGTCTTTGCGTAGCTTAAACATGAAAAAGAAGCTGACAAAAAGTGGAAGCTTGGACAGATGACTCTGGAGGAGTATAAATATTGCTTGAGCATGCAGGGTTGAAGTCAGAAAAGCCAAAGTGCAATTGGAGTTGCAGCTAGCAAGGGATGTGTAGGGTAATAAGAAGGGTTTCTTCAAGTATGTTAGCAACAAGAGGAAGGTCAGGGAAAGTGTGGGTCCCTTACTGAATGGGGGATGCAACCTTGTGACAGGTGAGGAAAAGGCTGAAATATGCAGTGCCTTTTTTACCTCAGTCTTCACAGGCAAGGTCAGCTCCCAGACTACTGCACTGAGCAGCACAATTTGGGGAGAAGGTGGGAGCCCCCAGTGGTGAAAGAGCAGGTTAGGCACTATTTAGAAAAGCTGGACGTGAATAAGTCCATGGAGCCAGATGCAATGCATCCAAGGGTGCTGAGAGAGTTGGCTGATGTGACTGCAGAGCTGTTATCTTTGAAAACTTATGGCAATCAGGTGGGGTCCCAGATGACTGGAAAAGGGGAAATATAGTGCCTCTCTTTAAGAAAGGGAAGAAGGAGGATCCAGGGAACTACAGACCAGTCAGCCTTCCCTCAATCTGTGGAAAAATCATGGAGCAGGTCCTCAAGGAATCCATTTCTAAACACTTAAAGGAGATTAGGAGCAGTCAGTTTGGAGTCACCAAGTGCAAGTCATATCTAACCAACCTGATTGCCTTCTATGATGGGATAACTGGCTCTGTGGATGCGGGGAAAACCGTGGACGTAATATGCCTTGACTTCAGCAAAAGGAATCGATTTTAAAGCAATTAAAGAAAGTTTTTTGCAAAAATCTAGTTGATCTAATAAAAGATATCACCTCTACCATGAGTTCCGATTCCTTTTGCCTCTAAACCAATCTTGGATACTTGACTTTAGCAAGGCTTCCGATATGGTTTCTCACAGCATTCTTGCAAGCAAGCTGAGGGAACTTTGGGTTGGATGAATGGACTAAGTTGGATTGAAAGCTGGCTGGATTGTCAGGCTCAACAGCTGGTAATAAATGACTCAAAGTCTAGCTGGCAGCAGGTATCAAGTGGAGTGCTCCAGCCCCCAGGGGTCAGTCCTGGGACCACTTTTGTTCAATATATTCATTAACTGTGTGGAAGATGGGATGGATTGCACTCTCAGCAAGTTTGCGGATGACACCAAGCTGGGGAGTGTAGTAGATACACTGGAGGGTAGGGCTAGGATTCAGAGTGACCTAGACAAATAGGACAATTGGGCCAAAGGAAATCTCATGAGGCTCAGCAAGGGCAAGTGCAAAGTTCTGCACTTGGGACGGAAGAATCCCATGCACCAGTACAGCCTGGGGACTGAGTGGCTAATCAACAACTCTGCAGAAAAGTACCTGGGACTTACAGTGGACAGTAAGCTGGATATGAGTCAGCAGTGTGCCCTTGTTGCCAAGAAGAGTAACAGCATACTGGGCTAGATTAATAAGAGTGTTGCCAGCTGATCAAGGGAAGAATTATTCCCCTCTATTCCGCACTGGTGAGGCCACATCTGGAGTACTGTGTCCAGTACTGCCCTTCCCGCCCCTCCTCCCCACCAAAAGGATGTGGACAAGTTGGAGTCCAGCAAAGAGCAGCGAAAATGGTTCAGGGGTTGGGGCACATGACTTGTGAGGAGAGGCTGGGCTTATTTAGTTTGGAGAAGACTGAGGAGTTTGATAGCAGCCTTTAAGTACCTGAAGGGTGGTTCCAAAGTGGATGAAGCTAGACTGTTTTCATAGGTGACAGATTACAAAACAAGGAGCCAGTTGCAGCAAGGGAGGTTTATGTTGGATGTTGGGAAAAACCTGTCACTAGGAGGGTGGTGAAGCACTGGAACAAGTTACCAAAAGAGCCGAAAGGTGGAATCTCCATCCTTGGAGGTTTTTAAAGCCTGGCTTGACAAAACCTTGGGTAGAATGATCTAGTTGGGGCTGGTTCTGCTTTGAGCAGGGGGCTGGACTAGATGACCTCCTGGGGTCCCTTCCAACCCTGATTTCCTATGATTCTATGAACTGTTCTCATTTTTAATATTTGAATGATTTGCCTTTCCCTATGCCTATAGTGTCCCTTGTAGTTAAGAGCTTTTAAAATAAAATGCTCTGGAAAGTATTGTTGACCTAGCATTAAAAGCAGGTATAAAATATTACGTGGTATGACTGAAGTTCTTTCTCCTGTAGCCTAGAGCTGTGTCCCTACCAGCTCTATCTGTCATGTGCTTTAATTCCAAAAAGTGGGTAAACCTTATTTTGCTTATCTTGCCTTATCTTGTTTTGATGTTCAGACATCACAAACCTTTATTAACATTTAGAAATACAGCATTCATTGGTCCATGTGCAACTATCAGTACATTTTCTCTTTAAAAATGTTTCTTCATTGACAACCTAAGAATGTGGTTCTTCATGGGCCCAAGTTCTAATCTTTCATTATATTAATATCCATCAGCTGTCTTTGCATCTTTACATACTATATTTACTCTCATACTATGCTCACCTAAATTAGGCTTCCAAGATTGGGGTGCAGTGATGAGGTTGCACTCTCCTTTGATTCCTGTTCCACCCAACCAACTGCCTGGCAATAGCAGTGGCATTTCTAGTTAGGCAGCAGTGAGGGGGTCAGTTGACTTCATGACTCAGTTATAATATACCTGTTTCCTGTTAATTGCTCTTCAGTCCACAGGTGTTTATGATTCCCCCTCCCCCTTTTAATGGTCTTGATGTTCTGTTAATTAAGCTATCAGCAGTTATGCTGTCTATTATGTACTCCTGGTCTCTGTCCTCCTACATTGCAGTTCTGCAACACTGTTTGTAGCTTTCCCCAAAATTGTAGACCTGTCTGTGAAGTCCAGTTTTCAGCAGTAGCTATAGTATCAGTCTTTGGCAGAGCAGTCAAGAGCTGCCAACAGTTCAGTTATAGCTTTTGTCTTAGTAGAAAGGCAGGATGAGCAAACTGAAAATTAGGCTCTGTCCCTGCTCCATACAACCATAACTACGGAAAAATCTCTCTTTCTTCTTCCTGCTTTCCCAAATACAAGCCACGTGTCTTATTTTCTGGAGGCGGATGGAGGGGAGGTGGTGTGCAATAAAAGAATATTCTCAGTTAACATGCACGCTATACCTGGATATAGTAGCAGGGCATATCCTTGCATTGAGTCTGAATAGTTTGCAATCCCAAGTAAGGTCTCTTCCAATACAAAAGAGTAGAGATTGAAATGAATTGAAGAAGGGTGTTTGTGCGTGAAAGCTTGCAAAGAACAACTTTCCAACTATTTAGTCAGTCTAATAAAAAATATCACATCTACCCAAAGAATCTTGTCTAAAATTAGAAATTCTTAAATTTAAGAGTTCTGAAACCAGATCTTTGTGATATGTGCCTGAAGGCTAGCTGTACAGCCTCTTCTAATTAAGGCTTTAATTGCTCATTTCTAACAAAGTCAATTTTGGTTATTGTAAAAGTATTTATATCTTTTCATTGCATCAACTGTCCTGTCACACTTGTGTAGGATCAGCGCAAGAGGGTGAAGTTTATCTTATCTCCAGCCTGTTTATTTCCATGAATGCATGAATTTTTCAGGTGGTTTAGAAATGAGTCCAAGTGGGTTTTCATTTCTATTCTTTTCTTCATAGTTAAGTTGGGTAAAAGAGAGGATAGGTGATAGATGTCCCAACTCTTTAAGGGGTGCAATCAAAATCTAGAATTTGATGTTTTTGTCTTCTTGGAAGTGTGGGAGACTTTAGAGTGCTGGCAGTTAGTTCCCACCAGTTCTAGCAGTGGTAAACTGCAACAGTTTTCAGGCAGAAGTGCCAAGAGTGACTGGATCCCTGTTTGAATGTGGACTGTAGCTGAACTGGTGGTAGCACTGATGAGAATATTCTGGTAAAGTGGCTGTGCCTATGAATTAACCATTAGGCTGATTAGGTTATCTCATGGCTTTTCCATGGCTGTTGGGCTATCTCATGGCTGATTTTTTTTTTTATTTTTTTTTTTTTTAACCTTTTTTTTGTGTCCCTGCAATTAAGTTGTTCCAAACTGCATTTTCGTAACAGATGGGTTAAAAATGGTGCCATTGCAGAACAATGTGAACTTAAATTTGCAAATTTAATGAAGACCTGCCTAGGAAGACATTTACATGCACTATCTAGCCATACAAAATGTTAATTAAAATATTCACAGTCATATTTTTCCAGAAACAATTAAGAAGGAAGGAAGATGTTCTATCAAGAGAGCTCACTTTGAAGATATTATGTATTATAACTTTGAGGGATAAAAAAGAAAAGTAATCCTAATTAAACACCTAAAAGCAAAAGAAGGAAATTGGCATAAATTTGAATGGAGCTAGCTAACAGGGCAGGAACCATATTGGGACTGTCTCTGCTGTGGCACTAAACCACAGAGGGAATGTACTGTCCATGACAGCAGTAAGGAAGCGTTATGGCATATTTTCTGTGCAATTTACACTTGCAGAACAGCTTGCTTGAATCCATCTGGAAATCCCTGAACACAGCAATCACTCACGACTTTGCTTTTTCTACTAGATCTTGAGGGAAGCACCCATTTTATTTAATCTGAGTCACTCTGGGGGAAGCTGAGGCTAGTATTTCCAAAACAAATGTTCTTTTACTTGGAAGCTGGTAAGATGAGGGGTGTCTGAGAAGTGATAATTTAAGAGCCCGCCCTGTGTTGTCTATTTGCTCCTCTTAAGCAGTAACAAAGGAGGATCTGCAGGTTCCACACACATATGGGACCTAATAACAGGCCTGTCCTGTCTTATGTGATGATGTTACTGACTTGTATTGCCTAGTGGTTTTAGCTTCCTTTTGAATAAGAATATAGTGAAGCTAATCCAATTTGTTAGTCACTAATTGGTGATATATAATATAAATAATGTTTTTTTGGGTGGTTTTTTTTTTTTTGTGTTTTTTGTGAGGTGTTTCATTTTAACTATGGAAAATGTGGATTCTGGGTTACTTTTTTAATCCAAAAATTGGGTTTGTTGGGGGTTTTTTTTATCAGAGAAAACCAGGATCCCTGGTAATTTGTAAATACTGATATAGATCACCTCCATGGCATGGGAATTATTGCAGAGGTTTCATTGTCCAAAATGGCTTTTCACCTCTATACATCTCA
>NW_017728994.1:28578968-28585842 GCF_001723915.1 Gavialis gangeticus | reverse complement strand
ATTTCCATTCAGCCCCCTCCTGCTTTATGTTCTTTTGAGTACCGAACATTTTGGTATTAATTGGTCTAAATGTTTGAACTGTAACACACCTGCACTGGATTTGTATTTAAATGCGTTTAGAAAGCCAGTGTGGATCAAAGTGAAGTGCAAACAGATGGTACTGGTAGCCAGCTGATGAGTAAATGCGGGTGTGTGATCTGGAATGCTGTCTCTGTCCATATCTACTTTGTCCCTTACTATCTTTATGCCTATAATAAAGGATGAAGACAATAATCCCCTTACTGTTAGTTGGCTTGCAGCCATTACTACATCAGAAAGTAGTTTTAATACTGTTTAATATTGGATCATGAATTTAATCTGAATATGCATTCTGTTTTTAATATAGTAAAAGTGCTAAATGTCTTTATTTTTGAAGTCAAAGCACTTGAGATAAAAATAACCAAGTTTCTATTTATTGAGTTAAATTTTTACAGATAACATGGTGACTTGTTTAACCAAGAGTAGATTAGTGCCCATAAACTAGAAAAAATGAAATAAAGGTCATATTTTAACAGCCAGGAATCCTCCCCAAAGGGCTGTTATAACAACAGAGTGTTATTTTATACACTTAGCAGGCAAGGAAATGCAGGCATGAAGAACCAGACACGATCTTAAAGATTCAGTGCCTTTTTGTCAAACGCTTCTGCTGTTGTGTTTCTTCCTTATGAGAGCCGAAGGTGTATTCTTACCATCTCAATTTAGGGGTGGACGTTTAAATGAGTTTCATAGAAGTTTTCATAGTTAAAATTGGCTTGTGTGTTAGAGTGAATTGGAAAATTAGCAGAATAGGCATAACATTCAGATAACATTTTGTTATGTGTTTGCTTTTGGTTTGTTTTGTTTTCTCCCCAAAGTTGCCCAAGCATTACCCAGCTGAAATTGAGGCCAAAAAAAATCATAAATAAAGACCTAAAGTTGGCCTTCACATGTATTTGGACTCACAAAAGGCTTGATTGTCAAATGTGCTAAGCATCCAATAATTTCCCACTGAAGCAAATGACAGCTGGTGAGTGCAGAGCACTGCTGAAAACCAAAACACTTTGGATACCTAAAATGCACTCTGTTAAATGTAGCCACTTTTTAAAAATAGTGGCCTGAGTACCTGAATTTAGTTCTACAGCTGTGATGATTTCCTTTAACAAGTTAAGATCAAATCTAAATCCTGATTTCAGAGGACAGTCCTTTAGGGACAGACCTTAGTGTTAGGGAAAGTTCAGTAATTAATAAAACATTTTAGTCTTAAATTAGTTTTGGGGAGCGGGGTTGGTCCAAGCTTTTTAAGGGCCTGCCAAACTAGATTTGCTTGCTGTCTCAATGTACTGGAGTAAGATGAGAAAAATTGCATCCAACTTCACATGCTTATCAAAGGTGCTGCTCTATAGTCAGAAATTGAATGTAAAAATGGCAAGGTAAATACCAACATTAGTTACTGTTAAATGAAAATCACAGCCCCATTCACCTAGAATCTGCTCTGGGAACCATCAGAGACTGTCTTTCTACTTAAGAGTTTGGTCTAAATAGACCAGACGTACTTGGGGAAATAACATGTTGTGGCTGGGCAGCTGAGGCACACGGATGAGTGACCTCCCACAGGCACATTGGACATTTGTGGCAAATGTAGAAATTGAATTCAGATCTTCTTACTTCGAGTCCAGTGTCTTAACCGCAAGACTATCTTTCCTTCATTATACTCTTCCTCAAATATAGCTAATGAAGGCTGTGGTTAAGATAGTGGCTTAAGATGCCCACTATTGCTAATGTTACAGGAGCTGACATGGCATTAGCAGTTTCTCCTTTATTTTACTGCTGCAGAAAGTAGCTATCTTCTTTTTTGCCAAATATGAAGCCTTTTTTTTCCTGGATGATGAAATGTTGGGCAAGATTCCATATCAACTATTTTTTCTAGGCGTATCTAAATTTTTTTCTATCTGGCATCCAGTCAAAAAATGTTTAGATACACCTGGATATGGAATTTTGACCAATGTTTTATATAGTATATGATTGGTGTGTATGTGTAAATGTACATATGTACATTTATCATTGCTGTGAATTTGGGGCTTTGGACAAAATTTTGGAATGGCTTCATCACCATGGCCCCAAATAATATACTTGTTTGAAGTCTGAAAGAATTGCATTAATATCAAATTATCCCCATATAGTAATTTTTTGGAGAAATTAAATTAGCAATAGTGACAGCTGAATAAAAAAAATTGATGTTGTTTGTTAAAATGACAAATGTTTGAATTGGCAGTCTCTATCTGTTGCATCTGCGTTCCTGTGACTTATTTAATATATGGAACATTAACACCATAGCAACTTGTACTGGAAAATGAAGATTCTTTGGCATTACTGTCAGGGTAACATTAATTAGGAAAACTTAGATTTAAAAAGCAAAAGTGTGTGTGTGTGTGTGATGCGCGTGCTTTACTGTAGGGGTGTCAAACTCCTTTGGCCCCAAGGGCCAGATGAGCATCCCCGAGCTGGTCAACAGGCCAGACTGGGACAAAACCCCTGTGGAATGGCTGTGGCACGAGGTCCAGCTGCATAATGTATGCGGCATAGCATGCACCAGCCCCTGGGGCTGACATGGGGCCAACATTACCTGCAGTATTCAGGCAGCACAGGAGGTCAGTCCAGGGTGCTGCATGCAGCTGTGCCCTGAGTGCTGGCTCTGGGTCAAGTGGGGCACTGCATGGAGTACACGCCCTATGTAAGTCCTCTACAGCATGCGCTGATTCTGGGGCTTGCTGGGCATGTGGCCCCTGGAGACAGTAGGTGCTTGTAGTGCTTGGGCTGGACCCACTGCTTCATGTGCCACAGGGTCAAGGCATGGGCACATAACTCCCTTTGCTGCCTGCAGTTCATGTGGTGCTGGGTCCAGTTTGTATGCCACATGCAGTGCACGAGGCCAGGACTGGCACAGAGAGCATATGGCTCTGTGGGCCATGTTTGACATCTCTGCTTTACTGTATTTTATTATATCACTGATTTAGGAGAATTCTAGAATAAATGATAAGTTTGTTCCCAGAAGCATGACGAAGACTGAAGAAATGTGACAACAGTTATGTAGTACACAAAATGTCATGTTGTAAGGTGCTCACAGTGATGATGTGGCATTGAGACCCGAATAAAATAAAATCTGATCTAAATATTTGGCAGAAATCTCAGAATTCATTGCTGGATCAAACCCTGCTTTTATTTTGATCTCTTGTATGCTGTTTCAGCACTTTCAGTTAGTTCTTAACATGGTGCTGACTGAAGAAATATTGTTGCCCTGTAACAGGTGCCTCCACATTGTTTTACTCATGTACACATGCCTTTTCTTTTACACACGCAGCTTGAGACCTTAGAGGCTTGTAATTATTGTTACTGAGAAAAAAACAAAATGCTACTTACTCATTGCAACATTTCTACAAAGACTGTATTCAACTTCCCCAAATATCAAATGATATAACAGGATACTTCACAGAAACAGCAAAGACTCTATACCATATATATAACATAGTTATTGCTTCAGTATGCCAAAGAACTAGAAAGGCCCATTTCTAATTGTTCTGCAGGAACAGTGTTACTAGATGATTGTTTTCCATAGAGGAAAATGGAGAAGATACATGCAATGTGGATGTGAGTAAGCCAAATTGAAAATGTGGTTATAGGTTCAAGATTGGGTGAGGACGTGGGGATTTTTTGGCTTTGGAATGACTGGATTGGTGGTACATACAACTAAGTAAGCATAAGGAGTTCTGATGAAGGCCTTTGGTTATTGTGTGGAATTGGTTAGTCTCTACTGAAATGATTGGCCGTGAAATATTTAACTTTGAGCCTTTATGATGATGCTTTAAATGTCAACAATAGAGGCCACATAAATGGATAAAGGCAACTTCATATTCTTGAGATTTGTCTTCCAGCTGAGCCAAATATCACGGCAGTGATGTTCTAAAGCAGTGGCTCTCAAACTTTGTTAGACTCAAGATCCCCCTCCATAATGTTTCTGAATTTAGCAGCATCCTCTGTGATGGATGTGTATAAAAGGAGCCCTTCTTTTTTTCACACAAGGGAGGCATGCCCTCCTGTCTTTGTTTCAGTGCCTAGAGAAGCCTTTCAGAAGCCTAGAGGGCACCCCTCACCTCCTAGGAAGTGTAGGGGAAGAGGCTGCACCTACTGTATCCTGCCTGTGGTGGTGACATTGCTGGTCTGGACTCTCAAGTGGAACAGCAGCAGCAGTCCTTCTAGTCAGGCTGGCTGCAGTGGGCCACCCCCTTCTGCTGCAGCTGCCGCTTGGTCCAGCCCTGACCACGGCTTCTAGAAAGAAAGAGGAGAGTCAGCACACTTCCACCTGGCAGCAGTGGTGGAGTGGCAGAGTGGAGGTAAACTGTCTCCAGGCTGCTGCCCCACTGCTTTGCCAGGTGGAACTGTCCCAGGTGCCTTTGTTTCTAGAAGGCCTGTGTAGGGCCAAAAAAGGAAGCGGGGCATTTCTGTCTGCATTAGGCTTACCAAATGAACCAGCATGCCCTCCTGCAGGAGTATCCTTAATGGTGCAATCGTTTCATGGTCTGGCTTTACTTGTGCCTCCTGGAAAGAGAGGTTTGTGGGACGGTTTCATCTGAATGCAGCAACACCTTGAAGAGATCTTGCAGTGTCCCAGTTGAGAGCCAGTGTCCTAAAGGGTTTCTTTGGAACTCCAAGAGCTACCTAGCACCTTGATTCTAAAGCGCAAGCACATGGCTTCATTAAGGACAATTATGCATCAGTTCACTTCGCTGTATGTTGGCAGTTTTAATTCAGCAGTGTCTGCTTTCAGTTATTTAGAATTGGATTTAAATCAATTAGTATCCTGGGAAGACTAGTCCACAGATGCATCCATGGTCTCCCAAGTCCTTGGAGCTTGTTCCTTTCCTCACATACCCAGGTTTGTTTTTACATAAACGAAAGCTATGGTGGTCAGAATTAAATTTGAATTTGAAAAAGCCTCTGAGCAGTGGATATTAGCTGTATCCATTTTAGGCCCAAACTAAGATTGATCCTTATAATCCTTACTAGCAAAATGCCTGACATGAATGACAGATTTCAAAGAAGTGTTTACGTGGCCAGCTCTGAAGGGTAGCCCTGCAACTGCCTATTTTGTTGTCCCTCACTGCCAAGCCACAGCCCCCCCAGCCCTGCCAGTGCCCCTCACTCTCACCAGACTGCAGTACCTTGCTCCCCTGGGCCCTGATGGTGCCCCTGACTCCCAAGTCACAGGCCACCCACCCAGTGTGCCCCTCACTCCTGATCCACAGCCCCCTGGCACTGTCAGTGCCTCCCACACCCCTCACCCACAGTCCCCGGCCCCTCACCCCCCGGTCCCTGTTGGTGCCCTTCATTCCTGAGCCACAGCCCCCTGGCGCTGCCAGTGCTCCCTGCACTCCCAACGCACAGTCCCCCAACTCCCTGATGCCCCTCACTCATGACCCTCAACCCCCCACTGCTTGTGCCTGCTGGTGCCCCTCACTCCTGACCCACAGCCCCCTGGCACTGCCAATGCCCCCCACACTCCCAACCCACAGTCCCCAGCTTTCCCACCAGTGTTCCTCACTCCCTACCTGCAGCCTCTCAACCCCTGCTGGTGTCCCTGTTGGTGCCTCTCACTCCTGACACACAGCCCCCCGTGGTGCCAACCCACAGTCCTCCGCCCCCACCCCAGTACCCCTCACTCGTGACCCACAGCCCCCTGTTTCACCCCTAGCCCTGCCGGAGGCCCCAGCTGTCCCCATCATGCCTGGACAGAGCACTGTGGCTCTGACTCATGCAGGTGGTGGTGGAATGTGTCTGGGCCCAGCGTGGGCTGAGGGAAGAGGAGGGGGAGGGAGGCTTGTGGCAGCCCTTTGCCCTGGAATGAAGCTGCCACTGCACCAGGTAGCCTGGCCATGGCTTCCTCCCTTTCCTTCCCCCCACTCCCCAGGCAGCGGCTCTTGGCTGCTCACCCCCTCTGAGCATGGCCACTTGTGCTGCTGCCTGGCCACAGAGCTCCAGGCTGCCCTCAAAGCTCCCTTGCCCCTTTTCCCCACTGGAGAACAGACAGCCCTCCTGCCTTCTCCCTGCCCTGTCGCAGCTGGAGCCCCTGCTTGCTTCCCCTCCACCCCAGCTCTGCCCAAATGTCCGGGACTTTGCTATGTTCTGGGAGTGGGAGAGGGGGAGGTGACTGGAGGCAGCAGGGAGCACCACATGGGTCTGTACCTCCACAGCTGCAGGTGGGTCCATGTGTGCTCCCTGCTACCTGTGATCACCTTCCTCCTGTTCCCACCCCCAGAGCAAAGGGAAATCCCTGACAGCCCACCTGGACTGCGATCAGAGGCTTCAAAAGAGCAGGGCACGTCTGTGGGAACTCTAGCTGGGCGCATGCACACTTGAGCAAAAGTGTTTTGGACAGACAGACACAAACAGAAGTGCCGTGGCTTTTATTGTATTAGAATACTTCTGGGTCATATTCACGTAGGTGGCTTGCAGATGTTAAAAAACAAACAACTCGCCCTCCCCCCAACCCCCCCCCCCAAAAAAACAAAACAAAACAAAAAAAACCCCCAAAACCCCATGCTTTACTGGAAGAAACAGTGCAGCATCTGTATAGGTAGGACACTTCAACAGGGCTTTTTGGTACTTTTAGCTAAAGCTGATTCAATCAGCTATTAGATAAAAGCATAAAAAAAGCCTCATAAAAGTGCTCAGTCTACACAGATGCTGCAGAGCCGGGTCCAACTGGGGTGCTGACTCTTGAGTATTCATGGGGCTTGGTGTGGGAACGCATCAAGTTTAAAGTAAAGCACCATTGTGGGGTGGGGTGGGGTGGGGTGCATGG
>NW_017728994.1:28572889-28573968 GCF_001723915.1 Gavialis gangeticus | reverse complement strand
GTTAAAAGAAAAGCCCCTTTGGGGGGTGGGTTGGGGGGGGGTGGGGGGGAGGGTTGTTTTCATTTTGTTTTTTAATGTCTGTAAGCAGTCATTGTATGTCTGCTTGTCAGTGCTCTAACAGATTTTTAGTGTCATCTTAGTGTTGCTTAGAAAAGTAATCAAAGTCTCTAAGCTCTGGATTTGTGACTAAATGGAGGATTTACATTTTTTCCCAAAATACTCGGTGCTTTATTGCCATTCTTTGTCAGTTTCATACTAAGCTCAAATTGAGATTCATGTTTTGCTTAATAGCAAGTCGTCTTGTTGAGCAGTAGTTAATCTCTCAGGGGTCAAATGTGGCTTAAAATAAACCTTTCTAAACTTGAGCTACAAAATATTTAGTTACATTAAATAAGAACTGAATTGACCAATTAAAAAAACAAAGAAAAAGAAAACAAAATAAACCCTGCCGGCTTCTGCGGCCCAGGCATAACGTTTTGTCTGAGGCATCGAAACCTGATAGTGAAAGAGCCAAAAGCAGCAGCTCTCAAAGTGGGTTATATTCTAGAGGCAATGTAGCTATCCTTAGAGTGCTGATTTATATGGTCATGCTATTTTTTCTTTCCAACTACTAAATTACTTTAGAGCACTTAACACACACTCTTTTCCTAGTGATACATCTTGAAAGCAAGAATTTGGTTTAGCAAAAAAGTCTGAGTCTCTAACATTTCCATTTGTTCTGTTCATTCTGTTTGGAAATGTTTCACAATGGAGTGGGGAAGGAGATCCACTGATCCCCAGAATAGCCTGTAATCCAGTGGGTTTATGTTTAATTTTGACCAAAAATTGTATCCTGGACAGTTTGACTTCAGCCATGTTACAGACATTCAGTTTCTCCTGAGAGAGTTGCCTGTGTCCCAGGAGAAACCACTAGTGTACAGAGTAAAATAACCTGGAAGCAACCAGGGTTAAAGTACTCCTGGGAGGGTGAATGTCTGTACATGTTTTCTTCTGAGAGAAGTTACAGTATATTTCTTCAGCATCCCAGGATGCTTTGTTCCCACCTGTCTCTTCCCCCTTCCTCCCCCCTCCTGCCTCTG
>NW_017728994.1:28571758-28572040 GCF_001723915.1 Gavialis gangeticus | reverse complement strand
AAAACAAAAAAAACCCCCAAAACCCCATGCTTTACTGGAAGAAACAGTGCAGCATCTGTATAGGTAGGACACTTCAACAGGGCTTTTTGGTACTTTTAGCTAAAGCTGATTCAATCAGCTATTAGATAAAAGCATAAAAAAAGCCTCATAAAAGTGCTCAGTCTACACAGATGCTGCAGAGCCGGGTCCAACTGGGGTGCTGACTCTTGAGTATTCATGGGGCTTGGTGTGGGAACGCATCAAGTTTAAAGTAAAGCACCATTGTGGGGTGGGGTGGGGTGG
>NW_017728994.1:28550132-28566758 GCF_001723915.1 Gavialis gangeticus | reverse complement strand
CAGACTGACACTGATCAGTCTGGATCTGCCACTTGGGGCTTCCCTGTGCACTCCTGCCATCTGTCTCCAGGCAGAATAGAGACCCTGAAGAGCATGCTGAGATGTGTGCTTAGGAGTGCCCTGTTAGTCCTGCAAGATCTCTGCTCTTCAAGAGCTCAGCATTCAAATTTCTGTGTATGAGTCTCTGGATAAGTTTTTCTACCAGGAAAACAAACCTGGGAGAATTATCCCATCTGAATGTGTGTACACATTCCTTTTGACAAATAGGTACTTTTCAAAGTAAAAATACCTTGATTTAAATTTTCAGACAGCTCAGCTCAGCTCCCTAATACCCTTTTTGTATCAACAGTCATCGTTTAGTACTTTTTATCACTTCTTGAATTTTTATATAATACTTTATATAATATGGCACTAGCTTCCTGAAAGTGGCAGGCGAGGTAGTTTATATTGTTACTTAATATATTGTGTTGCAGTACTTGCAACACGTACTAACTATATACAGTAATGTACCTTTAAAATAATTTATGGGTTTGACGCTTGGTTAGCAGGTGTTTCTAATTAAAAAAAAAAAAAAAAAAAGGTCCTTTGGGAGGGGTTATTAATACAAGTTTGCTGCTGACTTTACTTGTCTTCACTTAACTTGTTCAAGTAAAACGCCTCTTAGAAAGGCATATCTTCATTTATTTATTTATCACAGGATGCTTTGAAATCCCACCTTTTTTTACTCTATTGGGAAATGTTTGTGTATTAGGGTGTGCAGTAAAGTGGTGTATTTTCTCACATACAGCAGACACCTTCCACCCCACACCTCTGCAGTCAGCCCCCCAAAATTAGGTTGCATATATTTATCTGGGCAAGCTGACTTTTTTGTCTAGAGTTGGAAGCACCCTGGTTTGATTCCTGCTTTACAGTGCAGCAACTGTAACATTACTGTTTAGTCAGCTGAGGGACTCCTTTGTCTTAATAGCTGATTGTTCTTCATTCTACAGATGTTAATGATTGTCTCTCCTTTTTTTAATGGTCTTGATGTTCCACTAATCAAGCTAAATTCCATTAAGGTAATTTTTCTGTGCTAGATGCTTCTGGTTCTTTCACAGCCTCTTCAGCTCATACCCTTTAGCTATTTAGTGCAGACTCTTTTCAAAATCATAGCTCTACCTACCCATGGAGACCCTGCTGGTCACTAGCAGCTAGGGGTTTGGCTTTGGTTATGCAGGAAGGGGAGGATGAGTCAGCTGAAGATTAAGCTTCGTCCCTTCTCTCTGCAGCCATAATTCTAGAAAAATCTATTTTCGTGTTTCTGACTTTCAAAAACCAGGTGCCTATTCCATCTGGGGGCAGGTTGTACGCAAGAAAATAAGGTAGTTGATGAATTGGTCAGTTACCTGACTGAGGATATACAACACAGGAATTACAGGCTCTGGAAGTACACGTTCTTCAGTTTATTTTGTGTTTAATTAGAGCCATTTCATTAATGTATCTGTTAACATTGTTTGAATTTTTACAGATGATGTAATGCAGACTACGTACTGTGAAATTGACTTGGATAAAGCGAAGAGAGATGCATTTGTGTATGCTATCAAGAATCATTATTGGTACCAGATGTATATTGATGACTTGCCAATATGGGGTAAGTGATAAGTCCTAATAACTGACTGAAACCAAAGCAATTGGGCTTTGTGTGCTGGTAAGATTTATGGAATTGTTGTATCTAATGACTAAGATTTCTTCAGGGAAACCATTGATCAGAATGTAGTTTATGAATACATAAGAAGATATCTTGCTAGAATACCTTTTGGTGACTTGCATTGTTTCAGTTACAGTTTACATAGAAAGAGTAAAAAAGTTGCTTTGACAATTCTTTCCTTAAACTGATGTTCTGCTAATGCTCAGTTCTGTCTTGGGATATGCCAAGTCATGTCATTAGCTGTATGTGTAACAGAGGCCACAATTTGCCTTTTGGCATAGTACAACTGGGATTTTGTCTCTCAGATTCAGTAAGCTTCTTAGTTTTCTCATCACTTTGCATTATTAAGGTAGGAACTAAAGAGTAATTAAAAAGCCACTTAACTATATTAGAAGTAAATTGAACTTTTTGAATGGACTGTGTGAAGTACTATGCCTGTGTGAAGTGTATTTACTTGCTCTCTCATCATTTTTCAAATAATTTTGCTTAACTTCCTCAACAAGCAGCAAGGTGTTGAGAATTGGGGACAAATAAAGGAGATAGATTCATTGTCACAAAGTTTTACATGCTTTTGTCCCAAAGTCCAAGCGCAAAATGAACATTTTTGTTCCTTAGCTTCAAAGCTGAAAGCATTGTATAACTCATCCATTGATGTTAACTACCATCTGTCTCGGGACAATTACTTGATGTGAGTTGTCTTGTTAATGTCATTAAATAAGGAATAAATTTAACTTATTTCCTCATTTTCCCTTGACTCTCTGGAAGACTGGTTTATACAGAGCAATTTGTTGATATTCTTAGGTAGATTTAAAACAGGGATGGGCAAAATATGGCCCATGGGCTGGGTCTGGCCTGCTTAGGGATTTTGTATGGCTCATAGCAGGTCCCTTGGTCCTACCCAGCCTAGGGGAAGGGAACAGCCTGGGCCATGGTACATGCGGCCAGTCTTGCCACCCCTGGGCGCGCAGCAGGGCTGGGGTGGCACAATGGCTGGACTCCATTTCCTGGCAGCCCCAGCAGTGACTTCCTATGGCTGCGGCCACCAAACACAGCCCCATTGCGTGGGCATCCCAACCTGTCTGCCCTGTACCCACCGCACTTGCAGGGTGCTCAGCTGGGCAGCTGGAATGGAGCCACAGGCCTGGGGAAAGAGGTATTCAGGAGTGAGACAGACGGGTGGGGTCAGAAAAACCCCAGGATCTTGGGGCAGTGATAATGTGGAGCCTGAGTCAGATCTGCAATCCGCTGCCTGCACAGCCCTGTAGCAGGCAGGGGTTTGCAGGGAGTGGATTGCAGCTCTGGCCTGTCCCAGCCCCCCGCTGTCACCCAAGATCCCAGACCCAGCTCTGGACATAGCTTTCTGCCTGCCCGCAGCCCCATCCCATCCACTCAGCTGAACAAGGCAGTGACATCATGGGGCTGTGGGCCAGGGCAGAGCTGTGATCCATTCCCTACACACCGCTGCCCTCAGAAATGGGGCTCTGCCCCAGCACCATTCTGTCATTGCCCCATGATCCCAGGTTCTCCATGGAGACCTGACTGGGAGCCGTGCAGGCAGGTTGCGTGGCTGGCTGGGTGCAACAGGGCCACAGGTGGGCAGGGAGCTGCGTCTGGGGCCGGGTTCAGGATCTTGGGGTGGTGGCAGTGTGGGGCCAAGGCCCAGGGCAGAGCCATAATCTGCTCCCTGCACTCCCCTCCCCATGGAATCGGCACCCGTGACAGAGGCATGCAAATAGCAGATAGTGGCTCTGCCCGGGGCCCAGGTCCCTTGCTGTCACTGTAGGCCCAAATAATTGCCCATCCCTAATCTAGAAGATTGTACTTCAGTTCAGAATCCAAAACTTTTTTCTTTCCTTATCCTTGGGGTCTGTGACTTCTCCTTTCCTCTTCATTCCCTCTGGTTTCCTAGGCCATTGTTTATCCTAATGGTGAAAGCTATGCAGTTCTCACTTGCCTGCAGTGTGTCTTAGTGTCAGGTTTCATGGGCAAAGTTTTACGTGTGTAAATATCCACCTTCTTATTCAGCTAGATTCTTCAAGCTTTAAAAATGAGGCTTAGCTCTACTAGTCTTGTAACTGCAGAGACAAAATAGAAAGTATTTTAATGAGGAAAACTTAGCAAAGATGTGGGTAAGAATGGTAGGAGCAGAGTGATTCTGGCACCTGTGGTGATAAAAGGTACTATCTTGAGAGCACCATATGTTGCACTCTTGGCAAACCTTTAAAGGCAGTCAGGCATGGATGACTTATTTCTACAAAAGGTTTTTTTCAGCTGTTGATGTTAGCATCCCAGAACATGCTGTTGAGCAATGCTTCTGGACTTGGAGCACAGTAGTTGCTGTCCCTCTGGTGCACTCTTATTTGGCTTATCTGTTTTCCAAATAAAGCTTGTTGTTGGGATTTTTTTCCTTTTTCACTTGAATACCTTTCAGAACAGAATTTCTACTCAGTGCTTGTTTATAAGGGCTGTGTTGTGAGCCTTACTTGGGAGCATTTTGTGACTGACATCAAATACTGAATTTATTGAAGGAAAATTGTTTAGCGCGAGTAGGTTTTTGTAGCAGAGCTCAATCCTGATTATGTAAACGACAAAACAAAGGACTTCTGATGAATTAATTTTTAAAAATTAAAATTTAATTTAAAAAGGACAAACAAAATTCTTCACAGCTAAAGAATTTGAACAATTGCTGTGTGCGCCAACAAACTTTGGGCTGGGAGGAGTTTTTGAGTTGGAGATGGACCAACTAACCAGAAGTCGAAAGTGGTTGACTGACTAGAGCAAGGGTGTCAAACTCATCTGGCTCTGTGGACCAGATGAACAGTGGGAGGCAAGTCTGTGGGCTGGATCAGGCCCACAGACCCCTCCTCCCTCTTTCCCTACCCCCAGGATACCTGATTTGGCAACTGCTCCAGCTGGTCTTGGACCTGCAGTGCATGCAATATAGATCCCAGAGTAGCCAGAACAGGCACTGCATGTGGCGTGGTCCTGCCTGAGCAGCAGCTGTGCTACCCATGGTTCCTGCTCCAGCCAGATTGCACTGCACACAGTGCCTGCTCCAGAACTGCCTCGCGTATGGCACCTGCTCCAACCAGTCTAAGACCTGTGCTGCACACTACTGGAAGGGGCCCTAGATTGGGTATTTTGGGGGAAGCAGAGGGGCAGGAGTCCATAGTCCAGCGCCATGCTATAGGCATGCACCGCTCTCTACATGGGTCTGATCAGACCCAGGAGCAGCACTAGAGGCTGCGTGTTTGATGCCTCTGAACTAGCCTTAGTGTTCCTACATTTATGCAGGATTTGTTAGACTCATTACCAGGGATCCAGGTTTTCTGGTACCCATGGAAAAAAGGATTTTCTCCTTTAAAAGAGAAAAATTTGGGGAACCACAGGTTTCTCTTTGCAGGATGGCAGGGTTCCAGCCTTCGAGGATATGCTTGGGGTTGGGGGGAGCAGGAGAAGGACAGTTAGAGGCAGGGGACACCACATGCATGTGTGTGCGTACACATGCCCATGGCCAGCAATACAACCGGTAAGCATTATGGAAAGCAGCTCTTGCAGCTCCCTGCAGGTAAGTCTGTTGTGGCGGCAGGCCATAGGCAATTGGCCCTGAGGACGGGACCTGGCGTAGGAGGGTGGTGTGGGGCGGGATCAGTTTTGCTGCTGCCACCACTGCTGGGAGTGCTGTGCTGCCATGGCCACCAACGTGAGGCATCTCTGCCAATCCAGCAGCAGTAGGGGGGCACAGCTCTGTGCCACTGCTACTATGGCACCCCCTGCTGCTGTTGGGTAGGCAGGGGGTGACTTGAGCGCTCATGGCAGCATGGCACTCCCTTCTGTGCTGGGACCTGCGTGCTGGGTCATGGAGATGACTCCTGCCAGGTGACAGTC
This sequence comes from Gavialis gangeticus, assembly GCF_001723915.1. Lineage (NCBI taxonomy): Eukaryota > Metazoa > Chordata > Crocodylia > Gavialidae > Gavialis > Gavialis gangeticus. The sequence continues at coordinate 28,561,183 of NW_017728994.1, read as the reverse complement.
CAGCCAGGCTACAGTCTCATGCCCTGCTGTGGGCACAGGAATCCTGCAATATATTTATTGCCTATGGCATTTCCTGTGCCTATGCACCCCTTGCCCCACACATATATATACCCCCGACTTCCCGACACACTGGGTGGCTGGGGACAGCGTGAAGCAGGTTGGGAGTGAGCGGCACCAGCAGGGCTGGGAATGGACAGACGGGCGCTGTGGGTTGGGAGTAGGGGGCAATGGTGTAGGCAGGGCACTGGCGTATCAAAGATGCTCAGTGCTAAAAACCAGCGGGGTGGGGCAGCCGTAGCCAGACTCACATCTTGATGAGGGAAGGGGGCAGGGGGAACTCTGAAAAGCACTCTGAAAATGGCTAAGAATGATATGCAGACTACTAGTAGAAAAATAGCATCACACTTGGAAGACAAAAGAACTGAAAATGTTGTGCATGTCTGCATGGCATCTCTGAATGTAGTACCATGTAGAGCTGGGGTGTGTAACTATTTTTGCTGGCAGTCCACTTAATGAATTTTGGTGACCTGTCAAGAGCCTCTCCTGCAGCTGTCACCAGCTCAGAAGCCTCAACCTGCCTGCAGTTTTAGCAAACCACCCCCCATCCCACTCCAAGTCTGGACTTGGCAGCTGCTGCCCATGTCCACAGCTGTCCACATGTGGCCAGCAGCTTCCCCTTTGGGGCTTCAGGAGGCGGGTTTGGGGGGGTGCTACCAGTATGGAAGCCTGAACCAATCCATAGCTCTGGCATGCCTCCCATGTTTGGGTAGCTGTGGACATGGCCAGCAGCTGCAGGGTCCAGACTTGGGGAGTGGTTGCAGGGTGCACTACAGCAGTGGGCAGGTTCATGCTTCTGCTTCTGAGCTGGTGGCCACCTCAGCCCAGAGAGAAAGAGATGGCACGCCCAGCACGCTGGAAGCAGCCCTGGCTGCTTGGCATTATGCAGGTGCCAGAGCTGTTGCCTGCCTACAGGCTGGATCCATTCACTTGGGTGCCCGCCTGCAGGCTAGATTCAGTCAGTTGGTGGGCTGAATACAGCCCTCGGGCTCTATTCTGCCCACCTCTGATGTAAAGATACCCAAACTAGCTCTAAAAGCTAATTTGGGGACTGAAAGTTAGTATGGCTGCTCTACTGTGACTTCTCTTGGGCTGATATTTCTAGCTTCACAGGAAGGCTGAGTAGTCCAGGTGAAGTGCTGTGCTAATGCTTTAGGTACCTACACTAACTATACTATGCTTTAGGTACCTATACTGCTTTAGGTACCTATACTAGCTCTGTCTCTGTAAACTCTGTGGCTTGGATGAGCCTATTGGCAAGAATATAAACATATAGTTTATAAAAGTATATAAAATGTGAAACATTTCTCTTGTAGTGCTAGGAATAACCAGCTGGGTTTTCTGGTAACTATAACTAATAGGTTAAACTTTTAAAGCTTATCCTCAGGTTTCTTTGTGCTGAATCTGACTTCCTGCTGTGACCCATAGACCTTCATTTTGTTCAGTTCTGCCAGGATAAGCAACATTTGGAGGTCTGTTCCTGATTACTTGAATCTTATGCACCATGCCATCTAACCCTGTGACCTTTTCACAGTGTAGACAGGGTCTGAGCATCTTTTGCCTTAGCTCATCTTCCTGTTTTATCTCTGATGTGGAAATTAGTTGCAGTTCATAAGAATGTTCTAAGGAATTTAATGTAATAGGATCCAGTGGCATAGCTGCTGTCTGTGAACTCTAGGCAGTTTGTTTAATGTAAGTGTGAAAGCGGACCACTTTTCTTGACAGCTAGTAATCCATCTGAGCTTCTGTCCAGATGGACTTGTGTCTGAGGCTGCTTTCATTGTGTCTTTGAGCATGAAGTCTGTCTGCCAGCATGTTATGTTTTTCCAGGGTGTCCACCATAGTAGGACTGATTAAACCAATGTCAGACTCACTAGTGAAACAGAAGTCCATTAATACTGCAGTTTCATTTAGGAGGAAGGGCTGGAAGGTCTGAAATGTAGTAGTGCTTGCTGGATGTCTACATGTACAATAACTTTTTCTGGCTATAGATCATGAAAAAGCACTGACCTCAAAGTATCATTGGAAGGATGCACCTGGTTTAGTAACTTTAAGATGGCCACCTAATCATTCTTTAATTGTGTTCAGGTAAAATGAAGTTTTGGTGATATTCTTCTTTGACTTACTGCAAAGGCCAGGTAGGAAATTGCTAGGCTTCCTGACTGCATTGCAAGTAGTTGTCTTGTGTGGTGGGAGTGGTGTGTTTTAAATACAGTCCTTCACATAAGGGTTGGTCTTAGTGGTCTTGATTAGTTTAGAGGTCTGGGCTGCCAACTCTTTGGATAATGCCCTGGGAACAGATGGCAGGCCAGGTGGCAGGCTGACTGGCATAGCCAAAAATTGGCAAATGTTTCTCTTGTGCTACACACAAAGCAACACTGACAGATGAGCTTGAGTGAAAAACAGAAAAATATCTCCTTGAAAACTACAGAATATAGATAATATACAAGTGCTGTTTCTTCATATGTCTGCTCCTTTGCGGTAATCCTCATCCTTACTTTTCTCCTGGTTTTTGAGGCTTCCTTCCTATGTTCATACCCTTTTGGTATTACTGTAGTAGTAATTTATCATTCGGATTGTTGCCCTCTTTACAGAGAACTTGAGAAAAGACAGGTTCATTTTATATATTTATGGATGATTCTTAGACATCCTATCTTCTGAGGTGTTAGGAAAAGTTGGGGACATATGACTTCAAGCTTTTCTTAGGAGGAGGAGTATGAGTACTGTGCCTGAGGTCCAGCTTCTCGATAGTGATAGGATCCAACTCTTTTATGGTGAATTTCTTGCATTCTGTGGAACTCTTGGTAAGGCAACTTCATGAAAGTCAGGATTTATAACTTTTATGAGAATCATTAGTCTTTTTCAGTCCAGTAGTCCTGATAACATCTGATCTGTTCTCCCTCTGGTGAGGGTAGGAGTCGAGATGTGATTAGTGTGTGAGCAAATTGAGAATTTCCTTCAAAATACCCTGTAATGAAAATTAAAAAGTTCCTATTTTAAATGCTCAGCTTAGATATGAATGGGGCAGCACCTGATGTAGTTCTTCTGCAAAAGTAGAGTAGTCTAAATCTAATTTTTCAAGGAGCAGAAAACCTAAGCAGGACAACAAATATGTGATTGGAGCATAGAATGAATGTGGAGCAACGGCAATTGGAGAGGAAGGAAGAGAATGAGCAATTAAAAAGATGGTGGAACAAAGGAGAGAAGAAACAAAGTGAAGCAAATGATTGGAGTTTAGAGACAGCAAGCTCATAGGTTTGGGGCTTGAGTGGCCATTTGTCCTGGATTCAGATTTTAAAAAGGGAACAGTAATACAACAGGTGTTTTTAAAATTCTAATTTCAGGCTCTTGTGTCTTCAGCTGTTTGATGGCTGCAATACCTTCACTAAATGCTTGTTGTGCTGAAAAAAAATAACCTGTGGTTTTAAGGTGCAGCCTAATTAAACCTGCTAGTTGAAAAGTGGGTGATTAGATGCAATTTGTTGATTTTTAGCTACCGTGATTACTTATGCTGCGAGACACTAAGCATTCATGAACATTCTTCACAAAATACTTTTGAAACTTGTTTGTACTTGACTCTTCTTTTTCACCCATGCTTTGTTTCTTCTGCAGGGATTGTCGGTGAAGCAGATGAAAATGGGGAAGACTACTATCTTTGGACCTATAAAAAACTTGAAATTGGTTACAATGGAAATAGAATTGTGGATGTGAATCTGACCAGTGAAGGAAAGGTCAAATTGGTACCAAATACGAAGATCCAAATGTCTTACTCAGTAAGTAATGGAGGAGTACACATAGGATGAGAGAATTTGCAGGGTGCAGTGCAACAGAAATACGTTCAGTTGTTCACCACAAATTCCAGGTGGCTGTCTGGGTTTAATATGGAAAGCAGTTTTAAGAAGTAAAGGCATGCTTTATTCTTATTTACAAAATTAAATTGAAACACTCATTTGCAGCATTTAAAATGAACTGAAGCCTTTAAGGTGTATAAGTTTTCTTTAGAGAATTTCTTTTCTGTGGAATCTAAGATGACTGACCAGATGAGGGCTTTGTAAGTAGTACCCACACCTATAGAGTAATGACCCTTGAAACCATAGAATGGACAGCAGATAGCATTAACTTCTGTTGACCTAAACTGCATTCTCAGCTTGTAGCAAAACACTGTTGAGTCCTTGAAATTCTTTGCTAAGATACTACATTAGCATTAATGGCTTTTTCGTGTTTTGCAAATCAGAGTTGAGATTCACCTGCTATTTAAAGGAGTGCCTGTAGAGCTTTCTGTTTTGTGTTTTGAATGTTGGTGAAGTATATTAGGTAGATACTTGTGTGTGACAAAATAAGTGTACCTTGGTATATTTGATATAGAGGTTGAGGTTCTCCCTTGTCTTCATTTAATGAAGTTTTTTCCATTGCTTTCAGGGACATCGCATCTCACTGTCAGTAGTTCTTTGAGCAGCAGTTTCGAGTTCTTAATGTGTTGACTTTTTTCAGAAATGTGTTAGCATAAACAGTTCTAGCACAAAAACTGTTATCTTATTTTAGAAGGCAGATTATTTAGCATAAAAGTCTTGCTAGGATTGTACACCTGTAGTTTGAAGTGTAGAGAATTGGTTTCACATATGTGTTCTGGAGAAACTTCAGCTTCTTTTCTCTAACCTTTTCTTTTCAGCAGAAGGGTTACAGAGACTCGGAGTCTGTCTGTCTGTCTGTCTGTCTGTCTGTCTGTCTGTCTGTCTGTCTGTCTGTCTGTCTGTCTGTCTGTCTGTCTGTCTGTCTGTCTGTCTGTCGTTTTCCCATTTCAGATCCCAGCATTATAGGGCCCATTCTTTCTCTAGACTCTTGATTTTACCAGTTTCCTGAGTGGCTCCTACACTTGTTAGAGAAAGATGTTCCCATCAGGCTCCTACTGGTTTGGAGACCTAAAGACCTTATTTTGATTCCTTCTTGGATCTAGTGGATGAGACGCTGGATTTTTTTCTGGAGATCTTCTGTGAACATAGCCTTGTTTTGATAGTGCAGCAGTTCGTGCACGGCAGCCTCTGCCACCGATTGGCAGTATCCTTGTTGGAAATGTATCAATATGAAACGATGCTGAAAACTTTTTTGCAGATAAATTGTTAACAATCCAGCTGCACTTGATAATAGAGAAACACACAAGATGCTTCTGGCAAGTGTGGAGTTGAGTTTTTTTGGCTTTTAAGCCATGCTGCACCAGTGTGGCTGGAACTGGGCAATAGTTTCACAGCTGGAAGTAACTTTAATATCCAGCTCAGATGTTTGTTCAGTCTTTCCCAGAACAGCAATGACTACCCAAGCGCATAGATGTAAACTATGACCTGAGACACTACTAACTTATTTCACAATGTTAGTACAGGGCTAGGTTCCCTGTAATGCAATTTATTAAGCACCCTGCAGTAATCTGCTCCTAATTGTGTTGTGCTTGGGAGCTGCTTGGTCAAGAAGCATGCAACTCCTGACTGGGAGGAGGCCGTTCTGATTGTTGTCACTGCTGCCTGTGGCTTTGGGTTGAAGGCAGGAAAGTTGGAGTGCATCTCAGCAGGCATGCCATGAAGGACTGAGGGGCATGGAAAGGGGAAGGTGAAATTCCTTACAGTTTTTATAGCACCAGACAGGGCCTCTTGGGTATAGAACAGTAAGTCCCCACTTAAGGGTGGTGTTAGGAACAAAAGTAACTTCTTTGTGATTCGTCAGTGAGGATAAGAAAATGGAGTAGGAAACTGAGAAAAATCTGCAGGAATGAGGGAGGGAATGAGAAGTTGAGGGTGCAAAAGAGTGGTGGGAGGATGGGAGAGAATGAAAGTAAATAAGGAAGTTAGGTGATACGAAGTACAGGTTGTGGGGATGGATGCCATGATCTTAGAATCAGTTTTAGGTTCAGTCAGTCTGTCATCTTAGGTGAAGAGTGTCAAAAAAGATCACAAGAAACAAAGTTACAAAGTCAAACACTTGTAAGTGAAATCTTTTAACTTATCCTTGCAACCTGAATATCACCTTCTCACTCATGCACATTTTTTAATTATATACCATGACCACCAAGGTGGTTTTTCTACTGGCAGGGGAAAACCATGAAAGTGGCAAGGGGTAGTACAGGGATGGAGGTAATGCATAGTTAGCCCCCCACTTTCACTTCTAGTGGGAAGATCTCGGCTGTATGTCAACTTAACGGAAGTGGGAGACTCCTCCCTAGCTTGTTTCTGCAGCCATGTGGCTGGGGGGAAGTAAACTTGGGGGGCATCTGAACCCCAAGCCTTGGGCCTGCATGTAGGATGCCCACCAAAGGATTTGGAAATATCTGAAGCCCCTGGTGGGAGTGGAGGATGCTTGCCAATAGCAAGACCAGATATGGTTCTTGAATGACTCTCACAGATTTGGAACTAATTTGGCCAATTTGACTTGGGACACTAAAAAATTTCCTTAAAAAAACAAGCAAACATTTTCATTATATGTTCACATCTTGTTTTTTTCCACATTATCCCTGCTGGATTCACATCACAAGATGGATCATTAAGGAAAGAATCAGGGCCCTGTTGTACAGGAAAGGGTTGTCTGTCTGTAAGACTCTTGTGCCATTTGTTGTAGGAGTTGGAAAGCACATAGTGAATTAAGCAAGTGAATTACAGGAAGAGAAAGCATAGCCCTTTGTTGCAACGGTAACAGAATTCAGACTGGGAACTTGACTTCTGTATCTGTATCTGTCTCTGTCAGTCCTAATGTTGATACTTGGCTCATCACTTAAACCAGATTGTTCAGTTGTGGTTTCTGGTACACCAGTGTCTAATAATGATGCACTTGGTCAGATGTGTGGAAGTGCTGAATGAGCATAATTGCACATGATGTCAGTTGTAATTAAATGCTCTGACAAATCAGTTCCTACAACTGTCAAGTTGGGCACCAAAATTAGTGGCCTTATCTCTGTCCCTTGTTTTCCCATCTATAGAATGGGAAAACCAGTTTAGCCCAGAAAGTGCTATAAGCATGAATTCAAGAATGTGCATAGATTGCACTGTAAAGCACACATGACAGTGATGAAAGCCTATGATGAGAAAAATGCATGAAAAATTTAATAATTCATCATAGGGTTTAGATGGGAAGCAGTAAGGAAGGTATGGAGCTAATCACAAAATGTGGAGAAATTTGTTCTTTAGGTCAAATAATCTTTTGGTTAAGACGAGGCAGACCCAATATGTATTTTTGGGCTTCTAGCTGCTACCACAACATAAACTCTTTGTTAATCAAGAGTTAAGGTAGCTCATGCATTTTTTGTTCTTATTTTCATTTTTGTTTTTTGTCCTTGCTGGGAGTCGTGTATACCTCTGAGGGCCAGAAAACAGCAAAGACGCCCATGTGCAACCTAAATTCTCCTCTTCTCTTAGTAGTGCCCTGAGGCACCAAAAAAAGCAGGAACATCTGTGATGCCAGAGGGCCACCTGAATTCTTCATTTGTGATGTTTTGCCACTGATTTTTCTTAGTGTGGTGAACTCAGATATTTTTGTACACTAATGATTAGCTTTTGTCATACCAGCTGGCTGTTCAGGGGTTGCTGTGGTTGCTGAAGAGAGAGGGTGCTGTGTGGTTCCCAAGTCATCCTTCTTGCTCCTGCCCACTGTCAGAGGAATGAGGATAATAATGGTCATGGCTTGTAGGGCCTGTAGAGTACAGCTGCTAATGAAGGCTGTGAGAGAAATATCATGTAGCCCAGTGGTTCTCAACAGGGTGCCATGGAACCCTACTGTGTCTTGAGATCCTTTCAGGGGTACTATGGAGTGCCCTACAATGTTAGCACTGTTAGGTGTATGAACACAATTCACAAAATAAGAAACTTCAAATAGAAATCTATACTTGTGGTCTTGCCAAGTTCTTTGCAACAGAAAACTGCTCTGTTTTTCTGTAGTCAAAAAAGAATGAAAACTAACCCGTCTCTTTCCTGGGGGGGCGCCACAAGTCTATCCGAGAGTGCCTCAAATCAAAAAAGGTTGAGAACCACTGATCTATATTTAAGTTAAGAATTGTATCAGTTGTATCACTTGGTGGTTATGATAACTTTGAAGCATGAGAGAAGTCTTTTTTTTGGCCAACTTTTTCAGCAAAACCACATCTTCGTAGCTGATTAATCTATTAGCTGCTTACTGTCCTCTTCTGTCACATAGTCACGAGAGACAGCATTCCACTGGGAGGTTATCCAGATCTTTGCTTCTGTGATTGAGCCCCCACTTTGCTCTTCATCCGGGCTTCCCCAGCTGTGGCCCTGGTCTGCTCATTGCAGTCATTTCCCCAAATCTAGGATTTTAAATTTGATCCATTTTTGAGGAGCTACCAAACCTGGCTTTTAAAGGGATACAGAGAGGGCTTCAGAGTCATGTCCTGTCCCCCATTTACCTGCCCCCCCCTCCCCGCGCGCAAGGATTCCAGGCCATTAGCGTACACAGAAGGGAAAATGACTGCACTGTATAAATACGTAGGGGTGGGGAAGTGCCAGAGGAAGAGAAGAGCTATTTAAACTGCAGGATGATGTTGGCAGAAAAGCAAATGGAAAGAATCTGGCCATGAGTATGTTTGGGCTGGAAAATAGAAGGCAGTTTTAATAATCAGAGAAGCTGGAACATGCAGTGGTCTCCCAATAGGAGTAGTGAAGACAGGAAACCTCTAATTAGTTTTAAGGTGGAGTTTGATACATTTAGAAATGACATTGTATGGTGTGGGAATGTGAGATAGCAAGGTATTGGACTTGATGGCCCAGGAGAACCTTTCCAATCCTAGACCCCTTTCCACCATCTCCCACATCTCTCTCCCTTCACCATAGTCCCAAATACATCACTCTCCTTTCTCCTCCTGACATGCCTTAGCCCACACAACTTATTGAAAATAGTTTGAGCACCTGCTATCTGCTGTCCTCCAGTTCAGCTTCCTGAAATAGTCCTCCCTTGGAAGATGCAGATTGTGACAATAGGTTTGTAGATCTTTCTCAAGATGTAATTTCCTACACTGTTATGAAAGCAAACTGGGACAAGGAGAGCTTTTCAGAATGGGGTCTGCTTTTGAATTCCATTAGATTCATCTAGGTTGGGACTTCTGGATCCTCTTCTTTGCCTTGAGCAGGCAGCTAATATGTAACAGTAGCAGGGTGTTATCCTCTATGAACCAGCCACTAGAAAAGCAAAGAGAAATACACTTTGCAAGTGGGTTTCTACCTTTTTTCTGATAGTGGAAGAAATGAAGACTCTAGGCTTCGTGGTTCTCTTCTGGTATTTAGAAGGAAGTTTTTGTGGTTAGGACTCTGTTCCCACCCATGTGAACTGACTCCCTTTTTCTCTGTCCCTTCAGGCTTTTTGTGTCCCAGTCTAGGCCCTTTTGGCTTTCCTCACTCTCATCTTGCTCTGTCAGGCTGCTTTAAAGACTTAAGGAGGCCTGAGTTGTGTCTCTTCCCCCCTGCCTTATTCCTAGATCTTCTGTCTCGGAGATGCACTGGAGCAGTTTTGCAGGGCAGTGTGGAGAGGCAAGCATAGCTGATGCTCATGCTGTGGATTTCAGTATTTAGGGCCCTCAGTCCACTATATTTTGCTGTCTCTGAAATTCATATTTTACATTTCAGAAAATGTCTGGAATGCATGATTTCTAAATCCTTTGTATTTGTGGACGAAGCAAGTACTATGAGCTTTTCTAATGTCAACTTTTTTCTTTCCTCAGGTGAAATGGAAAAAGTCAGATGTCAAGTTTGAAGACCGATTTGATAAGTACCTTGATCCATCTTTCTTTCAGCACAGAGTATGTAATTCTAAAATATCCATACAAAGGTTTCTTTGAATGTACTCTTTGTTTTGGAAAGGTCAGTGGAACAGTTTTACAGGCTGTTCAATTGCTACTGTTATAAGAGAAAATAGAAGTACTGTGAAGGAAGTCCTATATCTTTTGAGGACAAAACAGATTCAAGATGTTTAAAAATGGCTTGTTCAAGTTGTTTTTATTTTTAATACAAGATGACTTTGTACAAGAAGTCTACAATACATGAAGATATTCTCTTTAGCACCTAGTAGATGTGAAGGAAATTCATACAAATTAACGTGAACATTTACCCAGCTATAAACTATGCTGCCAGGAGTCCCCCATTCTGAGAGAAGATACTTATATTGAGGTTTCCTGAGTGCTTTATCCTTTTTGGGACCTTCCTGGTATCCACCTTGGCATCCTGTACTTGTCTCCCTTCTCCCAGGAAATTACCACCAAGCCGTTGCTTTCAACTTTGTTGTTTTGTAATGAGCATGCATGGTGTGCACACAATAGGTTTCATCAAGTGTGGAGTCATTTTATATGCAAGATCAATGTATAATTGAAATAATGTAGCATAGCCAAGGTGATTATAGATAATGGCTGTCCAGTGTGCTTTTTGGCTTTGAACATGTAATAGAGTGCCATCCTTAGTGACCTTTATGGGCACCTAGGGGCACTCCTGAGTCTCTTTATGCTTGCCTTTCCTGCTGGGAACAGACTCCCCTTCACTTGCATACCACGTCTTGATGTTTCTTTGGGTTCCAGAGAGGAGGCTCCCCCAGGGTTTCCCAGAGTTGGGTCTATGCTCATTAACACCTTGTGGTGATGAGCTTCAGTCTTAAGAGCTCTTTGCATGCTCCTACCTCCCCTTAACATGCCCCATGCCTTGCAGGTTTTGACTGTATAATGTCCCTTTATGGGGGCTTCAGCCTCCTGAACTTCTGCCCCCTTTTTCTCTGGCTGTCCCCATGCTGTCATGCCCTTGTGCTCCTGGTGTGTTTATGGGGCTCCTGGCCTGTCTCCATAAGCAGGGCATACAGCCGGATGAGGAGCTGCTCCAGGGCTGGGGCCTGGATCTTGTGACGGTGACAGGGCAGGGCCAGGACAGAGCTGCAATCTGCTGCCCATCCGTTCCTGCAACAAGTGCGGGTTCCACAGGCAGGGGCATGCAGACAGCAGTTTGCAGCTCTGCCCCAACCCTGCCCCC
>NW_017728994.1:28549174-28549889 GCF_001723915.1 Gavialis gangeticus | reverse complement strand
CAACAAATTGTCCCACCCAACCCTTCCCCCCCACAAGGCTGGAAATGAGGTGCCCACGTGTACACCCCCTCAATATACCCTGCCTCGCTCCCACTCTCTTGGGTGCAAGGGCCCTGTCCGGCCAGCAGCACCTTTTGGGCGGGGCTCCTGCTGCTATCCCGTCATGGGAAACTGCTTGGCTTCCTGGAAGTCCAACCTGCTCAGGGTAGCAGGTAGGGAAGCAGTGCGGCTGGTGGTGGGGGTGGACTTGCAGCTGGGTGAAAATGTGGAGCGCAGTGTAGAGCCCACGCCCTTGGGGTGGTAGGAGTGTGGAGCTCAACTGGGCAGGCTGAGGGTGTGTGTGGGGGGGTGTAGGGACCCCCCACACACTCACAATGACAGGCAACTCTTGCTACTGGCAGCAGCAGGCAGGGAGGTCAGGGTGCTCGTGCTTGGCGCAGGTGCCTGGTAGGGCACAGCTGTGGCTAGTGCTGCATGCCTGCAGCTCCCACACTTGCAGCGGAGGAAGCCCTGCACTGGACTCCAGGAGGAAGCAGGGGGTGGGGTTTCTACCACTCCCTGCTGAGTGTGGGGAGCTGTGCAGCAGGAGGCAGGGAAGGCAGCTGGCTTCAGCATGGGGCTTCCCCTGCTGTGAGTGCCGGAGCTGCAGGTGTGCAGCACAGAGCCCTGGCAATAGAGGCAGCTGGGCAGGCTGCACTCCCCCCCCCCCCCCCCC
>NW_017728994.1:28542518-28544174 GCF_001723915.1 Gavialis gangeticus | reverse complement strand
CCCCCCCCCCCCCCTTTGGTTTCATAGTTGGTAGGGTCAGAAGGGACCTGAGCAGATCATTAAGTCCGACACCCTGCCCTGGGCAGGAAAGAATGCTGGGGTCAAGTGACCCTGGCTAGGTGATTATCTAGCTTCCTTTTGAAGACCCCCAGGGTAGGAGAGAGCACCACTTCCCTTGGAAGTTGGTTCCAGATCCTAGCTGCCCTGGCTGTGAAGTAGTGCTTCCTGATGTCTAGCCTGAACCTACCCTCTATCAACTTGTGGCCATTGTTCCTAGTTACTCCTGGTAGTGCTCGGGGGAATAGGGGCTGGGTACACAGTGCTGGGCTCCTGCACTGGGCATGAGTGCCCTGACCTCCCTGTCTGCTGTTGCTGCCAGTAGCAGGGGCTGTACACTATGGGGGCAGTGTGGGGGGTCCCTACACACCCCCACCATCCCTCACACCCCACACACCCACACCTTGACCCCACAATCCTCACTGACATACATATGCTCAAACATACCCTATTCCCCCTACACAGCTACAACATCCCGACACTCTACCCCCACACATGCACACTAAAAGAGTGAGCCTTTATTTTGAGTTATTATGCAATCCCTTCTATATACAGTACACTAGCACAAGTCAAATATTTTTTGTAATAAAATTAAAATATAGTAGGTGTTTGACTTCTAGTATACGATTTGTTGTTTTTTTCTGGTTCTAAGATGGCAACCCCCCCTCCCAAAAGGAGTATTAGAGGGTGGGGGGGGAGCAAGGGAAGGGACTTGTCATGGCAAAGGTCAGGGGCTAGGGGGCAGGACCCAGGGATTAGGGCTACCTATGCAATCCCTAACAGCTTGCCAGAACTTTTTAAGTGGCCCTCCACCTGGAATAATTGCCCACCCCTGATTTAAGGTGTAATTAATTGGTTAATCATATCTTAAGTGTAATGTCTGCCAGGGGCCTTAGTTACTCTTGGTGCCAGTGGCTTTCATTGATTAGTGTGTCAACCTAAAATAGGGTACTGTTTGCCAGATTAAAATCTCATTTAATAATGTGATGGCTCCAGTAAAGTGTTCGTGGGATTTCATGCCTAAATTGGGAGTTTGTTGATGTCATATTTGGCCTTCTGATGGAAAAAAATTAAGTTAATTTTCATGCTTGGTAGTCTCTAGTTTGGTTAATGGAAGTACTCAGTGGGTGTGTTTACACGTGCACTTTACTGCACAGTATTACTGCACAGTAAAATGTCACCATCTACACATGCATAGCAGTTGGGCTGATGTAGACCAGTGGTTGATCGTGAAGCCTCCGACAGTCGATCTCCGTCTGTCAGAGGATCCATGATCGGGAGCAGAGGACGAACGTGACTGGGCTGAGCTTCACCCCTTGCTGCTCAGGCCAGGCTGGGTGAGTGGGGTCAGAGCCTGGGTGGCTTGTCTGGGAGGTGGTGGGGAGCAGGGTTCAGTAGATCCTGGGCTGCCCTTTACCTACAAAAAGTGATCTTCACCATAAAAAGGTTGAAGACCACTGTTTTACAGGATGTTGAGTTACTACTGCTGCAGTTCACATAGTTATTGAAAAGCTGTTGTCTAGTATCCGTTCTCGAATAGTTGTTGATAGTGGGTGTTGCAAGATTCTTGCATCTTCCTCTGAAGTAGGTCAGCCCGTA
>NW_017728994.1:28525559-28537518 GCF_001723915.1 Gavialis gangeticus | reverse complement strand
GCTCTTTACTTACAAAAAGTGATCTTTACCATAAAAAGATTGGAGATCACTGATGTAGACTAATCTGCAGCATCATTGATAGTCCTGTCAGACATGGGTACTATCTGACAGTGGAGTAAACTACTGCACTTAAATGCACGTGTAGACGGTGGTAGCAAGATTAGTTTGCTCTGGCTCAAACTGTGTTGGACTTTATTCAGTCACATTAATTCTACATTTAGATGTACTCAGTATGTGTTGCCAAAGAAGTCAAAGAGTTACAAGAAATAAATAATTGTCAGGCTAGATTCAGTAGGCTTTTCACATGTTTACGTAATTCATTGTTCTTTTAACCAGTAGTTAATACTGAATACTATGAATACTGTACTGTACATACATTTGTTGAAATATATGTACAGTATTTAAAGCTGATTTTTTTTTTTCCCCACCCCCCCCTGTAGATTCACTGGTTTTCAATCTTCAATTCTTTCATGATGGTCATCTTCCTGGTGGGCTTAGTGTCCATGATATTAATGAGAACGCTGCGCAAAGATTATGCTCGATATAGCAAAGAAGAAGAAATGGATGATATGGTAAGATGTGTAGTAAGCTTTTATGAATGTATATGTTTTATTTGTGTTCGTTTCATTAGAGAGATTTTTAATGATTTTGTTTCTCTTCACAAAAACAGAAATTTGAGGGAAAATTTAGGGAGAAAATTGGCATGGATTTGTCTTGAAAGTGGGAAAGGAAATCTGTTTGGAATACGTTTTTCAAATTTAAGAATACAGGTTGTGCAGTTTCCTTAATATGTTCAGTTACTGACTGCTGAGGGACAAGCAAGGGAAATGAAAGCTGTTGTGATAGGTTGCGTAGAGGGCTGGAGATGGGATGACAGCCTTCTGTTTCTGGTTCATCTTTGGATTACACATAGTTCATACAACCTGTGGCTTATGAAAAGGGTTTGCTATTTCATATAAGTTCTTATCATTTGCTTCTGGATATAAGACTTTACCTTATACTTGGTCTTTTCAGTTTACATTTGAGGCATGCTGGCAGGGTTTCTTGGAGAAAATTTGCATTGTTCTGATTTGTGTTTCCTGCTCTTCATAAATTGGGCTTTAACCTCTGGAGCTATCAAGCAAAGCAGTTGAATACTTGTCAGATCTAGCCTTCAGCTAGCTACTTGTATTGTACTTTTTATGTGTATTTATGGACTGCTTGGAATTGCTTTAAACTATCATATTTGGGCAAACATTTACTTAGTGCCTGGAAATATTTTTTTCTGATTTGCTATTACTTGGTAGTTATAACAAAGCTATTATTCTACATGCAGGACAGAGACCTAGGTGATGAATATGGATGGAAGCAGGTCCACGGAGATGTTTTTAGACCATCCAGTCATCCTTTGATATTTTCATCACTTATTGGCTCTGGTTGCCAAATCTTTGCCGTCTCTCTCATAGTCATTGTTGTTGCAATGATAGAGGATTTGTACACAGAGTAAGTATGGTCATGCTATGCCTTTTTTATATATTTAAGTGTTCTTAAATGAATAGAACGTTGTAAAAATGAACCTCTTAATCTGTACACAGTATTAGTAAAAGTGTTGTTTCAAGTTACAGCTACATTTCAGCTATGTCCTTCAAAGTATATTCCTATAAATCAGCGGGATTAGCTGGTTGCTGACTGGTTGCTGGGGAAGGTACGTGCCTCCCCTGACTAAGGCACCAGTCGCTCATGATCTAGTGTAACCAACCCCTTCTTCAAAGCTGGACTATCCCCAGCTAGATCATTCCAGCCAGGGTTTTGTTGAGCCAGGCCTTAAAAATCTCCAAGGATGGAGATCCCACCACCACTCTAGGTAACCTGTTCCAG
This sequence comes from Gavialis gangeticus, assembly GCF_001723915.1. Taxonomy (NCBI): domain Eukaryota; kingdom Metazoa; phylum Chordata; order Crocodylia; family Gavialidae; genus Gavialis; species Gavialis gangeticus. The sequence goes on along the minus strand of NW_017728994.1, from coordinate 28,535,661 downwards.
TGCTTTTCCACCCTTCTAGGGGAAAATTCTCTTAATATTTAACCTAAACTTCTGTTGCTGCAACTTGAGACCATTGTTCCTTGTTCTGTCATCTTCCACCACTAAGAACAGTCTAGCTCCACCCTCTTGGAAACACCTTTTAGGTAGTTAAAGGCTGCTATCAAATCCCCTCTGTCTTCTGTTCTACAGACTAAATAAGCCCAGTTCCGTCAGCCTCTCCTCAGAAGTCATATGCCTGGGCCCCCTACATTTTTGTTGCCCTGCACTAGACTCTCTTCAGCTTGTCCACATCTTTTCTGTAGTGGTGGCCCCAAAACTGGACATAGTACTCCAGATGTGGCCTCACCAGTGCTGAATAGAGGGGAATAGTTACTTCCTTTATATACTTTGAGAAGTTACTTTCACTCCCATAGGAATTATTCCCAGTGTCTGAAGTCAAGGAGATAAGTAAGTACTGGAAAGAGTCTACCCCACAAGGCTTATTCTGCAATTTGGAGTGCACATAGAGCACTAAAGTAATCCTAACTCAAGTTACTTAGACAAAACATAGAAATCCAGATCAGCTCCATTTAAACGGTCAGTCCTGTGGCTTGTCCATTGCTTTGATTATGTTGCTTGTGGGAATGGTATTTCCCTTCCGCTCTCCCCTTCATCATTTTGTCAGTTTTTAGACTGTATGTTCTTGGGTATGCACTGGCCTTCTCTGTTTTGAAAAGCAGTTACTGCATTTTGGGTACAGTAATGACAAATAACTTTACAAATATTTGCTTATTAAATAGCAATTAAAAATCTCTCTTGGGCTTTCATGCATTTTACACAATACTTGCAGTTTTTTTGGTAGGCCACTAGAGAGAGCTCTTGCATCTGAGTTTAGCTGTCTCCTTTTACTTAAACTGAAACATAATTTTTAAAACCCCCACACGGTCATGCCGATTATCCTGGTGTGTTCTTGTTGGTTTTATTGATTGTTCCCCTGATGAGAGTAGTGAAGAAGGAATTACACAGACAGACTCAGTTTATTAGAATTTATATTGTTTAGGGCAGGAACCATTACTATTATGTTTGAAATATTTGCACATTGCAGTGCAGCTAGTATTGGTTTTGGGTTATCTCGTAAAAGATCTGGGAGAAACAGCTGGTGATTTCAGAGGTGTTTACATGGTCTCTAGATCTGTTTGTTTTTTTTAAGTGCCACTTGTACAGAGATATCAGTCTAGTTCTAAGAATGGAGGTAAGCATTTCACCAGTTTTGGTTGAGAAGTCAGCTAGAAGGAAGAAAATACAATAGTCTAAGCTGAAAAAATGTACTTTTGATTATGCTTTGCCCATGGGCAATCACTTTTACAAAATAATTGGCATGAGTGTTGTGCAGTTCTATAAAAAAGCTGGCTAAACCTCTCCGGATACTCCACAGTTTTCTGTGGAAGATGTCTAGCTGGCATTTGGTCATACCTGCTGTTAATTTATTAACAATGGATTGTATTACAGGAAAGCTTATGTGTTTAGGACTTGAAAAAAAATACGACTGAAGTATAAAGGTGACAAATTCTAACAGAGTGATTCTCAATCAGTGTGCTGTGGCACCCTGGCAGGCCTTTCAAGGGTACCATGGAGATTTGCACGATGTTAGGACTGTTAGGTGTGCAAACATGAATTGCAAGGTAAATCCAGAGATTTCAAATAGGAATCCATAATGTTCAAAACACTCTAACCTGTTGGAGTTTTTATGAGTTCTTTGCAACATAATTTCCCTAGTATTTTTCTGTAGTCAAAAAAAGTGAAAATTAAGAACTGGCATTTTTCAAGGGATGCCTTGAGCTGAATGCAGGGTGCCCTGAGTCTAAAAGGTTTGGAGCTGGACTGTTCTTAGTGGTGACAGATGACAGAACAAGAACTAATGGTCTCAAGTTGCAGCAAGGGAGGTTTAAGTTGGATATTAGGAAAAGCTTTCTTACTAGGGGGGTGGTATAGCACTGGAACAGGTTACCTAGAGAGGTGGTGGAATCTCCATCCTTGGAGGTGTTTTAAATTCCCAGCTCAACAAAGCCCTGGCTGGAATGATGTAGCTGGGGCTGGTCCTGTTTTGAGCAGGGGGTTGGACTAGATGTGACCTCCTGAAGTCCCTTCCAACCCTCACTGTCTATAATTCTAAAAGCATGTTCCTAACATCATTTCAAGCTAGCATTCACTGAATGCATTGCAGCTCCTCTGGATTTATGCTAACATAAATTAGGCCAGGATTTACCCCTGCCTTTTTTTTTTTACAGCCTGCTTTTAAATTGGTTAATGTGAACAAGTATCATAAATATGTGCATTTGTTGGCTGGAGCTTTCTAAATGGAAAACTTAATTTTAATAGGCAGATGGATTTTAGTAGAGTTAATGTCTAATATGAAAGTTAATACATCATTTATTTATTAATGTATTTACATTTATTGCAACCGTTCAATCCACTGCCACAGCTGCAGAAGGAAACTACCATGCATTAGAGTTAGCTAGAGTTTTAGCATCCAGTGTTTGTCCATCAAAAGCCAAACTGCCTGCAGTCCAGAATTTATCAGATGGAATGACAGACTCATCTAATACAGCCAACTGGCTGAAATCCTGCTGTTGATTCTGCCAAAGAAGGGTCAGTTTTATTAGGGGTGGCACAGCACTGCTTTATTCATGAGCAACCCCTGAGTCCACTTTCTCTACAGCCTGATTAAATAAATTGGTGGGGAGGGAGGCACCTTTTGTGGTTTAACATTAGCTTGATTGGCCAGTAAAAGTCCCCAGCAAATAAAGCTCTATATTTGCTATATTAGTAAGTCGACAACTTTTTAAAAATGACTGAACTTTTCAGCTTCAATTTGATGCCTTCAAGGTGACAATGTGGAGGCTTCAGTACAACATTTTGTAATATCTATATCTGATGTTTTCAGTCTTCTCTAAGACAAACTTTTCAGGCGATCTTTTATTTATTATTTGCTGAATGCAAATAGATGGCGGGCAGGTGATTTGTTTAGTATTCTGAAGAACCATCACAAAGTGACTTTTTGTTTGAAAAACATTACAGCTAAAGTAGTTCTTTCATCTGAAATTATGGCATATGTTAACTTAAGGGAGCCATATGTTGTAGTCTTATGATAGCTAAATGTATATGTATATGTTATAATTCATTTTTTCATGGCATAGGGCACAGCTACAAAAGACTACCAACAATTTGGGTAAAAATTATATATTTTGCTTTCATTTAAAAGGAAATTAAGCATGTCAGGAATATACTGCACCAGTAACTTAATAGTTTCTAGCCTGGTAAAATGAGGTTGATCAGCAGCTTTCAGTGGGAGACAAGTGTCATCTTCAGTAAAGATATTAAACTTTTAAAGACAAATTTCATTGCATCTTGAATTTTGCTCTTACTGCCACTAAAAGTAGCAATTGCATATTTTTTTGACAGTTGTAGTTTTATTTTTTGACAGTTTTTGCTCGTTTTACTGGGATCTTTTGCTATAATATACATTGGGGGGTTTTTTGCATTTATATTTACCTTGCTAAAATACCTGTTTCTTATTGTAGGAGAGGATCAATGCTTAGTACAGCTATATTTGTTTATGCTGCAACATCTCCAGTGAATGGATATTTTGGAGGAAGCCTTTATGCTAGACAAGGAGGTAACTTTTCTACGTTTTTAATTAAAACTATGTTAAATGATTATGGCTAGGTTAGTTAATGGATTATATTTGAATCTGTTAAGTTGTCATTCCCTGCTCCAGAGTTGGCTGTTTCTCCTAACAGAAGATTGCCAAAAATATCAGTAATATTGTTTTTTAAATCAGTAAGGAACACAGGGATGTTAAACAGCAATCTCCTGGCCAAATTGCAGCTCAGTAATTACATTCTGCCTGTCTAATATGTCTTTCTATATCAAATGGATTCAATTTCTTTTGTTCTGAAAGCAGTATGGTATTACTGTGTGCTGTTAAATAGCCTAGGTGTCCAACCCCAGAGAGGTGGCCTTTGCTGCCTGATCCAATATCCTGATATATAGCCGTTCTTCATAGGGACCTTGAGGTTGGCTGTTTGTAAAGAGCGAAGGAAGGGCTGGTAGATGTGCACAGCATTCATTTCTTTGGCTGTTCATTGGACTGAGTAACTTTCATGGGATCTTAGTAAAGCATCTGTTGTTTAATTCAGCATGTTTCTTGTTTGTTTGTTTCAGCATGTTTCATCATATTCAAAAGTGAATATCAGTAGGCAATAAAAGCACAATAAAATTAGCCAAATAAAGTAGGGCAGGCTCTCTGCAACCTTAATTCTGCAACAGTACCAGTGCTTCTGAGATCTAAACTAGAGTACCTCTGTTTTTCCACAAGCTTCACTCTTTCCCTGTGCTGCAGTATGAAAATAATAATTACTTTTTTTTCTCAGAAAACTCATCTTCAGTAAACCTTTAATACTGGAAAAAATGTTTTTAGCAAGTGTTACTTATTAGCACTTAGTTTCTGTAACACCCATCTTCATTGCTCTTTAAGAGCTTGAAAATGTCAAGTCTAAACCATTCTTGTTGAAGTTTTTGTGCTGACTGAACTAAAATTGTTTACTGACAGATCGATAAGTCATTTTTGCTTACAAATAGGGAAGAATTAGTGGGGGATGTAGAAGTGGATGGCAGCTTGGGCACCACTGACGAGATGATCAAGTTTACGATGCTGTCAAAAGAAAGAAAGGAGAGTAGCAGAGTATGGACCCTGGACTTCAGAAAAGCAGTGGGCAAAATCCCCTGAGAGGCCAGTTTGAGGGGGAAAGGAGTCTGGGAGAGCCAGTTGTATTTTTAAAGAAACCTTACTGAGGGTACAGGATCAAACCATCCCAATGTGCAGGAAGAAGAGCAAATGTGGCAGGTGACCAGCTAGGCTTAGCACAGAACTTTTTGGGTAGCTTAAACATGAAAAGGAAGCTTACAAGAAGTAGAAGCTTGGACAGATGACTAGGGAGAAGTATGAGAATATTGCTCAGGCATGAAATCATGAAGGCCAAGATGCAACTGGAGTTGCAGCTAGTAAGGGATGTGAAGAGTAGGGCTTCTACAAGTATGTTAGCAACAAGAGGAAGGTCAGGGAAAGTGTGGGTCCGTTACTGAATGGGGGAGGCAACTTAGTGACAGATGAGGAGGAAAAGGCTGAGATATTCATTGCCTTTTTACCTCAGTCATCACAGACAAGGTCAGCTCCCAGACTACTGCACTGAGCAGCAGAGTTTGGGGAAAAGGTGAGTAGCCATCTTCAGCCTTCAGTGGTGAAAGGACAGGTTAGGGACTGTTTAGAAAAGCTGGATGTGCACAAGTCCATGGGGCCAGATGCAATGTACCTGAGGGTGCTGAGGATGTTGGCTGATGTGATTGCAGAGCCACTGGCCATTATCTTTGAAAACCTGTGGCAATTGGGGGAGATCCCAGATGATTGGAGAAAGGCACTATACTTGCCTATCTTGAAGAAATGGAAGAAGAGTAGTTCCCTGGATCTGCAGACCAGTCAGTCTCACCTTAGTCTGTGCTCAAATCATGGAGCAGGTCCTCAGGGAATCCATTTTTGAGCACTTGGAAAAGAAAGTGATCAGAAACAGTCTGCATGGATTCACCAAGGGCAAATCATGCCTGACCAACCTGATGTTCTTCTGTGATGACATAACTGGCTCTGTGGATGGGGGGGAAAGCAGTGGACATAATATACCTTGACTTTAGCAAGGCTTTTGATATGGTCTCCCACACCATTCTTGCAAACAAGCTGAGGAAGTGTGGGTTGGTTGAATGAATGGACTGTAAGTCGTATAGAAAGCTGGTTGGATTGTCGAGCTCAACAGGTAGTAATCAATGGCTCAATGTCTAGTTGGCAGTCAGTATCAAGTGGAGGTGTCCCAAGGGTCGGTCCTGGGGCTGGTTTTGTTCAATATCTTCATTAATAATCTGAAAGATGGGATGGATTGCACCCTAAGTAAGTTTGCAGATGACACCAAGCTTAGGGGTGTAGTAGATATTATAGAGTAGGGGATTTCAACCTGTTTTGGTCATTGTACCCCTGGCAGCCAGTTCCCAAGTGGGGGAGGTGGGGTCCCCAGTGGCCAGTCTACAAATGGGGGAGGGGTCCCCCATGCACCTGTGGTAGCAAAAGTAAAACTGCCATTGGCACGCAGTGACAAAACTAGAAGTGAATTGAAAACAAAAGCAGTGCAGGTGGCCCTGCTCCATGCCACTGCTGCATACCCCCTGGGACCTTCCCAAGTACCCCCAGGTGTGTGTGTACCCCTGGTTGACAATCCCTGCACTAGAGGGTAGGGCTAGGATTCAGAGAGACCTTGAGAAATTGGAAGATTAAGCCAAAAGAAATCTCATGAGGTTCAACAAGGACAAGTGCAAAGACCTGCACTTAGGATGGAACAGTTCTATGTACCACTACAGGCTTGTGACCACCTGCCTAAGCAGCAGCTCTGCAGAAAAGGACTTAGGGTTACAGTAGACAACTGAATATGAGTCACAAGTGTGCGCTTATGAGCTTTCTTGAGAACAGCACACAGGTTGCATTAGTAAGAGCGTTGCCAGCAGATGGCGGGAAGTAATTATTCCCCTCTATTCAGCACTGGTGAGGCCACATCTGAAGTATTATGTCCAGTTTTGGGCCCCCACTATAGAAAGGATGTGGACAAGTGGGAGAGAGTCCAGCAGAGGGCAACAAAAATGGTTTAGGGGCTGGGGAACTGGACTGATTTAGTCTGGAGAAGAGAAGATTGAGGGGGGGGGGATTTGATAGCAGCCTTTAATTACCTGAAGGGTGGTTCCAAAGGGGATGGAGCTAGACTGTTCTCAGTGATGGAAGATGACAGAACAAGGAGCAATGGTCTCAAGCTGCAGCAAGGGAGCTTTTAAATTGGATATTAGGAAAAACTTTCTCACTAGGAGGATGGTGGAGCACTAGAAAAGGTTACCAAGACAGGTGGTGGAATCTCCATCCTTGGGGGTGCTTTTAATACCTGGCTTGACAAAGCCTTTGCTAGAATGATCTAGTTGGCACTGGTTCTGCTCTGAGCAGGGGCTGGACTAGATGATCTCCTGATATCTCTCTGAACTCTAATTTACTGATTCTATATTTTACTGGTATTGAAACAAGTACATTAGTATAAAGACACGTATGAGGTAGTTGTACCTATCTGTAATTTTTTTCCCCCATCACCAATCTGGTTAAGTTAGTACAAAAACTGTGGAAATGAACTCCAAAATGCTGCTGTTTAAAATCCACGCATGTTGCCAATTGATAATCAGCATGCAATTCTTGAAGCCATTTTCATCACTTATTGGCTCTGGTTGCCAAATCTTTGCCATCTCTCTCATAGTCTTTGTTGCTGATTTTGTTCCTGTATTGTATTCGATCAACTGTATGGATGCATCCAAACTCTGTAGATGTTTAAATAAGATATGAGACCATAAAACTTCAAGTAAGTTCAACCAAGTGAAAGCAAGCATAAGGTATTTAAACAAGTCTTGCTCAAGTCCCTGAAAAATGTTCTTTGAGTTCTTGCACTCCAAAGCACAGCAGTAATTGCTAGAGATGATTGCTAATTCCATAACAATCTGTCTAGGTTTTGAAAATCTTTTTCATATTGACTGGTTTTATTTAGAGGTGCCACTGATACATTAGTCTGATACCGGATCAGCACCGATTATAAAGAAAATTTACTGTATCAGAATTCGGCTATATTGGGCCTGCCATTTGGCCAATAAATGGCCTGTGCATGCTCCCCACCCCCGGTGCCCTCCCAGACGAGTGGCGGGAGCAGTGGCAGGATCCGCCACGTGAGCAAGTGAGTGCCAGATGAGCTGTCAGACCAGGGGCTTGCAGTGGTGGGAGCTACCCCCTCCCTCCCTGCGCCTTGCGGATGAGCCACGTTTCCATCCTGTGTCCACCACGCCCCGGCTGGGCAGTGCTTGCCCCTGCCCCCACCCCACAGCCTCCCTCACTGTGGGGGGGTGTTGATCTGCCTCCCCAGCCCCTTCCACCACACCAGACTTACAAGCTGGAGGCAGCTCTCCACACTGCCTGCATGGGTATTGGAAATTGGATCAGGATCGGCCAATATGCCTCCTGAAAAGTCAGCTATTGATATTAGCCACCAAAATCTCTATCAGTGCACCCCTAGTTTTATCCTTTTTCATTCATTTATTTATTTATTTTTGAAGGCGCCCATTGTACTGAATTAAATTGTATAGAGTTATTTAAATGTATTAGTACTTATTTTACATGTATGTGGTAATTTAATAGTAGACAGGAAGAACAATGGTAATATTGTCAGTTATCGATATATAGGAACCTACCAAATTCATGATTTTGTGGATTCCATAAAACCCAACATTGCCTGTGAAACCCAAGCAATGCCTGCAAAATCCACAGGGGGGAAAAAAAACTTACAAAAAAGAAAATGCTGTCTCCTTAGAGGGAGCCCTCAGTCTTCACTGTGCTGCAACAGCCTGGCAGGGCGGGGAAGGGTGTCTGCCCACTCAAAAGGCAGCAGGCAAGATGGCTGCAGCTCCCATCCCTTGCTGTTGATTGGCTGTGAGGGCTGCCTGTCATATGGTCCTGCCTCTCTCCACCAATTGATAGTGAGGGGCAGGGCTGCATGATGGAGAGCCCTCCCAGCCAGTCGGCGCCTAGCGGCAGGGCCACATGACAGGCGTCCCCTGCAGCCAGTCAGTGGTGAAAAGCAGGGGCACTGGGGCTCTTTGGCCAATCAGGGGTGGGGGGGGCTCTGCTGTGCTTCACCCTCAGAATCACTGCATGGACCCACGTTCTACCTGAGAAATTGGGGGGCAGCCCCTGCAAATTAGGTAGGCCTCTACAGATATGACTTCGGAGTTTGTCCCATGAAATTCCACTTGAAGTCAGTCTCAGATCGCTTTCCACTTGACCACTTTTGAAAGGGGAACTTTAAATCCATTGACGCAGATGCAGAACATTTTACCCAGTAGCCCTTTCTCAAAGAGTTTGCTATCTGTCTTTCTCATATACAGACAGAAGGTGATCACAGCAACAAAGGGAAAGGAGTGATGCTGAAAATCACTTTATCATGGAGCTAAGCTCAAGTCTTTAGTCCAGCCTTATGTGGCATTTTATGGGTTCTGAGTTGACCTTAGTTGAAATATTGCTGTTAAAGCCGTAAACTGTGCGTTGTCCTTCTTGTAAAATTTAACTAGTGCTTTGAACTGACAGTTTACAACAGTATAAATGTCTACAGATGCAAGGGAGATAACTTTAGTTATAAATACTGATCAGTTGCATTTCTAAACACTTCTTGCATAATAAGCAAAGGTTGTTTTCTATATCACCGTTTCCCATTTTAGGCTGTTGTTCTGCTTCCCATCTCCATATTACCATATAGAATGGTGTTTTTGAAATCAGATTCTTTGTTAGGCATGAACAACTGTTGCCTTGTTCTTGTCTATGAGTAGATTGTTAGCAAGTACTAGTTTCTTTCACTTCTTTTGGGGGGGGAGCTAAATACTTTCTGTAGAGCTTGTTGCAAATATAAACTGAGAGAGCCAAAATGAATCGTATTCTATCCTCTACCAAAATGTTGAAATGTGTTCTTCTTACAGGAAGGAGATGGATAAAGCAAATGTTCATTGGGGCTTTCCTTATCCCAGCCATGGTATGTGGCACTGCCTTCTTCATTAACTTCATTGCCATCTATTATCATGCTTCAAGAGCTATTCCCTTTGGAACAATGGTGAGTGATTTTAATAGAGACTTGAAATATCATAGCAAACCTAGGAAAATTACCCTCTAAATCAAGAAAGCCAATAGCCTGTACTGTTTCACTGCAAAGTGGACTATAATGTTCAAATACAGAGAATCTTAAGTACTGTTTCTCTGATAGTTAATGTAGAAAATCTGTGGCTGTTGTAATAGTTTGAAAGAATGCCATTCTTACATTAACACTTGTCTTGAAATGTAAAATTCACAGTTGCAATTTATATTAAGGATCCTTGGCTTGCTGTAGTAGCTAACTATTTAGGTTAAGTACAGATGGGAGTGGCGGGGGAGGGGGGTTAGGGGCAGGTTAGAACACATTAA
>NW_017728994.1:28524419-28525241 GCF_001723915.1 Gavialis gangeticus | reverse complement strand
CCGCTCTCGGCAGGAATACTACTGAGATCAAATGATCCTGGCAAGATGTCTGTCTAGTCTCCTCCTGAAGTCTTCCAAGGCTGGGGACTGCACCACCTCCTTGGGAAGTCTATTCCAGATTCTGGTCACCCTTAGTGTAAAGAAGTTCTTCTTTACCTCAATCCTGAAACCATCCTTCAGTAGTTTATGGCCATCACTCCTTGTCCTCCCGTGGGGTGCCCTAGTGAACAGATTTTCTCCCAGCTCCTGATATTTACCCCTTACATACTTATAGACAGCCACCAAGTTCTCCCTCAGTTTTCTCTTCCCCAGGCTGAACATCTCCTTAGTCTTTCCTCATAAGGTTGGTCTTCCAGGCCCTTAATTATTCTTGTGGCCCTTCTCTCAACCCTTTCAAGATTCTCCATATCTTTTTTTGAAGTGCGGCGCCCAGAACCAGACACCGTACTCCAGCTGGGGTCTCACCAGTATCGAGTAGAGAGGAAGCATTATTTTTTAGCCGATGTGTCATGAACACGGCTAAATGCTTCTGAGGATGGGGTTGCGGGGGCGGGTATCTGTGGGACTGATGGGTAGGGGGTGCAGCTGGGATCTGGGAGGGTCTGGCAGGATCAGGGGGGCTCTTGGGTCTGTAGTGGGGCTTGGAGGCCCCCTCAGTGAATGTACATCCCCATCCCCTGCCCCTCCCCTCACCGATGCTTGCTCAGCTTCTAGCAGTGTTGAATGCTGATAAATCAGGCACTGGAGCTGCTTGGGGAGGGGTGAGGGTGCTAAAAATTGCCTGGTGTCAGGGGGTTGGGTAGGAAAACTGTAGTCCTGGGG
>NW_017728994.1:28515811-28524215 GCF_001723915.1 Gavialis gangeticus | reverse complement strand
GGGGCTGGGGCCTGGGGCCAGTGGCTGGGCTTTTCCAGTCCTGCACAGGTAACTGTACAGAAATTTTGTGCACCAGTCTAACCTAGATCACTTTAAATTTGAGCATACATCGACCCAGGTCTATCTTAGACCAGGTTCCACTGTCTTTAGATCAGTCTGTGTGTGCTGAACTTCTGTATTGTTATGCGTTTAGATTGCTTATCGAACAGTTAGACCCGATCTCAGTGAAAGGTCCACACCTGGGTGAACTAAGGTATATCGAATGGCCATTTTTAACACTATCTAACCTCCTCCTAACCATCCTGAACGTCTGCACTTACCCTTAATGTGATTTTCAGTTTGTAATTGAAATGCTGAAAATTGTGAGTGTTGAAATTGCATGGAGCCAGTTGCACACACTTAGGTTTTATTCATATTTACTGGGAAGAGATATGGGTCTTGTGCTTTTACTATGTGGCAATATAGGAACATTGAAAGGGAGGGATGCATTCAGGGGGGTGATGGTTGATGTTTTTGCAAGAGGACAGCAGTTCTATTATCTTTAGTTTCAGAATGAAAATTGATAGGTCGAGGATGCAGGGTGGTAGGTGGGTAGTCAGACCAAAGGCCAAGATGAGTGATAACATTCATTTTGAGATGCATTTTACTGTCAACTGAAGCAGTACTGAAACTTCATTCATGGCACTCATGCTTAAGACTTTCTGTCTAAGGATCTTAGTGCTTCACAGCCATTTATTAACTCCATTACACCCCACTGACAGTTGGCTATGGTATTCAAGTTAGGTCTGCATCTTGTGCATTTCATGTTTGTGTGTGAAGTCTTAAAAACTGAGTCTGTCTGGATGCAGCATCCTCACTTACTGCCTTTCCTATCCTTCCTATCTACTTGTTCTTTTTCTTAATCCTTCTGCAGCTTTTGTTTAACGCTTGGCAGCTCTTTTCTCCACTTCTCTTTATCATTTTTCTAAATTCAATTTCTTGCCAAAAACTAGTTTTCTTCAGTGAGGCTCTACTACTTTAGGTCTCTTCCCTGCCTCTGCCTTCCTTCCAAAAGTTAAATTCCCTTTCCTTTTTCAAACATTAACAGCTTGCTTAGTCTAGCCCACAGGGTGGAATCTCTCTCTTCCATAAATGCAACTGAGAGTATGTAATGGTCATATTCATGTTGAGCTTGGTATAGATTAAAGGCCCAGTTTTGGCTCTTTCTGTACTGACCAAACAAAAATGTAAGGTTAGCCTGGATTTTTAAACCTGGCTCCTGACTTCCAATTCAGCCTCCCATGTTAGTCTCTGCTGGAAAACTTCACTGTAAGGAATTGATTGTGCAGTTTGCAATGGTACATGCACATTTCTGAACTAGTGAGTTACAGCTGGTAACCATTTGGAAGTCTGCGGAGGTTGGTTAGTTGTGCCACTTTGGAAATGTGGTATCCAGTCATCTTAATGCATCCCTTTGTGAAATAGTGTTCTCAAAACCATAACCTGGGATAGAAATTGTGAGACATTCTGTCCTGGCAAGATCATTTTATAGGAGGTAGTATGCGAGTATAACATAATGAGAATTATTTTTCTAGCTGTTTCATCCCCTTGTGAAAATCCTCTGACTTAGATATGTCGCATGTCCCTTCTCCTCCTCCATCCCCAACTGTATTTAATTAGAACTATTTTTTTCACCTACAATGATATGGAAGAATGGGAATAGCAGGGAAGGTAGTTTTGACTGATGGGTCATGCTCACTGCCGTCTGTCATGAAATAAGATTTTATTTGATTTGTCCAACCTGTGCTGACCTTTCAGAGGGTTCTCTGCCGCCTCCATTAACTAAGCTGCCTATAACTCCTGTCACATGTTTGGAGATCATACTGCTTTTCACTATGCTGCCAGAACCAGCACAGTGTTCACTGGACTGAGATCTGCATGAAGTTCTGTTCTGTTCCGTTCCATTTTCACCAAAGTGGCATTGAAGGTTTTTTGCATCCAGCTTTTTTTAGCGTGGAAAAAATTCCCAGGTAGAGTGAGGGAAGTAAGAAAGAGCCTGTAGTGTTGCAGCAAACTGCAATCCACTGCAAATTGAAAAGAGCAAAGTCACTCCTCCCTTTCCTTACTGTGATATTTTTTTGCTTTGTAAACAAGTTTGGGGTTACTACAGCTGAATCCCTGAAATAAGAGCAGGGGTTAGTGATTTAGTTTTTCCCTAAATAATCAATGTGGTCCTGGTTATAAGCTCAGGCAGGGTACAGCACAAAAGCAATGCAGGTAAAAAAACACTTCTGAACCCTCAAGGTTAAATAAAATAATTTGCAGAATAAAATATAAAAATTTTGAACTGTTCTGATTTGGGTAACGAGACTGGCAGTGTCATCTTATTTCAAAATTGTCCTTTCTGTCCCACTATGTACATAAAGGGATATGCTTAAATTTGGTCAACCTAAAATCTGATTGATCATGGTTACTTTTCCTGTTTTTATGAAAGCTTGCCCCAGAATGCTAATTGTTTAAAAGTAAATTAGAATGCATAAGCGTATTCATATAATGCAGGAAAAATCACTTGTTCATGTCTGAGTTTCTAAAGGTGATTATAAAGTTGTGATTTTGGAACTTGCTGAATGAAAAAAGCCTTCTAATATTTAAACATGGCATGCAGAAGCAGCACCATAGCCTTCTTTCAGGCTGCAACCTAAAAGGAATTTCAGAATTTTTATTAAACATTTTTTTTCTCATGTAATAGCTATAGTCAACTTGTGGAGTTTAATTTTGTATCATTTTCTTAACTATCAATATTGTGTTACTCTTTAGTGTCTGAACAGCTAATGTTTCACAAAATGGTAGGTTATTTTTCACTTAGAGTTTTGAGTTTCTGGAATTTTTTTGCTTTAAATCTTTGGTAAAATAAAACATACATCAATCACATCGCAACTTTTTTTTGTGCCTTGTAAAATGTTTTAACTTGTGGAAATCACTATGCAACTCACATTCAGTTTCTAAAAGACACATTGTTAAAGTGAAGGAGGAAGGTGGCAGAAATTATAATTTTAAAGAACTTTTTACTTCCAGTCAGGCCTTCAATAGTTTTCCATTGATAGTCATAAAAGAATTTATACATGGCTGGGTTCAGTTTTTCCTATTGCTAGCATTTACTCTATTTTCTAGTATGCACATGCATCCCACCCCCCCCAATTCAGCTGTTGAAATTAGGGTCCACATTATAAACAAAGTAATGCAGTAATATCAGTTTCTGCCTCTGTTTGGCAAAACAGAAGTAATGGTGCAGGGCTTCACATGGGTCTCCCTAGCTGCTGGCTGTGAACACCTCCTCCCCACCAGAGGCTCCTGCTGCAGAAACTCAGTTACTTACTGCTGTGTGTCAGTGGTTTCAAGGAAGGATCTTTTTTCTCCATGCTGACTTTCAAGAGCAAAATGCATATATTGGGGCATATTGTATGCAAGAAAATACAGTGTGTTAGGGTCTTAATATAGCCTCTTACCCAAAGTGCAAGACTTACAGTAATTAATACAGTATCAAGTTGAATATTTGTTACTTTTCATCCACTGAATCATGTTTGTTCCCTACAGAAGATATGCAGACCAAGAATTAAAGAGTGATTTTTGTGATGTCTGTGTTAATTGGTTTGTGCTAAAATGGAATCTTGTATCGTTTTTCTGTACTAAGCAAGCAGTCATATCCAACAGTGTCAGAAAGGTTTACAACATTGATCACTGACACGTGTAAAGAAGCTGTATTTTACTGCTGAGCAGGCATTCACAATATCACATTTCTCATTCGTATTCTGATTTGGAGTTTCGGAATGCTGACGGAAGGGAATTCCACCTGCAATGAAGTTTTAGTCTAGTAATTGTGTTCAGCTCATTTTATTTTAAGGTCACAGAAACATGCCCATACAAAAGCAATTGAGAATGTAAATCTTAAAGGGTCAGCTACTATGTGTGCAGGAGTCCTTCTACATGCAGTGATTTTTATGATCTCTAGCTTTTTATGAACTTATGTTCAAGTCATAATTACTGTGTGGTAATAAACCTCCCTTCTACTAAAAGCTTGCAAACTCCAGTGGAGCAGGTTGTAGATTAGAAAGTTCATCAGAAAATCTGCGCTGTAATCAGTTTTAATCAGCTGACCGGAATAGTTGTGTAGGAGGAAAGGTAAGAGCTTAGAAATTAACCTTCTTGCAATACATAGCTTTGTCCTTGGGAGCCCCTAACTCCATGTGCAGAGGTTGTCCATGCCCTCCTGCTCCCTAGAGTAGATAAGCTTCTAAAAGTCTCTAATGGCAAAGTTACTCCTGTTCAGGGCAGAAACAATACCCAGTCTGGTAATAGGACTTTATGGAGAATCTTATCTTCTCCAGTTCTTAAATTGGCTGAGCCTTTAAGGCTGCTGAGTGGTTTTTGTTTAGGCCTCGTTGTGACTTAGTCCTTCACTACTCCATATTTCAGATATGCCCTACTAGGGGTCTCTCAGGAACCACAACAACAACAACAGAGTTCCCTTCCTTTTGTTATCCATTGACATAAAGTTAGGGCTGGGGCTCCATTTTTGACCTTTTTAGTATTCAGTTATTTGTTGGCTGATTGATTGTTTTGTTTTTGTATGCTGCTCTTCCCCAAGAAGGCTCAGGACAGCTTACAAAAAAAATTAATCGTATGAAACTGATAAAATAAGTAATAAAACAGTGCCCCAAACAGTGGCACAGGACTCAGCCCACCTGCCAAGAGCGATCCTAGATGAAAAGGTCCTACAGTGCTTCTGGAAGATGCCTAGGCTCAGGCTTTGGTGTGAGCCTCCAGCGACGAGCAAGTTTCAAAGCTAAGGCATGACTACCAAGAACAACCCCTCACTTACTTTCACTGAACGATCTTGGCTTACAGATGGAACTTGCAGGAGGTTGTTTGCAGCTGACGTTAGGGATCATAAGGGATTATAAGGAAACAAGGGAGGAAGAAGTCCTCTATGTGTAGAGCCATGGTCACTTATAGCTTTATAGGTCAAGATCAGCACCTTGAATCATGTCCAGAAAGCTATTGGAAGCCTGTGCAGGCTGGAGCACTGAAGTAATGTGCTTCTTTTGACCTACCCCTATCAGAAAGTGGGCTGCAACATTCTGCAGCAGCTGCAGCTTCCATGCAGTCCTCAAGGGCACATTGCAGTAGTCTAGCCACGAGGTTACGAAGGCATGGATCTGAATCTGAAAACAAGGCTGTAGTTTTCTCATCAGATGGAATTGGTGAATGTGCTCCTAACCACCACCAACCTGAAAATCAGCCTGAGCAAAGGATCCAGGAGCCCACAAAGCAGTGAACCTGACTGACAAGGGAAGGTTGAACCCCATCAAAGAAGTGTCCCTGCCATCCCATCACCCTTCCCAAATTTATGCCTGCAAATCACTGTCACTTCTCTTGTCTGCTTTCAGTTTCAAGGCAGGATCGTCTTGGACTAAACTGTTGCAGCCAAGTAGCTGTGTAACCTTTTCTTAAACTTCTATGGATGGAGATTCCCAATTTCTCTGCGAAGCCTGTGCCAATTCTTGACCACTCTTATAGTCAAAGTCATTCCTAATTTCCAATTTTAAATTTCCCCTGTTCCAGCTTATGGCCATTGCTCTTAGTCCTGCCCCTTTGGCCACAGAGAAAATCCTGTCTCTATTCTCTCTGTAATTACCCTTCAGGTATTTGAAGATGTTAGCAAATCTCCCTTCTTCTCCAGACTAAATAATCCTAGCCTTTCCTTCTAAGTCTTGCCTCTGAGACCCTTTTATTTTTGTTGATCTGTGCTGTGAGGCCTGGAGTAATGCTGAGTAATGTAGCAGAATCACTTCCCTTGATCTGCAAGTGTTAATGCAACCCAGTATTCTGCTGGGGGTGGGGGGGCATTGTTTGTTTGGGGAGTTTTTGCAACAAAAGCGCCATTGTTGGTTTATATTCAGTAACCCCCAGGTCCTTCTCTGCAGTACTGCAGCCAGTTAGCCATTCCCCAGTCTGCATTTGTACATGCAATTATTCCATCCCAGGTGCAGGAGGTTGCATTTGCCCTTGTTGAATCTCATCTGATGATCTGCACTACTCCTGACTTAGTTACTGTTAACTCAACTGGCAGATGTTTGCACTGTGGATCTAAAATCACTAATCTGCTGGCAAATGATGTGGGTATTGTAGGACTCCACAATGAAAAATGTGATTTGCAGTTTGCCTTTTAACAGCAGAAAATTGCATAAAAGGTGTGAAAGGCACTAAGGTTAAATAGTGCTAAAATTGCCCTCAGTTTGGCTCCCTTGTGCATGTGTATTGAGACAGTCCTTCAGATGCATCAGGACTGTCCAACTGGCAGCCCGCAAATCACATCTAGCCCCTGATGGGTTAACCTGCAGTCTCTGGATTCCTGGTCTGGACACCACTTTGCCCACCGCTCTGCTGCTGCTGCTGCTGTAGTCTTAAGGCTTCTGCTCGCTCCTCCTGCTTGCACTTCCTGCCCCTGCCTTTGGGGGTAGGGAGGCCTCTGGGCCTGAGGGAGCACACAGGTAGGGGCCTCAGGGGATCCAGGGACTTTGCACGGTGCAGCAGGTGGAGGTGGAGCCCCCGTGGCAAAGGGGAGTGCCAGCTCAGTGCAGCAGGGCTGGCTCGTGGGATGGGGCTGCACAGTGGCTCAGAGCCCAAGTGGTGTGGGGGCCGCAGGCACCCTGGCCACTCAGAAGTTGGACAACCCTGAGTTACCTGACTGAGTCGCACCCCGCCCCCCAATCCCTGTTACATGACCTGACTCATTCAGTGCACAGGATGGCCTGAGCTCTGAGGATGAACTAGGCCTGCATAGTAAAAAAGACTGGCCTGTAGGACTCTGCTTCATTTGGTGCAGAATCTGAGAGTTGTATGGTGAATGAGATGTGACTGCAAGAAGAGGCTGCTCATTGCTACTGCACAGTAGGGTTGGAAACAACCTGTGCGCTGCTGGGACTGCACAGTGACAACTGTGCAGTTGGGGGCATGTGTAGAGGCATCCTGGCACTCGGCATCTAGTAGTGCCAGAGGACTAGATCGTGTCCCTGCTTCTGCAGAGTTCCTGTGTGGTGCTGGCCAGGTCCTGTGAAGCAAGTTTGTCTGCCAGCTACTTCTTCTCACTTTCTAGGTGCCCAATTTAAGATGCTAGTGGTCTAGGTTATAGGAGAGTTGAACATTCAGAAGCAAGTGAAAGTGTGTTCACTGTAAACTAACTCATGTTACTTTTCTTAAATTAGCCTAGATCAAGTAAAAGCAGCGATGGTGCAAAATAACACGTTGGCTCCTGTGTCATTGCTGGCACTGCATACAGTTGTGCTTGTCACTAAGACTTTGTGGGGTAGAGTCTGTTAGTTTTCTGCTGTACTGTAAACTATGTGGCAATATGTATTGATTCTCTGGTGAACGGAGACAAATAATCTATTCTTTTTGAGCAACTGGGTAGAGTTGGGGGGTGGGGGGGAGGATCGTAGGAGCTGGAAGGCCAGCCTTTGTCCACTCTGGAACATGGTCGTATGAACTGGCTGATTGTACCGTCACTTGTTCTGTAGCAGTAGTTCTCAACCTTTCTTCAACTCAAGGCACCCTTGTTAGCCACAGGACACCCCTCAGAAAATGCAGATTCTTTGTCTTCACTTGTTTCTTCGACTACAGAAAAACGATAGAACAATTTTTCTGTTGCCAAGGACTCAGAAAGACCACACCAGGTCAGAGTGTATTTAACACAACAGATTCCTATTTGAAATCTTTGGGTTTCTGTAGGTTTGTCATGTGGATCATGTTTGCACACTTAACAGTGCTAAATTTTGTGGCATCCTGCTGCACACTTGAAAGGATGTCAGTGGGCCATCAGGTGCCACAGCACTCTGGTTGAGAATCATTATTCTATAGTCTACCTGATGAGGGGCCAGCCAACGTGCTTTGGAAATGCCCTCGTATTTGAGGTGCGGCTTTTTATTTTTTGTTTTTGCATGTGTGAGGGAGCTGAAGATAAGGGTAGTGCTCAAGTTACAACTACAGATAACTTTGCAAAGAAAGCAAGCCCTGAGGTTGATTGGAGTTGTGCATTGAACATATAGGCTGCTTGCAGACATTTAAAAAAAAAAAAACAACAACAACCAAAAAAACATGCCTTACCAGAAAAAGCATCATGAGACTTCAACTTGGCTCCACAGTGTCTGTATAGATCAGGCACTTCGGTGGGGCTTTTGGGGGCTTTTTTCTAATAGCTGATTCAATCAGCTATTAGATAAGTGTCAAAAAGCCGCGCTAAAGCGCCTGGTCTATACAGATGCTGGGCGAGCTGGATCCAGCTACCGTGCTGCTTCTGGGTATGTGCTGCTGGGCTTAGTGTGTGTGTGTGTGTGTGTGTGTGTGTGTGTGTGCACGCGTGTGCATA
>NW_017728994.1:28501599-28510811 GCF_001723915.1 Gavialis gangeticus | reverse complement strand
GGTGGGGCTTTTGGGGGCTTTTTTCTAATAGCTGATTCAATCAGCTATTAGATAAGTGTCAAAAAGCCGCGCTAAAGCGCCTGGTCTATACAGATGCTGGGCGAGCTGGATCCAGCTACCGTGCTGCTTCTGGGTATGTGCTGCTGGGCTTAGTGTGGGGATGTGTGGAGTTTAAAGTGCCTTTTTTTTTTTAACATCTGCAAGCAGCCATAAAGTGCTGCAGCATGTTAAGTTCTTTGAAATCACTGGCCACGGGCATCTCAAATTAGGCTGTCAAAAACAGAGCGTACTCTTGACCTTCATAGGTATCTTGGTTCCCCATCTGTTAAATGAGACTGTCCTCTCACTGCATAGAGATCTTGTGAAATTAAATCAATCAGTGTCTAATGTACTCAGGTGCTATAGTGATGGAACCATAGAAAAGGCTGTGAGGAGATGAATTACTCTGCATTCTGCTGGGTTTAAAGCATAACCAGTAAATAGGATATGGGCCACACGCTGAATGATGAGTGTAAAGCAGCATTGAATCGCTGTTCATGCAGCAGTCACAGTCTCTTTAGCAAGAAGTGTGGCAGGAGTCCTGTACAGAAGTTAGAGTAGCATAATGCTTGTGCAAAAAGGGGTGAAATTAAGGTTGCGTAGGGTATTCATTCTGGTATTTCTTAGCTTTTGGGTGCTTGACATTTAATGTACTTTTCAATATGTAACAATGGAGATACTTGAGTTAAATATTAAATCTTAACCAGGTAAATTTAGTGTGATATCTCGGACTACTGTAAGTTTCCACTCCTTTAGCTTTTGCCTAGGGGCCTGCAAACATTGCTTGTTCTGTATGTTAACTCTTCATATCTGTAACCCTTTATTACTATGCTAATTCAGTATCCTCCACTTAACCTTAGTCATGGGGAAGTGTCCTATGATCTCTGGCATACAATATTAGTAGCTGACAGGAATGATCAAGCTGCCTCTTTGTTGACAGTTAATTTTTATTTTATTTTTCCCTGGTGCATTAAGCAGTCGGACACCAAAGCCTGCCAGTGGCTGTTTAATATTTGATGTGCTCATAAAAAATTTAATTATCACCTCTGAATGAAGTTTTATCTATATATAGTTGTCAGAAAATATGAAACGCAGCACTAGAACATAAATTTACCTCTCTCTTGATAATGTTTCTTTTCAAACAAGAAAAATTAAATGTTGCATGTTCAGTCAAGGGCAACAGAATACTGAATTCTCCCCTCCCTCCTTCAAAAAGGGAGATTTTAAAGAATGCAGGCAGCTGGAGTGGAAGACCTGTCATGCCAGCTGAAATCAGGAAACAAAATTAAGGGCTGATATTTAAATAATGGGTGTTTTTAGACAAAGAAAATACAGTAATCAAGATAGTGCAATCTTGAAGGTGCTAAAAAGATAATCAAATATTTATTTTTTTCGTTTAAATATTTAGTAATATCCATCAGGGTGGGAGGGGGTTGTTTTGTTTGACTGGTCAAAAGCAGGTTTTGCAAATTCAGTAGAATAAAATGTATAAATTCCTTCCTGTCCCAGTGGTGTGGTTAAAACCATCCTTTGAATATCTGTGGCTGACTACTGAAAAATTTGGAGTGAATTTTTAGGGCCCAATTCTAGTGTTGGAGATTTCTGTAGCTGATCCCTCTGTGTTTATGCAAAATAACTTGGCTTTCAGGTGATATTTAAGCCAAGCAACTGCTTTTGTTTGAGTATGCATCAGTGATGCTTTTTCTGTAGGTGCGCAAGATCAAATTTTTGAACAGTAGTGTCGAAAGTAATCTAAGTGCCGTGGAGTTGCAGCGTTCCCTCAAATTTCTCTTGCCTTGTGAAGGAGCTAGATCACGGTCAGAAATATTTTTGGGAAGTGCCAAAAACTTGACTTGTAGATGTTGGCGTGCCCCCGGAGCGGATGGCTGGGGAGCCACAACGAGCCCAATCCTTATTGTGTTAGCACAGCCTTGGCTCCTTCCCTGCTGTCCACCGAGAGGCATGTAAGCACCCGCTACCAGCAGTGAGATGGGCTGGGGCTCTGCAAACCTTAATGCAGTGGCTTGCAGCCTCCCTGCTGCAAGCAGCCTGGGCTCTGTGGCAGGCAGCAGAGGCCTGCCCAGAATCTGGGCTGACTGTGGTGGATGCCCAGGAGGCTGTAAACTGCTGTGCCAAGGTCTGCAAAGTCCCAGTGTGGCTCATTGCTGGCGGTGGGTGTGCATGCATGCTTCGCAGGGAAGCCGCGAGGGGCCCAATCCTTGTTGTGGTAGCGCAGCCCTGGCCCCTTCCCTGTTGTCAGCCCCGTGGCGTGTACGCGCAAGCAAAATGTGTTCGCATGCCACACTCTGACATGCGTGTCAGAGGTTGCTGACTCCTGAGCTGAATAAAGGCCAGTGTGTCACTGCTCCTGAAAACCTAAACCTCCAACTTTCAAGAAATCCATGTCCCCTGACTGACTGTCTTGATACTGGAAATAAAAGCACCACTCGCTACACCAGAACTGCTGTTCATAACAACTTGAGGGCCAGTGAAATTGCACCAGGTGTTCCGTGCTGTGACCTGTCATTGACAGCTCCATCATCACATCTGGTATTGGCATCCAGACAAAAGGGCAAGATCAAAAGGTACAGCTTGAAGGAACCGAGAGACAGATCCAGATAGCAAGAAATGCTGTCCCTGAAGGAGATGAGGTAATGATCTTCCAGAGAGAGTTTTAATCTTATTATTTTGCCAGTAGACCTCTGCAAACCCGCTCTGGATTCAGCACTCAGCATTGACCACTCTACCAATTACAGGCCTAAGAGACACTCTCAGAATGCCACCTAAAACTGGTCTAGAAATGCCTTTGGCATGGTGCTGATGTATGTTGCCAGAAGCAGAGCCAACATATTACCACACAGTACTGGCACATGCCTCTCCTAGTTCAGGAGAGGGCCTGAGGTAGCGCTTGATCTCCATCTCACAAGGTGCTGAAACAGCATGCTTCATCTGCTGCCTCTGTTGCACATACCACCACGTTAACCAGGCATTGAATCTGACAGAAATGGCAAGTGTTGGTTACAGGAAAGCTGATCAGAGCTAGCAGCTACTTGTCGGGAAGTGATTTGCCCTATTCAGTCAGGCTCAATCCACTGTTGGATCTAACACATGGGTGTTGGACATGATTTGGTTCCGGGTTCAAAAGTATGTTGTCCAGGGTAAGTTCCAATTACTTAAAACAAAAACAAGCCCCCCCCCCAGCCCACCTTAGAACTACTACAACTGTAGGCACATGTCCCTTCATGGTTAAGCCACTTAATAGACTTCACCTACAGACGCATGTCTCCTGTAACTTTTTGATCCATCTATTACCTCTTCCTGCAGTGGGGCAGAGGCTTGATGTACACCTTACCCAAGGTGATCTTCAAGATTAAGAGAGATGATCGCAAACATCCTGGTAGTGCCATACTATCCAAGACGGTTCTTGCTAACAAGCTTAATACAAATGCTTGTTTAGTGATGCCATCCAACACCTAGATTCGGTGGATTTGATCTCTTAAAACCACAGCCAGAACCTCTATTCAGATCTGAAGGCACTGCCCTGGACTGGCTGTTTCACTCAGCTTTGTTCAAGTTCACCTTGAATCAAGTTCAGTTTGTCACCTGCCTCTGTGGTTGTGCCTAGTTTTCTCTCTCCAAGTGATACTGAAGCTTTTTTTAAAGGGCCACTTCATGCCTACTTAACTGAGAACCCACTGTAGCTTGGGACCTCAGTTTAGGTCTTCCGAAACTCAAAGGAGCCTGCGTGAGGCTCCCTCAGAATGTTTTCATATCATCACACCCTGAAGCTGTTATCCTGTTTGTTCTGATCCAGAATAGTGAGTGATGTCAAGGTATCCATGGCTCAACTCTCAAACTTCCCATACAACACTTCAGAGAAGAGAGATGATGCAAAGGCCTTGCCTGAAATGGTCTCAGAAATTTTCCTGACCCAGTTCTTAAACTTAGCTGTGTTTGGTTTTTTTTTTTTTCTCTGAAGTTACAAGAAAAGAAAAGGCACATGCTAGAGATATCCAGATTTATTTTTTTATGATGTTGACAGACTAAAGCAGTGATTCTCAACACGGGTGTTATGAGATCCTTTTAAGGGTGTCACTCAGTATTAGTAACTCATACACACTTCACAAAGTAAACCCAGAGATTTTGAATAGAAATCTACAGCGTCAAAAACATTCTGACCTGTTGTGATCTCTTTGAGTTCTTTGCAATAAAAGAATTGCTCTGTTATTTTTCTGCAGTCGAAAGTGAGTGAAAGTTAAGAGTTAGCATTTCTTGAGAGGTGCCTTGAGACTAAGCAGGTTGAGAACCACTGGACAAACTGGGGCATGCCTGCCTGTTTTCCAGCTATCGCCTTGCTCAGAGGTGAAGCAGTCGCATGTTAAAGGTTTAGAAAAGAGATAATCTAGTGCACCTCTGTTCTTAGCAGCCAATTACTGTTCAATTCATGCAGCTGGAACTCCTCATGTCTACTTTCCTGAGCTGCTGTTTTCTATCTGCCTAAAGTTTGGATCCACAATGAACCATACTCAGAAAGGAATGGATAGTTATTCTAGGATAACTCAGATTGTTAGATGTTGTTTGTGTGGATATCGCAACCTGCCCTCGTATCAGCTTTTGGGAGTCCTTGGCTACCGTGGGCTGGGGCTTGTGTGGAAACTGAAGGAGGGCTGGCTGCTTTGACAGAGAGACCAAGAGCATCGAGCTCACTCATGAAGTGCCTGCAGATGTACAGTAGGATCCACACTGAGAACATCTCTAAGGATTGTAGTTACTGTATGGTCAGCAGCTGTTCTATTTTTAATCATTGGTATCTGGGAGTGGTATGGAGCCATTAAATATTTAAGTAGTTTGATATATCAAAGTTACATGGTTGGAAAACATTCTGCTGAATCCTTGAAATCCTTCTTTTTGAACTGCAAAAATCCATTGCCTTTCATGAACAGAAAAAAATAACACTGTCTCAGAACTGGAGACTGTTTGCTCCAGAGTCTTTGGAGGTACTTTCTGTTGTATCTGCTAACTCCAGCCAAAATACTTGTTGCTGCATGCACAATTGAACATCTGATTTGCATGTGTATTTATTGCAGTTGCACCTGTAGATTGAGTAACCGTGTATGCAAATAGTTAGGTGTCTGACAGCTTTTTTGCATAATTACCCAGGTTGCTGGCCCATGGTATCAGGCCCCAAATGTTAGTATGACTAACATGATATGGTTTCAGTGTATTTTTTGGAAGACGTTTACAGATTAAGAACTTTGAGGCCTGACATTTGTATTTGTAACAGGCATTGACAGTTAACATATGGACAGTAATGATCAGAATTGATGTATTTTGATGATAAGCTCTGCAGTGAAATGCAATAAAGGATCCCGTTTGTTTCAGCCCTTCATAATGTGCAAATTATATTTTTATTCACAATCCTTAAAGTGAAGCTATCTCAAAAGTGCTGTAAATCTCTTGCAACATAATGGAAGGTGGTTAAAATATTTTAATGCATTTTAGTGTCTTCTAGCAACTTAGGTTAAATTTGTCTTGGAACAAATACACATGTTGCCTTAGTCAACAGTCCAGAAAGTGGCTAGATGTTGGCTAATGTCATGTCACCAGGAATATGCTAAAATCTGTTAGCTATTTGAGATGTCTCGCTTTTCCTCTATCCATGATCTCATACCTGTTTGTTGAATTCACAGGTGGCCGTATGCTGTATCTGTTTCTTTGTCATTCTTCCATTGAACCTTGTTGGCACAATTCTTGGTCGAAATCTGTCAGGCCAGCCCAACTTTCCTTGTCGTGTTAATGCTGTGCCTCGTCCAATACCGGAGAAGAAATGGTAAAGAGAATCGCTTGTAAATCATGCGTAATCACTTGAACTTAAATGTCCTCAGAATTGTTGTTGCATTGTGATCACCGAGTATTCTAGAAAAGCATTTTAAATTTGCTTAAATCAAGAGTTGGTCACAGAGGAAAACTTCTATCAAACCTTATTTGCAGTATTTCTCTTTAAAGAGATGCTGAGTAGGTTGGTTGGCTACTGGTCTTTTCTCCATCCCCTCTTCCCCCCAGTTTTTGGGTCACTAGTTTGTATTCTGTTTAATTAGGCAGTGACTGATATGGAAACATTTGACTATTCAGTTTCCTATTTTAAAATGAGTGGTTCTAATCCTGTTTTTGACAGACAGATCTCTAGAAATTAAGCGTCCTCATCCTCGGTTAGCATCTTTTGCTGGATTTAGGATTGATTGAGCCTCGGAGACAGAGCTCTTATTGCTCAGAGTGAGTTTCTTCAGGTTATGGCTGAGGTGTGCTTGCAGGGTGTTGTGGAGAGGGGTTGGGGATACATCAGGCATTTCATCTGTCTGTTCTCTACATGAGATGTGAATAAAGGGAGCTCTTGAGTTTCTAAGCCATAAGTCTGGCACTTCCCTTAAGTCTTGTTTGTTTCTTAACTGAATGTAAAGGGATGATCAGTATCAAAAATTGTTTTTGCAGCTTGTAGCACAGGGATGGGCAAAATGTGGCCCATGGGCTGGATCTAACCTGCCAATTGGCTGGATCTGGCCTGCGGCTGCCCCTGCAATACTCCACATGGGGCTGAGCCCCACCCACTCCCACCCTTGCAGCCCACACGGGCACTCCCCCCACCTCCAGCTGTGGCTCTTGCTCCTGTGACGGTGCGGCGCAGCATAGCAGGAGCAGCAGCAACAACTACAGCTGGAGGTGAGGGAAGCGGAATAGCCTGGCCAGTGTGCAGCCTTCCCTGGCACAATGTGGTTCAGCTGCAAGGCCAGGGACTGCACGGTGTGGCGCGACACCAGCCCAACCCGGCCTGTCCCTTCCATGCTACTGCATGGGTTCTGGCCTTGCAGTGAGGAACCACAATGCTACTGGGACAGGCCAGGCCAGGCTGGCTCTGTGCTGCATTGCACAGTTCTCTTCTGCAAGGCCAAGACCTATGTGGCACAGAATGGAGGAAATGAGCCAGAACAGGCTGGCTGCATGCTACACTGCATGGGTCCTTGCCTTGCAACCAGAAACTGCGTGCCACAGCTGAGCCGGGCTGGTTCTGTGCCACTCTGTGTGGTCCCCAGCCTCGCAGCTGAAACTGCGCTGTGCCAGGCTGGGCCAAGCTGGCCCTGTGCCATGCCATATGGGTCCTGGCCTTGCAGGGTCCTGGAACTGCATGCTGCAGCCAAGATGGGATGGACAGGGCTGGCTGCCCACCATACCGCCAGCACACACTCCCCGCCCACCATAACACCACACACACTCCCACCATCCCCACACGCACTGATGCTCACCCACACTGTCCCACATACCCCACACCTGTACCCCTCAACGCTCACTCCCACCCACTCCCCAACCACACAGTCCTCACATACACCTCTTTAACCCTCCCACACACAATATACAAGAGTAAGAGTATAATTTGAGCTATTATGCAATTGCCTCTGGATACACTATGCAAACACACACAAATCGCAACAAAAATATTTTTAAAAATAAAATTAAAATAAGTTATAGTAGATGTTTGATATTTAGTATATGATTTGTTTTTTCCCCAGTTTCAAGATGGCAACCACCCCCTCCCAAAAGGAGTACTTCCAGGGCAAGGGGTGGGACTTCTGGTGGCAAAGGTCAGGGGTTAGGGGCAGGACTTCGGGTCACAAGATGGCAACCAGGAGGCAGGACAACTGTCAGGGGGTGGGGCTACACATGCAGTCCCTGACAGCTCACCATAGATTTCATAGACATTAAGGCTGGAAGGGGCCTCGGAAGATCATCGAGTCCAGCCCCCCGCCCGAAGGGCAGGAAGTCAGCTGGGGTCATAGGATCCCAGCATGATAAGCATCCAATTTGTTCTTGAAGGTGTTCAATGTAGGTGTTTGAACCACCTCCGATGGCAGGCTGGTCCAGTGTCATTATGCTGCCCTCCAGCCAAAACAATTGCCCACCCCTGTTGTAGCATGTGTTTCATGAATGTAATCTCCTTGTCCTATTAGCATGGCTCTGAAGGGGAAGTAAACCATGAAAATAAAGCATCTTTAGCAAATGATTTTCATATGTTTCCTTCCCTTTCACAATTGGAAAAGTAAAGGGGACAATGGGATCTGTACATCCCTGGCGTCCAAGAAATGTTGTGCCTTGAATCTCCTTTGTTAGTGCTGGGGTTGCCCAGCTGAAGAACGGAAATTTGATTAATGTACAGGCCCATATCTCGGGGAGCTGTTGGACTTTTCGGTTAGGATGACAGATAGAAAGAAATGAGATGCTTTGTAATGAAGGTGAAATTGTGGAACTGTCAACTTAGACAAGTCTCCCTATAAATAATAAAGGAAGCAGCAAATTGAATCACTGCATTGCGTCTAGTTAGGCTCAGCCTCACTGTAGGAACTTTGAAGAGATGACCTCTGGGAAGTGACAGTAACGTGTGCAAGTAGCTAAGTATTTTAGTCTAGAATCATGGCATGGATGTCAGTATATGATTTGTTCAGTAGTTTTGAACCAATAATCATTTTTCTGTAAAATATTTTTCTCATAGTTTGTTATTCATGGTTACAGTCTCTTGTAAAAATTTTTAAAGTTTGGGTTTCAATGGTTTTAATTATGAGTGCAATAAACACCTATATATAATGTGTTTTTGTTAAATATTGGATTTAGGCAGAAGTGCATGCACATGTGAAACTTGAAATAGCTCTACCAGTTATGAACATGGAGCACACTTAGGAATAATAGGAATACTACTTATTTGCAGACACTGAAGATAGTGGGTAAAAGAAGGTATTATTTTCCACTTTCTAGTTGGAGGAAATAGAAACAAAGTGAACTTGCCAAAGACCACAGACTTGCGTTTGGTAAAAATGGATATAAAATCAGATTGTTTGATTTCTATAACCACAATAATGTCTTGTAATAAAATAGTGTCCCTCCAGTACTTGGGTAGGTAGCAATTTTCATTTCAGAATTCATTTAACATTTCTTACATCATAGAGCTTTAGTGAAGTTTTGTGGCCAAGACTTTAAAAAGAGCAGGTTGTAGTTACACTTTTAAATAGTAGGGGTGCACCGATAAAGAGTTTCTTAGCCAACACCGAGGGCTGATTATTTACCAGCCATATTGATCAATACCAATCTGATAGCTGATTTATAGGAATGCAGCCCAGCAGTTTGGTGAA
>NW_017728994.1:28499955-28500402 GCF_001723915.1 Gavialis gangeticus | reverse complement strand
CCCCCGGATTTGTGCGCAGGGCATGGGGCCAGGAGCTGCACCAGCTTCTTCCTGGTGGGGGGCTGGGGCTGGGATTCAAGTGGGCGGGGGGCAGGGCAGGCAACAGCAGCACTGGCAGGGGTGTCTACAGGGAATTTTGGGGTGGCTGTAACCCACCCTGTAGCCACCTCTCCAAGCACTGCCACTGCCCACCCCACCTACTCACAGCTCACCTTTGCCTGTGCACAAATCGGGGGGACACAGTAGCAGGGAATCGCCCCCCTCCATGCCCTCCAAATGAGCTGCCCATGGCTGCATCCCACTCCCAACCCCGGGGTTGCATTCAGTGCCCTGGCTGAGCAACTTCTGCCCCACTCCCTCCCTCACCTTAAGGCCCTTGATCTGCCCCCCCACACACCCCTTCCCCAGGATTATTGTGCCACTAAGTGGTCTGTCCTACGAGAACGT
>NW_017728994.1:28491650-28494955 GCF_001723915.1 Gavialis gangeticus | reverse complement strand
CCCCTTCCCCCCCACAGACTTACCAGCTGGACACTGTTCTCTAAGTTGCCCGGCTGCATTCCTGGCCACGTGCATGCTGCAGCTGTGAGCATGCGTGCAAGATTTATTGGTGACATTATCAGCTATGCCAGCCAAAAAAGCCAATAGCTGATAATGCTAATTTTCCTTTTTATCGGTGACACTCTGATGTGACCGATATATCGGTGCACCTCCATTAAATACGAATTCCTTTTTAGGCATGGTGAGTTCCCACTGATTTGACTGGGTCTGCATGCTCAAAATCCTTAATCACTTAGGACCTGATCCAGTGCCCATTTCTGTTAATGTTTTTTCCATATCCCTTGAATCAAGCTTAAATATGGATTTTGGAAACGGACATGAATCTTGCACTAAAAAAAAATAAAAACTTGTCAGCTCCGGGAAAATTGAGGTGGGATTTGTCAGTAAGTGTTGGGTTTGAGGAGTTTTGGAATTTGTTGTTTGTCTTAATGTGTCTTTATAAAGAAAACCCTATTATCACTGATGTGCTAATCCTAATATTTTACAGGTTTATGGAACCAGCTGTTATTGTTTGCCTAGGTGGCATCCTCCCTTTTGGATCAATTTTCATTGAAATGTGAGTTTAAGTTGACTATTGCTAATAAATATGCTTGATCTTTTCAGACTGCTAATAGTTGCAATTTATAATCTGCATATTTAATTCATTTAGGTATTTTATTTTCACATCATTTTGGGCTTACAAGATCTACTATGTTTACGGCTTCATGATGTTGGTGTTGGTTATTCTCTGCATTGTGACAGTCTGCGTGACTATTGTATGCACCTACTTCCTGCTAAATGCAGAGGATTATAGGTGGTAAGTGCCTTCTTTGTTCATAGTTGACTCAGTGATACATTATCCTAGTATTGAAATGGAAATTGACAAGATATTTTTTTCTATTCTAAGCAAGTTTCTGAAAGTTCCTGCTAGCTTTCTTAATGTATCTTATAAGCAGCTAGGCTTTTACATTAGAGGTTGAAGGAAGGCAGAATTTATGTGATAAAAATGTCTGTTATTCAACTACATGGCTGGGGATATAGCGCACTACTTTGGCATGAAAGTAATGAGTATATCCCTGGAAGGTTGCTTTTTTCAAATGAATCAAAATGTTTTATCAAGTAGATTTTCTTCTTTTGCAGGTTTTCCTCATGTGCCATGTATTTTTGTCAGTCAGTATTAGTTTGTGTGTTGATACACTTGTATGTTTTTTTTCAGGCAGTGGACAAGCTTTCTTTCTGCTGCATCAACGGCAATCTATGTTTACATGTATTCCTTTTACTACTACTTTTTCAAGACAAAGTAAGTGGTGGTTATCTTGAATGTTTAATTCCCTAAATTAGGAAGGCCTTCAACACACTCTTTCACCCCATTCTCATTAAAAATTTAGGCAACTATGGCGTCGATGTCTACACGGGTAGATGGGTTACTAACTGGCTGGAGAGCCGCACCCAGAGAGTGGTAGTGGACGGGTCATTTTCGACCTGGAGGGATGTGGGCAGTGTGGTCCCCCAGGGCTTGGTCCTTGGGCCCAAACTGTTCAACATCTTCATCAGCAACTTGGACAAGGGGGTGAAAAGCACCTTGTTCAGATTCATGGATGACACTAAGATATGGGCAGAGGTGGGCACGCTAGAAGGGAGAGACAGGCTACAACTAGATCTGGACAGGTTACAGAGGTGGGCAAATGAGAATAGGATGGAATTCAACACTGACAAGTGCAAGGTACTGCACCTAGGGAGGAAGAACCAGCACCATACCTACAGGCTGGGGAACTCCCTTCTCATCAGTACAGAGGCAAAAACGGATCTTGGAGTCATTATTGATTCCAAGATGAACATGGGTCACCAATGTGAGGATGCGGTCAGTAAGGCTAACTGCACCATGTCACGCATCCACAGATGCGTTATGAGCAGGTCCAAGGAGGTGATCCTCCCCCTCTATGTGACATTGGTAAGGCTGCAGTTGGAGTACTGCGTCCAGTTCTGGGTGCTGCACTTCAGGAGGGATGTGGACAGCATCGAGAGGGTCCAGAGGAGGGCCACTAGCATGGTCAGGGGGCAGCAGGGCAGGCCCTAGGAGGAGAGGCTAAGGGACCTGAACCTGTTCAGCCTCCACAAGAGAAAGCTGAGAGGGGATCTGGTGGCTGTCTATAAACTTACCGAGGGGGACCAGCGGGGAACGGGAGAGTCCCTGTTTCCCCAAGCACTACCAGAAGTAACTAGGAATAATGGCCACAAGTTGATTGAGAGTAGGTTCAGGCATCAGGAAGCACTACTTCACAGTCAGGCTGGCTAGGATCTGGAACTGACTTCCAAGGGAAGTGGTGCTGGCTCCTATCTTAGGGGTCTTCAAAAGGAGGCTAGATAATCACCTAGCCGGGGTCGTTTGACCCCAGCATTTCCTGCCCAGGGCTAGGGGTCAGACTTGATGATCTGCTCAGGTTACTTCCAACCCTACCAACTATGAAATTAAATGCTTATAAAATTTTAAGCATGTTTTAAAATAAGTAAATAGTGAAAAATGACCTGTGAAATAAATTGCTATCTTGTTTCATTTCAGGATGTATGGCTTATTTCAAACATCATTTTACTTTGGTTATATGGCGGTATTTAGCACAGCCTTGGGGATAATGTGTGGTAAGTTCAGAATATATTAAAAATCTGTTATTTCAAATATCCAGGTGCTGGTATTTTCAAAATGCGATGCAAATAATTTTATTGGAATGCTAAAAATATACAGCTTTAAAAACAAGCTAGTGTCATAATGATTGAAAACATTTAGTTCTCTGACTATAAGCCTAAGTAGTGTAAAGTTATACAAACTAAGTAGGAAAACATCTCCAAGGTGCTGTACAGAAACAGACACCTTGCAGCCATGCTGCAAAAAGTAAACAGTGCAAAAAACAAATGTAAGGATATATTTTTAGCATGCTTAAACTTTGTAAAATTAATTCTATAATGATAAATAGTATCACAAATAGCTTTTATTCTGCCCTTTGGTGACTTACTGTCCTCATGTTAGTATGAGGTATTGGAGCAACAAGGCTTTTTATGCTGGGTAAGAAAGGCACTGTGGAAATTGTTTCCAGGTTACCCACCACTGAAGAGCATGAGCTGCAGGCTGGAATATGAATACTAGACAAGGGGATAAGGCTTCTACCCACCTGAATGTTTTCCTACTACTCAGCTGCTGCATGCACTTGCAGCAGCCTAGCTTACATGAGACCTAGATTGTCTTTCTGGTTTTTCAGTTTTTGGGGTAATTA
>NW_017728994.1:28479829-28486650 GCF_001723915.1 Gavialis gangeticus | reverse complement strand
GACAAGGGGATAAGGCTTCTACCCACCTGAATGTTTTCCTACTACTCAGCTGCTGCATGCACTTGCAGCAGCCTAGCTTACATGAGACCTAGATTGTCTTTCTGGTTTTTCAGTTTTTGGGGTAATTAGGTTAGTTGTTAACACTTTCTGTGTAGGATAAATTGAAACAAACATGCAGAACCTCTATTCCTAGCATGCTGAAGAGCAGGATTTAGACATCCAAACATATAGGGTGCCTATAAATGAGTGCAGAGGCTGCTCCAACATGCTGGAATTCCGGCTTGTCAGAACAGACTCGATTAATTGTTGGCTGAGCATGGCAATTACCACGCGTGGCAAGAACAAGCTTTAGTTCAAGCATCTCTGCCGCCATTTTTAAGCACGGGGCACTGATACTGGAGATATGGTGGTGCTCTAATTAAAGCACTGCTGCGCGTGGCTTCCCCCTCCCCTGCCCCAGAGCATGTGTAAAAGCGCCCATAGTGCCATTAACTTGCCAGTATTCATAGCTTTGAGGGGAAGTATGTTCTCCAAGTACCTGTTTGGTCTAGGTTGCCCTCCCTAGGTTGCCACATCTCTTAAGGTATGTCTACACTGTGGCAGCAGTGTCTCCCAACCCTGAGTACCATGATGAGTTGGTGTATTTGGGAACATCATGGCTGGACCATACAGTTGCCACTGCAGTGTAAATATAGGCTAAGGTAGGGGTCAGCAACCTATGGCTCACAAGTCAGATATGACCTGCATAAGGGATGTGGTGGCGGGGACATGCTGTCCACCCTGTACTGTCCATTCCTCTGCCACTTGCTGCCAGTCCTGTCTGCAGCTTCTAGCATCCCTACTCTGTGCCAAGGGTCCTTTCACCTTGCTACCATGCTGCACAGCTGAATTTATGGCTCCCCATCGCTGCTGGCAATGGAAAACAGTGGCAGCCATTGGCAAGGGTCAGTGGAGCACAAAGCAGGGACGGCTGTGGTGCTGTGGAGAGGACTGGCAGCCTGGGCCCTGCAATGGCTAGGTCCCTTTGTAGGAAAAACTTCTTTACTGTCTGAGTTCCCAGGGCCTGGAATAGACTCCCTCCAGAGGTGGTGCAAACACCTGCTCTGGACACTTTTAAGAAATGTTTGGATGCTTATCTTGCTGGGATCCTTTGACCCTAGCTGACTTCCTGCCCTTGGGGTAGGAGGCTGGACTCGATCTTCCGAGGTCCCTTCCATCCCTAATGTCTGTGAAATCTATGAAACTGGGCTTGTTTAGTCTGCAGAAGAGAAGACCTGAGGTGTGGGATTTAATAGCAGCCTTCAGCTACGTGAAGGGTGGTTCCAAAGAGAATGGTGCTAGACTGTTCTCAGTGGTGGCAGATGACAGAACAAGGAGCAATTGTCTCAAGTTGCAGCAAGGGAAATTTAGGTTAGATATTAGGAAAATCTTTCTCATTAGGAGGATAGGAAAACACTGGAACAAGTTACCCAGAGAGGCTGTAGAATCTCCATCCTTGGAGGTTTTTAACACCTGGCTAGACAACACCTTGACTGGGGTGATCTAGTTAGGGATGGTCCTGCTTTGAGCAGGGGGGTGGACTAGATAACCTCCTAAGGTTCCTTCTAACCCTAATTTTCTAAGTCCTCCAGTATGACGTCTAACGGTTGTCATAGTTGGCTGTGATTGCTATACTGGGCCCACCATCACTACTGTCACAGGACAAATCAAGCTGTTTGCCCTGATCATGAGAAGGTTTCTCCCCAGCTCTTTCAATCTCCTTCTCCCCCTCCACCACCACACACACATTCTATATATTCTGTTATATTTGTCTTGGCACCTTCCAGATGGCATGGATTGCTTACTTTAATGACTTCAGTATCAGCAATGTCCTGTGCCTATTGGGAGGGGTTGAAGAAACGTTTAAATGTTTACAGATGATCCACAAACAGCGCTGTTCAGGTGCTGTTTTAGCAGATGGTTGGGGGAAAATGTAAGATACTGTTTGGAAGTTCATCTGGTGATTTGATTTACTAATTCATCTCTTAGTCCTTTCCCTTGCATCTTTTTTGAAAGCACCAGTTTGGTTCTTTGTACAAATATACAGATAGTTTACCCTTTTTAAAGTCTTATTTTACAATTTCTTGTACATGTGACTTTTTTATTTGTGTGAATAAACTCAACAACTCTATTAGTGAGTACTGGTGAGTTAAGATACTGATAAGGTTAAGGGTTACTGATACCTGTAAGGGTTTGCAGGATCAAGCCACTGGTAGATCCTGTAGTCACCATTTATTTCACACACAGATTTTTGTTTTTCTTTTTTAATCTCTGGGAGACCCAAGAAGGTAATGTCAAGATACTCTAGGGGAGGAAAAACTCCAGTTATAAAGGCTGAATGCTTTTTATTCTACTGAAATCTCATCTGGCCTCTTGAAGTTCTTGGCACGCTACACGGTTCCCCTACTGTTCTGGCAGCATCTCAGCCATTTTTCTTCAATAAGCTTATACCTTTGAGCTCTAATCTTTCGTTAGTGCTCGGTGTGGTACTTATTAAAATGTCTATAATGCAGAACTAAGCATGTCCGTCAGTTTCTGTAATTAAAATATGCTAAAACTTTGAAAAGGAAAACGTGCATATGCTTTCTTGTTATAGTGGGAAAATGGATATAGTATGAAGTAGAACTCTAGATTAATTTAACTTTTCAAATATTTATCTAAATGAAATCATCTAATATGTATTCCATGTCCGGTGGCATTGTTTGAGGGTTTCTTTTTCCCCCCTTGCCTTTATTGTGGGACATTGGAAGTAAACCCATGAGGTTCCTTTTTCCTAGGAACTCTTGTATTCCATTTGTAAAAATCCCCTTTTAGCAAACTTCACTTGTCTTGCACATTTAGTATGGGATGTTTTAAGTGTAATGGCTTTCCCCTTGACATCTGAACTAGCCAAGTGCACACTGTTGAAATTAATTGGGGGTGGTCATTAGTTGTCTGGGTTCTGATGCAGCTTTATCAGATCTGACAGTTTCAAAAGGGCTTCTTTTAAAGCAGTCAAACTTGTCTTGAGCTACATGTCAAGGCAAGTTGCCAGGAAAGTTGCCCTCACTGAGGGCTAACAGAAGATTGCACTATAAAATTGAGCTCTGTACATGCTTGTATAGATCTCTTCTGAAAAACATAGAGAAACCTAATGTTTTGGATGCCCATCCATGTTGTCTGCAGCATAATAAAAATGGATGCAGCTTGAAACCATTAGGATTTTAGATGTCACTGACTATATTGGCACCTCTCTTTACCCATATTGCTTCTCCCTAGCTTCAGTGATCTTGACCATGGTTAGTCGACTTGGATTTAACATAATCTGTGGAAGAAAGTGACTGCCCACCTGCAGATCACCTGAATATTGATACTGGCCATTGAAAGCTTATTACAACTTTCAGGCTTGCTGAGCTCCCTTTAATTTCATTTTGATGAAACTGACAGATAAAATCCCTTTTCTTTGTGTCAGAGAAAAGCACTCTGCTATAGAATAGGCTTTTTCCAGAGTTTCCTGACTGACTAATGTCATCTTCATGCTCTGTGGAGTGTGTAGTTTGAAAATATGAGCTTGTACTACTCTAGTATCACACATTTAGATAAATAGACTTGGAGTTTCTCAACTTCTCTATTTACTGAATTACAGTCCTACTGTGTATTATTTGTTTTTGAGCACTGTGGAGTTCTTTAGTGATAAAACACTAAGGCAGTGGTTGCGTTCTGTGGATCAGGTGTCCCTGAGATGTAATGCGCTGTTTCTATTCTGCACCACCACCAGTATAGAACTAGAACTAGTGTCACCTGGGTTCATAATGAATTACCCATATTCTCATGTTGTCCTTTTGAATAAACTGGAGCACCTGGATATGCTGCGTCTAGTTTTGTCCATAGAAAACCATTTTCACTGGAGAGTCTAAGAATTTGAGGTTGATAAAGATTTTATAGAGAAAACAAATTTCAGCAAGACCCGTTCTCTGGGTGTTGGACCAAATAGTTGCAATAAATATTTGTTTTCACTTTGATACAACTTCACATGTGGTAGCCAGTAGTGACAGAGGTCAGCCCCAGAGACACCTGAACTGTATTTAGGAATTATTACCTATGAGTTGCTACTAAACTAAGAGATAAAATTACAGTCTAGATTATGGTGACCCTTAATGCATCACTTCTACGGTACAGATAGCACACAAAAAGGGAGTTTTGTGTTGTCTACAGACTTTGTCAAGCTTTCTATGCTACCACCCAAATTGTTAATAAACATGTTGAACAGCACCAGGCCTAGGACAGACCCCTGTGGGGGACTCTGCTCAAAACCTCTTGCCATGCTGACATGGACTTGTTAATAATTTAAAGTCCATGGTGGTGATCACCCTTTCCTCCTCCAGATGCTTGCAAATAGCCTTCTTCAGGATAATCTCCAGTACCATCCTAGGTATTAAAGTGAGGCTAGTCAGTCTGTAGCTTCCCGGGTCCTCTTTTTTTCTTCTTTTTTTTTAAGATGGGTATTACACTGGCCCTTTTCCAGTCCTTTGGTACCTGGCCCATTTCCCACAACTTCATGAAGATCATTGCCAAGAGCTCTTA
The DNA here is from genome assembly GCF_001723915.1 of Gavialis gangeticus. Taxonomy (NCBI): domain Eukaryota; kingdom Metazoa; phylum Chordata; order Crocodylia; family Gavialidae; genus Gavialis; species Gavialis gangeticus. The sequence goes on along the minus strand of NW_017728994.1, from coordinate 28,482,048 downwards.
GATCTTCTCTGCCAGTCCCTTCAGTACTCTGGGATGAAGTTCATCTGGTTCTGCTGCCTTAAATTCATTCAGACCCAACAAAAGCTCTGTGACCATCTCTTTTGTCGTCTCCTTCCTCAGCTTGCCCCCTTCCTTATCCAGATAATCCCTATTAGGTGTCTGGCTGCAGCTTAAGTTTTTTTCTTGAAGACTGAGGCAGAATAACTGTTGAGTAGATCTGCCTTCTTTGTATCTTCTGTTAGGAGTTTCCCTCTGACTTCTTAACAAGGGACCCACAGCTTCCTTTGTCCTTCTTTTCTGGCCAGCATACTTTATAGAACTTTTTTTGTTGTTGTCCTTGACCTCCTTCACCAGGTGTAGCTTGTTCTTTATCTTTACTTTCCTGATTTTTGTCTCTGCAGGTTCTTGCTGTTTCCTGGTACGCTTTCATGGTGACCTGCCCATTCTTCTATTGCTTGTATGCTTTCCTTCTGCATTTGAGGCATTTTAGAAGCTCCTTGTGCAGCCATATTGGTCTCTTGCTATTCTTCTTGTTCTTCCATCGTGTTGGGACAATTTCTTGTTGAGCTTCCAATACTGTGCCCCTTAGAAGCTCCCAGCCCTCCTAGGCACCTTTATCCTTCAATCTGTCCTCCCTTGACACCATGCCTATTAACTCCTTGAGTCAGGTGAAATCTGCCTTTTTGAAATTTAGCGTCGTAATTTTGCTAACCTCGTGCTTTGCCTGGCTCAGGATCTGGGATTTTATCATATTGTGATTGTTTCCTCTCAAGTTACCCATCACCTTCACATCCTTTACCATTTTCCCTGTTGGTCAGGACAAGATCCAAGATAGATGATCCCCTAGTTGTATCCTACTTTCTGGAAGAGAAAGTTGTCCTTCACATGAGTTAGGAACTGGCTTGGCATTTTTTGTTTGTTGCATTATTCTTCCAGCAGATGTCCAGAAAACTGATATCTCCCACCAGTACCATCCCATAGCTTTTTGGATAGATTTATCACATGCTTGAAGAGTTCCTCATCCACCTCCTCTTCCTGATTTGGTTGCCTATAATAACTTCCCACCATTATATTTATGCTGCGTCTTTCACCTCTCATCTTCACCCAAATGCATTCTTCTTTGCTATCGTTTCTCTCGTGAACCAGGGAACAAGTATACGTGCTTTTGACAGAAGGCAGCACCACCACCTTTTCTCCCAGCCTTGTCTGTCTGAAGCAGAGTGTAACCTGTGATGCTGACATTCTCGTCATAAGAGTGGTCCCACCAGGTCTCTGTGATGCCAATCAGACCGTAGTTCTTTTCACAGGCTGCAGCTTCCAGCCCATCTTGTTTATTCCCCATACTTCTCTTATTTGTATGAATGCATTGGGTATATTTTGCATTTTGACCTACTTGCTTCGCTTTTGCTCTACTTTTGCCGTCCTAGAGCTTTCTGGCCCTTTCCCAGAGTTAACTTGCTTCTTTGAGTCCTTTTCCTCTCTGGACTGTGCACTCTGTTGCTGGAGGGTTTTGATCACCATCCCCTGTGGAACCTAGTTTAAAGCTGTCCTTACTGGGTTGGCCAGGTGATGACCAAAGATGCTTTTCCCCATTCTCATCAGATGGATCCCATCTCTTTATAGCAGTCCTCCTCCCAAGAGCATCTGCCTATTGTCAAGGAAGCTGAAGCCTTCATGTCAGCACCACTGTCCCAGCCATGCATTCACTTCCAGAATATGATGGCCTCTGCCTGAACCCTTGCCTTCCACAGGAAGAATTGATGAGAACACCACTTGTGCTCCAAATCCTTAATCCTCTTGCCAAGAGCCTTATAATCACCTCTGATCTGCTCAGTATAATTCCTGGCAGTATCATTGATGCCTACATGGACAAGCAGGAAGGGGTTGGATGAACTTTAGCAGTCTCTCTATGACAGTTTCTCAACCTGTGGTATGTGTACCCCTGGGGGTACACGAGACACAGGCAGGGGGTATGTCGATACCCCAACACTCTGTCTCTCTCGTCCTTTTTTCCTCTCTCTCACCCCTTTCTCCTCTCAAAACTACGGCAAAAATTTGGTGCAATTAAAAAAAAAAAAAATCCCCAGTAATAATTTGTTGTGCCACGCTTAGTGTGGCACTGGGTTCCACCCTCCTAGCTTTGGCCAACATCATCTCTAGCTCAGGTACATACTTGAGTTGTGCACCCCTGGTGTAAAAGGTGGCAACCCTACCAGCAC
>NW_017728994.1:28468193-28469672 GCF_001723915.1 Gavialis gangeticus | reverse complement strand
CGCACCAAAGCACACACGGTACAGGCTTTCCCCAGGGGAAGTAGCTGCAGTCCAAGGCATGCTGCTGCTATTTGTCCCTGGGGAGCCAAACATCCATGAATGTCTGGACACGTCCAGTTAATTCAAAATACAACAAGTAGTATGTCTTCTGAGTCAAACCCTTGAGTTATTTATAAAGCTTTTTGGAGTCATAGTCATATTTCATTTAAAAAAATGCATCTGAAGCAATAATAAATTAATTAAATGAAAAGGAATCTCAGAAACACAATTGATGGGCTGGGATGGCAGCCTGAAATATTGAGAAATTATAAACCCAGTGGGAGTTGCCTGGGGAAATAGTTAAATAATAGATAGTATTGTAAAAGGCTTGCCTGACTATAATTTTCTGTGTGAGATGTATTCAGTATGTGTGCTCTACCTGCCAACTGTAAGGATTTTGCAAGTAGGTATTTTCACAAGTATATTTTTCCAGGTGTTGTTAAAAAACACAGAATGTGTTTAAAAAAGATTGTTGTGGGAATTCTGGTCCCTATTCATTTTGACAAGGGACAACTCTCTTAATGGTGATCAAATTCTAGTCTCATATGGAGTAAACAAGAAATATCACATGCAGGTTTGCTTGAAGTTGGAAGTGGTAAAGCAGAGAGTGAGCAAGTTGAAATAAAACTCACTAAAATGAACTAAAAGACATAGAGTGCTGGAAGATGCTCTCTTTAAAGCCACTAGATCTTTTGCAAGAATTTCTAGTCAAAATCAAAATAGAATAAAACAGAATAATATGGAAAAAGATATAAGGTTTGATGGGCATAGTACAGTGATTTTTTTCCACCAGGGATCCTTTTAAGGATAGCCCAGAGCATAGTTTCTCAACAGGTAGGGGGTATGCAGGTACTCCAACACTCTCTCACCCTCTTTTCCTCTCTCTCACCCCTTCCTCTTCTCAAAACTATGGCCAAAAATTGGTGCAATTTAAAAACTTTAATTCCCCAGTAATAATTTGGTTCAGCCCTCCTAGCTTTGGCCAACATCATCTCTAGCCCAGGTACATACTTGAGTTGTACACCCCTGGTGTAAAAGGTGGGAACCCTACCCACACCAGATCATACATCTGTCATATCATGGCCTTATATACACAGCCCTTCTTCCAACATATGGCACACAGTCTATAAATATAAAATCCCCTGGAAAATTGAGTGTTGGGGTACTTATTCAAATTTACAGAAGTGAGGGGGTACTTACTACTTAAAAGGTTGAGAAACACTGCTCTATGACATCCTGAATTTGGGCTCCAGGCAGGCAGCACACCTCCTGGCACCCCAAATCTAGAAGACAAATGACGCCTCTGTCTCCTGCATAAGGGCATCACCAGCCATCATCACTCTTCCCTTCCTTCTTGGTGCAATGGTTTCATAGATTTCATAGACATTAGGGCTGGAAGGCACCTTGGAAGATCTCTGAGTCCAGCCCCCTGCCCCAGGG
>NW_017728994.1:28455296-28463193 GCF_001723915.1 Gavialis gangeticus | reverse complement strand
TCCATTTGGCCCTTGCTAGAAAGAGAAAGCTAAAAATAAATCCCATTTAGAGAATTGGGACCTGTGATATTTTTGGACTACTTAGTGGGCCACTGTGAAGGTTAGCAAACTCACTTTGCAATCTGTGTATTAACTGTTCTGCTGTCATTTTTACTCCCAATTTCTTCTTTTCCCATTTTATTGGGAATTGCCATTTCTCCTTGCACTTGGGCCTTGCACTTTCTGCTATCCTAGGCTGCTACCTCCTCTGCCTGCAGATGTTCTTGTCTACCTTTTCCTCAGCAGTTCCATTGCAGAGTGCTTGAAAGCGGTTGCTGACTTCAGTCTGCTGCTTTTCAATTTTGGGGGACCCGCTTTTGAGTAGTTGCATGCTGCCACTTCTCCTTATTGCCTTTTGGCCTCTCCAGTACCAGCCTCTCATAACTCTTGTTCAGGTAATCTTCCTGGTCCCTGATGCAGAGCAGCTTGGATACCTATGCTTCCAATCTTTGAATCTTTTCCTTCAGGAAAGACCTCAGTTTACACTTGGTGCAGATGAAGTGCTCCTGACCCTCTGGAAAGAACATGAACATGGCACATCCCACACAGGTCACAACAGCTGACCCCCAGACTCCATTTGTGCCTCCTTTGCTGCCTGGAGACCACCTAGGCTGTAAGAGCAGGGGGGAGAAGGGGAGAGGAGAAAAGTTTTACTACAAGAACCTGCAGACTAAACATCTGCAGCATGGCCCTTGTACATGTTCATACGCACAGAATCTCCTGTTCCCTGACTCTCTCCTACCATGAAGTCCCTAAGCCAGCAGTTGTCAACCAGGGGCATGCATACCCCATGCGGTACTTGAGAAGACCCTTGGGGGTACACATGGGCAGGCAGGGACAGACTGCTACCATGCACCGTCCTGGCTGGACGCGGGGGCAGAGGAACCTCGCACGTGGCAGCTGTCACTGCTCTGTATTCAACTGAGTTCCACTCTCCCCTGGGTCCACATCCGGCCACTGGGGGTACATTGATCCAAAAAGATTGAAAACCCCTGCCCTAAGCAGACTCCCTCTCTGTCTGCTGCTCTCTGTTCCCTGCTCAAACTGGTTTGTTGGGGTCTGGCTGCCTATCTTAACTTTACCACTCAGTTACCTAAATTAGCCCCATCCAGAGCAAGGCCTGTCACTCAGTTATTCCAGAGGGGGGAAGCAAAGAAAGGAAAGAGATAGCCAATAGATGAAAGACTGAGAATTAAAGCCTGCTTAAACACACTATGCACTTCTATCTGATGTCAGCAGTGATACACACTTTCTTTCCCTGCTCCCTATGGAAGGACTTAAATGTGTGGCTTTCATCAGCCCATGGCTACTTGTGCCAGCCTGGAAGCAAAAGTCTGGACCAGTTTAGGAGAAATGCATATTATGTACTATAAAGAAGCCTCTCTCAACCCAGACACATCTTCTTTATCCTTTTGAAGATGGTGGTGTTTGAATTGTTTCTTAGTAAGGTACTCTGAATTGAGTTGTAAACATCCAAGTGTGGTTTTCTTCTGCATCTGATCAGCTTCCACACAAAACAGTAGTGGAGTGTCTAGTGCGTTATTTCCAGGGGTCTCTGGCTTTCCTCTTTTTGAGGTAAAACTTTTGCTTGGGGTTAGGGGCTTATATTTTGATTATTTTTCTTCCTTTTTTTATTTGGGCTAGCAGGGGGTTATTTGAAAGAAGTTGACATCTGTGTTGGTTGATTGGTGGTCTTCTAGGGGAAAGCTTGCTCTGCTGTGGACTTTCTGGTTAGCATCCTCCCAGGGGAGCATGTGTGCATAATCCATTCTGAGCAGAACAGCCAAAAAGCTTTGTGTTAAAAGCTCTATTAAATCTTACCTGTAACCTTTAATTGCCCATCCGTTTGTTACAATTATTACTATACAGGGGATGATAGCAGATCTCCTTTGATCTTTACCAGGTTTGCACCTCTTGCTCCCCTGTGAGTGTTAGGTAACCTGACATCCACAATTCCACCTCTTTGGGAGACATGCAAGGCAGTGCTATGGAGTCCTGTACTTCTATGCACCCTTATTGTTTACGCAGCCTTGCTGATCTTCCCCAGAGTGGATTGGTGTTGATAATCTATTTTCTGGGTCAGATTCTTCATCTCTCTTGCCATCAAACTGTCTGCAGTAGTTTAATACTCAAACTGCTTCTGCTTGCAGAAATCCATTGTCTTATTTCTTTATTACTTCTGTGACCCAGGCATAATCTTTCCATGATTCTTACTGATTTCAAAACTGCAGGTTACAATTTCCCTTTAAACTAGTAACAGTTAGTAGTTAATCTTTTTGCTCAGGCCTCCTTGGAATCTCAGACTCCTAGGATGGAGGTTAGCTATTATTTGTACCTTAAAGTAAGGCAAAAACACTTGCCAATAAAATACTCATCCAAAAGATATGTCACTTATAATAAAAACCCGCCCTCCTACATACCTTCCCTCAGAGTTAGGGTTTTATGCTTTCAACCCTTGACCTCGAAAAATGGACCTGGTTCTTGGAAAGACGGTAGGGGGGGCTGGTACATTTTTCAGGGCCAAGTGAGCATGGCCTGTTGGTAAGATGGTTTGATGATATCTCTTGAGCTAAATGAGTTTTTGCCAGACATTCCCTGGGATAATTAGAATTTGAGAACAAGTATTCCAAGTAAGTTATTTTCTTAGTTCAGAATGGATAGTGTATATAGCTTTATTTTAAGGAGTGTGTGTGTGCATGCATGGCTCTAAAATATACCCTGTTTTTGGTTTTTTGCAGGAGCTATTGGTTACATGGGAACAAGTGCCTTTGTTCGTAAAATCTACACTAATGTGAAAATTGACTAAGGAAATAAGAAAATTGAACTATGGATCAGTTACTGTTTTCACGGGAATGGACTTGCACAGCAACAAGCGCAAGAAGAGATTTGGGTTTTAACACTGGGCACTGTATGGGTCTCCGTTCTGTGGATGGCTTAAAGTAACATCTATTTTCATTGATCCTAGGTTCTTACTGACTGCTTTCTCCAACTGTTCACAGCAAATGCTTGGATTATATGCAGTAGACATTACTACAGTACATGGCTAATCTTCCCAAAAAAAAAAAACTAGCTCATTAAAGATGAATAGACTAGCTCTCTTCAGTGAAGAGGACAAACGGTTTATTTAAAGCATTTGTTCCATTCGGTAAAAAGAGGGAAACTTGGCTGCTAAAACTATGATTAGTAGTCTTCCTGGTACTTAACATTTCTAAATTATCTAAAAATGCTGTTCCAGAAAGATTACTTTTCAGATTTTTACTGCCATTTTCAGGATAGAGGTATGTTTTATATTTTGACTCTGGGTGCTTTTTTGGTTCATTTGCAATATCAACTATACCTACACCCATTTGTTTAAAAAAATTAAAAATATTAAAAAAAACTGCATGTAATATATCAGCTATCATTCTAGTTGGACCAACTTCCCTTTTATTTATCTCTAAAATAATATTCAGCTACATCTTAAATCCATCCAAAGAAAATAAGGCTGAAGACAGAGGTGTGTTCTCTGCAATGCAATTTACTGTACAGTTAGAAAGCAACATGTTAAATGAAGAGGATACTGTTTGTTTTTAATAAACATTTTGAGGTCTAGATTAAAACAAACCAACATTTTAACTGAATGTCTAAAGTGATTCTCCTTTTTTCCAAGTTAGTCTTATTTTTTTGTTTGGGTTTGATTGAAGGGTTTTCCTTAAAACGTTATTAAAGGGGTAATAAGTGTATATAACATTAAATAATGTAACTTAGGTGTAGATCCCAAATGTATTTGGATGTACAGATTTACTACAGAGTACTTTTCTGATGATTCGGTGTACAAATGTGTGAATTTGGGTGGCTTTTTACATCTTGCCTGCCATTGCATGAAACCTTGGGGTTCCTTCACAATGTGTGTGTCATGCTTTCTGTTCTGTTTCCTTTCCAAAGCTCTTACAGGAGTTAAATTTGTAATTTAGAACATTTTAATTTTTTGTTTATTTGATCTGGACACTGATATAACACCAAAAGCACAGATGCTTTGGGGTGTTCAGAAAACTAAAATAAACTTTTCAAACAAAAATATTCTGATTGTGAAAATAGATGAGTTTGCAGTTGAAAATGTCTGTTTAAAAAGGCAATGCTACTGAATGCCAGTGTCTGTGTACAGTATTACTGTGCTTTTCAAATATCAAAAACCCATGCTTCACAGTCAAAGAATTTGCTTGCATCTAGATTATACAGTCCAATTCCAAAATGGATGGTCAGTCTAGAAAGGTCCTCCTTGGCTGGACTGTCAATAGGGAAATCTGTTTAATGATCCAGCAAGTGTACTTGGAAGATGGAGAGATGAGAAGAAGACTAATATAAATGAGCAAATAAAGGTTAAGATTTTCTAAGACAAATGAGTGTTAATTGTGCAGTGTATTTAGCTAGAAGGAGTCTCAGTGTGTTAAGTCTCTCATGGAAACAGATTTAAGACTTTAAGGGCCAATCAGCTTGGGAATTTTGACACCTGCTACATAGGGAAGTTTTCATAAACCTGTTTGGAACAGAGTATCTTCCCCCAGAAAATGCAACTTACTAAATAAAATAAAATTATAAGTAGCAGTATTTGCATCAATGAACCCTATATTTATCTGTCTAAAAATCATGCCAGTGTTGTACAGGGGTGTGAAACACATTTCTGCTTCTTGAAGAGGGAGACAGGCACTCGTAAGGGATTGTGGTGTTCTGAGGTGTGTTTTTGGAAAATTTTGCATTCTGTTTGTATATATAATGTAAAGTATGTGACCTTAAAATGAGTGGAACAAAATAATTCTTCTGAATGGGGAAAATGCAACCAAATCTACAGGTGGAAGATATCAAAATCCTGCATATTCACTTGAAATTTTACTCAATAAATGTGTATTGCGTATACACGTGCTCTGATATTTTTTGGCCATTTTAACTGATTTTTGCAGGAAAAGAAGTTATATTTCAAGTGAATTGTCGGTTTTCCTAGATGAGCATATTGCAGTTTGACACAAGATACTTCTCATTTAAAAGTGCAGACCGACTATAATGGGAGCATAACATGGTCAACAATTATTTCTGCCTTTGTCTGACAATAATGTAGGATTTATACAGAGTGGGTTTTGTACTTGTTCCCGTTAGTAATTTTGCTAGTGCACATAACTGTCTGAAGCCTTCTGTATATTCTAAACTTAAATAAGAAACCATTATTTCCCCCTGATAAATACATTTAGTGCTCTGAGATGCAAAATTTTCAAGGGGAATATTTTGATAATGGATCTGTAGCTGTGATTAGTTTATCAAAATGTCACAAAACCTTTTGTAAATTTCATTTAACCAGTTTTGTTCCTGGATTTTTTAATGCTGCAGACTTGTGGTACATATTTCCTTTCTGTGTTTTCTGGCATCATCAGTGTAGATATTTTTTGTAGTTCTGCAGTTTCCTGGGAATTGCCCCCCTTCACCGCCGCTTCTATGCAAGTGTAAAGTAGAAGTTATTTTGAATGCCTTGTCTTTGTCATGGTGGTTGACAGGTGCTACCATATTTTTCTGTTTACATCATGCCCCCATATATAATACCTTATTAAGACGTAGGGTGAAGAAAAAAATATTTTTCCTCAAAGAAACAGAGTATATTTGGGTCTCTCTTTATGCAAATTCATTTTGTGCAAATTGGCTTATATGTGATGACCCTTATTTATACCAGAAATTCACTTTGTATGAGAAAAAATTGATACTATGTGAAGAGGCATGCAGCGCAGCTGTGCCTGTAATATTGGATTCACTTTATGCGAGGTTTTTTTGGAATGCAGTCCTCGCATAAAGAGAGAACTGAGTGTAGCAGCAGCTAGGGAACTGAGCCTGCTCCTGAATCTGCACCAGCCCTTGTGCCAAATGAGGTCTGTGGACAGACCCAGTTCACCACATCTGACCTGGTGTGCTGAGTTCAACCTGGCACACAGGGTCTGGAGCCATGTGTCAGCTCTGATCCTGCATGTGGGGCCATGTTATCTAGCCATGGGGCTCCCCATGGGTCTGGAAATTTGGCAGCAGGGGAGTGGTGGCAGTGTTAATTGCCATGGCTCCCAGACCAGCAGCAATTAACACTGCTGCTTCCCTCGCCACCAAATTTCCAAATCAATGGGGATCAGGTTTTCTCTCATTTAATGTGCACCCCAGGTTTCACGAATCGGTTCTGGTTGAAAAGGGTGCAGGTTATATTTGAGAAAATGTGGTCTTTCCTAGCCAGCTTACACAACATCTTGGGTAATAGGATGCAGAACCTTTCTGCTTAGACAGTGTCATCTTCTCCTTTTGTACAAGAAATACACATCTTGCACCTACCACTTCTCCCATAGTCACTTGTCAGGAGTTTCCTTGAATTAGATTTTTTAAGCCATCTGTTAATTTTAGAGTTTGATTGTACAGCACTACTTTTCCCATTTTGGTACAGATGATGTGTGAATTCACTAAATGAAGGGATAGCCAGTCTTGGCCAAATATTTTAGATTAATACAAACCTTTGTTTGAATTTAGATGGGAATGTGGAAAGAATGCAGCTGTAATACTTTGTTTACAAGAAAATGGAGAATGCTTAGCAAGAGAATTAATTAGGAATGATCCTCTCAAGGAGTATGTCATTCTTCAGGTGGATAAAGTATGCATGAAACTTGAGATTACTGCTACTACACTTTAAATTATTTGAATTTATGGTTGCAAAGGTGACTAATATTGATGGTACTTTCCTGAAAGCTTTTTTCTCTGTTCAGGAGCATCTCATTTTTAGTGGCAGATTTACATTTTACTGTTCTTGTCAGCACTGTAGAGGTACAAAATAATGAAAATGAACTAGGTTCCAGTCTGGTTGTGGTATTAATAGTATCATTAGCCTGAGTTCATAACTGCAGGGTCAATGTGATGGGGTAGTATGCATATAACTGAGGTCAGCATTTGTTCTCCTAGAACTTGCTGGTATGGTGTATAAGCCAGAATAAACCAAGCTATTTTTTCACCCCTCCAGGGGCAAGGATTGTAGCCAGAGGAAATTAATGAAGATTTAAGTACACCTGGGCTCAAGTCGGTCATCTTTTCTGACTAGCTTCTTAAAGAATTCCTGCCAATACTCTGTGGTTCAGTGATAAGATCTGTAGAATAGACAAGAAACTTAAGCTAGAGCCATTTTTTCAGCTGAACCAGAAGGGGTATCAGAGGGCCTGTGCAACGCAGCCAATTTGGGGGGGGGGGCAATGATTCGATTTGGTGATTCAAATCACTGTCCTGATTCGATTCAGCCAAATCTGATTCAGAGATTCAGCTGCTGCCAAAACTTCAGATCAGCTAAGCCAGGCCCATCCCCGTCTCCTAGCTGAGCAATGGCTGCCCTGCCTGCCCCAGCTCCCAGCACTTGTTGGGGGAAATAAAAGAGCCCCAACTCAGCAGGTGCTGCCAGGCGGGGGGTGATCCCCCCTGCCCCCCACAGCCCCATGCTTCATGGGGGGCTCTGCCACGAGCCTCCTGGCCCCCCCATCCCAAACCCCACCCCCATGGTTGCCCTGCCTGTCATGGCTCTGGCCCTCTAAGAAAAAACAAAACAAAACCCCCTGGACTTATCATTTCCGCCCGGCGGGGGGCGATTCCCACTGCCCTGCAGGGGGGTCAGGGGGCTCATGCAGAGATCTCCATGAGGTGTGTAGCAGTGGAGGGCAGCAGGGATCGCCCTCCCACCCAGCACCACTGGGTGAGCACTGGGGCTTTTTTTTTTAAATGTCAGGAGCTGGGGCAGGCAGGGCACCTGTGGGGGGGGGCTGGGGGAGCAGGCAGGGGATGAGACCTGGCAGGTTCCCTCCCCCAGCCCCCACTCCCCTGCCCC
>NW_017728994.1:28451643-28454992 GCF_001723915.1 Gavialis gangeticus | reverse complement strand
CTTCACCTGCTGGTCAGAGGCAATCCCCGCTGCTCCCCATTACTCCCCACCACGTGGGGGGCTCTGCACGAGCCCTTCCCAAAGCCCCGAGGCCACTAAAGGAGCAGTGAGTCCTGGAGCTTTTCTCAGCTTTTTTTTTCTTAAAGGGCCGGAGCTGGCTCCCCATGCAACAGGGATTGCCCCCAGCAGCACCCAGTGAGCACTGGGCCTTTTTTTTTTTTTTTAAAGCACTGAGCTGGGAGGAGGGGGCAGCCATGGGGTGGAGGGGGGGCTGGCAGGGGTCCCCCATGGTACTTACCAGCTCAGAGTCCAGCTGCAGCTCCCTGATGTGGCCACCAGGGGCTGCCCAAATCACCAAAGATCTCCAAATCTTTTCTGAAGATTGGGAGACCTTAGAATCGATTCAGACCTTTAAATTGGTCCCCTGATTTGATTCAGATTTAGAGATTCTGCCACCAAATCGGGCAAGATCTCTGAATCAAATCACCACCTGAAGTTTTGCACAGCACCAATTATCAGAGAAACATTTTCCTAACATAGTGCTTGAAGTATGAACATCATGCCACTGCTGGTCACTGAAAGTGGACCTGCACTTCATCTTTAATACTTTTGAGTTTTGAAGTAATGCATCTTCATCCTTTGGGTAGCTCTTCTCCAAAAAGCTTTTCAGTTTCTGCACCTTTCCCAGCATAGGAGTGCAGATATGTCTTTCTGGACTGAACTCATGCACTTCCAGAGGAAACATGCATTTAAAAAATAGGGCACCTTTTCTGGGAAGGAGCATGTAAAACCTGGAATAAACATTAGCAAGGTATTGCACCTGAATAAGTTATTTCATAGAAAAATAGAGCTGGGAGGGACCTCAGGTGGTCATCTAGTCCAGTCTCCTGCTCAAAGCAGGGCCTCCACTCCCAACTATATCATACAACCATATATAAGCCAGTGGTGCTCGACCTCCAGCCTGCAAGCCAGATCTGGTCTATGGAGCCTGCAGAGCTCCCTCCTGGGTCCAGAAATGTGGCAGGGGAGCAGTAAAACTAACACTTCCACTGCCCCCCCCCCCAATCCCAAATTTTCCAAACCCTGTCTGCCAGGTGACATGACTGTATGGGCCAGATGGGACCCTGGTCCACTCATGTGGCCCATGGTGCCAAAAGGTTGAGCACCATTGAAGAGGTCTTGGGTTCTCAACCTGGGCTTCCTTTTTTATGATAGCTGGAATTGATTTTAATTTTTTTTCCTACTTGTAAAGTGAGATTGTGGGACTGGAAAAAGTTGAGAATTTGCAGTTTAATCAGTTGCAAGTTTTGCAGTAACTTGTGAAATGATGGTAGAGTGTTCTGATCAACTTGAATGGTTCCAATTATGCGCACACAACTCTCAACCATTCTAAAGAACAGAAACCCACAGTGGGAGAGGACAAGAAAAAACAGTGCCTTGCTCTTCTGGAGAGGTAGGATTGTTTAGTTGTCCATGATTAATTAGTCTGCTGGATGCCAGTTTGTCTTTAGTATTTAAAAGATTTCTATTTTAAAGGGCTTTTTAGTCTCCACATGCTAAGAATGGTGTAACACTTGCAAAGGGGAAGGGTTCATCTGTACCTAATGAAAGAGAAATTGTTACTTTCTGGTATTTGATCTAAAAGCTCTTGTTTGTAGGATCTGTAGCTAACTAACCAGCTTTTGGGAGTACCAGCAATGTAAAGACCACATATTGGATATCTAATTAGGTTCTACTGCTCTGTAACTTACTTTTTAAATAAAAACGATTTATGCCCATGGATGCTTTTCCTTTACATTCCAAACCAAAGTTTCATGTAACAGTATTCAAGAGTTCATGTGAAATATTCAAGGAAGAACTGAACTTGAGGCTGCTTGGCATTAGGGCTGTGCAAAGCTTCAACTTAATATTTGATTTGACAAATATTCAACATATTCGACCTTGAAAAGTGAAAGTCGAGTCGAATCAAATACCGGGAGTCAAATATTAACAGCAACAAGGGTTGAATATTTGAATTGCCTATACTGGATTCCCTGTGGGGGGAAGAAAAAGGAAAGTAAGGGGAGGGAGGGGGAGAGGGGAAAGGAGTGCTTTCATGACTGACATGTGGCTGGCCAGTGACCTCTCAGCATTCTCTGAGGTCCCTTCCAATCCCAGTGCTCTGGGGGAGGGCCAGAGAAAATGCATAAAAGGCAGCAGTTTTTCAGCTTCCTGCTTTCTGCCTTGGGGTCTGTTTCTGAGCTGCTGGTGTTCTCCAGCACCACTGCGTCAGACCACGTTGGCTGGAAACCCTGATCTTCAACAGATTACCTGCTTGCAGCGCTAGCAACAGGGATTTCTGAGAACTTGGTGCTTTTGTTTTTTAACTACTTTTCATATTAGTTTACGCTTATATTGGATAGGGTTAGTAGTAGCCTAGGATCTATTCTATATGTAGGAATTTAGTTTATATATTTTATGCATCATTCATTCTTTACGCACGCACGCACGCACGCACCACCACCACCACCACCACCACCAATCTAATCCACAGTGCACAGCACACTTCGAGGTTCCAGTTTACATGCAAAGGAAGACGAAGGAAGGTGGAAAGGCAGCTGGCCACACTGGCCAGCCTGCACAAAGGGGAGCAAGGAGAGTTGCAAGTGGGAGAGCTGCAGTTTCTCCCCCCACCAAACTCAGACGCAGCCTCTTTCCTCCTGCTACACAGGATGAGGCTGCTACAAGCAGTAAAGAGGGGAGCAGCAGTGCCACCAGAGCCACTGCCTGTGCCTGAGACTCTCTCATTTCCAGACACAGCAGCGACAAGTTCTCCCACCATAACTGCAACCAGCGCAGCAGTGCACTCCACCCCTGTGTCACTGCCAATGCTGAGCCTTCCCGCGCCAGAAGAAGAGCTGGCGCTGGGTCTGGATCTCGGTGCCCTGGCAAAGGAAGTTCTGGGGAAGGAGGGGGAATCAGTCGAGTTTGTGCTCGGCAGCCCTCAGGTTTTTTCCTTTCAAGCCACGAGGTCTTTCCCAGAAGGCACTTCAGAAGGTGCCTCTGTACAGGTGAAGGCAAGCGGCTCAGCCGAGTCCGCTCTTGCTGCGCCTCTGACTGCTGAAGAGAGGGAGAGCTCAGCAGCATCCACAGATGCACCCACACACCAGAGGGAAAGGCCTACTACTAGCATGGTCTGGGATCATTATGAGCTGGCCAGTGATCCCGCATTTGCTATCTGCGTGCACTGCCGAGCTGAAATCAGCCGGGGCAAGGGAACAAAGCACATGACCACCTCGGGGATGCTGAGTCATCTCCGCAGGTACCACCCCTTTGCCACAGGAACGGCCCCACTCACTCCACAGCCCCC
>NW_017728994.1:28444134-28444795 GCF_001723915.1 Gavialis gangeticus | reverse complement strand
GGGCAAAAGGGACCAGTTGCAAATGCGAGCAAGGTCACCCAGACCATGGGGGAGATGCTTGCTCTGGATGGTCAGCCCTTCATCTTTGTTGAGCGGCCAGGGTTCAGGCGGCTCCTGGAACTGCTGGCTCCATCCTACCAGGTGCCCGCATGCACCACCTTCAGCAGGATGGTGGCGCCCTCCCTACACGAAGCATGCAGGGAGCACTTGAGGGAGAAGCTGCACAAGGCAGGTCCGCAGGTGACCGTACACTTCACCTCGGACAACTGGAGCAGCCGGGATGGAGATCGTGTGTACCTCTCCCTCACAGGGCACTGGTGTGACCAGTCAGACCGTTGGTGGGATCTCCTTCATGCCAAGGTGATGGATGAGTCGCGCACAGTGGCAGAGGTAAGGGGGGCCACAAACCACATGGTGCAGGGGTGGCTGGGCGTTGGGCAGGCTGAGCTAACCCATGGCTTCATGGTCACCAACAGTGGGGCCAATATGGTCAAGGCAGTCCGTGATGCCAACTTTGCTGGTATTTGCTGTGTGGCACACAATTTACATCTGTTTGTGAGGGATGCCTTGGAGGGGGACAGGGCTGCTGGTGATGGTGCCAGCAACACCAGCAGGCTCGTTTCCAGATGCAGGAAGGTGGCAGGCTACTTCCACCCAAGCA
>NW_017728994.1:28443468-28443877 GCF_001723915.1 Gavialis gangeticus | reverse complement strand
GAGCCGGTCTTATCATAGAATCATAGAAGTCGGGTCAGAAGGGACCTTGTAGATCTTCAAGTCCAACCCCCCACCTGGGCGGGAGAAACACTGGGCTCAAATGACTCCAGCCAGGTAGGCATCAAGCCTCTTCTTAAAGACCCCCAGAGTAGGAGCCAGCACCACTTCCCTTGGAAGTTGGTTCCAGCTCCTAGCCGTCCTGACTGTGAAGTAGTTCTTGCAGATGTCTAATCTAAACCCACTCTCCAATAACTTGTGTCCATTATTCCTTGTTATGCCAGGGGGTCTTCCCCTCCACCACAGGTGCTGCTAATATGGGCTAGGGCCATGGCAAGCATTAGGGGGTCCAGACCCACCAAAACCCCAGGATCAGGCAGACAGCCCTCACACCGTGGTGTCTGCCTATCTT
>NW_017728994.1:28438214-28438468 GCF_001723915.1 Gavialis gangeticus | reverse complement strand
GCCAAGTGGTTCCCCATAGTGAAGGAGCTCTGCAGCCAAATAGAGAGCTTCCTGGGGTCCAATGTTCCTGGCTGGAGCAGGCTGCTTTCACCAGATGTGCAGGCACTGGTGAGGCAGCGGAAGGAGGGCATTAGGAAAAGGCTTGAACCCTTGGGATCCAACACAGTGCATATGCTGGCTGCCATCTGTGACCCAAGGGTGAAGGGCACCATATGTGGCAGCGAGACATTGAGTCACTGGAGGGAGGTACTTAT
>NW_017728994.1:28430048-28437884 GCF_001723915.1 Gavialis gangeticus | reverse complement strand
CTGCACCTATCACCGTGAACAGTGGCAGGCTTGGTGGGCTCCTCAGGGGCGAGCAAGCCTGCAGCTCCCTGTGGCTTTCCACACAGAAGTCACAGGAGGTTTTCTCTCAAGAATTTGGGGTGTTGTTTCTCCGAACCCCCTGAACCTATCTTGTTGAAAGTTGACGGGCTTTGTGGGCTCCTCAGGAGCTACCATTCCTGCACGTTTCATCAAAATCAGACAAGAAATGCCAAAGTTATAGTCTATGGGGAAGTCGAAGCAGCTTGAATATTCGACTGAGCTTCGACCTCGAGTCCAAGCGGACCCGCTTCGACTCGAAGCGGACGGCAAATCAAAGTGGGATCCAGTTTAATATTCGACATGGCTTTCAAATCGAATATTACCTGCTCTGCACAGCCCTACTTGGCATGGCTGCCAAAGGAAACGCGTACTGCATTTTTACAACAGCAGACCTCTGCCTGAGTAAAATATTGCTTATGTTTTACAAAAGAATTGTACTCCTGTTTTGAGGGACTGAGTTGTCCATTGCAGTATGGCCCTTCTAGTTTACAACTGAGTATATTTTTTAAAATGTCAAAAAGTATCAGACCTGTCAAGTATGTGAAAAGCTGGTTAAAATGACAGGTTTTAAACATGCTTACGTTCTGTTGACTTTAAGTGAGTTGCTAATAGGGAATAAAAGTAGAGCGCCCAACGTTTTATACCTAACACTAGCTTAACAACATAGAACTCTTTTTTTCACAAAAATCCTGTTACTAGCGTAAATTAAAATGAAAATTTGAATTTGTAGACTCTGCCATACTGTTGAGGACAGTATTTAAAAATGTTCCTTACAATTAAGATATTGGGAAAGACCCATTTCAACAATTCATCTTTTTTGTGCAATTTAAACTTCATAGATGGAGAAGCTATTTGAGGATACAGTGAAACATTCTGCAAACAATTTGTTTCATGGCATGAGCCAGTTGAGCAACTAGGAAGCTGTAGGTTTTACTTCCTCCTTGTTTGTGTTGTGATCCCTATGCCAAGTTAAAATTTTGTTCTGGTCAAGCAGGGACATGACATAGCAGTAGGGCTTGCTGAAAAGAAGTCTTGCTGAAGTAGCAGGTTTCTTTCTAGCAGAATTTGAAGATTAGCACTTAATTTTTGAAGCTTTGTAGAAAGTGTTTCTGGAGGTCCAGAGTGTAGGACTTGATTTGCTGAGTGTCGCTAAATTTACAGTAGTGTTTTGCTGGAAATTATTCCAAACATTATGATCAATTTAAGTTTCCTAAAGGTAAGCTATTGTTTGCAATCAATTGTTCTCGTGTTTTTTCAAGTAATAAATCTCCATTCCTTATCTTGTGAGTCTCTGAAGTGCAGAGTATAAGCATAGGAGATAAAGGTTCCCTTTTGGCTCATTTGAATCACAGATCCGGATTTAACTATCACTTCAAGTTATTGAGTAGGATACACCATTTTCCCATTTCTATCTGTTAACCTGTTTTGTTTTTTTTTAGTAATGTCTTCATGTGGCAGGCAAAGATGTAATGGAAATCCTCTATTTGTCTTCTCTCAAGGTGAATTATATTATGTTGCATCAAAATGACATCTAATACTTACTGGGGCAGGCAAGTATACAGGCTTTAAAATTTGCGAAAATCCTTAGTCAAATAATGGTCTTCTAATATAATCGCTCTCAAAGGGGTGCAGTTAGGTAGCTGAGGTTCTGAATTTGGACGCAGGTTTCTTAGGAAAAAAATAATTTATACTTAGCTGAAAGCAGCTATTACTTGATTCATTTTTATTTAATGTGCTCCCAAAAAGTGATCACAATCCAAACACTTCAGTGTTATTTGAGAATCTTTTAACTGATCAGCTTCCTTGAATTAATTTCCTTGCCTAAACAACAAGAAGAGCATATTACCTAAATAGTGGAAAAGCAAGATCTAATTTTTGTTCTACTAAATAAAATGGTGACAGCAAAAAGGTATCTAGGTTTAAAATATTTTAAAGCTTGAAGTATCTTTTATTCTTAACATGGGAGAGAGGGTTAGCACATTGTGTAGCCAGCAATACCTCAGTGATGCATAAGTGATATTGAGGTTAATGGATAATTTATGGTATATATGAAAAAAATCCCATGATATAATTATGCCACTTATAATTAATACAGAAAGTGCTATTTCATTAGGCAGCAGCCAGGTTTTCTGCTAATTCATTAACTCTAAACATTTGTAAATCATGCCAGATTAATTGCACCAAATTAATTGCAAACTAAGAGCATATGCCACAAGGTTCTTCACAAACGGATGCTGGGGGCGGGGGGATGCTAGAACGCAACTCCCTCATTCTCTTCAAATAGGAGACTTTAGAAGTTCTTGTGGTTCCATCAGTCCTTCCCTTCACCTTCTCACAAGATAGTAAATTGTACAGCAGGAATATTTTTCTAGCAGGGCACGTAAGAGAACAAGACTCCAGAATCCCAAGTGCAAGGGGATGTCTGAAAAAAGTGTTCTGTATCATCTTGTCTTAACCTCATTGGAGTAGAGATCATGGGAAGGTAATTTAGCTTGGCGCTCTCCAGATTTCATTGTTTAATGTATCATCCTCTTAGGTGTATGTGAGGTGAATTGATAGACTATCAAGCTCAAGTACAGCAGTTTGGCAACCTGTGATCTAGCCCACAAAGTGTATTACTTTGTTTCTACTTAGGACCTTTGTTCTGAACATGAGATAAATTAAGATAATCCTGTAATGAGTTAACTATTTTAGTCTGTTTTGTTTTCCCAAAATTCCAACACTGAAGTAATGGAGAAAAGTAGTGTTGGCCGTTTCTTGGAATGGAATACATCCTAAAATACTTTGCACTTACCTTGAATCTTTAATTCAGTGATTTCAAACCACCTCTGGAGGGGGGTGAGACTAAGTTTCACTATTATTGTTTAATGGATATAAATCACTGAAACCTTTCTTTACAATCCTAATGTACAACTGGGAATCGCTGCAACAAACTTTTGCAGCAGCACTAACGAGCTTGAATAGGACTGAAGCACAAAGTCACCTCACTAATTTAGTAGATGAAAGGGAGCAGTTGGATTTCTCTGAAGCATTTCCCATACTGCCTGCACAATATGTTTGTTAAGAAATTGGATAGCTACTTACTAGGTATAGACATAATAACATTGGTTAGAAATGGGTTACAGAGGGGACCAGTAAAAGGGAAGAGATGGCAAGGATCAATAACGGGGGCTCATATTGATTTCATTAACAATCTAGACTTGTAAATTACACTGATCCAATTCTGCTGAAAAGCCGAGAAGCACAACCTGAGCAGGGACCTGAGGAGACTAGGACAATACACTGCAGCGATCAAATTAAATACAACTAGGTGTAAAGCCTATATTCATTAGAAGGGGAAATAAATCAAAGTTCAAACAAAAGGACTACTCTCTGCAAAGTGGAGTCCCAAACAGATCTGGGTGAATACTAGTGAAATAAACGGGCTGTGTGGTACAAAGTCAGCCGTGTGGGGAGAAGCTGAGGTGCTTCTGGGGCACAGAGCAAAATTAGGATCAAGTCTGATGCCCTCTGTAATCTGGTTCAAGTAGCGCTATGTGAAGTACTGTTTGGAGTTGCCCACCACTACAAAGAGGGGAGGAGAGAGAAATATCCCACAGGTTCCTTCAAGAGTCAGAAAACTTGGCAGCAGGGAGCACTGGAAGCTCCACGTGGCTGGTTCCAGCCTCACCTAGGCCATTGCAGTGATGAGGGATCAGGGCTTGGCCCCACCCCAGCATGTCCAGATCAGTCCAGACTGCTCTTCACTACACTCTGCCACGTGTCTGGACTGGGGCTGCTCTGCACTTCCCTGGAATACTCTTTTGTAGCAGTTATGTGGAAGTCTGGTCTTCTCACAGTGACGCTTCAGTAGATGACTGATTTATTTTTCATAGAGAGAGATTCTTATCTGAAATTTAGAACATGGATTGTGAGGAAAATGGGCCCAATTTAAACATTTGGAAATAAGATTATCTGTTTCTAACAAAACTGCAAGCCTTGTTTTTAAATCTAGCTCATGAAAAACAATTTCTCAAAAGCAATTGAGAATCTGTGGTTCTATCACTTTTGCACCTTGTTTGTACAGACTGGGGCACTTGGTTACCAAGATGAGATGAAATCATCTTTTCTTTCAAGCACAGGAAGAAATGTCACTCCTTGAGCATCACTTGGCTGCAAGATAAGTTTGCCATAGCTTGGGTTGATGCCAATGAAAACTTTTTGTAGAAGGTTGAGTTGCCTTGGTATTGGAAGTTACTGAATCCTTGCAAGGAGACTGCTGCTGTTGGGGAATTGACACATATGCATAGATAGCTTGACATAAATTGCTCAGACCAATCAGCTGTGCTTGCTCAGATGAATCCACAGAACTAGGGAATTGAAACAATTCACTTATTCCTTCCCCTGCCTCCCTGCCCTTAAAGCCCAAGTCTACAATTGGACCTTTATCCTAACACAGGGGTTCCCAGCCTGTGAGCTGGCGCCCTGTAGGAGATGAACAGCAGTTTTCCATGTGATCACAATGCGTATCTGCAGGCTGCTGCTGTTGAGGTCTCTGCTGAGCCATGTTGCTAAGCATAGGAAAGGCTGCATTCCTAGTGCCTGAGATGCTCAAGCATTTAATTCCCCTCTCCACAGGCGAGCCAGGATCTACTCTAATAGCAGAGAGAGACAGCGTATCTCTTCCAGTGGCCAGGAGGAGACGGTGCAACTCACTGCCAGGACAGGGAGTAAACTGACACCTTTCAATTAGCACTGGAAATAGTAGTTACTTTGACAAGGGGCAATATGAAATAGTAGGTTAATCTGAGGAATAAAACTGAGAAATCCCTGTATTACAAAGGAAAGCACTGACTACTGACTGACTGAATGATGGAAGGAAACGGGCATTTCTGATACTCTTGCCATTGGCGATGCATAGGGGGTGCACGTGCACCCACTGAGCGTGGTGGTACACCCCCTGCGAAAAGGCGCTGGTGGTGCCTGTGGGCGGTTGCTGCTTGCCACTCCCGCCCCACATCGCCAAAACCACCGGGGGCATCTGTGACTGGTTGCCAAAAGCCAGTCAGCGCTTGCCACCCCTTCCTTCTTCCCCACCTCCTGCTGCCAATTAGTGCTGTGGCTGCCTGTGGGAGCTCACTGCTTGCCACTGCCACCTGCGGGAGCTTGCTGTGCCCACCCCCCCCAGCCTCCAGGGGCACGCGGCGTTCATGACTGCTGCTATTTTGATGCCCAGGAACAGCAAAGAGTCTAGTGCAGCGGTTCCCAAACTGACAGATTGTGCACCACCAATTTAAAATTATATAATTTTAAGTACCACCAGCAAATTTTTGTCATATAAAGTAATTATAACAAATCTGTTTACACATACCACTGACAGGTTGTCTGTGTACCACCAGTGGTACCCATACCACAGATTGGGAACCACTGGTCTAATGCACTGCCTTGGTGATGGGGATGTAAAGTGGTAACTTCAGCTAGTTCCTTGAAACATTTCCTTTGTATACCCATATCACTTCTGTTTTGTCCAAATTATTTGCCATCTCCTGATTTTTCCACCTCCCCCGTTCCCCCTTCTTCCAAATACTTGTTTACTCCAACACAAAAGACATTAGATGCCACCAGCGCATGGTTAAAAAGCTTGAATGAATAGGACTGAAGCCGTGTGTGTGTGTGTGTGTGTGTGTGTGTGTGTGTGTGTGTGTGTGTGTGTGTGTGTGTGTGCGTGTGCGTGTGTGTGTGTGTAAACAGAATCAGAGATCAAAAGTGCTTAAAAGGAAATATCTGCTCCCTAGCACTATGGGATCTACTAAAAAAAAGGAGTCCTGAAGTTAGCTTAGCATAGTGTTTCCCAGTGGGTCAGTAGTCCCAAAGAAGCTCTCGTATTAAAAGCTGAATATAGGTTTGGGGCAGCCCCCCTGTTTCGCAAAGACTACAGCATGAGGGACCTGCATATCCTGTCCTTCTCTTGGCTGAATCTCAGCTAGGAGTCTTGGGTATTGACAGACATCTGGCACAGCAGGTTGGATTCCTACCACCTTCTTGATAACCTTATCCAAGAGATAAGGTTTAAACAGCACTATTTTGGTGGGAGCATTTGTATTAAGTAGGCTTTTGTTTCTACTGCATGAGGAGGAGGAAGAAAGAGTCATTTCTGTGCAAGTTCTCACCCTCCTTTGCCACAACAGTATCTGAATGTTTGTCTGTGGTATCTGATGTGTGGTTTGTTAGCATTCAGAAGACAGGTGCAGCACACTGGTTGGTTGGTTTTTGGTAGGAATTGTCCTTTGCTGTTTGTGTGCATCAGATACAGCAGGTAGAAAAAGCAGACCTGGAGAGTTTCCACTACAGTCCCAGGTTGGCCTCCATCAAAGCTCTCATCTCCTACCCAGATGAGTGTACAGATGCTACTATGAACAAGTTCAGCATTGGCAAAGAATCCAGGAGCAATCCTGAACTAAAGGGAAATGACAGATTATGGGAGTGCTTCCTCAGTCCAAGGAGAGAGAAAAGTTTGCAACCATAGTACAAAGCGCTTTCCTCTACTCTCCCATACAACCTCTGTCTTGTGAGCTGATTTTTATTTATCCTTCACTCCATAATTACACTAGTGCCACTCAGCTTGCCCAGTACTTGGTACGGTTGTGTGTTGTGTACTGCAACCATGATCCAGGATCATGGTTTTGAAAAGGGAGTGCAGATAGTGTGGCACATCACAAATAACACAGCATGTATTTTTGTCCAGTTAAAGAGAAACTAGAAGTGTTCCTAATATGCTAGGGGGCTAGCATTATGGGTGTTGACAGAAGTGATGTTTTGTTGCATGATCAGCTGCCTGAAATGCTTTACACCCATGCCCTGACAAGTGCTTTAAAAGTGCCTTATCATGTGATGATCTGAACCCTCATTAAATGAGGGTTCAGATGAAGGTGCTCCAAAGCAAAGCACTGTCATTAAGTTCTGTCAGCCCCTGCCAGGAGCAGGGCTGGGCTGCTGCAGGTGAGCCCAGCCCCCAAATGCTGTCTTCAGAATGGGCGGGGGAGAAGAAAGGAGAGGGAGCTCAGTCTGGGGTTTGCCCAGCCTGAGCTGAAGGGTGGTGTGGGTGGATTGCAGCCCCCCAAGGCTCGAATCCACTGGGAGAAGGAGGTGGGGCTAGGGGAGAGCAGCTGCAAACACACTGCTCCAAACTGGACCTCAATGCCCCAACCACTTGGACCCAACAGCACGTCTTTTTTTTTTTTGTGGGTGGGGGGAGAGAGGAAATCGCTGTAACTTATAGTGCTTCCCGTGAAGTCCCACGAGTTACAAAGGGGAGCTGCACATCTGTCAGTGCCCTTTATTATCCAACAAAAACAGATGGTTTCATAGTTGGTAGGGTTGGAAGGGACCTGAGCAGATCATCAAGTCTGACCCCCTGCCATGGGCAGGAAAGAATGCAGGGGTCAAATGACCCTGGCTAGGTGATTATCTAGCCTCCTTTTGAAGACCCCCAGGGTAGGAGTGAGCACCACTTCCCTTGGAAGTTGGTTCCAGCTCCTAGCTACCCTGACAGTGAAGTAGTGCTTCCTGATGTCTAGCCTGAATCTACCCTCTGCCAGCTTGTGACCGTTATTCCTTGTTACTCTCAGTAGTGCTTGGGGGAATAGGGACTCTCCCATTGCCTGGTGGTCCCCCTTGGCCAGTTTGTTTATGGCCACCAGATCCCCTCTCAGCCTTCTCTTGTGGAGGCTGAACAGGTTCAGGTCGCGTAGCCTCCACTCGTAGGGTCTGCCCTGCTGCCCCGACTATGCGAGTGGC
>NW_017728994.1:28422789-28425048 GCF_001723915.1 Gavialis gangeticus | reverse complement strand
TTATGCCAGGGATCCCGCAATGACCTCTGCCAATTCCCACAGCACCTTGGGGTGGAGATCGTCAGGATCTGCTGATTTGAACACATTAGGCCCACCAGAAGTTCTCGGTGACCCTGGGCCTGGCTGTTCCTCCCCTGGGACCATCGGGGATATTGGAATATGTGCTAATTGCTAGTGTAAATATATAAAGTTTAAAAAAAACAACAAACTAGGCAAAAAGTATTAAAAGGATATGGTATCATTAGTATTGTAGTCATTATAGTTAAATGTATGTTTCTTGCCCAGATTCACAAAACAAAGTCCAGCCTCCTTGTATTTCATCATCAGTCATTTCTACACCCGAGTTAAGGCTCTTAGCTGAAGCTAAACTGGTCTGCAGGGCTGTAAAATAGAAGAGAGGCATTACCAGGAGTAGCCACCAGACAGCAAAATTGCAGAAGAAAGAATATTTTGAAAAGTGAAACATCAAGAACTTTAAAAAGGATAGAGGGTTGTTAGCACCTGTGGTATGGTGAGTCATTAACAGGATAATGGTAGGGGTCTACACAAAACAAGACAGCAGATGGGACATTTCATGGGCCAATTGCAGCATTAGCTGCCATTTTTGCAGTCTTGCCACTGTGTGCATCTCCCCTTGCTGCTGATTGGCTGAGGGGCCCTGACAGCTCCTCCCCTCACCACTGATTGGCTGAGAAGGCTGCCTTTTGCGTAGCCCTGCCCCTTGCCAACTGGTGGAGAGGAGTAGGGCTGTACAAAAGGCCACCCTCAGTCTATCAGTAGTAGAGGGAGCAGTGAGCTCCTTGGCTGCTTACCTTTGTGCTGGTAACTCTCACTTTTTTATTGCAGTTTCTGTGAAAATTGTGATATTGCAATTTGAGATGGTCCCTAATAATGAGCCATGAAGCCAATTGGCGCTTTCAGCACTACCTGAAATGCTTGCAGTTACTTTTCAAGTTCCCAGGCAGTTGGTTTTAAAGTTTGGTTAGAGCAGGAATCAAAGAGAAGCAAGTGGACCACTACCCTCCCCCAGGATCCCTCCCCTGACTGCAACTGCATGAGACGGTCTCTCACCCGTTCAACCACAGGTTGCACGTAGATGTTGAATAAGACCATTAAAAGAGCTGATCCTTTTCTAGGTCAATGAGACCCTTCCCAGGTGGAGACGTATTTGGTATTACAAACAGGAAGAGAGTAGCTTATCCATGTGGCATTGCAGAATTTTAAAAAATCCCTACTTTATGTACCCAAGCGTCTCTATGCCCCAGGGTGCTATCACAAGGCAGAAATTTAAAGCTGTGGCCTGTAATGCAGCACTGGTGCAAGCAATATCATCCTATAAAACAAGTCTTTAAGATGGATACTACGCCAGCCCTGATATCTAGAATCATCCACAACTTCAGGTAATCTGCACCACTGTGGGGGGGGTGGGGGCTCTTTGTAACCTTGTTTTCCTCTTTTGCTTGTCACATCTATACCTATTATAAAGCAGTGACATGCCTGCTTTTTCCCCCTGGGCTCTGCTTTATGTGCATTGCCTTGCTACCCAAGTTTCTACTGACACTAATAATATCCCAGCTGCACTTTAAAAGCCACCAAGCTGCAATCATTTGTTCTTAGGAGAGAAAAGGGATGGACCTTCTGATGTTTCATGTTGCCTTCTACTAATACTCTTGCAAATCTGATTACTTCCTCCTAAAATGCAAGGTCTGGGTTGGAGAGCAGTAATGTAAAAAATATTGCCTAATTGACTCGTGTCTGTGTTGCCCAGGCACAATGTATTTTCTTCTCTGCTGCTGGGAGGTGAGATCTCTAAGAAGTGCGCTCGTCCTCAGCAAAAAAAAAAAAGCTTTCCAGCAGCTGTGCACCCAGGACTCTCAAGGCCAGAGACTGCTGTATCCCAGCCGCGTGCCTGGCGGAAAGGCTGCGAGGACGCGCCGGGCAGCCCTCGACGACGGCAAGAGCTGAGCGGGGCTGGATGCGGCCCACTCCCGCGCCTCCGCCCCGGCCCAGCGCCGGCCGCTGGCAGCGAAGCTCCTGCCCTCCGAGCAGAGAGGAGCGGGAGGCCCCCGCCGGCGGCCGCGCCCCCTGCACAGGCACCTGCAGCTTCTGCCCGCGGCTCCGGGACGGGTCTCTTGTTAAGTGGCCTCAAGCCCCGTCAAGGAGCCGGGCCGCGGGCGTCCTCCGAGGCAGGGGCTGCCGCGGAAAGCGGAGCCGCCTCTGCCCGGGGACGAGGCAGGAGAGGCCGGGCAGGGGCAGGGG
>NW_017728994.1:28410633-28422027 GCF_001723915.1 Gavialis gangeticus | reverse complement strand
GAACCTGCCTCCCGCTCCGCGGAGATCGCTCAGGTGCGGCCCCGACCCCGGCGCCGGCGCCGGCCCCTGCTTGGGAGCTGCCCCTTCCCTGCCGGCCTCTGCGGCCGCGCCCCGCCGTGCTTGGCTCTTCCTCCCGCAGGGGACCAGGGGCTTTCCCACCTCTCCTGGGCGCCGCAGCGTTTAGCGGGCTCCGGTGCGGAGCTGTCCCACGAGAGCGGCCCCTGTGCTGTCCTCCTTGCTGTCGGGCTCTGCGCGGGCTTGCCGAGCCGCGGGGTTTTGCGGGAGGTGGGCCTCTGAGCACTTGTCTGATGCGGGCCTGGGGGCAGGCACGTGCCTGGATCTGTCCGGCCCGCGCGCGTCCTGTTTGCCCTTGCTGCACCAGGGTGTGATGGGGAGCGACCTCCTGGCCCCTGCTCAGCAGCTGCGGTGGCCAGTCGGAGCCGTGTGTCATCTGCCCTACCCCACCCCACAGTGTAGTTGGGTTTGTAGGAAACGGTTCTTTTTTTTTTTTTTTTTTTCTTTGAGCCCAATGACTTTTAAATTTGATTTTTTTTTTTTTTCCTGCCTTGCTACTGTGGTCTGAGTTTGGAGCATGGTGGATTGTAAAATCTGCCCTGCCTGTGAGACTGCTGTGCTTGCTAATGGCCCACGTGTGAAGGGCTTGTTCTGTTTAGGAGGGTCTGGTATCCGTGAAGTGTGGACTGTGTGATTAGCATGCACGCAGGATTTGTGTTGCTCATCTGGAGATGTTCTTGAAGGTGTCAGAAGTCTTGGCTAAACCAACTTAAATCTCTGTGTTGTGATCTGAGATTGAGCACCTTGGTTGGGGTCTGTAGTGTTCTCCTCTGGTGATTGCCATCACTTTCTTGGTAAGATTGTCATTGGTGTAATGTACCTCCTGCTTATCAGTGCTGAAACCACACATGACTTACTAAGAGTCTAACGCTGACCCCTTTGGTACCATCTTAATTCATTAAGATTATTTTCATTTTACATAGACCTCTTAGTTACTCTGTAACCAGAGTTCATGGTTGTTGGATCTCTGAAAGCAAAGAGATCCTTGGGTCCACTATTGTCAGTACTGATGCTTTCCTATTAGACAAGATCTGTAGCTCTTCTAACACTGCAAGATAAGTAGGGGTTCTCCCAGCAGGTCCTTCTGGATGTCCCTTGACTAACCTGGATGTCCTTGCATGTGTTAGGCAGAAGGCAAGGTAGCCTTGCAGAGGGTTTACTTCATCAGATGGTGTGATGATCAGATCCCAGCATCTGATGATGTAAGTAAGCCCTCTGCTTATGAAAGCTTATATTATACATCTCTGGTTTAGTTAGTCTGTAAGGTGCAAATCTACCCTGCCTTCTGCCTGACTTCAGATGATCATGTGTAACTACATCTTTCCACATGTATTGTCAGCAAAGTGTAGCTCTTTAGATCCATTGTGCAGACCTCTGCCACTTCACCCAGTGCAATGACTGGCAGTAATATGCTGATATTCTCTATGAGCGTCACCGCTAGTGGGGACAGGGCATTTTGCCAGTGAGTTTTATGGCTGTTTGCTGACAGCAGAGGAATGTAAGTATTTACAGACTCCTCGGCTCATTTTTAGAGTTCTGTAGGGAAATTTTTCTTAGTGGTTACAGACCCTTATGTTCCATGTCCTTGTCCTATTCCCTTATCCTCCACTGCTCTTTGCCTATCTCATACTTGGCTCTTGCTGCCTTAGTTCCTTCTCCAGTTCTCCTTCCCTCACCCCCTTCCTCCTCTCCTTCGGTTTAGTTAGGCAGTGTTGTTCATGCTGCATGGGCTTCAAGCGCAGTAGTAAGACAGACTCTCTGTGATGCCACAGTGAGTCCAGACTGCCGAGAGCTTCTGCACTTAGTAGGGACAGTTCTCTCAGCCTTTGTGCCCTGGGAGGGCACTTACCCAGTTGAAAGAAACTCTTTAGACATTTGAGTGAGCATATGCAAATTGAGGTTATTCAGTGGACACATACAGGCAAACTTTACAGGTGGAGCATGAAGGCACTCCAAACTAAATAAATGTGGGAATTTAACATGGGTGAAACAGTAGATTTTTCCTTAATCTCATTCTCGGAGAGGGTTGAATTTTTTTTTTTTTCAGCTGAAAATCAAGTTGAGGCAGATGGTTAGCATTGAAACTTCAGCCCAAAAGTTTACTGTGGCCAGGTTTTATAAGTAGCTAAAGAACTGCGTCTTATTATAGTTTTGGGGGAATTTAATGTTATAAGGTGCTAGCAGTTTCATAGATTTCATAGACATTAGGGCTGGAAGGGACCTTGGAAGATCATTGAGTCCAGCAGCTCTGTCTGTAATATATTAGATACTTTAGGAGGAACTGTTTAGTCACTGCATGGAAGAACTGGCATCTACCTGAGCTCTACCCACAGTTTTTCCTTGTTATAACTTTGACTAATGCACTTAACTTCTTTGAGCCTCTGCTTCTCTGCCTGTAAAACAGGGTTAGTGTTATGTCCTAGAATACTGGGGCCAACTTTTTTGGCTGGCATGCCAAAATTATACCCATGGCCTCCCTGACTGCAACTCTGACCCTGCTGTTTTGCTTTCTGCTCCTTGCTCTGTATGCTACTGTGTTCCCTGCTCTCACTCTTATCTACCATGTGCCACATATGGAGGCTGCCTATGCCGCTTACAGCGCATGTACCACAGATTGGGCATCCTTGTCTTAGATGTTTAACTAATCAGTCTGAAAGTTTCCTGTGAAAAGCATGTTAATTGCGCAAAATATTTAATAAAGTCTAACTTGAACAATCCCTGGAAGCTAAGGCTTCAAGCCAGCAGTGCCATATTGACTTCAGTGGGAGCACTGTAAAAAATAGCCACTTTTAATTAAGCACTCGACTACAGACGCACAGACTTGGTATCAAAGATCTTTAGTTTTTCTTTGCTCTGATCTGCGGCCCATGCAATATGCATCTATTTTAAGATAAACCTTGTGCCATAAATAAAGCTGACATCTTTTGGGGAGTGCTCTCATGTGCATAAATGAAAAGAGCTAAGGAAGTATTACCTGATTAAATAAATCAAGGCTGCAGGCTGATTTCCAGATACAAGCCAGGTAGGAAAGTTTGTTGGGGCATGGAGAACAGGAGTGAAGTAGTAGCAAGAGTGGGAACTTTGGAAACTTTGTCCCTTGTTAGTGATCAACAGCTAAAATGCTAAATGTTGCCACCAAAGGTTCGCCATTACCATAAATATCAAATGTTGCCAGATTTAGAATCTGGAATAGACCCTCAAATACTTGCTGGCGTCACTCCCATAAATGTCTGCATTTTGTACTGCTGCTCTGACAGTTTGGGGGCCAATTCGCCAAGAAGAGTGAAAATCAGGTATCCGCTTGCTGTCTGCAGCAGTTAGTTATCTTGCTTGGCTAGAACCACCAGTACCATTTACCCAGCTCTTGTCAACTGAGTCACTGCAGCTTCTAGAGGAACGGTGCAGATGTTCCCTGCTAGGCCTGCATCCTGCCATGCACTGGAAATGGTACAGCCTTGACATATGCCAAAAGCAAATCTCCTCCTTCAAATAGGAGTTTTTAAATTGTCCATGTGTCAGCACAGATCTGAATGAGGCTGTCCATTTAAGTGGTTCTGGAGGGAGCCTGCTGATGTTTCATGAATGGAACAGCCCCTCTTCCCCTGCTTCCTCCCTCTTCCCTGCCCCCTCCTCCCCCCAGTGCCAATTTTTACACCATAAAAAACTCAACTGCACAAACCCTGGAACTAACATAACAAAATAGGCTGCAATTCACCCCATATTATTTCAGTCTGAAGTCTTTGTGGAGGCTTCATTTTGGATTATGAGTGTCTTATTTTGACTTGAGTTATGAGTCAGTAAGAAAAAATAATATGCAAATCTCAGAGAGGAAAAAGTCCCTGGATAATTTGACATTTGGGTGTTCATGGGCTCAATAGCCTTCTAACTGGACAAAATATCTGATATGATGAACACACACTTTTCTTTCCAGCAGAGAGTCTGGGTGAGGAGAGCCAGCCAGCCCCAGCTAATCCCAGCATTTTACCTTGTGCTTCTGGTTCCCTGTCACTCTGAGGC
Source organism: Gavialis gangeticus (assembly GCF_001723915.1). Lineage (NCBI taxonomy): Eukaryota > Metazoa > Chordata > Crocodylia > Gavialidae > Gavialis > Gavialis gangeticus. The sequence goes on along the minus strand of NW_017728994.1, from coordinate 28,417,935 downwards.
CCCTGACTGAGCCCAGACTTCCTGCAGGTTGTGGACTGCATGAGAATAAGGTGCTCTCAGCCCTGTAGAGCATGGGTTGCAGCCACCCTCATCCTTCATGAGGTTGCACTACAAAATGCATTGAGAACCACTGAGCTCCAGGTGCCAGAGCAGATGCCTTGTTATAGCTCTCTTTCTCCAGATAACATCATTCTTGTCTCGCTTCCTTCTTCCTGTGCTGAGAGCAATGCAGTTAAGTGCTTCAGACTTGACGCTCTATTTAATGGTATTCCAGGCATGTTGCAGGCCAGCTTATTCCAGAGTTATTTCAGCCTCACTCATTTAACCTTATAAGTAAAAGGGACAAGACTGCAGGGATGGGTGTGGGATGATTAACAAGTTCCTTCATTGGGAATGAATGACTCGCCAGTGTTCTCCATCTTGTCAAAACTGAGTTTTAGCCATTGGGCTCTGATGAAAGTTCCCACGTTCAGCTCAACACAGGAGCAAGGCATTTGAAAGTTCACATTATCGGGTGGTAGAAAGTAGGTATGAATTAACTTACTCAGGAATAATATTGCCCCTCTAAACAATGATGTTGTTTTCCAGCTGGTGGGACTCACTTTTATTCCACTCCCTGCTTCCTCTTGCTGTTAAACCAGCCATGAAGCACAATGGTGCCAGGTGTCTGACGTTGCCTGGGTTTGATGTTGGTAGGTCAAGTAGCTGGTGTGTTTAACTAATGGATTAATAATGAATTATTAAAATGACTAAACTTACTGGCCATTTAAGTGACATGTCCTTCAAACTTTCCTATTTTGTATTTAAAAAGCTGGTTAATTGCTATCCACAGCCCTGTACAAATGTTTGGCTCTTCAGACAGGAAAGGAAGAGGTCATCAGATAGCTTTATCTGGGAACTGCCCATGTTGGGTACCACAGGAGCAAAGGCAGAAGGAGCCTTTGCTATGTCCTTGAGGCGTCTCTGTGACCTCTTTGCTAGGGTTTTGTTATATCTAGACTTAAACATGTAAGCAATGGAGTTTGAACCATACCTGAGGGACTGATGCACCAAGTTAATTGATATCACCATAAGAAGGACTTCTCAATATCGGGCCTACCTTTTTCCTTGCATGATTTTATTCTACTGCTCTCAGCTCAACCTCCAAAACACTTTGGAGCATCTTGTCTCACCTAGGGAGCCTACACAAGTGCTTCTATTCCTCCTGTGCGTTCTCAAGCACATTTGCCAGTCTTTAAAAGCCCCCAGCACCCTTGTGAGGAGGTTGGCATCAGCTCCACTTCACAAATGAACTTGGAATGGAAAATTATACACAGAGGTTAAGTGAGTTATAAAATCAAGCAATAACTCTTGTCACTGAGTTTGGGAGTAGGACCTTAGTTTTCTCCTAACCCTGTGAGCATCATGCTGTCCCACTTTGGTTTTGGTATCCAGTGTCTGTTCCCTTCAGGGAGGCATGTGGACTTGAAGAGCTCCTGAGAGCAAAGCCTTAGTGTTGATGCAGAGGTGAGAAGCCCCTAAGGGGTTAAATGCAGTTGGCAAGCCCCTTCACTATTGTCTTTCCCTTGGCAAGTTATGGGAAGGGTTAAGTGTTCAGAGAGAAGGTGGGTTGAGTCTCTGTGGGTGGTCTGGATGAATGAGAAATAAATTAAAGACTCTGCTGTCTTTAATTTACCTGCCCGTGGGATCTGGGAGCTGACAGAGGTTAGGTAGAGAACAGACTGTGAGGCATTGTGCATTTACTAGGGACTTTGCCCTTCGCAGGCAAAGATGCTGTATTTTTCACTGTGGTGGAGTCAATTTAGTGACTCCTTGTTAAAGGATGTAAGGCAGTTTTTACTGTTGGCTCTGTTCAGTGCGTGATATCTGATGTCTGTAGTTTAAACTCCTTACTTGAAAGATAGTTCATGGGATCTCTTGGCATGGAGAGTTTCTGTGTGAAACATTAAGATCAAGTTCAGGAGGCATGACTTCACAGTGAGGGCAGCTAGAATCTGGAACCAACTTCCAAGAGAAGTGGTGCTCACTCCTACCCTGGGGGTCTTTAAAAGGAGGCTAGATAGACACCTAGCCGGGGCTGTTTGATCCTTTCCTGCCCATGGCAGGGGGTCAGACTTGATGGATCTGCTCAGGTCCCTTCCGAGCCGACCAACTATGAAACTAAGTGGGCACAAAGCTCTTCAGATGCATGTTTTGAGGTTTTACAGTTTTTAGAAAGTTGAATTTCACTGGGAATATGCCAAAAACCAGCTCCGTATAGGTAGCCCTGTCAGTAATTTGGCTAAATGGTTTCTCCCTTATGAGAGTCAGTACACATCAACTTCAGGGGTAAGTAGTGAAGAGGGGGCGGATTTTGGACATAGGAGCTAGAGTGGTTAGTTTTGGAATTGCTTGTTATGAATACTTAAAGCACCATGATTCAGGGGTGTAGTTTGTAGCTGTGTTGGTCTAAAGACACGGGTATTTATAGGTTTTCATAAAGTGCTTGGTCTTGTTGAATATGTAACCCCAGATCATTTTGCTTGAAGGAATTAGTAACACAGGTGTGTTCTTGGGCAGAAATCTTAGGTTGTGTGTTCTTGGCTGAGGGACTTTAGAAATCACATTTTTTTTTTTTTTTCTGCAAAGCTTTTTAAACTGTTTAAAATCAAACAGCTTCTTAAATTTAGAGGTAAAATCATGCTCTGCCTGGTACAGCCTCACTTAGATATCTTTTTTTGCACATTCAGTAGCTCTTGTACAGTGTCATTTTTGTACTGTTAAATAGTTGTCACATTGCTCTCTTGAAAGCATCTGTGTTTCATTGGTAAGTGAAATAATTTTGCAGAGCCTAGAAAATTCACTTGATATATATTTTCAGAGAAAGTTATGAAACAAACTCAGAAATTTTTCCTCATTTGGTTCCCAATTGCATTGTAAATGAAACGGAAGCTATTTAACAGGAAATTTGAAAGCATTAGAAGAAAATCAATAATCGCAATAAGAATAAAACTGTCAATGGTCCAGGAAATGGGAAAGATAGTAAATTGGATCACACTAACTCTTTATTTATGGAATGACCTTTCCCCTCCACCCTTGAATTCTTTACAGTCATGTGTAAGAAGAGGTAAGGGTTAATTTGGTATATAAAAGGTTTCAGTAGTCTCCTATGTGGTCATTATAGATCTTGATGCCTAAATTAGGGTGCCAGCTGTATTCTCTGTGTGGACAAAACCTGAACCCTCTAGATTTGAAATCGTTGGCCTCTATTGCAGGCATGGATAGACAAACTCTCATCCCAGTGTATGAGATGTTTGCATTATTATCTACTACTACTTTATGCTAGTGTAATGCTGATCACACTACTATAAATGTTCCATCTGTCTGTGCCCTGAGAGAAAAGGCCATGAGTGTTAGCTAAGCCTTTTCATATGTGTTATTGTTACATAGGAAAAAGGAGCCATTGGGTTGTACCTCATCTGAGTTTACAAATTGTTCCTTCTCTGAGAGCTCCAGTGACAATATAGGATCTGAGAAGTTCATTGGGGTGCCCACATTCACTGTTGCTAAGTCTAGAAGCTCAGAAATTGTGAGCTGAGCCTGAAAAAAATGAGACTGGATTAAAAGCTAAGACAAAAAGATGTGGTTGTTTTTCTTTGTGTTCTGGTTGCTTGACATTCTTCTCAGCCTTATATCAAAAATCAATTGACTGCTGAGAAATCTGAGCAGGGTGTCATCTGTTCATCTATTCCATGCCAATTTTAAATGAAATGGGATAAAATATTCAGCAATCCTGAAGTTCAATCTCCAATCATGCTCATTCATTTTGCAAATAATTTCTTTGACTTTTTTTTTTAAATTCAAGATCATTGAACATTTGTATCTTCCAGTGTGGCAAAATTCATGAGGATTTTAAATGACCTTTGAAATGGTGGCTAGGCCTAAATGCAGGGTGGCACCAATGTATATACAGTACTGCAATTTACTGTAGATTTCTACATTAAAAGGCAGTTTCTATCAGTTAAACAGGAGTGTGTTTTTAGTGGTGCCTTTCTTAAAGCCCTGAAACATTAAAATGATTCTTGGCGTTCCTAAGTGAATTGTGGTAAATATGTCCATGTAAAACGAGAGATCATCAGGATTTCTTTACATCAAGGGATTCCAATATCAACACTCAGTCAGCTTCTTTCCCTTAACAGACAGGAGATCTTCTCATTTGAGAAGCGCTAGAGTGAACTTACGTGCTGAACAAGATAGCTTCTGCTCTGCTAACAAAACATTTTTGTAAAATTGGACTAGAGCCTTAGAGAGAAGAAATGGAAAAAGTTGAGATGGGAGGATCAATTTAGCAGCTAATTCATATCGCAGGGTAAAAATTCAGAGGTAGCTTGGGTATAGGCTGATGCCTGCAAAACCCATGATCCAGGGCAGCAAGGCCATTTGTCTCCAGAGAGGAAAGGATGTGGGCTTGCATACTGCAGGAGCCCCCCATGTGTGAGGAAAGTGTGCACACTGCAGCCCTGTGACTCCAGTAAAACATGCCGTGATTAGGTGCAGGAGGTCATCTGCTTTTCTTGGCTGCTGTGATTCCCTGAAACCTTTTCTGTGGCCCAGAAAATATCTGACTCTTACTAGTCTGGATCACTGAGATGAGTAAGGTAATTGCAGCACACCTCTCTACCCCAATGGGCTTGCTATGCAAGTGGGACAAGGCAAGCCAACACACCCAAACCCCAGGCCTTGCATTCTTCTGTATGGGAAAACACTAAGATTATTAATGATGAGATGGCACCAGGAGTGTCGGGGATGGGAAAGGGCTTCTTGGATACAAATTGGGAGAGTTTGTCAGATGTAAGCAACAACATGGCAGAAGGTGCAAAGACAACAGAGTAGGAGACCCAGAGCTGTAGCTAGGGCAAGAGGCCCGAGAAGAGCTTGAGGAGTCAGGTGTATACAAGGATGCTTCAAGTGAATGTGAGTTGGAATGGCGAAAGAGCGTGTGGATAGGAACTGCATGGGGGAGGGTGATATGACTGGAGCAACATGAGAGAGAGATCCAACTAGGCAGGCAGAAAGCAAACCGCAGTGGCCAGAGCATGAAAGGATCCGAAGTGAGAAGTTAGTAGTGAGGAACAGGTGGATCTGGCTGATGCTAAAGGGGGAAAAGGTGATTTGAATGGAGGGGGAGGGGAGACAAGGCTGATGCAGATCATAGTCCTGGAGAGATGGAGAGCAGAGCTGGTAAAGCAATATAAGAAGTTAGGAGAACAGATTTACATGTGGAGTATCACCAACCTTCCTGAGTGGTTCCCCTCCACCCCCCATGAAAGCTCAAGCTGCTGGTGTGAAGAGATGCCAGGAGGGTCCCTGCTTTAATTACAAAAGTTTTTGGCCCTCATAGTTGGAAAGAGAAGCTCAAAAATGCCTCCTTGTTCTTGAGGTGAAGGGCAGGAACTGGGAGCAGGGATACCATCCTCTGCTCTGTGACGTCCTCTGCTAGAACCCAGACAGCTTGGAGTTGGACAGTGCTTGGCTTAAGTGCAGATGGGATAAAAGCCAGACCAGAATAAGGAAGGAAAGGAGTAGTGAGGGACAGGAGCTTGGTAGGATTGGAGCTAGCATGGTAGGGAAAGAAACTGCCTGGGGTGAGCAAAGGATGAGTCAGACTAAGAGCTGGGGGGTGGGCAAGGGTCAGATGAGGAGGAGAAGAACCTGTGTTGGCAAAGGAGTTGGATATTGGGAACCGGTGAGGTGGCAAATGAGGGCCTAGGGTACAGCTCTGGAGTTGAGTTAAGGTTGTACAGTGAAGGATGCTGTTGCTTCCAGGATCCATATTTGTTGCAGAAGTTGGAAGGCAGGTCATGAAAAAGGCAGGCGATGAGAGGGCAGGATGACTGTGTGGTTATAGTATTTGAATGCTGCCCCGCAGAAGTGGATTCTGTGCCTGCCTCTGCCAGAGAGGGATCTTGAGAAGAAGAAGTAAAATGACAAGGCGCTCTGATACTGTCATCCACAAACCAGCCTGTGAGGAAGTCCTAATAACCTGTCTTCATAGCAGGGTTTGGCTTGTGTCCAGTAAATAATGCCTTGGGATGCACACTGTGTAGTGAAAACAAAATATCAAATAATTGCTGCTTCATTGAGCACTGTCCATCCTGTGCCTCAGATGAGGCCTATGGAAAAGGGAGATATTATTGCTGTCCAGGCAACCTCAATTCCTAGATTTCCTAACTCAAGAGCACTTGACTCTGTGACCTGAATTTTTTAACATAGTTTTTCATGGAATTTCCATGGATTAAAAAAATGAAACACACTTCCATTGTGTGGAGTTGTATTGACATGGGTGATTAGTAGCGGTAGTCCGGTTTGGTCTGCAGTGCAGACTGCTGTCACTTGAGCTACCAGACCAACACTAGGAGCAGTAGTAGACTCTTCAAGGGGGATGAGGTACATGCCTCTTGTCAATGGGTTTTAACTTTCAGCAGAGATGGGGTAAAACTGGGGAATTTTTATATTCTAGGTATGGTAGGGGAGTGTCCTCTAACAGTTGGATATCCCTCTGTTCTGTCCTTTCCCTTCTTCTCTGTCCTTGTCTCCACCCTCTCCTGAGTTCAATCCAGTCACAACTTTTTTTTTCCCCCCAAGGCTTCTCATTTGATTTTACTCCCCACCCACTGGCTCCATTTCCCTATGCAGTCATTTTTCTCTCCTAAGATACCTTATCCCAATCTGCTCCCTCTGCCACCCTTCCCCAGGTCCAGACTTTGCCTTGTCTTTATTTAAACCAGGAAGTTTCTTATCCTGCCTGGTAGCCTTCAGAGCGCAGGAGCTTCCTTACTCCTGTTACGATGGACAGGGCCCATCAGTTAGTAACAGTTGTGGGGATAGTCCTGCTCCTCCCTCTGACCTGGTGCATGCTCCATGCAGATGGACGCTTCAAAGAACTACACTGCTTAGCCCTGTCCAGTCTAGACGGAAGAGGGTACAGGCAGTCCTTGACTTATGGCAATTTGTATTTGCGGCGCTCTGCCGTTTACACCCATGTTATTACTTGCGGCGCTGGACCCTTGCACTTATGGCACTACAGGGAAATGTACAATGAGAAAAAGAGGGCAGCAAAACAAACATCCCTGGATCAGTTTCTCAAAAAGCCATCAAGTGGCCCCAAGTCTCCCCAAAATCTTCACAAAAAAGCCCTTCTGAATTCCAGGACCCTGATGAAGGTGTTCCTTCACCTTCTGATTAAATAAAATTTTATGTGATTAGTTACTGCATTGCCCTGGTTTATTGATTTTTTTTTTTTTTTTTTTTTTTTTTTTTTTT
>NW_017728994.1:28406633-28410533 GCF_001723915.1 Gavialis gangeticus | reverse complement strand
CTGTACAGTGTATATCATTTATAGTTGATTTAAATATGGTGTTTATGGTCATTTCTATAAAAAGTTGGGCATCAGGCCCTTGGTCAGGAATGTAACCCCCTATTGTAACATTGTTTCTGTGGGAAAATCAGATTCGACTTGCATCATTTCGACTTACAGCGCCTTTTCCAGGAACTTAACCCACCGCAAGGGCAAGGACTGCCTGTATATCCATGACTCCATGGCAATTCCTCCACCAAATGTTAAGCCCTTGCTTCGACTATGGGAGCACTAGAACGTCTCGGCCAAATGGCTGGAAGAATTGAGAACACGGACAATGTCCTTAATCTCATTCTCAGAAGTAAAAAGTCCATATTAGCTGTAATTTCCCAGAAACGTTCAGCCTGAGACAGATGTTTAGATTTGGACTGAGATTTCTCAAAGGTTAGTTTTGGCAAATCTATAAGCAACTGAAAACAATGTTATATAATAGGAAATGTCAGAGCACCTCAATTATATGCAGGGCTACAAGTCATAGCTATAATTAAGGGCATGATTTTGAGTGCTCTTAATAGACTGTGGAATTTCAGTCTTATTTACTAAAGAGAGTCCCACTCTAAATCCCCAGTTGAGTTCACGTTGTTTGTTCCGTCTGCTCCATCCCCACGTGCTACTTTCAAATGAAACCTGTGTTGTGGGAGCAAACGCCCTACTGGCATGGTTATTTTTTGAATTGCTAGATGTCATTGCAAAATGCTTCTTTGCTTCCTCCTCAAAGACCCAATATTTGGCAGATGTGTGCTGATTTTTGATGCATTTTTCAATGGAAAATGTTGACAGCACTCATTTGACGTGTCAAAATCAGCATGGGTATTAAAGGAAACTTTGATTCTGTTCATTTATTTTTATACCATTTTACCTTAAGTATTTTTACAGTATTGAACTAATTTGTGTCTGAATCAACATTTTGTGGGACATTTGTTCCACAGGAAGTTCAAATGTTTGTTCCAAATTGGCCATATAGTGTGGGGATTCTGTTTTCTGTCCAGCTCTAGTGTTTACCTTGGTTTTGTGCATTAAGGGTGGTGATTTGTATCCTTAAAAACTTCTTTTTAATGTTGTGTTTAAATGTTGTATTTTAAACACCACAGCACTGTGTAAGTGCAAGAGTACTTTGACAACTCTTGTGCTAGAGGCAATATCTTTTATTAGACCAACTAAATAGTAGCAAAAAAAATAAATTCTTTGCAAGCTTTTGGGTTCAAACACATGTCTTCAGGCACAGCAGAGTTGAAAGGTTGTAGAAGTTCTCCCAGGTAGAAAAGAAACTTAATCTTGTAAAGGATGTTGTGGTTCCCCTGGGTTTCAAACTCCATTTGTGTAAAAGTAGATGGTGACACGGCTTGTCTTGTAAGCAAAGGAAAAGTAAAAACCAATGTCCTTTTTGTCCAAACAAACTGGAATGTACAAAGGAAATACACATACATAATTGAAACGTACTTTGGAATTTAAACAATTCATGCAACTTTAATAAAGTAATAGATTTTGCAAAACGCATAAGTAGACTTGCTTTCCATTTATCACTCTTCTGAGGAAAGACCAAGGGAACTGGGCTTGCTTAGTTTAGAGAAGAGGAGACTGAGAGGGGACTGAATAGCAACCTTCAACTGTTTTAAGGGGGGTTTGAAAGAGGATGGAGCTGGACTGTTCTCAGTGCTGGCAGATGACAGAACAAGGAGCAATGGTCTCAAGTTGCAGCAAAGGAAGGTTAGGGTAGATATTAGGAAGAATTTTCTGACTAGAAGGGTAGTAAAACACTGAACAGGTTACTCAGAGAGGTGGTGGAAGCTGTATCCTTGGAGGTTTTTAAGACTCTGCTAGACAAAGCTTTGGCTGGGATGATTTAGTTGGGGATGGTCCTTCCTTGAGCAGGGGGTTGGACTAGATGATCTTCTGAGGTCCCTTCCAGCCCTAACTTTCTATGACTCTGTCTTTCAGTTAAGTCCACTAGGGAGAGAGAATTCTATTATAATAGCTGAAGTACTTCTGTACATGAAGTAATGCTGGCCATTATTTTTATATATGTTGTAAGCAGCAGTTGCTGCCATGCCACTATAAACCATACCTAAGTATTAAAAGTGGAGCTTACGTTCACCACATTTCTATATTACTTTAAGGATGAAGATTGACCTTAGTAAATAAATTAACTGTTGAATTTGTGACTCAGCTTGAGTTACTCATTTGGAATATTTCCTGTGGTATTGATCACTCCTTTTGAAAAATGATACTGAAGGGTTGCAGTCCACCAGAGAGATGCATACACGATCAGGAATAGGAAGCGAGGTTGGCTTAGCAGGTCAGTTTGGTCAGGGCAGACATGATGCATAGGTTGATCTCGGGTATGGAAACCGCAGTGGTTTAATGGCCTGTAGTGTTGGGCTTGGACGTGGTTAGTAGCTGTGGAGGAGGCACCCCTAATACTAAGATCAGTGCCACCAGTGGCATGCCAAGTGGAGAGATGGACTTAAAGGAGATGTAAATCAGCCTACCTGGTTGCAATCGCTTACATCCCTTGCCGAGCTCCCCGGCATCAGCAGCAGGGTTGGTGAGGTCATTCAGAAGAAGTTAAACATGATGTTAGTTAAATGATTCTCAACCCAGATGCTGTGGCACCCTGTGGTGCTGTGCCACAGCCCCTGTGAGGGGAGGAGAGCATTTACCTCCTCCATCTGGGACCCTGCATCTGCCCCAGCTACTCCAGTTGCACCTGTGGCTGCTTCTCTGAGGACTGTCACTATGGCCTTCCCCACCACCAGGCAGCCGCTGTGCTGGCTCCCCCTGATCCCAGCATCATGCTCCACTCTTCCCACGTTCCCTGGGCCAACAAGAGGGGCTGCAGGAGTTGTCACCAGCATGAGACCCTGCAGGAGAAGCCTCAGCACCCCTTGTTTCCTGAGGTTCAGAGCAAGGGTGAGGAGGGAGCAGACAGTGGAAAGAGTAGACCATAGCAGAGTGAGGGCCTGCCCCTGCTGCCTGCAAGTGGTACCAACTAGATCAGTGATTCTCAACTACTTTAGCCTCAAGGCCCCTTCATATGTCTTCTGAATTTAGGACTATCTCAGTAGTTTTTACTTGAGGTGCTGTGAAATTCAGAAAAGTTACAGTGGGGGCCTGGAGGATGAAAAGGCTGAGAACCACTATGGGGTTGGACTTCCCTCATGTCCAGTTTAGGACTTGGGTTCTGTGGACACCACACTGTGCCACTGACCTGTCCTCCAGGTGCCTGCATTGGCTTACCAGCCACCAGGATGTTCCTGGTACAAGTTTCTTTTGGTTCTGAGAAGTTTAATTTCTAGGAACAGGGGCTTGTAGCTGTTTGTACTACTTGACACAATAGGATTTTTTTCCATTATTGAGGCATATGTGTACTGTGGTAGCCAAGAAGAAATAAAAATTATTGCTCAGTGAATTTTGTCCTTAATAAGCAGCTTCCTTCATCACTCCTAGGCGGCACCTGAGAAAGAAGAGACAAGGCAGATCTCCCAGACTGCCACGAATGAGGCCCCTTGGTGTCTTCAGTGATAGTTCTTGAACTGAAGCCACTTACTGCTGTGCTGTTAGTACTGGGAGAAGATTTTGCTGTATGCCACTTCTGACAGGACAGCGATGGGTTGTGCAGTTCGGAGGATTGCATGGATTTTAATGTCTAATCTTTGCTCAAACTTGAAAGCGAGGGTTTTCTATCCATGTGACTATTGACCTGATGCCTCCTATCCATTTTCTTGCACATCTAAACATGACTTAAAAGATTCATTGGCCTTGTCAGTAACCCCTTCTTATGGTGGGGGAAATGATTTTCCATCACACAGTTAGATAGATGCTGCTGCTTTTCTTTCTGTTGTGCCATATAGTCGGGGGGGG
>NW_017728994.1:28400791-28406538 GCF_001723915.1 Gavialis gangeticus | reverse complement strand
GAGGGGGTTTGTGCTTTGTTTAACTAATCATAAGATATATAATGGGATATGCCAGGGTATTGCCACCTCCCAGAAACTAAACCCATGGGCTCCAGTGTGAAGAGTCCTGTCTTGCCTTTTGAAGGTTCAAACACTGGATATAGAGCGTGTTATTCCTCAAGGTGATACTACCTTCCCCATTTCTGGGTAGAACATCCATTGGTTGAGGCTCCAGAACATTTTTGTAGACTTATACTAGCTCTTTCTAAAATAAAAATCACTTTTTTGGGGCTAAAACGTTCCAGTTTTGAAGAGTTGGGCTGGCTGTTGGGATTCTCCTGAGACTCCCTGGCCTCACTATACATCAGTGCTATATTAGTTCCCCTGTTCCAGTGCTCAGCCAGGTCCTAGAGGAGTCCTTCACCTGGAGCTCGATGCTATAGTTGCATTCTCCACTTTATCACAAGAAATTAATGTGGACTGGCCTGGAGGCATGGCTATGAGGAATTTATAGACTCACAGGATTGGAGATATCTAGGTCTGTGGGCAAGGAACCAGAGAAGGAAATGCTTTGAATTACTTCATGTAGTTCCTGGGTCTTGGGTGAACTAGAATTTGCTTGGACTGCGGCAAGAAGTCACACAGTTGAACTTGGCCCATAATACTTCTCACCTGGTGGGGCGGTTCTGAACAGAACCTCCACGTGCATTTATCTGCCTTTGTGGAATAGGTCATGTGAATGGCTTTGGAGTGGAGCACGTGGGGTGTGACTGCCGGTGCCTGTTATATGGTGTGAATGAGCTGTGCTTGGAGCACATGTGAATAAAATAATCAACCAAGATGTCTTCATGTGAATTGGAATCTTCTTTTATGGCTGACAGATGGGTATATTGGCCAAGGATACTGGATCCTCTTCTGGAGGAGGACCTAGATATGGTGACCCATGCATTTGTCCCATCCAAGCATGTTAGCACTTGCCACCTTGGCCAAGAAAGCCACCTGGGATGTTTAAGTCAGTCTGTATGAAATACCTTATTCGCTAAGACAAGCATCTTCAAGAACACACCCTGTGCATGTTCTCTTGACTGTCTTTGGAGCCCTAGGTCCAGAGAAGCTTCTGTTCCTCATTTATGAAGCTCTAAATGGGCTGGGATGTTGGGCAGGGGCAGGGTGGGGCAGAGCTGAGCACAGCAGCTCAACGGGTCATGTCTCTGTCCATGCCTCAAGATGGCAGTTGCATTTATCAGAGATCTCTAACTGACAGAGCTGCCGGCAACCTTTTGAGAGAGGGAGGGAGAGAGAGAGACGGGGTGGGGTGTGGTGCTTGGCAGAACTTCTCACTGCAAAGCCCTTGTAGGCTATAGAGAAAAGCTTTCTGCCCACCCTGGAGCCCAGACGCTTCTAGGTGTGAGCTATCCTTGCTCAGAAACCCTTCCCTAGAAGAAGAGTGAGGATCTCAGCTGTGCTTAGGGGCTCAATAGTTGTCTAACCAGTCCAAAATGAATATGGAGAAGCTTTACTTGCATATCCCATCAGAATGGCAGTGTCACTGCCTGCATGTCATGGTGATGAACAGTTTGGGAAAGCAGGCAGTAATTAGAGTAGTTACAACTTGCCACTTCTAAAATTCCTGTAACAGAGGGTTGGAATGGATAGTTTTGATGTGAGAGGAGTTTTCAAGTAGGATTTGCATGAGGAAAGAGGAGGCTGCTGTGTACAGAGTGATGAAAGAAGCTCTTTCAGGAATGCTTGGATTAGTACTTCTCATCTTTGAAGTGCCTTGCTAGATCTAACTTATGTCATCACGGTGGGGAGAGGTGAGGAAGTAACATACCGGATTTATAACTGGGGGAACATTGTAAGTCCAGGCTCTTCACAGACTTGTATGTATGTATGTTTTGAAGACTGTGGTCCTTATTTAGCACTCTTCATCCAAACCCCACACGTTCCAGGAGGCGAGTCAACCTCTTCCCACAAAATCGAGTAATGTCAAAATCCCAGTTTATTGAAGTAAAGTTTGCCATCTTTTTGTTTGCCTTCTGGGTTTTTGCCTCAAAGATTCACGTTCTAAAGCTTCCCAATCAGTCCTGTGGGATGCAAAATGAAAGCATAAATTATCACATGAATGCTTGACTCCACAAGCTGGGGCCTTAGGAAAAACATTGGGAGACTCCTCACTAAATCGAGCGCCTTGGCAACATTGCAAAGTGAGGCAGAGAGCCCTAAAGGCCAGCTGAAGTCCCTGCTGAGTATAAGGTTTTATCCTCTCTTTAAAATATGTCACTTCTCCATGAGCATTTGTTTTCCCTGTGTGAGCAAATGGACTAGAACTGGGTTACCAGGCCTATGCTCAGATGACCGCTGGAACATGTCTCTGTCCAGCCCAGGTGCATGCCCAGGGTAGCTGACCATTATGCTCAGATTTGGCATGTCTGGCTTTTCTTCCTTGCCAGCGGGATACCCCGTTCTGAGGTCTGCCGTGCTGTAGTAGAGAACCTAGGTGATTTGTTGCTTGCTTGTAGGCTGGTCTGATGCTCTTATGTGTTTGCCATGGGAGCAAACCTACCTGGTCTGGAGAAGATGGAGGCAAGACGTTTGTGGAGCAGAGTGTTTCTAAACGGGGTGACAGATGCAGGAAGTTCTGTGCATCCAAAGGCCCTTGTTGTTCTTAAAAGCCTGCAGGCAAACTTCTGCCACAGTGCCACAAACCCCGGTTCTTGCTTTGTCTCTGTTCCAGCCCCCTCCCCAGTTTTGCTAACACGCATGAATGCAAAGTCCTAAAATTTAGGTTCATGGTTCCAAAGTTCATGGTCCTGAGAATAAACAAAAAAACTATTGTGGTTGCAGAGAGCTGGGTACCCCATTAACCCAGAATCATGAATATTTATAGTGCTGTGTTACAAAGGAACATAGAGACTATATTGTATTTCCTATAACTTTATTTCCATGGCATCTTTTCTTGGTGGGTCACTTTAATGTAAGCTTTGCTTATTTAGCCGCACACTTTAAGCCGATTAACTTTTTACTAATAAAATGTGTGTTGACTCCCTTTGTCCAAGCCTCTGTTTGTTTGTACCTACACTCCTGTGACAAAGAGTCACAGAGAACTGCTTTAAGCCTTTGCTAAATTCCCCCCTGCTGGAGGCTTATGAACTAAATGCGCCTGGGTGTGATTTCTGTGTTACTTTTTCTGCTTTGCCTCAAGAATGTGTCCTGTGAGGCAAAGGCTTTTGGATGCTCATTTGTTTCTGTAACCATCCGTGATGCTTCCAGTGAAACAGCTTTGCCAGGAAGGATTCTTTCCATTATTACCTTTGTGTATGGTGGGAACATGAAGGATGGCTGGTGTAAGAATAAACCAGGAGATTGTTGCTAATGGAGGGAAGCCAGGGAAACGTTCCAGCTATGAATATTAGTCCATGGCTTTTTGAGTTCAGTCATTCCCCAGCCAGGTAAAGTATTTCCCTTTCTCTGCTCTTTCTTGTTTTCTCTCCTGTAGTTTTACTCCCTGTTGGCTATCTGTATCACAAGACTTTAAGAGCCAGATCGTATTCCACCTATTAGTTTCTTACAAGTGATCCTATTCCACTCTGCTCAAATCCCTGAATAACGATATAAAAGGTAGGTGGATCCTCCTTTTATAGGTGGATTCCCTACAGCTCCTTTGTGACTTAGTCCTAAAGCTAAAATGATTCTGTGTTACAAGGAGGTGCTTTAACCGTTTTTCAGGGACTCGGTGCAAGATAGGATCACACTTGGGTACCTAATGGGTGGAGCAGGGTCTGGCCCTCAGTAGTTTAATGTTGATTCTTTACTCTTCTTGGCATCTCACAATTAAATGGATGCCTCTGTGCAGTGGGAAATGAAATTTCTTTTTCTCGTGTTTAAAATGCTTTGTAGCCTGTA
The DNA here is from genome assembly GCF_001723915.1 of Gavialis gangeticus. Taxonomy (NCBI): domain Eukaryota; kingdom Metazoa; phylum Chordata; order Crocodylia; family Gavialidae; genus Gavialis; species Gavialis gangeticus. The sequence continues at coordinate 28,402,653 of NW_017728994.1, read as the reverse complement.
ATGGTCACTCATAGCTATTGTTTGTCCAGCAAAGACTCTACGGCCAGGTGCAGGCATTATACCAGTAAGTGTAAGCTATCAGAAACTGGGCTATACCCATAACTGAACAGAAGTTCAGTGCACACAGACTGGGTTCTGCCATTTTTAAACCAATCTAAGATTTCCACTCCCCTCGCCCAAAGGGCAAATGTGTGTTCTGTTTGCTACTGATCTTAAACTACAATGCTTAGGGAAAACCGTGCAACTTGGACTGATTCCACTATGGGCTTTTTGAATGTCTGTACCTAGCCGTGTTCAGATTCTTAAAGAGAATTAGGAGTATAATGATGCAGATAGCTTCGAAAGGTCCTATGAAGTTCCTTATTCTCTCTCTCTGATTCCAGTAGGAAGTAGGTACCTAGGTGTTTCTAAACTCCTAGCTGTTGCTGTTTTCAGAATGGGAGGTGGGAAAGGGAGCAGAGGGAGTTTGGTCTGGGTTTTTTTCAGCCTATGCTAGAAGGTGGGGCAGGTGGATTGGAGCCACTATAACCCAAGGAGATCCAGAGCAGTTCAGTTATTTGAACTAAAAAAAGAATCCCTTTCCTATTTGGAGAAAATTCTTGTGGCCTCTTTTTTTTTTTTTTTTGAATGTGTCCCAGCCCCACCATGTGTGAGGCCAAGAGAAGTAGGTGTAGTTGGGAAAAGTGTCCTTGGTATTTCTGATGGTTTCATCTCTCTCACTTTCCATGCCTCTGGAAGCCATTTGCTCTATACATATTGTGGGTTTTGCATATATATTTGGTGTCTCCAAAAACAGCGTAGCTAAATGAGGCTGTGCATATGTACCCAGCGAGTTCAAATGCAGTTGGTCTGTGCCTGGTCTCTGCAAGGTCCCTTACACTGCCCACCATCTTTGAAAATGTGGGTGCTTCTAATGGGCTTCTTATGAGAAAAATGGGAAGTGAGTGCTCCCACCTCTTTCTTTACAGGGAAACTGGTCATTCTGTCTCTGGTAGGAAAGGGGGAAGGTGCCAAAAATCTATACACTTGTTATGTTATGTTTATTGCTATAGTATCTGCACACTTTCCAATAGTGTATGAAACAATGGGTCTAATGCCTCTCACAAGTGGCTTCCTTCCCAGGGGGAGGATTGTATAGTGGAGTTTGGTCTGACCTTTTTAAAATCATGTTTAGTTATGTATTCATAGTAGGTGAGGCATAGGTCAAAGAAGTATGCTTTGCACGTGGACTGAAAGGAGCTGAAATTTGTGATGGGCCCTTTGTTTTGTGGTTCCAGTTCATTCAGAGTCTTGGATTAGGCCCTGAAAAATGTCATTGTACAGAAATGAGCTGTATCTTCCTGTGGGAAGTTCTGTTGTATCTGGTCTTCAACCCAGAGCTGTAGTTGATCTTTTAGGTATCTTGTATTCAGGCTATTGAGTGCCTTGATGATAATGCCAGGGACCAAAAACTTGGTTGGATATTTCATGGGAAACTGGGGTAGCTTTCAGAGGACAAATATGATGTTCGCATGTTAACCTGTGTGGCAGAGGCAAGGCATTATGGTGTTCTGCGCTTGCTGAAATCTTTTAAGTCCTGAGGCTTCATATACAGGTGTGTTACATTGCTCTAGTCCTGTTGAGATGACAAAGATGTGAACACTTGAGGCTTCATCATGGTTAACTAGGGCTGGGACAGTTTCCTAGCCAAACAGAGATGGTAGAAAGCCGTATTTGTTGATGCTGCTATGTGAGAGCTCAGCATCAGTGAGGAATTCCAATCCGTCTCGCTTCTTGCTGCCTGGTTCTGGCCGGTGCCAAGACACTGGTCCCACAAAAGGTACAGGTGTTAGATGGCTGGAGTCTGATTTCTGTGTGCCCCA
>NW_017728994.1:28397160-28400489 GCF_001723915.1 Gavialis gangeticus | reverse complement strand
CCCCCCCCCCCCCCCAATTCCTTTGGTTGTTTCTCCCAGTCTGGACTGTGATTTGAAGTGGTGGATAGTGCTGTGGGATGAGCTGAGCAGAGTAAAGGGGTCTTTAGGTTCCAGGCAGGAGGTCTAGATCTCTTTTGGAGCCATATCCTGGTGGACTGCTAAGAAGGAACACAGCTGGAGCAATAAATATGACATTCACTTGTAATGATAATGACATAAATAATGGGCCCAGTAGATGGGGACATATATCAATGATCTCAGTCATCTCCTTCCTTTGGGCAACCTCAGAATATAGCTGTTGGGAAGTCCTTCTGTTCCAAATTACTTCTGCAAAGTACTGAAAGGTTTCTTTCTACCACCTTCTTTATCAGCATGTGTGAGGCCACCTGAGTGTAACAATCACTGGGTTCAGTAAATACAGGCATACAATTAATAAAAATAATTCACAATGAACTTTATTGTGGAGTAGTAGGCAACCTCTGCAGACCTTTTGTCTAGTTCTAACTAGCTATTACCTGAGAGACATCTCTCACTTCTTCTAAATTAAGGAGTGTCTATAATTTATAACTGCGCTGCACTGAAGAAGCTTTAGTGAGGGTTATGTGCAATATAGTGTCTTGCGCATATACATATGCGAGTGCTGATCACCAGTTGGAAACAGCCAGGATGCCAACACCATTATAAAGCTTCCATCTTGTTCTCTAAAACCTGTTTTAATTTTTGTGAGTCTTTAGCTGTTAATAGTTGCAGAGAACAGTGAAAGGATTGTAACCAATGTAGGGAGCCTGGGACAGCAGCAGTGAGGTACTAGATGCCCAGTGATGATGACAACAACGATGACGATATAAGATCAACAAAGTGGTTATTTCATTGCTTATATGAGCAGGAGGATCTACCACAGATCTGCTGCGTTTATGAGCATCATCTCATTTGGGTACCACAAATGGGTGTCATTTAGATGAGTTTCTCTCGCTCCTCAAGGAAGGAGCTGAACCCAGTGGAGTCCGTGGGCACATTCAGGTCTTGCCAAAAGGAACCAGAATTTTAGGGGGAGGGATTACAGTCATATTTTGCTTGGTCAGCAGTGGTGATGCCTCGGGGCAGGATCTATTTTGTGTCTGGAGCTTGGAAGATTACTATCATCTTCTCCTGTCCCCCTTTCCCCTGCTTCCCTCTTGGTCCCCGGAGGCTGATATAAAAAAAATATAGATGAATTAAAGCAAAGCCTGTTGCGTTTGATGCAGGGATCACTGTGTGAAATTTTGTTATGCAGGAGGTTAGACTTAAGGCTGTACAGCTTCTGAGTGGTCAGGAGCCACACCGCCATGGGCCCACTAGGCCACATGCCATGAGGCACCCCCTTCCCTGGGCTCCCCTGCAGGGTGCCCTGCCCTGTCCCCCAGGGGTAGGGGCAGGAAGCTTAAGGCAGAGGACGGGGGAGCCCATAGACCCTGGGGGAGACAGCAGCCAGAGAAGAGTGAAGAAGTAGTGCTTTTATGCACTTATTCCCACATTAGCTAGTACGTATTTAAACACACATAGATTCAGAGCAGTTCCATGACATTGTGAATGGAAAGTCAGTCTTATAGCGCGAAGCTAACTTCAGTTTTAACTATGGAGACACTAACCCCTGGAGTATAATGCAATTTCCTTTCTATAGCCTTGGACCTAGATGTATTTGACTCAGAAGTAAAGACTTCCCCTACAAATGGGACACAGTAAAGTATGTTCCAACTGTGCCATACAGGCTAAGTGTTTGTATGTTTCATTTATTAAAAGAAGCACTTGCACAAGAAAACAAAGCCACTTGTGTGCGCTGATCATGATTTAAAGACGCCTAGAGCATCTGTTTTTGTTATAGGAGCTGTAGTAAATCCAAGTGCCTTGCCACCTGCAATCAATCACAGCTGATTAAAACAATCCCCACCCTTCAGATTAGGGCTATTAGAGTAATAACAAAAATTTGCTGGCATATAGAGGGCACCTGTATTTCAGCTCAATTAACTGGCTCATCATCTGAATTGCAGCACGAATAGTAGGAGGCGGTCAAGTGCTCGGAGTGCACTGATCAGTAGATTCATTAACTGGTAGAAGTGCAGTAAAGACTCAACCTTTTTGTACGCACAGTGGGTAGCGTAAGTATAACTAAATGGGGAACTATCATGGTGCCTGAGCTTGTAGGAGAAATTGCCTTCTGTTGAGTGTTGTTTGAGAAATTGTGAGACTCTGCAGTTAGATTCTAATTGCGCACTAGGGGGCAGAGACAAAGCTGTTCTGACACATTTAAATTTGACATTTCCACACTTCCAACTGCTCAGATTTTATGCTACTGTAGCACTTTACTGATGTTCCCTTATTTTTTAAGGCAACAACTTTTTATTTTGTTAATTGGAAGCCTTCTAAAAGTAGTATTCTCATGTCAGGAAGGCTTAAATTCTCTATGTGCCACCTTCACAATGAGAGAGACCCCCCCAGGTTCTCTATCTGCAGCAAAAGTACCATTGTTATGATTTTCTTGTGAATGTAGGAAACATGAATTATAGTTAACTTAAATTACTTGGCCAAGACTGCCCCATATTTTAGTGGTAAAATCTGGAGTGGAACCCTAAAAATTTGGCTTGTCATCCTCTGCTTTATATAATACTGCTTCCTTGTTTTACCTTTTGGAACGCTGTTGCACCCACCTGTCCTCTTGTATGCTTCATTCTGGGCAGTGCCAGCAACTCGAGGATTAAAGATTGGCCCCGTCTCTGTCGGCCAGCTTCGTGCAGGTAACTAACAGTAGAAGTAGGTTTAGGAAAGTTGGTTGCAAGGTAATTGCTGTAGCCCTGGTACACCCATGGGTGTGCCCTGATCCCAATCACAAGGGAGTGTTGAGAGGTGAGGGTGCTGTGGGAGAGGTCACTACCACTGACGTGTGGCTCCCTCCTGTCTCTCTAGAATTAGATTCCAGGGAAGCTCTTAACTATTTACAGAATTTATTAACATATTATATACATAAATATAAAATTAAATATAATTTATTTTTATATACACACATACGAGACATAACCAATAACCAGTGTCAAACCTTAACTGATCATTGGGGGGAGAGTCGCACCCAACCATAACAGAGAAAACAATATACCCACAAAATTAAAATCAGAAATTACTTTGTTCTATGATAACACCATTTACCCATCATAACCAAATCGTCATCAATACAATACAACATCTCAGTTACAAAATATAAGGTGCAGACACAAACATTCTTAATAACATCTACTCCTTAATATATCCCTGACCCATGGCAAGAGAGAGTCTTCCCAGTTGGGTCCCTGAACTCCTAC
>NW_017728994.1:28367453-28392160 GCF_001723915.1 Gavialis gangeticus | reverse complement strand
TTGGGGGGGTGGGGAGGGTCCAGGAAGCACCATGGGCCCCTCCCCTTAGGCCCTTGCCTGGGCAGGGGACTGCTCATCCAGCCTCTCTTTCTGGGTCGCCTGTCCCAAACGACCTTCCCCAGTGAGACCCGAGGGCCAATGACTTGCGCTTCCTCGGGTGGTCAGGGCGCAGCTCAATGGCTCTCCTCCACACTGCTGCTGAAGCACCTCTCCAGGCCTCCCTGCGCTGCCAGGCTTCTCCCACCCTGTGCCCTGCTCTGGGCACTGAAGGCTCTCTTCCTCTTGGCTGCTGTCTTGCTGCTGCTGCTGGCTCCTGGGTGCCAGGCCTCATGCCACAGCACCACTATTTCCTCGTGCCCTGGCTTTGGCACCGAGGGCTCTTTTAGCAAAGGCCAGGCCCTTCTGGCTCCAGCTGTCTGGCTTCATGCTGGCTGGCTAACCCAAGCAGCCTCTGCTGCTTCCTGGCTCCGCTCTCTTGCGCGCCGCTCGTGCACTTCCCTGCCTGGCTGCCTGCCGGAGTTACAGGCCTGAGCCTCCCTGCTGCATCCCCCAAGGCCCAGGCCTGTGCACCACCCTGCGCACCGTGGGACCAGCCAGCCCTTCGGGGTTGCAGGCTTGAGCCACCACTCACGGCTCCCAGAGCCCTAGCTCTGCACGCTGAAATGTGCACTGTGACACCTGGCCACCCGCTGGGGCTGCAGGCTCGAACTGCCACTTGCAACTCCCAAGGCCTGGACTCTGCGTACCGAACTGCGCACCGTGATGGGCATGAGTGGTCTCACACCGCTCCCAGGGCCAGGTCTCTGTGCACCATCCCTGGGCACCATCCACAGCTTGAGTGGTCTCGCGCCGCTCCCAAGGCTGCTTCTCCAGTAGCAGATTCAGAAGCCTTGGGCCTGTTGCCCACTGGGGAAGAGATCCCCAGCTTTTCTCACTCCACTCTTCTTAAGTCCCTCGCTGCATCTCCCGCCGGTGTGCGGCATGCTGCTCTTTATATAGTCTCCAGGGCTCCGCCCCCGAAGTCTTCTGGACCTGACAGTGTTGTCGTCTACATTCATGTCTGTGAAGCTCCTCTCCACATCCCTCAGGAAAGGGGCGTGGCTTCACTCCTCTTGCTGCCTCCTGATTGGTGGATGGGCTCCACCGATCAAACAGCAGACTCTGGAGCCTGGGCCTGAACCCAAGCTCTGAAAGGTAAGTCTGCTACATTGCAATGGATCTAAAGTGGTTTGAGTGGTAGGCAGTTCTTCTGGGAAGTGTTTTATGGTGCATCCAGCTTTCCATTGATGCATGTTTGTCACTGGGACCCAGATTCTGCAGGTCATGCTGTGGTCAGAATAAGCATTTTTTTCTGGAGAGGTTCTGCTGACCAGGTACTTGGAAAATAGCTCTTCCTATTTTATGGAAACAGAATTGGTTGTAGATGCCTCATACTCTTGCTTTGTGTCACTTTGGTATCACGCTCTTACGAGTGAGATGCCCTCTATAGTTTCAGGAGCCTTGACCTTTCCCTGCAGGGGCACATGCTAGTGACCAGGTGCGGGGCTATGGGCAGCTATTGATGTCTATCTACAGTGCCTTTTCCAGGGATAAAGGATTATCAAAATGCCAGAAGTGTCTGAGTTACTTTCTTCTTTATACTCTAGATGCCTTCTAAATCTAATGCTGCTTTCCCCATTAATGTTGCTTCTGTTTTGCTTTTTTTTCTGGGGTTTTTTGGTCACGTGCTGTATTATAGGTGCAATTGGTAATGCCATTTACTAATGCAGCCCAATTTTTCCCATTATGAGTCCCTTTTTTTCAGTTGCTCATAACTTTTCCCACACTTCATCTGTTCCAGATGAAATATTTTATACTGTTTGGCTGACAGCTTTTGGCAAACTTTAGCCAAAATGGTTCCAGTGTTTAAGAACAAGATCAATAAAAATCTTGGTGTTTACAATGGAGTTTGGCAGCCTTGGAGCAGATTAATAGAGCTTGGTCTCAGGGCACTGACTTCCTGTACCACGGCCTGGCATTCCAGAACATGGATTGCCTTCGCTTTCCTGGTTCTGCAGGCCTCATGCAATCTCTTCACCGGTCAGATCTGACCCATAGACTGCAGGGGCGCTTGTACACATGACGCCTTTACCGTGTACGCGGGGGGAAAAATGTCACTTTGTATGGTATAATGGTGTCACACTGTACACGTGCAAGAGTTTGGGGGTTTTAAATGAGTTTGTGTCATTGGAAACTGAACTACATCCTGATGTATCAAATCACAATGAAGCAGCTGTCAGCTTGCCCCCCCTGGCTGTGGGAGTGGCAACCAGGCTCCAGAAAAAAAAGGATCAGGGCCCCTGCCGTTTGCCTTCAGCAGGCTCCTCCAGTTGGCAGGATGCATGGGGCCACCCGAGAACAGTCTGGCTTGCCTATGGGGCAGCATAGGAGGGCAGCTGAGTTTGCTGGTGGTGGGGACGATGCACTGGGGACTGGAAGCTCGGGTGGGCTGCTAGCTGGCTGGGTGCTGCTTGGAGGCACCTGATCCAACACTTCCCTGAGCCTGCCTGGGCTTCCACTGCCCTATGCACCATCCCTGCCACCTTCTCCACCTGCCAGCAAACCCAGTCACCCTCCTGCCGCATTCCCATGCTGCCCCCGGGGCAAGCCAGCCCACTTCCGGGGGGGCCCCCAGCTGTCCTGCCGGCTATAGGAGCCTGCTGAAGGCAGAAGCGGCAAGGGACCTGATCTGTTTCTTGTTTGGTTTTTTTGTGGGGGGGGGTTTGGCGGAGTCTGCCCACCTCTCCTGCAGTTGGTGGGTGAGCTGTCGGTGGGCTGAGCAGCCCCTGAGCTGCGGAGGGCCCCGGTCCTTCCTCTCATAGTAGCAGTGCCCCCCAGGGCTGCCCGGAAGGGCTGCTAGCAGGCCAGGTGCTGTCCCAGTTTGGAGGGCAGCACCCGGCCCAATCTAACTGTTCCCCGAGCCCACCCACTGGAAGCCTGCTGGGCACTGCTCCCTGGGTGGGCTCGGGGAACAGTTGGATCGGGCTGGGTGCTGCCCTCCAAACTGGGACAGCACCTGGCCTGCTAGCAGCCCTCCTGGGTGGCCCTGGCGGGTGCTGGTACCATGGAGGCAAGGACCAGGGCCCTCTGCAGCTCAGGGGCTGCTTGGCCTGCCGACACCTTGTGTGCTTGCTGCAGGCAGTCTCCAGCTCCAGCCAAAAAGAAAAAGAAAAAAGAAAGGATCAGGCCCCTTGCCTTAACGTGACAGAAAAATTGAAATGATGGGGCTTCAATTTAAAAACCCACTGTTTCAATTTAGGAGGCATAGAATAAAGCTCTGAGGACTAAACCCCCATCGCATATACAAGTATCCTACATTGCCAGGTCCTGGTTTACCATTTTAAATTCTGACAAGTTTTTCTCTGTTTTTACCCCCAGCTTTGGAGCAGGGATTGGCACTTCGGAAGGGTGGGGTAGGCACTTTGTTTTAGGGATGTGGCTTTTTCCACTCTGCTGAAAATATGTCCAAATTCAGCCAAAGTATTAAAAAAAAAAAAAAAAAAAAAAAAAAAATCAGGTGCAAATAGTGATCAGCAGAGACTTAGATGTTTTCATACTAGGTTCTTGAAGATGCTGTCCCTGCTCTGCAGACTCTAGCCTGGGCTTGGGCAGGACTTCCCCCGTCAGCTGCAGTCAGGTGCTAGGTTTTGTTGTCTGAATGAAGGACAGAGAGCCTGTCCCCCTTGTGTTTTTTTTTTTTTTTACTGGCTGTACCTGCCAGTCCCAGGTGGTGAAGAGGAGGAATCTGTCTGTTAAATGCAGACTGAACATGCATTAGGCTTGTAGGGTGGAGGAGAGCAGGGGGGTGACTGGGATTGAGTACTGGTGGAGCGAAAAGGGAAACTGGGATGGAGAATTGGCGAGGAAGGGGAAGAATGAGGTTGGGTGGGCAAGGGAAGTGGGAGCCAGTATACCAGAAGTGGACTGAGCTCAGAGGAAGAGCCAGGGGGAAACGACTAAGGTTGAAAACCCAGTGCAGCAGGAATAGTAGTGATCAAGCAGGGAGACAGATCTGATGAGTAGTTGGGATATGATAAGAACTGGAACTGGTTGGCTAGAGAGGCAGGGGCATGGAGCTGAGGGGGGAAAAAAAGAGCCCAGGAAGGAAAATTTGTAACTAGGATCTAATGCAGAGGGAAGTCAGAAGACCCTGTAGGGTTGGGGGGAGAAACTGATTTGATGAGGGTCCAGGCATGGGGGGAACTGGGAGACTGGAATCGGAGTATAGAGAACTGGGTGGGTGAGACTAGGCCTTGTCAGCCAAGGAGAATGAGACTGGAGCAAGATGCCTGAGGAGTAGAGAATGGGCCTATTGGGAGAGGAGAATGGGATTGCAAGGAGAAGCCTAGGGTCAGGAAAAGATAAGGCTGGGACACACTGGGAAGGTAGGGACAGAACAGAAGGCATCAACCTTGGAGAGAGGGGAAAAGGCAGAAGACTCTGCCCACTTCCTGCTAACAAGAGCTTGGACTAGATCCCAAGATCCCTGAGTTTTACCACTCTGCTGGCAGCAGGTGTCTGTGAAACCCAGAAACATCCCTATCCCTAGTGCTGATCTGTGCAGTGTGACAACCTGCTGCTGCTGCTTACAGATGTCTGTGCAGCAGACCTACAGGGTTCAGCTCAGTGTAGAAGATCCTGCAGGGGTGTCAGTGTATCATCACAAGACTTCTTGTTGCCTTTTAAAAATAAATCTAAGAAATTCCTTGTGCAGAATGATCTAGGAGACCATTTGGGGTGGAAAGACTAACCTTGTTAAAATACCAGAATGAAGATTGCCTGTGCAACCTTTTTTGCCGTGTACATATGTGAATGCAATAGTCTCAATTACACGATCACATGAGCCTGCTCTGGGGATCAGTCAGGGCTGTATAGGCTTCTATCTACCTTGCCTCATTTGTTGCAGAAGCTGGGAGCTGCATCATGAAGCAAGCTGTGGATTGTGGTAAGAGAAGGAAGGGGCTTGTGGAAAAGCCAGTTGAATATTGTCGCATCTTGCTTTTGTCACAGAGCACCTGTGTGGTGCTGGGCAAGTCACTTAAACCAGTCCTTCTCCCAGTTGGTCACTGATGGAGGGTTCCTTGTTCCCTGCCTGCCTGAAACCCTTATAAAAATTACCCCCCTGCCTGACTGAAAGCCTTGTGTGGTTTGATGTCAGAAGTGCTGAGCACTTGCAATCAATGGGAGCTGGGCTTGAATATTGGAATGGGCTGTTGTGTTAAGTGCTCTGAAAAACTGGGTGCAGGTATCTCTAACTGAACACCTGAAATCAGTGAGTACTTGTGACCTGACCAGGTCTAAGTTCTCCACCTGTAAGATGGTGATAATACCCCTTCATCTCCCTGGGGCCTTTTATGTTTGTGAAGCCTTTGCAGGCCCCAGTGATTAATACCATTGAAAAGGTAAATGTCAGCTTTGTCCTTACAACAGGGCATGCCTAGTGTGCAGTACATCAAGCAGGGGACACCTGTTGAGTGAGAACAGAAAATAAAGGATTAAGCAAATAGTTTCTTTGCTGGGCTGGGGACCTTGTGGGTGTGGAGTGGGTGGCATGTGGCATATAATCATGGAACCTGAGAGGTTAGCAGAATTCATATGAATAAGTGGGCAGAGTTAAGGTTGCCAGCAGCTTTAATCCTGGTATTTCTAAACATTTGTGTGCTTGGTACTGTAACCTAAAGGTTGTTTTAATGTTCTTTTTGTATATATTATTTTTATAGGCACAACCATGGTTTTACACTGTCTTTACCAGTGTCATAAAGGACACTTAAACTGCAAATGATTTCTGGCCACAAATTCCCATTCTGTTCCAGTGTACTACACTTTTAATTGCCACAAGTATTTCCCATTGGAAATAACCACCTATTGATCTTCTTTTCTTTTCTCTTCTTCTTTTGTTTCCTTTTAAATAAAATCTCTAATATGCCAGCTTCCATTAACACAAAGGCTTGGGTGTTTGATAGACGTGGTCCCCAATACTATACTTCATGATGATGTTATTGATTTTATTAAGGGGTATGTGGTTACCTATACCACTTCCTTTAGGAAAACTACTCCAGGGCTCTTTATTACTGCATCCAAATGCTATAGGATAACTCCTGTGTCAGTGGTGGGGGTTATTAAGGTAGTGGCTACTGTCTTAGTGCAGGGTCCCTTCAGCCCAAATGACTGAGAAAAGCATAAGGCAGCTGAATAAGCCAGCTGCCTCTAGTGCCCTGAGAACCCAGTCAGTGGCATGAGTTCTTGTTGTTTAACGGGGTTCAACGAGTGGTGGCTTTCAACCACTAGCCAGTTAGTGAGTGCCTATAGAAATGTGCAGCTGCCTTGATGGGTTACATGCAAATCATATGCATCTTTCATGAATGACAGCTGATAAGTTATGGAAAACATATGTGGTAACTTCTTCTGCACTTTACCCTATGACATGTTACAGAGGGTGGTGCAGTCTGCCACTGCAAGTGGGTCAAGGTGATAAAAATTTCCGGGAGGGAGAAGATGCTTGATGCAGGCCTGAGGAGCTAGGAATTAGAGTGCTGTGATGAATCTGAGCAAAGGAGTCCATCTGTCTGGACTGATGGGCAACTGAGGAATACCAGTGTGCAAGTGAATAGCTGGGAATAATTCCCAGTGATACCTTGTGAACCAGCAGTTTATATATTTTATTCCCTCTAGCAAAGCCCCATGAAACGAGATAAAGATTTGGGGCCCTTTAGCTGGGAAGAAAGGAAGGGTGGTCCCTGCTCCCAGAAGCTATCTGCAATTCTGCTGATTGCCACAAACTCCAGTGGGAGCTCTGATCTAGTGGATGGAGTCACGGTGAGAGAGTCCAGAGACCTGGGTTTTTCTTAGCTGTACTATGAAGTTGCTAAGTCCTTCTCTATTCCCTCCTTGATCCTTGGGCTCTTTCTAAAAGAACAGAATGAAATACTATGACTGAATTGGATCAAGTGGAGGGAACAATTCCTTATTATAGTGAGAGGCCACAGTGACCTAATAGGACGCTTCCATCTCTGACTTCTCTGGATGTCATGATTGTATGTTACCTCCCAGCAGGAGGCAGCATTTGGAATGAACAGCAGTCTACACGTGTTAAAGGGGCTGGAAAAGAAGGCCGTCCCAGGAGCAAATGAGCTGTTACTCGGACTTCTGTGATGAAACCTTCCTCTGTGGAGGCCAGACAATCTCAGCATTTATACATGAGTGGCGTTCAGTTACAGTGCTCTGGTAACATCTGGAAGCTGTTTAAATTGGCCATACGAGCCATAAGTGAAACAGATGCATATCCTTGAGCAGGCTTTTGTCATTTATGTTGGAGCAAGAGAAGGCTGCAGCTGGCTTGAAAATCGGGGAGCTTGTCCTCATCCAGATGGAGTTAAGTGCCAGGAGCGAAACGAAGAACCAGAACATTACAGGATGCCTGTTAATGAAGACCAACTTCTCATGGGCATGTAGGGCATAAATAAGATGGATGTATGCAGTGACATTTAACTCTTGAGCTGCTTTACCTCTTGCCAGCTCCCTGCTCTGTTATTTTGAGTCAAAGCCAATAGATTGTAGCTTCCTCAGCCTCCAAATACAGGCTTATTTGAGATCACACGGGCTTCTGTTGCTCTAAAGTCAAATTGTCGCTCGCTCTCATTGAATAAGATACTGCATGGCCGGGAGTTCTGCTGATTTTAGTACTTGGCATGAGGAAGCGGGGGCAGAATCATACTTAAAAGCATTACTTAGTAGTGATGTGTAGTGTAGCAGAGGGCTTCACATGGAACTGGAAAGAGTAGGACTCCTGGATTTTTATTATTTTTTCCCTGTTGTACAACTTTTGGACAAGTCACTTAAAGTGTCCACTGTCTCTGCTTATTGACTTTTAAATACATCTGATGCTGGTTGCCTCTTGCAGGGAGTTGTGAGGAGACCTGGATCTGAAAAGCCTCTGAAACTCAAGTCAGAGTGTGATTTGTGTTGGATCTAATCTGTGCTTGTTGGACTGAATGACGCCATGCCTCTAAATGACGCCATGCCACTAAATCTCTTGTTGATCTTGGGTGAAAGGCCCTCATACAGACCCCAAATGGATGGCCTCCTATCCTTTGCCATGCTTTGTTCAGAAAGAAAGAGCTGTCTGGAGCGTGTGTTGCTGTAATTTAGCATATCATTCCTTGGTAGGAGTTTGCCTCTCACAGCTGCTCAGCAGGGTCTCAGCAGGCCACTTCCTGCTAATACAGAACTCTGCAAAAAAGATTGTGGAAGAGCTGTTAAAGGTACAGGAGCACTTAAGGACAGGGAGGGTGGTGGTGTGGTTAGACTGGAGGCCTGGTGGTGCATGAACTAATTGATTAATAGAACTTAAGGGTAATAGGGGCCATAGCATCTTCTCATCTGACATCCTATATAATGCACCTCATTACATTTGGTTTTATAAATGCTGAGAGGCAGAGAATCCACTGCTTCTTTGGTAACTTGTTCAAATGCCTAACTATCATCTCTTTTAGAAATCTTGGCTTTATTTCCCACTGAAGCTTGTCTGACTCTGTCTTCTAGCCATTGGTTCTTGCTGTGCCCTTCTCTACTGTCTTACAGAGCCCTTTAGCTCCTTATAGCTTCTTGCTGTGAAGGTCCTTGCGCCCTGGCATGAAGTGGTCTCTCCATTTGCTTTTTGATTGGGTAAGATGGACCTTTACATCTTTTGCTGAGGCATGTTCTCCAGCCCTCGCATCCTTCCTGGGTTCTGTTTCTGGCTCTTCCACTGATTCACTTTGCGCTCCTGATGACTCGCTTCACCTGCTTCTCCGTTAAGGCTGGTGTAGCTCCCTAGAGAGTGTAGGAATGAATGGATCCCTGGAATCTCTGGATGGTGTTAGAGGCATGTGCTCAGCCTTACTACGGGGCAGATATTATGTAGGTGGTCCCCAAAAGGATGTATCATCTGCCATGACCAACAGGCTTATGCCTAGAGCAGCAGCTGCCTATGAACGTGAGGCAAGGTATGTAGTTTTCTTGCCAAATAGTTACCTTAAGTCTCCTGAAGCTGTGATTTGTATTGCTGCAGGGTGCCAAATGCCCAGTGAAATGAGTGAGTGGGGCAGCCAGGCAGGATAGGACTGTGTTGACTCTTGCATGACGTATATCCATCAGATGCTGGGTTGCCTGACAGGTGCGTGGTCAGGCATTCTGTAATTCAAAGCCAGTGGGCTGGCAGCTTTGGTCCCAATGTAAATGACTAGTTTCCATCTTGGTTTCAAGAGGCCGGTAATGGCCCCAGGTCTTATGTATCCAAATAGTCCCACGGAACTGCTGTGCCGGAAGTCACTCCTGAGTGTTAGTGTTTGTGATGGAGGACATCGCTAGTGATGTGGAGGTCCAGCTGCTCCCAGCTATGCCACCACTGTGTGACCATACTACCCTGGTACAGCCAATTTCAAGTTTTTGTCTGTGCTGATGAATCCTTTTGCCTTATGCAGTTACTACCTCAATGTGGCTGTGGGTGAGGCCCTTTCCTTTGTAGCAGGTAGTCATGCTCCTAAATAAATATGTTCTGGAGAGGAAGAATTTGCTGAATGAATAGGACAACAGATGGGAATTTTGGGGTGCGAGTGCTCTCCCTTGCTCTGCTATGATCTGAGAGAGTCCCTTTTCTTTCTATGACGGTGTTCTCTTCTTACACTGTCAAACACACTCATCAGAGGAGGAACTGTTACCTCTGCCCAGGAGGGCTCTGATTTTGGATGGTGTCTTTAGGCATAATAACTATAGCACAAAAGTCAAACTATTCCTGGTTATTCCTGTGCTCCACTGACTGAGGCTGCTGTTGGAGATATGTTCAGTGCTTTTTCTCTGCATCAGACTGTCCTGATCGAAAAGAGGGAAACCTAGGCTTTCTAAGATGGCTACTGCCAAATCAAAAAAAAAACTTTAGAGATGCCTGTATGTAATCCAGCCTCATGCTGAGAAGTGGGATAAGCAGCAGCCCTTGGCTTACAATTGGAAGTAAACATGATCCCAGAAATGGGAATTCTTTTTAAACTTACAGGTGAAAAAAAACACTTTCTCCTCTAATAGTGACATTCCCTTTGACTCAGTTATGGGAAAGCAGGGAGGGTGTGGAGGAGCAGGGAAACGATGCAAAGTTGGAGGACGATTGCTGTTCTCTGACCCTTTCTAATTTGTCCCCCAAGCAGTGTTGAGGCTAACTGCAATGTCTTGATGTTGCTGGCTGGCTATATAATTATAACATCTTGTTTACTGATGGGGAAGGTGAGTGCTTCATTTTGAGAAGTTGTTTATAGTTCCTGAACACCTGTAGCATGGCGGTCTTGCCTGCGACGGCCTGCTGTATTCTTTGCAAAAGCGTGACACGTTCCACTGCTGGAGACCTGTTAGGGGTTGGGAATTTTCCACGCTTGGTCTCCTGTGAAGGGAGAACTTTTGGGAAGCTTGAGAGAGCACCCTGCATTGTTATGGGGTTTGGAGGGGTTAGCGTGAATAGAAGCACATATACCCTGGCATAACAGAACCAGCTATGATTTTAATGTTGAAAGGTTAAAAACCTCAGCAAGTGCATGAGCAACGAGACTGGCAGTAATGCTGGCTTAGTCCTGTTGTACAGATGTAGCATTTCCTCTTTGCTTCTCTTTCTAAATGCGTAGCTTAATACTCTACTGGCTTATGTCATGAAATGAATGCACCAAATTACTCTGCTGGGACCTTTAATCCTGGCATTTCTGCTTATAGCAATTTCACAGCCCTGATGCCTGATCCTGTCCGGTGCTGAGCACTTTCCGCTTGTGTTGAGTTTCGGGGGGAGCTGAAGGCATTTGTCAGCTTGCAGGATGGGACGCTTCAGGCATGTAGTTCCTTAAATCTGATACTGGCAGGGGGAGGGGATGTCTCGAGTCCACACAGGGTTTGCTGCTGCCGGGGTTCTTTGGCTCCATATCATGCCCCCTCCCACCCCCATGTGATGCCGCTGCCGCCCTGGCCGATTAATCTCCTTGTGATCTCTTCATTGTTGCAATTTTGGCAGCCAAAATTCTCCACCCAGGCCTGAGAATTTAACTTCAGCACATTTGCATGACTGATCTGATTTGTCTCGCTTCTATGACGACATTGTTTCTATGGAAAATTAATGGATTCTCACGTTATATTTTTAATGGCCAGAGCCCCCTTTCTTCATCCACGGGCTCTTAGATGGGAAGGTTTGTAAACGGCTCAAACGGTCTCTCCTCTGTACGTAACTCCTGTTTTGTTTTCTGTACGGTATCCATTAATAACAACAACAATAATAATAAAAAAAATTCCCCAGGCATGCAAGAGTATGGTGCCTGTGGGTAAGTCGCAATGAATAGAATGACCCTATTTCTGCTCTCGGTGGCTGGCCTGCGACTGGATGTAATGTACCATGAGCTATCCCTGGGGTAGCAAGGGTTTTAAGCTCTCAGCTTGCCACGTTTTGCTCCATTTACAGGCCCATGTTCACATCTCTTTTACTGAGGCTTCAGCCCACTAAAGCATTGGTTTTCAGACCAGTTTCTAAGCAGGTTGTCATATTGCAGTCTGTTTCCTGCACCAGCAGTAATGTGAGAGAAGAGCTTTTAGGCACCACCATGCGCTGGGATTCTCTGCTGCAGAATCACAGGGGTTGATCCTGGCTGAATAGCCAGTAGAAGAAGTGCTGTTTCCTCAGGGTCATTCATAAATGGCTCTAGTGACTGTTTGTTCCCTTATTTCTTCAAATGTCCAAATGCCCCTTGTGGGCAGCTACTAAGAAATCTCTAGCTACCTGGAATAATGTAGAGAAGCTCATGGAAGTGGAACTCCAGAGCTCTGGTTCGGGTGGCTCGTTGGTCCCCATGTGTAGGGTGGCCATGATGCCTCTTCCTGGGGCACGGTGACCAGGAAGTGTGCAGCTCTGCTCCACAGAGGTCTGGGGAAGTGACCCTTCTCTCGCACAGCGCTATCCACTATTAACGCTTCAGGTAGTTCACAAGACCTGCTGCGGTGTACGCTTGCCAACCACAATTTTGTGAGGGTTCCAGATAGTCGATGCACAATGGGAGGTGCATGGAAGGGGCTGCACACTGCATTTTCTGTATATTGGGTCCTTTTAAAGGAGTCTGACTTTGGATATCCAAAACCATGAGTCCCTTTGAAAAAAATATTGGCTATTACAGATGCTACAGACTGTAATGTGTCTACATAGCGTCAGATTCTGCTCTTTAATAGCTCCCTACAGAAAATACGAGGAGAGAGCAGAACTTAGCTCACCTACTTTATGATTTCCTCCAAGTTCAATTGCTTGCTTTAGCACTTGCCTAGCCAAAGGACTTCTGAACTTGGTCCGTTGCTGCCTGGCTATGTTGTACCTTGTTGTTTTGTCTGTCCTCTCTCATGCAGATGTAATACATTGACTGTATCTACCTACCCCAAAGAACCTGCTTTTATAACCTACTCCTGTTGAATGTGAGGCTGTGTTTCCCTCTAGGGGAAGCGTGGCCACGTAGTAGTTAAGGAGTGTTGCCTTAGAGAGCTGGGTGCTTAGCTGGCACAGGAGAAGTTTCTGGTTTTAAGTCTAAAAGGGAATAGGTTTAGTCCCTACTACTGGCAGCTTACCTAGGGAACAGGGCTGTGTGTAGACGAAATGAGGGGCGTATGTGCATGACACCTTAAAGTAGGCTAAATGATTTTGCGCTGCTTTAATGGTGGTGGTGTTTGCATGTCTCAGCAGCGTATTGCGCATTAATTTCAGCAGCTGTAGGAAATTCGGTGGTGTAATGCACCTTAAATGACTTGGGGCACAGCCAACTAAAACTCCGAGGAGGAGTTTTAATTTGCCGCTGTACAGCTGTGGAACGAAGCACTGCGCTCTTTGCAGCTCCATGGCTCTGTAAGAAGCCCTGAAAGCAGCCTGGGAAGGCAGCCTTTGCTCAAGAAAAATGGTGAGCCTGATTTTCCCTGCCCCACCCCCTGCCGAGGCTGCCTGAGCTGCACAGGGACCACGTGCTTCCCTCTGCAGCCGTGGTGCCCCCTGGGACTGCCCAAGCCAGGGGCGGCCGGGGGGGGGGGGGGCCCTGCTGCTTTGGGGGAAAGCCCCAGCCCCCCAGCCCAGGGACCACTCCACCTGCTGGCAGCTCGCCCGTCCTGCCCCACCCCGCTCTGCCATCAGAGAGGCAGGTAGGCCGGATGTGTGCATGATGGGTGGGGGTTAATTGGCCCTAAATTGAAGTGGTATTTTTAAAAACCCACTGCTTCAATTTAGGGCCCCCACTTTGTCTACACGCACCCCTGGATTGCAAATGGCTCCTGCTGTCCTTTTGTTGCTACATTTAGTTAGATATGCCATCATGAATGTGGGGGGCAGATATGGGGAGCTCAAGTAATAGGATTGCTCAGTGGTTCAATTTATAGGCACACCCATTTCATTGGTTTTGTTTAAAAGGGCTGAAAATTGAGCTGGAATATTTTAGTTTGATTGCTTTGCTGCGGGGAAACTGGGGAGTGGCTGATCTTTGCTGGCAGAGGCAACTGGTTGGGAGAAAGCAATTGGCCACATTTAAACATGACTCTGAATGGTGGGTACTGCAGGCTTTGGATTTTATTAGCTTGGAAGTAATACCTCATAGCAATAGGCTGCAGATCACACAGGACTAGCTGGGGAGGAAGGAAGGCCATAAAAGAGGAAATCAATTTAATACCCAGCATGTGTTTGCAGCAGGCTCACCCTTCCTTCACATTGCCAAAGGAAAGATTAATTAAAATTGTATTGAGCTGCAGAAATGATGGAGGGTGTAAAATGAGGCTCCTGAGATGATTCTCTCTGTAATTAATTGACAAATATGTCCCTGGTTGTCATTACCCAGGACCTGCCATCTTCCGGTTTTAAAGGACAGCCAAAGCGATGCAATATTTCAAACCCCAGCATTTGCGTCCTCTCAAGGTGAGCAGAGCAATTAATGAGGGTCTTTGAATGTAGATCTCTGGCTTTCTCTGTGGAAAAGTGTTGTTGGCATGACTGAGAGGGGAGCTAGGGAAAGACTGTAATATCAGTGCTGTCTCTTCATGGGGCCTGTCACCGGGATCACAGAATGCTGTTATACATCTTCCAGAGCCCTTGTCTATGCTGACCTCCCTGCCAAGTCTAGGGCAGGCAGCCAGCTACCCAGAAGTAAGCCCTGGCCACTTGTCCTCACTGTGGAGGCAGGGAGACCAGCAGATGTGGCATGTCTTGATTTTAGCAAGGTTTTTTATGCAGTCTCCCACAGCGTTCTCCCAGGCAAGCTAAGGAAGTATGGGCTAGATGAATGGACTGTGAAGTGGATAGAAAGCTGGCTGGAGCATTGGGCTCAGAAGGTAGTAATCAATGGCTCAATGTCTAGCTGGCAGCCTGTATCAAGCACAGTGACCTGGGGTTGGTCCTGGGGCTGGGTTTTTTTCAATGTCTTCATCAGTGACTTGGAAGATGGCATGGAGTGCATGCATTGCTCAGCAAGTTTGCAGACAACACCAAGCTGGGGGGTGGGGGGGAGATAGTAGATATGTTGGAGGGCTAGGATTCAGAGTGACCTAGACAAATTGGAGGATTGGGCCAAGAGAATCTCACAAGGTTCAACGAGGACAAGTGCAAAGTCCTGCACTTATTGGTATAGGCTGGGGGCTGACTGGCTGGGGAGCAGCTCTGCAGAAAAGGACCTGGGGGTTATAGTGGACAATGAGCTGAATATGAGCCAACAGTGTGTCATTGTTGCAAAGAAGGCCAACAGTGTACTGGGCTACATTGGTAGGTGTGTTGCCAGCAGGTCAAAGGAAATAATTATTTCCCTCTAATCAGCGCTTGTCAGGCCACATCTGGAGTTAACCATGTTCAGTTTGGGATGCCCACTACAGAAAGGATGTGGACAAATTGGAGAGAGTCCAACAGAGGGCAAAAGAAATGGTGAGAAGGCTAAGGCACATAACTTCTGAAGAGGGGCTTAGGGAACTGGGTTTATTAAGAGAATACTGAAGAGGGATTTAATAGCAGCCTTCAATTACCTGAAATGGGCTTTCAAAAAGAGAATGGAGCTAGATGGTTCTCAATGCAAGGTGACAAATGACAGAACAAGGAGCAATGGTCTCAAGTTGCAGCAAGGGAAGTTTAGGTTACATATTAGGAAGAATTTTCTCACTAGGAGGGTACTAAAGCACTGGAACAGGTTATCTAGACATGTGGTAGAGTCTCCATCCTTGGAGGTTTTGAAGACCCTGCTAGACAGAGCTTTGCTGGGATGATCTAGTTGAGGCTGGTCCTGCTTTGAGCAGGGGTTGGATTAGATGACTTCCTGAGGCCGCTGCCAACACTAACTTTCTACGATTCTGATTCATTCTGCACACCAATGCTGGAAATTAGGCTGAGTTAGTTTAGAGTGGACCTGAGCTTGTTCACCAACACTTTTGTTCTCGGGCTCCTGATCAGGTGCACCTCTTGGCATAAGTTTGAGACTCCCTTAAGACAGTGATGCTACCTAATTTCATGGGGTGGCAGGGTCAAGGTACATTCCTTGCCTGGGCTAGGCAAAGCACTGTTGTAGATGAGGCTTTAAATTAGTGGTTCTCAACCTTTTGGGACTTGAGACACCCCCTCATTGGACACAAGGCCCCCCTCCGTAACTTGTGCAATGAGTGGCACCCAGGTAAAAAAAAAACAAACAACTAATTTACCTCCTCAGAGAGGCCAGGCAGTGGGAATGGGGGATTGTCCAGGCAGGGATAAGCCTGAGCCTGGTCCTATCTGTTTAGTTTACTGCTCATCTCCTAAGACTTCACTTGTCATCTTACATTTCATGGCACCTAGCCCTGGCACCGTGGTTGAGAATCACTGCCTTAGGTGCTCCAACAATTTTGATTTACTGCAGTGTCTGAGCACCTTGCAGTCTGTGCTGTATTTACCTAGGAGGTAAGGAGCAGGGAATTGAATGAAGACCTGATTTCCCCAGCCACTGGCTGATGCTATTGCTCACTTAATTTCAGTAATTTAATGACGAGCATGAAGAATCCTTCCCCCCTCCCCCGCCCCATTATTTTAGGATAATGGGTGGGAAGGGACAGGGATTCCTGTATGTCTCTTAATACTCTATTAGAGGACTGGACTGCAACATGGCTCCTCTGCTGTGCTGCTGGTGATTGTGGGGATGGGACAGGACATACTGTTTGACCTCCGTCTGCCTCAGTTTCCTATCTTCAAAATAGGGATGCCCTTTACAAAGTGCATGATAGAACAAATGAATTATGATCAGTAGTGCAACACCACAGCAACCTGCAGTCATTTTTTTTTTTAAAGGCTGTTGACGAGTACTTCAAAGCTGAGCAAATTGTGCCAGTTTGGTTCCATGGACTTTGTATA
Organism: Gavialis gangeticus; assembly: GCF_001723915.1. NCBI lineage: Eukaryota > Metazoa > Chordata > Crocodylia > Gavialidae > Gavialis > Gavialis gangeticus. The sequence continues at coordinate 28,375,746 of NW_017728994.1, read as the reverse complement.
ATCCCCTCAACTCAGCTCTCCCTTAGCTGAGATTGAGCACTCCTTGGATTTTTCTGCAGCGATTGGGTTAAAAGGGTCATGACCACAAATCCATACTCACCCAGGTTTTGTCTGGTCTGGTTCAATCCACAGTTTTTAGGACCTTGCCTTCATGGCTTCAGCTGAGGCTCTATGTCAGAACTGTTGGTGAGTCTGGCTTGGCAGTGAGTCTCACTCCCATTTCCCATAGCAGATTTTCCAGCACTGCAATTGGCTATTTATATTTAGGCAGAAGGCAGGGTAGATTTGCACCCCACCGCAACTAAGTACCTTGTTCTATTAATATTTTGACATAAACTCCCGGCTGCACTGCGAGTATTTATGTCCAGTACAGCTATAATGGGAAAGCACTGGCTTCCGCCCAGATGCCTCAGGGGAAGCAACCCTGGAGGTTTTGTTTCTCTATTGAAATCAATAATAAACTAATGAATATGCTTGGCATTGCAAGAACCTGAGCGCACAGAGCAGGTTAAGCCTTTAGATTAATTGGATGCAGCATCCCTAGCCTGCCTTGGTAATAGAGGCACAGGAGCAATACATGGCTTTAGTTTGTTGTGACTTAGTGATGGATGATGATGCCTGACTCTGGGATATTGCAGAAAAGAGCATTTTTAAAGTCTCTTGATGCTAGGCCAGCACTAAAATTTCCAAAGATCAAGTGTAATTGACCAGGCCAGGAAGAGAAAAAGTAATCTGAGTTTAACGTGAGTGCTGGTTTTGGCACTTCTCATCTCTTTAGCTGGTTACAGTACAAGTTGGCAAGTTGAAAAGGGGTGAGGAGGGGAGATGTCTTGCCAGAACGTTGACTTGCACATACATAGACTGCGAAGGCTTCTATGCCTTAGCATAAATCTACATACAGTCCTTGAAGGTAGTGCTGGAGAGGAGATGAATGTAGACGTATCCTTTAAAGACCTGTAGCTAACTCCCCCTTCCTATGTTGTTGCTGACGTGCCTCCTGGTAAAGTGTGGCAAGCACATGGCATGCAATGCGCTGTACCCAACACTGAAGGAGCAGGGGAGTTTTGGTCAAGGTAATGAGGTCAGAGTTCTGACTGTTACCGAGGGTACCGCAGGATCTTGAACATGTTCACTCAGAGCAGAAAAAAGCCTTATTTTAAACCAAGTGGGTTTCATATGGCTCAATTTATCTTCTTTGGAAGAATGAAGGGCCGAGTCAACCTACTCGGGATTTGAACATTTGCTTAGGGCTGTAGAGCGCTAGCATCTGTAGAAAGCTAATGCATAAGCCTCTAAGCTAACCTGCATCACTTCTGGTCTGAGGTGTCATGCTGTGGGGCCACTGCTGTAATGTTTTATTAGAAAGTGGCTACAGTGCAGATGGTTAGTCATTTAAGAGTCCATAGGGGGAGCTCCTTTCCTGAGTGCATGTGGAGTGGGCTTTGCTTTCTGCCTTCCTTAAATCCATCCAGTGGCTTGTCATACCCTGGAACGAATTATGTAGTTCACTGGACTGCTGTCCAAGCACCCAAAGGAAGAAGGTAGAATGTAGAGAAGCAGCAGGGAAGTTCTGAATATTAAAAGGAAAAGGTCTCCTTTCTACTAACCTAATTATGGCAGACAGTATAATCCAGGCCAATGAATAGCTCAGTTTTCTGCTAAAATAACACGGCATTCAGCAGGGGGAAAACGCACATTGTTCCTTAAATCCAATCATTGTATATGCTCAAATGCATGTTCTTATGCTTGGATAAACCAAGCATAAGATGCTCATCCATTGCTACATTGTTGCATTTCAGGATGGTGTTTTATTGGGCACTAACGAGAATGAATGTAGGGATTCAGAGGTATACGCCTATGTTCTTGTAAGAAATGGCTTCCCAATAGAGGGCACTACAGCACGAGGTATAGCAGTTTTAGAGAGAGATGTCTATTTTCAGGAAGTGCTTGAATAGATCTATCCAAAATTCAGGCTTTCCAGTTCTCCAGCAGTCTCGAGACATTGGTTTCATATGGATTTAGAAGGAATTGGGAAATTTGGAAAAGCTTTCGTTTCAGGAACACTGGTACAAGTGTTTCCCAGGGAAGTGTGCTTTCTGGGTAGGAAACCCAGTGGCTGCTGATTTTTTGCAATCACTAATCTTGTCCGTATCAGTACTGTTACATAAGAATATGCAATTCCATTATCACAGCTGCTGAGGCTGTAGGGCACCTGTTCCATGCAGGCTGCCTTGGGGCTGGAGTCCCCCGTGGCTTTCAGACCCTCCTGGACAGCTGGCTCCCAGGGATGGGCAATTTCTGACCGTCTCTGTTGAAGAGAGGTTTCTATATGCAGGGGAAAGAATAAAGCCTGCTTGTTGTACATGGTTGATGCACTTTTTGTGCCTGAATGCAAATCGTGCTTTGCATCATTCAGCTTCCAGGAGGCCACGTTCTCCGGATTTGATCCTTTGGATTGCCAGGTGTTGATATGGTACGCGTCTCTTCCTCCAGACTTCCTGAGCACTTTTTTTCTTTGATATCTCACTTTGTTCTTCCCTTCAACCAAGCAAATGCACTGCGTGTAATTTTTTTTTTCCCATGGAGGGACAATTCAGCAGTCTCATCCTCTTGTTCCTGAACTTACGTTGTTAGCAGAAATATCAAAACCCCACAGTACAGTGAAGTGCTTTGTTTTAGAGAGAGCACAATGCAGTAGTGAAAAACGGGGGTGCTTGGTCTCCTCGGTGCTTGTTCATTCTGGGGCTAATGAAAGAATCGGCACAACTGGAACGTCATAACAACGTGGATACGAGGCCTCTTGCTGACTCCTGTGCTGAGGGCCGTGTGATGGAGAAGCTGCTGCGGTCGCGCTACAACAAGAACTTTATTGGCCCCTCAGACTCGTGAACAACGTTACTTTGATGCGCCAGTAGATGGCACTCTCTTTTTATTTGAACTGAGTACATGTACACCTGCGACTAGCGCGCTCTCCTTTATCTAATATGTATGGCTGGTGGTGTATGGGCACTGCGGTTTTCTCTTGTGCTGTTCTACTTTGAGACGACTACACCTGGGGCTTGAGGAGGAAGTTGGGGCCGTGCATTTGTGTACGTACGTAAGAGAGAGAGAGTTTGTTGTATTGGCAGGTGCACAGAACAACTCGGTGCACGTGTGGGTGCAATTATTGCTGAAGAACCCACTACAATTAAATCTCTGTTGTTTAGTTTCTCCTTTGGGAAGGAAGATCTCTTTCTGCCAGCAAAATTGCACTGAAGTATGTTTTACAGCCCTGCTGACTGTAGATCTCAAAGCACTTTACAAATGAGGTCATTTTTATCATCTCCATGCTTTTGGAGGGAGAAACTGACTTGCCTGTGGCCGGCCTGAAGTTCAGTGGCAGAGCCAAGAATAGACTTAGGACCCTGTGCTGTAGCTGCAGGGTCGGTGGTCCAAACAGTGAAGGCCAGCCTGAGGTTGAGGCATCATTATCTAGTGGATGTAGTATTGGACTGAGATCTGAAACCAGGGCTCTCTTCCTGGGTCTGCAATGCCCTCCTCTGGTGCATATGAATGGGCAAGCCACTCTGCATTTCTATGCATGTGTGAGCCTCTGATTGTTCAGTTTGTCTTGTTTACTTAGGCCAGCGATTCCCAACTTGTTAGACTCAAGGCACCACCTGCAAAATGCCAGCTTAGCTTTTGCTCTTTTTTTTGACTACAGAAAAATATCAGAGCAGTTTTTATATTGCAAAGAACTTGGGCAGACCACAACAAAACCACAGCAGGTTGGATCAAAATGTATTTGAGGATGTAGATTCCTATATGAAACTTATGAGTCTATCTTGTGATTTGTGTAGGTGTTTGAACCTAACAGTGCTGATACTATGGAGCATCCCATGTCATGGCAGCCTAGCTGAGAATCACTGACTTAAGACTGTAACTTCTTTAGGGCACGTATTGTGTCTAATGATGTGCTTGTCCAGTGCAATAGAGTCTTAATCTTGCATAAGATCATTGATGGAGGAGACAACATTGCTTCAGAAAATCCGTCATCACTTTTTAATTGTATGTGGATTAGCAAAGATGCTAATTTGGGCTGTGATTCATAGATTCGTAGAAGTAGGGTTGGAAGGGACCTTGTCGATCATCAGGTCTGACCCCCTGCCCTGGGCAGGAGAGAAAAAACAGGCTCAAATGACCCCAGCCAAGTAGACGTCAAGCCTCCTCTTAAAGAACCCCAGGGCAAGAGCCATCACCACTTCCCTTGGAAGTTGGTTCCAGATCCTAGCCACCCTGACTCTGAAGTAGTACCTTCGGATGTCTAGTCTAAGCCTGCTCTCTAACAACTTGTGGCCGTTATTCCTTGTTACCTGGGGGGCGCTAGGGGGAACAAGGTCTCTCCCAAACCCTGCTGGTCCCCCCCTAGTGAGTTTATAGATGGCCACCAGGTCCCCCCTAAGCCTTCTCTTGTGAAGGCTGAACAGGTTAAGGTCCCATAGCCTCTCTTCATAGGGTCTGCCCTGCTGTCCCCAAATCATGCGAGTGGCCTCCTCTGGACCCTCTCAATGCTGTCCACATCCCTCTTGAAGTGCGGCGCCCGGAACTGGATGCAGTACTCCAGCTGCGGCCTGACCAGTGCTGCATAGAAGGGGAGGATCACCTTCTTGGACCTGCTTGAGATGCATCTGTGGATGCACGACAAGGTACGGTTAGCCCTACTGACCGCGACCTCGCATTGTTGGCCCATGTTCATCTTGGAGTCAGTAATGACTCCAAGATCTTTCTGCCGCTGTGCTCTTGAGAAGGGAGTTTCCCAGCTTATAAGTGTGCTGCTGTTTCCTACTGCCCAAGTGCAGCACCCTGCACTTGTCGGTATTGAAACCCATCCTGTTTTCGTTAGCCCACCCCTGTAACCTGTCCAGGTCTTGCTGTAATCTGTCATTCCCTACTAGCGTGCCCACCTCACCCCAAATCTTGTTATCAGCAAATTTAAACAGGCTGCTCTTCACCCCATTGTCCAAGTCACTAATAAAGAAATTGAACAGCGCGGGCCCAAGGACCGAGCCCTGGGGAACTGCCCTGCCCACTTCCCTCCAGGTCGAGAAAGACCCGTCCACCACCGCTCTGAGTATGACCCTTCAGCCAATTTGCAATCCATCTGACTGTGTAGGCATCAGTGCCACAGTCTCCTAGTTTTTTTTTAATGAGAATGAGGTGGGAGACCGTGTCAAAGGCCTTGCTGAAGTCCAGAAAACCTACATCCACCGCAACACCTGTGTCCAGTGCTTTTGTGACTTGATCATAAAAGGCAATCAGGTTGTTCTGACAGGACCTGCCCCTAATGAAACCGTGTTGGTTGCCCTTGAGCATCATCCCTGCTGCTGGCTCATCACAGATGTGCTCCTTGATAATCACTGTAATGTGCCCGCATGCCCAGTGTCTGAACAAGTTGACAGAGCACTTTGTACAGATGTTGCTGGTTTTTGGTTGTAGCCATGTTGGTCTAAGGACACAGGCAGGTAAGGTTCTTTTGGGTAGATGTGATATCTTTTATTAGACCAACTGAGTAGCTGAAAAAAGTTCTTTGCAAGCTTTCGACTGAAATCGCCCTTCTTCAGGCATAGGAAGTCCTGCTTTTCTGATACTCCAAGGAATGAAAGAAGCTAAAAGTATGACAGGATGTCAGTGAGAATGTAAATAGGTGGAAATTAGGAAAACAAAAGGTAGAAAAGGGAAGGGAGGGGAAAATATGAGGGAGAGGAACTCCAAAGGTAAGTAAGTGAGGCTACTGTAGTAGCTTTCCAAGGTAGAAAAGAGACTGGCTGAAAAAGTAAATAGCTGGAAATTAGGAAGACACAGGGTAGAAAAGGAGGGGGGCTAAGGGGAATGTCAGGCAGGCTGTGTGTTACAAGTCAAATGTCTATATTAAGTCCATGATTTTTTGTATCCAGTAGATTTATGAAGTGAAGTTTGTAGGCTCATCTAAAAAAGGTGTTTTGTAAGTTCCCTTTGAGCATTAGACCTGAGAGATTGGAGACGGAGTGTTTGTCTTGTGAGAAGTGTGCCCCCATAGGTAATTGTGTTTTCTTGTCTTTGATAGATTTTCAGTGTGTGTTCATTTTTGTATGCAGTTGTTGTTTGGTTTCTCCTACATATTTTCCACCAGTGCATGTGGTGCGCTGGATGAGATGTATTACATATCTGGAGGTGCAGGTGCAAGATCCAGGAATGGTGATGGTTCTTTTGTGGGGCTTGGTTATTGTGGGAGTGGTGGATTGTTGGCAGGCTTTGCATTTCTTGTCCTGGCATGGTCTGGTGGTCATGAGTCAGGGTTAATTTAACTTGGAAATCATGAGTCTCCTGATTTATGTATTTTATTTTTTCATGAGAGAGTTGGCATTACTGTACTAATTTTAACCTGTTCCATTTGGAAGCAGACCTCAGTCAAACAGTTGTAAAGGAAAAGAAGAGCAGAGAAACCAGGGAAGAGGCAGTTGGGTGTGTTCTGCTTAGCAGCAGGTACTCATCATGCAGTGGAAGAGGAAGTAGAATAAAGGCTTTGAAGCAAAGCCACTGTGAGAACACAGCTTTGGGAATGGTTAAGAGCCATGTAGATTAGCTAGTGAAGGTCACCCCCCTCTGTCTGTCGCTGCTTGTGTCAGTTCAGCTACACCCCTCTCTCTTTCAGTTGCTTGCTATTTGGTTTAACCTGGTCACCCAGGTGACTGGGCTAGGTAAATTTCTGAGGGGAGGGGGATCTCTCTCTCTTCCTCCAGCAGCATTTTGGAACAGGACATGAGCAACAGCCTCCAGAGATTCTCTGGATGAATCAGTGAGTAAAAAACCTGGAAACTAGCTAGTAGATTAGAACTGAGTAATTTGGATGCGTATTAAAAGGGTCCCTGAACCCAGTACCTGTAAGGCTCAACTTACTGTGGTTTGCTCAAAGTGTTTTTTAACTCCTTAGTTCTACCCTCCCCACCAACACTATTTTACTTGATCAGTGAAGGTGTTGGGTTACACCATGACTAGCTGTTTCACTGTGTTAAGGGGCCTTTCTGCTCCCCACAGAGCTTAGCTGTTTATTGTTTCCTTCAGTCATACCTGAGATTACCCTGGGGGGCTTCAGGCTAAAAGAAGCACCCAGACATATTACCAGTGGGAAAAGTACCCCCAGGGCTTGCGAGGTCTGTGTACCCCGGGCTGCACAGAACCCTAACAGAGACCAGTGCCCGTGTGGTGGGAGTGTTACCCCAGGCTTGCGGGAGTTCTCCAAAAAGGGGGCTGGCCGGCCATAGGCTCCCCAGGGGAGACTCCTGAAGCATGGTTTTGGGCTTGGCACAGTGAGGTGGGTGGCTCTGCGTAATAGTGCCCCTTACTGTGCCGCCACACAAGGCTTATCCAGAAGTGGAATCCAGCATGGTGCAGTGGTACAACTGCACCTCCCTCTCAAGTTTGGGTGGAGCAGGAATCAAACCCAACTGCCTGGGAATGATAGCAGCTTTTCTATTCAGGCAGCACGGAGGGACTCAATTTACTTCACTGATTCCTGCTAATCTCAGCTGCTAACGACCCTCTCTGCTTTTTAACCTCTTGATGCATCATTTATCCTTTCTTCTGCAATTCTGTCTGTTAGCCATTCCTGGCAATATCTCTTGCGTTTCACAACCCTGCAGACTGTTTTTATTCCTAGCTAAAAGCCTTAATTCATGTGTGGTAACATTAATTCAGGTGAACTTTTAACTCGGGTATGGAAATGGCTAAGAATGAAGTGTTGGATGCACTGTCAAGATGCTCAAGAAAGCTAGATTTTGTTTTACAAATCTGAATAAGAGATGTATATTTTACCTATATTGACTACAGCACTAATAAAACAATATGTTTGGACTAGTTTGCTTAGTTTTTTGTATTTTTAACTTAATATGTAACCTAGCAAATTAGTGTGCATTCTAATAAAGTTACTTGGTTTTTGCTTTGCTCTTCAATGAATAATGTAGCAGTGTGCCCCTAGCATGTTAGTAAATTTTCTAGTTTCTCTTTAATTGGAGAAAAATGTGATATTGCACCACACCATTTGCACCCCCTTTTTCAAGAGCCCAGATCTGCTTGATGGGCTTACCACAAGTCCTGTGGTATGGACTGTGGGGAGTGCATCCTGCCCTTCCCTCCCCTTCCCTTTCCTTCCCCCATCCTCTTCCAACACTCCACAGGATGCAGAACTGTGCCTACCATGAGAAAAACCCAGAGGGGGGAGACACTGAGCTCAACCCCTCCTTTCCATAGGCGGTGGGACCCAAGGTTGCCTAGCTTC
>NW_017728994.1:28345972-28362453 GCF_001723915.1 Gavialis gangeticus | reverse complement strand
GCGGGCAGGAGTATTCTGGTATCCCCTGTTGAGGCTGCTGCTCAGCTGCAGCAGTATGAGCACAACAACAGGCACAGGAGCTGCTGCCAAAGCAGTCAGGGAGGTAAGAGCCTTTGCACCCAGGCCTGCAGTCACCAGTAATAAAACAATACTCTGCCCAGAGCATAACAGGAGTTTGCTATGCCTCTGGTGTTGCCTTTCTCTAAGTAGAAGGAATTATGTTCATCTTCTGCACAGTGCCTGCAGCATGTTCCCAGTGTCAGGCTGCTGTTGAAGGAACACAACTTTGTGAAGCCTTTCCAAGTTGAAAATTCTGCAGGAAGGGAGCTACTTTTGTGTGGTTTAGTTGAAGGAACGAAAAAAGAACCCTTGCCTTGCTGGATCTTCAGACTAATTTTTACAAAGCTCTCCATGCGAGAAGGGTCATGTTCTAAGTTTCTTAGACTGCTGTTTTGATCTCTTGTATACATTAATAATAATAATAATAATAACAACATTTTAAAGGGGCTATTTTTGAGAAATGTTTATACAGCAAAAGCACTTGCAGCTCCCGAACCTAAACTTTTTGTAACCTCTGCCCAGTCACTTCTTTGGGACAGCTCTCTGAAGATGCTAGAGCAAACATAAGAGAGGGTAGCTCTGGGGTTGCGTGTTTCCAGATTTTTCTGGGTGTATGTTGTAAGGAAGTAGCCCCTGACAGCTGAGAAGTAGCACAGTATTTTCATTTTGAGACTTCCAGCAAAGAAAGCTATGCTGCCACTGCAGAACTATGATGAATGGTGGTTCTCCCCAGAGCACTTTGGGACTGCAGACAGCTGGAAATAAATGTTGGAGAAATTCTGCTTTTGTTGCAGGCCATCTTTCAGAATGATGTATGACTTCGTAACAAAAACAAATGCCTTCACTGGAGCTGGAAAAACTGCTGCCCTGAGATATAAAGTAACATGGAAAATGTAATAATACTGTTATGTAAATCTATGCTATGGCTGTACCTTGAGTGCTGTTAGGCACTGGTTCTCTCTTCTAAAATTGGAAAAATATTCCAAAACTTAAAGAGATAGAAAGTGTTGTGAGAGAGAGAGAGGGACAATGTAAATAATTGGAGTCAGTAAAGGCAGTTTGGTTCGGAAAAGAGCCAGGGAGTGAGGGAAGTTACGAACGTTATGGTTCGCTGGCTGGGGTACTGGATTGGCATTTGGAGGGTCTCAGTTGTATTTCTGCCTCTGCTGTTAATCTGTTTTGTGACCTTGAACAGGCCACTTGGCTCAGTTCCTGGTGTCTCAATTTCCCCATCTGTAAATATGGGAATAAGTACCATGGGAGGGTGTTTGATATAATAAAAAGGTAATGTAGGTAAAAAGAAACTGTTTGGTGTTTTTAGTATAGCAAAATACTTTGAAATAAAAACAAATATCCATGAGAGAGAAAGTAAGAGAGGTATTGAGAGTGAGTACCTCCCCACCCACACCTTATTGGCATAAAAACCTGTGTTTTTATGTCCACTGTTACTCTGATGGATGCTGCTCCAGTGCTGATCTTATGCAGCTGGCTGGCAAGTTATCATGCAGAGCAGTTAATGCATGGCCAAGACCACCTGTACCTCATCACTTCTGGGCAAGAGCGTTCTACTGCTAGGGCTAGAGCAGCCACCCCAAACTCAGCAGGAGCCATGATTAGGTTGGAAGTGGTGCATTGTGGGAATGACTGCACTTTGCCTGAGGAGAGAACCATTTCTCCCAAGACGATTGCAATGTCTTTTCATAGCTATAGTGACCCTTCAAAGAAGATGAGCAGTCCTTGTGAATTATAGCCATTGCAGTCTTAATAGCTGCACTGTACAGTAGGGGTGTGTGAAACGGGTCCTATTCGATTTGGATTTGGCCCAAATTGGGGACAGTGGATCGATTCTTTGATTTGGATTGCTGTCCCTGATTTGATTCGGCCAAATCTGAATCTGAAGATTTGATGCTGATTCGGAGAATCGGCGATTTGGACATAGACAGCTTTAAATGTTTTTTCTACATACCTCAAGGTACCAGGTGAATCATGAATGCTGCGATAGTGAGGCAGGTGGAGCGTCCCACAGGAGCGCAGGGAGGCCCCCTATGTGCTCGGCGGTGAACCCAGAAGTGGACGGGAAGTACTTCTGGTTCCGCCAGGGAATGCACAGCCCCCCCCCCAGCTGCCTCTGCTCTCAGTGGTGAAAGAACAGGTTAGGGACTATTTAAAAAAGCTGGACTTATACAAGTCCATGGGGCTGGGTGCAATGCAGCTTAGGGTACCGAGGGAGTTGGCTGATGTGATTGCAGAGCTACTGGCCATAAACTTTGAAAACTCCTGGTGATCAGGGGAGGTCCCCGATGACTGGAAAAGGGCAAATATAGTGCCAATCTTTAAAAAAGGGAAGGAGAAGGACCCAGGGAACTACAGCCGGTCAGCCTCACCTCAGTCCATAGAAAAATCATGGAGCAGCTCCTCAAGGCATCCATTTCTAAGCACTTAGAGGAGGAGAAGAAAGTGATCAGCAGGGATCCTGGTTTTCTCCGATTTTTTTTTTAAAAAAAGGCAAATTCTCTTATTAAAAACCCAAAATCCATGCTACAAACTAAAGGCCCCCCACAGCTCTCCCCAGCGCTGCTGGTGCCCCCCCCCCCACACAGCCTCTTCAGCCCTCCTCAAGCCCCTCACTCCCTCACAACAGCCCCCCAGACCCACAGCTGCATGTGAGTCCCCCCCCTCCCCGGGCCGCTGGCTGAGCGGCATGTGTGTGGCCCACACATGGTGGGCACCACAGCACCGCACCCCGCATCACTTGCCTGCAAAGCCCCCCACAGAGGGGCAACCCTGCCATCACCCCCCCCAGCCCTGACCCCCTGGTCCTGGCTGCGGTGTGCCGCTTGGGGCCAGCAGCACCCCCTGCTCTTCCAGCCCCCTTCCCCAGTCCTGCCCCACAACCCCCAAGCCCCACTTACCTCTAGGATCCAGGGGCAAAGGGTGAGCCTGAGTCTGAGCCTGAGCCTAGCTCTGGCCTTCCCCTTCCCCTTCCCCCTCCCACTCTGGGTAGGGCTGGGGTTTTCCTACCCTTTCTGTAATCAGCTCTTGCAGGGTGGAGCTGTGCCAGCCTGCAAGAGCTCTTTGCAAAAGCAGAGAATCCATGGATTTTTCTGCTAAAAGGGGAAATCTGTGGTTTTCTCCATTTTCCCATGGAAAACAGAAAACCTGGATCCCTGGTGATCAGGAACAGTCAGCATGGATTCACCAAGGGCAAGTCATGCCTGACCAACCTGATTGCCTTCTTGGGGATGACTGGCTCTGTGGATGCAGGGAAAGCAGTGACTTGACTTTAGTAAGGCTTTTGATACCGTCTTCCACAGCATTCTTGCAAGCAAGCTAAGGAAGTACAGGTTGGATGAACGGACTGTAAGGTGGATAGACAGCTGGCTGGATTGTTGGGCTCAGTGGGTAGTGATCAATGGCTCAATGCAGCTGGTATCAACTGGAGTGCCCCAGGGGTTGGTCCTGGGGCCAGTTTTGTTCAATATCTTCATTTACGATCTGGAAGATGGGATGGATTGCACCCTCAGCAAGTTCGTGGATGATACCAGGCTGGGGGGAGTAGTAGATACACTAGAGGGTAGGTCTAGGATTCAGAGAGACCTTGACAAATTGAAGGATTAGGCCAAAAGAAATGTCCTGAGGTTCAATAAGGAGAAGTGCAAAGTCCTACACTTAGGACAGAAGAATCCCATGAACCAGTACAGGGTTGGGACTAACTGACTAAGCAGCAGCTTTGCAGAAAAGGACCTTGGGGGTTATAGTGGACAATAAGCTGGGTATGAGTCAGCAGTGTGCCCTTGTTGCCAAGACGGCTAACAGCATACTGGGCTGCATTCATAGAAATGCTGCCAGCTGATGGAGGGAAGTAATTATTCGCTACTATTTTGCACTGGTGAGGCTACATCTGTAGTACTGTGTCCAGTTTTGAACCCCTTGCTATAGAAAGGATGTGGACAAGTTGGAGAGAGTCCAGCTGAGAACAGTGAAAATGGTTAGGGCTGGTGTGCGTGACTTCCAAGGAAAGGCTGAGCGAGCTGAGCTTATTTAGTAATGAGAAGAGGAGACTGAGGGGGGATTTGATAGCAGCCTTCAGCTACCTGCAGGGTGGTTCCAAAGATGATGAAGCTGGACTGTTCTTAGCGGTGGCAGATGAGAGAACAAGCATCAATGGTCTCAAGTTGCAGCAAGGGAACTTTTAAGTTGAATATTAGGAAAAATTTTCTCACTAGGAGGGTGGTAAAGCACTGGAGCAGGTTGCCTAGAGCGGTGGTAGAATCTCTATCCTTGGAGGTTTTTAAAGCCTGACTTGACAAAGCCTTAGCTGGCATGATATAGTTGGGGATGGTCCAGTACTGCTTTGAGCAGGAGGCTGTACTAGATGTTAAGGGCTGTTCCAACCCTATTTTTCTATGATTCTATGAAATGTTCTACTGCTTCGCATTACTACATGCATTGTGATAGCACCCAGAAGCTCTCTCTTCTTACCACAAGGATGAAACTTTACTATCTTCGTGATGCCTGACTCCGTGGAGTGGAATCTAGCACCACTGTGCCACAAGGAGCTATGTCATTGTTTCCTCTGAGTCTTTTCCAGTTTTAACTCCGACTTTCCGTTGGTCTTGCTGAGTTGGCTGTCATCTGAGGCTGCTTTTATTCCTTACGTAAATGGTGTCCATAGAGCTGGGCTTTATTTAGTGGGTCATATCTCTGAAACATTTCTGAAATGTTTTGGAGCCTTCTGATTAGTTTGGAGCTTTCCGTTTTGATTCGGATTCAGTGTTTCGGGCACCCAAATAGCCCAAAACACCTCTGAAACAAAACAGCTGTCAACATTTCACACAGCCCTAGTGTGTACCCAAAATGAAACTATGTGGTTAAATATTCCATTAAAGCAGACCCAGCCAGGAAGCCGAGCTAGGTTCTGATGTAAAACGGAGACCTGAGCACAATCCAGTTCTTTGGCTAGATACTCTGTAGCTGACTTGGGACAGTGTACAGGGACTTAGTACAGGGATATTGGTAGCAAACAGTTTAAGTTTCTCTCGATTAATCAAAGACAGTATTTTCTGTAGTTGTTGTGGGGCACTCTTTACTGTAGTAGCTGAGTGCAGAGAAGTATGGCTGTCTGCATTCTGCAGTTGGGAGCTCAAAAATGTGCAAAGTTCAGATTTTTCAAAGGTAGAATTGGCACCTGCAGGGAGGTATGATGACTTCAAGATTCTCTACCCAGCTGGTGGAAAGGTCACAACAGCCCATAAAACATCTAACTTGTCCTTTGATTAAGGAAAGATGGCTGAGTGGTTTAATCATGACTTTTGGTGGGAACAAGGCCCAGGCTGTTGTCTGTGCCTTGAAAAATTTTACCATAAAGGACTTGACCAAAGGCACATTGGGAATCTGTGGCAGAGCGGGGACTGGAAGTCTGGTGGTGGATCCCTGGCCACTAGACTAACTTTCCTTTCAAGCCATGTGTGGAGAGGATTTGCCTGCCTGTTTTGGAGAAGGGCCACAGTGAAATACTCCCATGCCTATAAAGCTTTGTGATGCTTTAAAAGGTGTTTAAGAACACTTGAACCCTTCAGGTGAACAGAGAGATGCAAGTTGCGATTGCCTCTGGTCCAAATGGACACCAAGACCCAGGAATCCTGGCTTCCAGTCTCCCTGTGCTTCCCAGCACTGCTTTGGGTTGAGAGTCCCTGCCTCACATAAGGAAAGGAGAAAGCAATTGTAAAGTAAAAGAGCTGGCCCTTTCTCCCCCTTTCTATGTGGTATTTGGAGCTAGATAGGGGCAGTTTCTTTTCTTCTGTGATTTTTGGCTCCAGTAGGCTGCTCCACAGTAGCACTGGCATGATTTTTACCTTGTATGGCCAAGAACAATGCTGTTGCAGCCTAGGCATAGCTAAAGGTGTGGTTGCTCTAGGCCAGGGGTGTCAAAAATACGGCTTGCAGGCTGGATCATCTGGTCCAGGGTGCCTGATCATCTGGCTCATGGTGCTGCCTGTCAGTCTCAGAGTAAACCCTCTTGCCACATGTGGTGTGCTCTAAGTTGTCTCCCTGTGCTGCATGGGCACGTGGGACTGGGACAGGCATGACCTGCACGCAGCACATGAGGCAGGTCTGGCCTGCTTGCTGCAGACAGGCCCCTAAGCCATTCACCTGGCCCATGGGACCTGATGAGCTTGATACTGCTGATCTAGACAGCGTTACATCTTGAGCTCTTCATTTTACTGGTCTATTTAACCTACTTGCAAGCTTCCCTTCAAGCTGTGGAGAGGCTAAGACATATGCTGGCAGTTAGACTCAATGTGGTATTGCTTAATTTCCACTTTGTTTTTCCTGGTAGCTTTACTTACCCCAGTGAGAGGGGACTGCACCTGCTTTTTGTCTGGAGCCAGGTGAAACCATTTTCTTGGAAATTCATCTTCAGTAGTTTTGTGAAGTTGCTTTTCCAAGTGTGGATGATGTCGGAAGGGGTTGTACATAATAGAACAAACAAAACCACTGCACCCCTTGTGCAGATTGCGACATCACAGAGCAAGTGATTTGCACCAGGTAAAACACTGGAAAACTCCTGTCTACTAGCAATTCATCCACACCTAACCTGATTGCCCACAAAGCACATGGGAAGCAATGTAGAATACTTGTCATGAGCAGAGGTGATATGTTTTATCTCTAGACCAACACGGCTACAACCTGGATACCTTGTCATGAGCAAGCACTTGTGTGTAATTTCCAATGAAGAGGAAGAGAAAAATGATCAATAGCTTTTCAAAAGAAACAATAATTCATCTTTTTATTCTTTTAATTCATTTTTCCACTTAACAGTCACGTTCTCATTTTATCTTTTAAAGAAACAATTGGTTCTCAAGTTTATTTTGGTTCACTCCATTCCCAGTTTAATACCTGGCCATGGCAATGACAGCTAGTGAAACTTCATGATTCCCCAGCATGTACTGTAGTTTGGTGATTTTTCTTCTGGGATGCATGAGTTATTTATTTTTTTAATGTACACATTTTTAGTGAAATTCCAGGTGTGGAGGCTGAGGGGAGAAATCATCCTTTCTAGGGACTGCAAGTCAGATTCACTCCCTGTAGAACTTCTGGAGCTCACTGCAGTTGCAGCAGGGATACATTTGCCTTGTGTGCACGTTGTGTTTTTTAAATCAACATACGTAACCCAACTTTTTTTGCATGCTTATTAACAGATCGTTCAGAACCTGTTTGTTATATTTAAGACCCACTTGATCAACTGCTCATTACCTGTGTTTGTTTAGTTTAAATTCCAGAACTGACCATAGAATATTGGCTTAGAGTAATAGAGGGCTTTGGGATTTTCCCCCTGCTATTCTTATTTCCAATGCTTTGAGGAATTGGGGTTTCTAAGACTTTTATTTCTTCAAGTCATGAATGCTGAAAGATTGTGTGTGGGGGGGGGAGGTTAATTTTGTGTTTATCCTTCTGCTTGTAACTCGAGGGTAATAATGAACCTGAACTTCCCTACAAATCTGAAGCTAGATGCAATTGCAAAACTCCCCCTGCAGTGTCATTTTACAGTACCTAATGCAGAGTTAACAGAAATATCCATCCAGTCAATCTGAGCTGCAAACTAGTTTACATTTTCCCCTGTCAAAAGGGCAAAATGAAGTGGATACTAAGAAAGGGTGAAAAGCAGCACCCCAAGACTTGGTTTGCAGTCAGCAATGAAACAAAGGGGAACTGAAGGAATCCTAGCTATTCAGGTCCTTTCATGCATTCTGTTTGTTCTGCAGAAGCAGCTTATCTTAAACTTTGGCAATGGTTTCTATTAGCCCAATGATTCCGATTCAATTTTTCAAAAGGAAGGTCATGACTTTTTCCTATTTCTTCCCATTTTTCATTCTATAGAGGTAATTATTCCTCAGTTTTACAATCCTGTAGTGGCACTTCTCTTCCAAACTAGAGCTGAACTCACTGTAATTTCATTTATCTGTGTTTTTTCCCAGCTGCCTTTTGGGGAGATATCGCTTTAGATGAAGAGGATTTGAAGCTGTTTCAAATAGACAGAACTATTGACTTAAAGCATTCAGACAGCAGCACAAGACATACTACAGGTAAGTGCAGGCTATAGGCGTGGGGCAGTTTATTTTTCCTTTGGTGTTATTGTAAGACTAGATCTGAGGCAGTAGTCCCTCAATCTTACTTGCATGAGCGTGTTGCTAGATCCGCTGAAGTGCGTGGGAGGAACTTTGATTCTGCGCTTGTTGAAGTAGCAGCCTCTCAGCTATTTAGAGGCTCAGTAGTTAAGGCCAAGTTGCATTTTGCACTTAAAGCTTGGATACAGTCAGGGGCCATGTGGGTGCATGTGCACCCCTGTGGGCAGTTGCCGCTCGCCACCCTGCCACTGGTCTGCGGGTGGTCCATGATTGCCTCGGCTGCCGCTGATCCATGATTGCCCCTGGTCACTGATCCACGGTCAGCGCTCACCCCCCATCACCCTACCCCAGCTGGCAGTGTCTGTGGGAGCCCACCGCTGGGCTCCCACTGCCGCCGCCTGTGCAGCCGCACCCTCCCAGCCACTGGGGGTACACACCATTCAAGGATACAATCTGTCTTGTATGAAAAACAATTATCTTATCCATATCTGTAGCACTGTGCTCTTTGAGCATAGAATGAATTTTCTGCAAATGTGCAAGTAAATTTAAGGTAAGCAATCCACTTTAACTTATTCTGGAAAAAATTTGCAAGATGCAAGGATTTGTCGTCTTTTTGTTTTTGTTTTTTTTTAAGGGGAGATTTCCTGCCCAACTGCATAGTTGGGATAATGTTAGACAAGTTTTTGAATGTGAGGCCACTGCGGATCTGAGGAGGAAAAGCAAGCACAGTGGTTTATGATTAAGAACACTGGGTGCAGCTGTGGAAAGGGAGGGGTCAGGGGAGGCTTTTTATCACCTCCAGTGTGTGCATGAATTGAATAGGGCCTGCTTCACACCTCCCTAATGTCAACCGCAAAATAGCAGCATGAAATATACCGCCTGTGTCTCAGCCACAAATTTGGGGCATTTGTGCCATGACAAGGGGCATGGGTTTTTATAGTGGCACAAAGGCCATATCTGTTTACACCCTTAGTCAGTTTTCCTTTGGAATAGCCACTTGGTTCAGTGCTAGCTGACTCACTGCAGCCTAGCCAACAATCACTATCAGAGCACTTGCAGGGTCAAGCTGGGAGAGCTGATGGCATATCTGCTTGTTACTAGGATGAGGTAACTGCGTCTTGCATCTCAAGAATCTGTACTAAGGTTGCATTAATTTCAATGGACTAAATGAGGCAAGATAGTCAACGGTGTTAATGTGACCCCCCTCATTGTACAGCCCTTAACAGTTAAGGCTTCAAGCACAGAGACTTCCTGCTTAGGCCCAGGCAAACAATTGCCAAAAAATTCCTTTTACCCTTCTCTTAAAGATCCAAAAGAGTTTCAGCATATGAAATATGAAGAATTAAAGACATCTTTCATTTTAGCACTATTCTTAGTGCAACTGCCTTTTAGCTGGAGGCAATTTTTATTGAAGAGAAAGAACCCAAACAAACCCTGTTTCAGTCTTTCAGATGGTACTAAATATGGTAATAACAGCCTAACACAGGTGACACCAAGGTTGTAATTATGAGTGCAGGACCTCCAGTATTATAGCAGTGGAGAAAATAAACAGTCCAACATGACTCTCAGAGCCAAGGATGAGGTTTCAAAGATGGCAGCGAGGCTGAAAGAAAATATTATTGCTTGTAAATTGAGTAGATTTGATCTGAAGTCACCAAGAAACATCTAGCCCCAAAACAGCAGTTTTACAGTATCAGACTCGAGAACTGAACCGCACAGAGCACAATGGAGAACAGAGACTGAAGTACTGAGTGGTGAAATGGAAGAGACTGAACAAGGAAATCCCAGGACTCGTGTTTGGACAAGTTAGACTGAACAAAACACGTCAGGAGAGATCTTAGAGAGAACCCTGCACTGGCCTTCAGAGCTTCTATGAGGACAAACTAGCTAGTAGTTGTGATCAGGATATCCCTATTACAGATGCATTTCTCATGACTTTGATACAGAATTAATCTGTTCTTGCTTGGAAATATTCTAAAGTTTCAGCATCTGAGAAATTTTAAGCTGAGCCAATAGAGTATGAGCACATCAAAAGGCACAAATGGTAAAAATATATTTGCCTTGAGCCTGAACTTGCCATTTTGTCTCTTCTGGGATTCTCAACAAATTGAAAAGATCCACTATATCTACCAAATAAGAGGCTAGCTATGGGCTCAGCTGTACAGACCTTACAAAGGCAGCACTCTTGGACTAAACTAGGTTTCTCAGATGAGTAAACATTTCCAGATCAGACCCAATACAACAAAAGGTTTTAAGTAACCAGTGCTGGAAGGAACCTCAATCACTCTCTGGTCCAACCCCCAGAGATGCAAATTGAAGCCATCCCAGACATCTGCCTCTCCAGCCTCTTGTACAGAATCCCCTCCACTGGAGGTTTCCAACAACTTCTTTAGTCACTATAATCCATAGGCAGTTTCTTTGGGCAGTTTGTTCCATGGTCCTGTTGTTCTCAGAGTTACAAAGCTTTTCCTGAGATTTCCTGTAATCAGTAGATGTTTTGATCTAGAAGCAGCAGAAGGATTGTACCAATTCACTGCGATTCAACTAACAAGTTCACTTGCGAGGAACATGGACATACAAAAGAGAAAGTAGTTCTCCATAGAGAAATGAAGCAGAAGGCAGTCGTGGAAAACTGGGGAGAGGACAGAGTTTGTTCTAGAAAGCAGCATTTACAGTGGAGAATGTTCCGAAATGAAAAGTGGCCAGAAGAAAAAGAAAAGACCGAAGAAATCAGCAGGAGATGAACAGGGAAGAAAATGGGGCAGAGCATGAGGAAGTCTACAGAGAGTTCTTGAATTAAGTGATGGGAACAATGAACTGCACCATAAAAGGCATGGTGAGCCCTTCACTGGAATGCAGGAGTACCTTGCTCTTAATGGATTTTGTCTCCAATAGCCCTGATGCTCCTTATTTCTCAGAGGCAAAGTTGACAACTCCCATAATTTTGTCACAAATGTCACAGTATTTGTTTTTTCCTGAAATCTCCAGCTGCTGGAATCAGGGAAACCTCAAGTTCTTATGGAATAACTTTCTCCAATTCTGATGATTGCTAAGAAACACTTGAAAGCCGTGATCTAAAGGATACACTGAGGGCTCAAAACCAGAAGAGAAAGTGAATCTGAACCTAGTACTTCTAAGTTTGACTCATGAGTTATTGAAACTTGCCCCATGAGATCTGAATACTTGCAGTTGGTAATGCTACAAATAAAGGTCACTGATGGGGCAGTCACATCCCTGTCCTTCTTAGTATACAAGAGAAGTCAGATGGGAGCATTTTATCTTGGGGTCTAAGTAACTGGGATCAGGAAGGGAAATCTTAGTGGTGGACGTGGCTGGACTCTCACCTAGCCACACATCTAACAAGCGACTGTTACTAGGGTCTATAATACAATAGCTGATTTACCTTGCTTCTGCATCCATACGGCTGAGGGCAAGTGAAACTTGGGGGCATCCAAACCGCAAGCCTCCAGGCTTTGGCCTGTATGGAGAACACTTGCTAAAAGATTTGGAAGTATCCGAAGCCTCAGGCTGAAAAGCTTGGGGTGGAGAACACTTGCTGGTTGTAGGGCCATATATAGTTTTCACGCATTTCAAAGGATTTGGAACTGATCTGGCCAGTTCTTTGCGCCCCATTTCAGGAGGGATGTGGACAACATTGAGAGGGTCCAGAGGAGGGCCACCCACATGATCCGGGGACAACAGGGCAGACCCTACAATGAGAGACTGCAGGACCTGAACCTGTTCAGCCTTCACAAGAGAAGGCTGAGGGGGGACCTGGTGACTGTCTATAAACTCACTAGGGGGGACCAGAAGGGTTTGGGAGAGACCTTGTTTTCCCTTGTGCCCCCTGGCATAACAAGGAATAACGGCCATAAGTTGTTGGAGAGTAGGTTTAGATTAGACATCCGTAAGAACGACTTCACAGTTAGGGCGGCTAGGATCTGCAACCAACTTCCAAGGCAAGTGGTGCTGGCTTCTACCCTGGGGGTCTTTAAGAAGAGGCTTGATGCCTACCTGGCTGGAGTCATTTGAGCCCAGTTTTTCTCCTGCCCAGGCAGGGGGTTGGACTTGAAGATCTACAAGGTCCCTTCCGACCTGACTTCTATGATTCTATGGCTAATTTGACCTGGGACATGGAAAACATTTCCTTAAAAATAAAAACAATAGCTGATTTAAATTTTAATTAAAGCCCCATCTGTAGGATCTTGGAAAGAATATTCCCTAGCTAGAGCCTGGCAGCTGGAGATGTTCCACAAAGACTAACATAGCATGCATTTTAAAACAGCCCAACAAATCACCAACTGCACAATTATTTCCCCCCTCTCCCCTACAACAGCCAGAAAGTGTTTTCCAGGGACAAGAGAGAGAGAAGAATGGCAGGTCTGGTAGTTTGTTCAGGTCTGCAGCTCTCAGATATGAAGAGATTGTGTGTCTGTATATACGTATTAAGTACTTCCTGCACTATACAACTAATCCGATTAACAGCTTTAGGAAACTTTGAAATGTTATAATTCAAGGGGTCCCATTCATAAAATGTCTTGGGCTGTTTCTGCACAGAGGTCGCATTCTTCCCACTGGAAATAAAAAAGCACAGAACAGGACTTTCTCCCAAGGAAAGAATGGATTTCCCCCCTCCACCCCATCAATTCATCACCCTCCCCTCTCTCCCCACCATGCTGAAGTGGACCAGACTTTTTCAATTCACACACAGGAGGAGTTAGCCCCAAGTGAGAAGAATCAATCGCTTCACCCCTGTGAAGAATCTGCTGCATATCAGATTTTTAAGTCTTCTATAGGCTCAGCACAGAGACAAAAAAGCCCATTAGAACATTCATGGAGCTGAACATTTACTAATTTGCAATAATGGGGAGAGTAGCAGACACCTAGTGGAAATTAATGAATAATGGGGGAGGGGCCAAATAAGCGACATCATACACCTGGCTGATCAACTGAGAGCTGCACCATGTAATCGGCAAAGAGGAAACTAAGGATTAGGGTCATTTCCTATGGGTTAATGACTGACTGGCAAAAACTGATGATCCCAGAGTCCAAAGGAGCTGGCCATTCTACTTATACTGCACAGCCTTAGGTTCCTGCCTGAGTTTAACCAGTTGTGTTGGTGGCAAAAGTATTATGTGCCCGGGGTGGTATGTTTTGCCATAAACTCTTGGTGCACAAAAGGGTGAGAGAATCCACGGGAAAGGTGCTGCACAGAGCTCAATTGCACAGAAGATGAAGTCAAGGTATGCAAGAGGCATGCAACATTGTGGGTTAAATTTTGAGGGGTGATGATAGTTCAGCTGCACTGCACAAGGATTCTAGAAGATGAATGCCCTATTTTACCTAGTTTCTTTATCCCACCCTCAGCCTTCCACTCTACTATGCCAACCCTTATGTGGGGAATACCTAGTGAGCAGGATCATAGGAGAGGGAAGGGACCTCATAAGGTCAGCTTGTCCAACCTCCTGCTCAAGGAAGGGTTGTCCCCAGCTAAACCACCCCAGCAAATTGTCTACATAACCAGCTCTTGAAAATTTCTGGGAATGGAGATACCACAACTGCTGTAGGTAGCCTTCTCCAAAGCTTGGCCATCCTCATAGTCAAAAAGTTTTATCCTAAACCTAGTCCTGTCCCCTACAGCCACTTAATAAAGCCTATCTCCGTTCTCTCTCTAATTCCCCTTCAGGTATTGCATCCTTCTTCCATCTCCTCTTCTCCATACTAAATAATCCCAGTTCTTCTAATTTTTTTCAGACCCCGATCATTTTTCTTGCTTTCCATTGGACTGTAAGTTGTCAAAGTTTTTGTTGAAGTATGGTGCCCAAAACTGGCCAAACTACTCTGGGTGAGGCCTTGCCAGTGCTGACTAGATCAGAAGAATTACTTCCCTTGACTTGCAAATGACACTTCTTTGAATACAACCCCAGGATTAGGGTTGCCTTTTTTTGCAACAAGACCATGCTGCTGGCTGAATACAAATTCAGCTTATGGTCCACTATAACCCCCAGGTCCTTCTCTACATTATTGTAGTCCCCAGGTCCTTCTCTACAGTACTGTGGTCTAGCCAATCATTCTGTAGTATGTACAAATACATGCAGTTATTCAGTCCCAAGTACAGGACTTTGCACTTATCCTTCTTGAATCTCAGTTGATTGATTGTGGATGATTTATCCAGTCCCCCATCCAAGTCATTCTGGATCCTAGCCTTGCCCTCCAGAGGGTCTGGAACTCCACCCAACTTGGTGATATCCACAAATTTGCTCAGCATGCACTCAATCCCATCATTAATGAAGATGTTAAACAGTATCACACCCAGGACTGACCCCAGAGAAGCCTGCTTGATACCTCCTCCCAACTAGACACTGAATCATTATGACTGCTCCTTGAGCACAATGATCCAATCAGTTATACATCCATCTTGTAGCACTTTTGTCTAGTTTGAATTTCCTTAGCTTATTAATGAGAATGTCATGGGAGATGGTGTCAAAAGTCTTGCTAAATTCAAGGTATCTGACATCCACTGCTCTCTGCCAATCCACAGAACTTGCCACCTTATCGCAGAACAAAATCAGGTTGCTGAGGCATGACATGTTCTTGGTGAATCCATCCTGGCTGTTTCTGACTATCCTATTATCATCTAGGGTAGCAGTTCCCAAACTCTGACAGATTGAGTACTACCAGTTTAAAATAATACAGCCTTAAGCACCACCAGCAAATTTTTTCATACGCAGAGGTAACAGACTATGTATTTAAACAACAACAAAACCTTTAGTAATCATAAAACATTGTTTTTTTTATCAGTTACAGTAGCCATATAAAACAATTGTAAATTGGAAAAAAGATGGTGTAAACCAGGGGCAGGGAATGTTTTTGGCCGGAGTACCGAAAAAACGCAATGTCTACCCTGTAAGGTACTGAAGTGCTGGCACAACAGAAAAACAAAACTGAGGCAGGGGGTATGTGGCAGGACACACTGCATTTTAAAATTTCTAATGTAATAAAAGGCTTAGTACTTCCATCTGTCTGTCTGTAACACTGGGGCCAGCTGTGCATGTGCCCCAGAGAGGGTGGGCAGCAACTGGCTGCACGGCCCCTCCCCCTCAGGCAGGGAGCCGGAGGTGGAGGGAGCCCTTAGGCTTTAAAACTGTATTGGCTTGCCCTGACTCCTGTCAAAGTTGATAGGAGATGGGGGCAGTAGGACCCAGGAGGAGCCTCAGCAGGACTGAGCAGCCCAGCTTGCCCCACCCCCAACAATTGTACTCCCTGCCTGCTGGCACTGTCCATATCACATAACCCAGCTGCATCACCAAAGCAGGGGGCATGGAGCCACCCAATAAGGGGTATGTGTGTCTGCAATGTTCCCTCTAAGGTGTAACGGTTCATGAGCACGCTGCTTTGGTCCACGAGCACGCCGCTTTGGTCCTGCCTCCCCCTTTCGGCTCGCGCTGCTTCAGACACCACAGGTGCCTGAGGGGCACCCTGCATAGAGCCCTATAAGAGTCAGGGACCCTGGGACTGTAGTGGAGGGTGATCAACCTTGTCTGGAGTCAGGGAGCCCAGGGGACTGGGATGGATGGAGAGGAGTCTTGCGTGGGCCAGGGACCCCAGGGGACCTGGATGACGTGGAACAGGGTCAGGGGCCTGGAGGCCAAAAGGGGCTGCTGCGCTCCACATGGGGTCAAGCCCAGCCTATTCTCCACCCCCCCAGGATAGTGTAATATGCTGCCACACTTGCCAGCGGAAGTGCCCCAGCCCCAGCCATTGTGCACAGCTTCCGGGCAGGGCAGCTGCCACTGCTGCAGGCTGCAGCCGGAGCCCGCCCCAGCCCCTGCCTCACTTCAGGGAGCAAGGAGGCACATGGCATTGAGGCTGGGGAGTGGAGTAGTTCCTCGGAGCCGGTGGAACAGTTCCCTGGAGCCAGCCCCTGCCCCCACCTCACCTTGTCTTACTTTGGGGAGCGAGGAGGCACATAGCATTGGGGCTGAGGAGTAGAGCAGTTTCCCAGTACCAGGATCCTAGATGGGTGGGAGAATTAGGGAAGGACCTTCAACAGGGAAAAGAAGAAGTGGTAGAGGCAGCCTTTTGGTCATGGAAACAGCGGTCGGCACAGGCACAGACTGCGGTTCATACAAGCCACAGACTCTTTCATTATTCATTGCGTCACTCAAGGGAAGGGTTTAATATCATAGCTTCAGCTTTATCTACTCTATTTCAGCAGCAGATAAACGTCTTACAGCCGTTTGATGGGCCCCGTCTGAAATACGTTGAGTGGAGCTGACTCTAGTTTCTTCC
>NW_017728994.1:28336894-28340972 GCF_001723915.1 Gavialis gangeticus | reverse complement strand
CCCGCCCCTACCTTGCTTTAGGGAGGAGCCGCTGCCTAAGCTTACCTCTGGTAAGTGTCCCACACCAGCTCCGGTGCCTCCGCCACACTCCACACCCAGCTCCTCTCTGGGAAGCCACTGCTCAGCTCCTCTCTGGGCAGGTGTGCAGCATTAGTAAGTTAGTGCATGACAAAATTTTAAATCATGCACGGCCACACATGCACGCACCTTGGAGGGAAACTTGTATGCCTGGTCTGGGGGGGTGTGGTGTGAGTATGTGCGGGGTGTGTGTTGTGTGCAGCCAGGGGCAGAGTGGGTGGGTGTGCGTGGTTGTGTGTGTGGGGGGGTGGTTATGCAGCCAGGGGCAGAGTGGGTGGGTGGGTATGGGTGGTTACAGGATGAGTCCCACATGTACACCCCACCATACACATGCATCCACACTCGCTTTGCATTGCCATACACACTGACCCCCACATGCACACCCCCTCACACAGCCCAGGCACCCTCTCTTCGCACACAATCCCCCACAAACCCCATACCCACCCACACCCCACATATCCATACACGCACACATACATCCGCATATCCACACACCCTCAGCCACCCACAAACCTTATACCCACCCTCCACAATATTCAAAAGTAAAACTTAATTTTAAGCTGTTGTGTAGTCATCTCTATGTACATTGCACAAAAGCATGTACAAATCAGATTAATGGATGCTGTAGATGTTTTCTTTTTAGAATATAATTTGCTATTTTTTCTGGTTCCAAGATGGCACAATCCCTTGCTGAAAGGAGTACTTCTGGGGGCAAGGGGATGGACTACTGGTGGTAAAGATCAGGGGTTAAGGGGCAGGACTTCCAGTCACAACATGGTGACCAGGGGGTGGGGCACCTGCCAAGGGGCAGAGCTACCCATGCAGCCTTCGACAGTTTGCCAAAACTCAGTAAGTGGCCCTCCATCCAAAATAATTGCCTGCCCTCGGTTTACGTGGCTGGCCCAAAAGGGTGTGTGGTAGGGGCATGTAAGCTCTCCCTGAAACACTCCGTCATTCATGATGGGCAATTGGCTAGCAGTTAATAATCATAAATATTGCTTTTTTCAAACAGTAAATACTAGGTTTTCTAAAAGTTCTAAACCTGGTGACAATAAATAAAACTGTGTATACTACCTTTGTTTTTGTGTATTCTTTTTTGTTAAGCATGTTGCAGTGGGGCGGAGGGGAGCGAGGTTGAGCCTGGAGCCAGAAGCCCCCTTGAGCCCGGCATCCTGCCTTGGCCAGGCAGTGTCCCCTTGCAGGCAGGATGGCTGCACCCCGTCTCTGCAGAGCTGCACAGGCTGGGCCAGGCCCAACCTCAGGTGCAGCTGGGCACCCCACCGACCCACCATGGCCCGAGCCTGTGCAGCCCCGGGGCAGCCCCTGCTTCCTGCCTAGCCCCCACCTTCCCAAGGGCCTGGATGTGCCACATCCCTTGCCTGCCCAGTGGTGGGAGGCACAGCATAGCAGTGAGTGTGGCTTCTAAGGCAATGGCAGTAGGGCACAGAGCCCAGCACACAGTCTGCTCCTCCCCAGAAATTTTCTCCCCTTGGGCTGGCCTGCCCCATACCCCTGGCAGGGCCAGCATAGAAGGATACAGCCCCTTCCACCACCCAGGCCCTTCGTAGGGCAGTCTGGGCCTTTCTAGGGGTGTGAGGGTATGCACTCCAGGGTAGGCACTTGCCCCCTGGATTTGTGCGCTGGGCTGCGTGCCCTGCTGCCGTTGTCTCAGGAGCTGCATGTGATACCATGTCCCTTTGGCCACTGGGTGGGAAGGGGATGCAGTGCAGCCAGTGCATGCAAGGCACATGACATTGCGCACAGCTCTAGAGGAAATGGCAGCAGAGTGTAGAGCCCAGTGCTCAGTGGCAGCCCACCTCCACCCTGCGCGCACACGTCCCCTGGGGTGTGTACAGTGGTGGGAGCCCTCCCTGCACCCCTGGACGAGCTGTCCAGGGCTCTGAGTGGCCCACCACCTGCCCTGGGGCCCCATTCACCCCAGCCCTGCTCCTGCCTCTGTGCCACTCTCTCCCTCACTGTGGGGGCTTCAGTCTCCCCCCCCCTTCCCCCCAACGCTTACCTGCTAGGTGCTGCTCCACACATGGCCAGGCTGTGTTCCTGGCTGCCTGCAGCAGGCTGTGGCTGGGTGTCTTGGAGTGTGCGCAGCCCTCCCCCTGGCCTTCTGTGTACCACTGGTGGTATGCGGTCCACAGTTTGGGAGCCACTGATGTAGCTGGTTTGCAGTGTCTCAAGTGACTGAGTAGTCTAATTTGAGATTTGCATGATCTATGGCAGTGGTTGCAAATGTATGTGTAATGATTGGGTGGTTCGGGAGCTGCCTGCTTCCTACGGACTCTTTTCTGTTTGTGCTGTTGTAGTCAATTCCTGTTGTGGGCTTTGATGCCCTGATGGAGACAATGATGCCACTTGTTCTGATTGCTTGCCAAGGTTTCCCATTGGTCAGGATCAATTCCAAATGCTTTTATATCTTGCTTACATGTGTCTTTGTAGCAAAGCTCTGGACGTGTTGTTCTTGTTCCCACAGACTGTTCCCATGTCCTTGGGTATACATCCATCTTTCAATCTGCTCAGCTGGCCTAGCCAGAACAGTTGTCTCTGTTTGAGTAGGGCTGTCACTTGGTAAATTTACTCTTTGAAGAACCTTTGCATCGGTAACTTGATCTTGCCATTTGATGTTGAGTATGTGATGTGATGAATATGTACCATATGTAAGTGCTGCATACACAAGCTTTGTACACTAGCATTTTGGTCTTGATGGTAAGTTTTGAGTTGTTCCATGCTCTTCTAGTTAGTCTGCTGAAGGTGGTGGCAGCCTTTCTGATGTGAACAATGAGTTCTTCATGTAGTGAGAGGTTGGTGGTAACTGTAGAACCTAGGTAGCTGAACTTTTGGACTGCTTCTAGCTGGTTCTCATTAACGGTGATTGATGCATCTTATGGAACTCCCTGTCCTAGTACAACTGTTTTCTTTATGCTGATGGTGACAGCAAATGCCTGGCAAACTCTTGAGAGGCAATCCATGAGTTCTTGTAGTAGGTCTTTGTTGTGGGATATAAGGGCAGCATCATCAGCGAAAAGAAGCTTCTTGATAAGCACCTTTATAACTTTAGTTTTTGTCTTAAGTCATGACAGGTTGAAAAGTTTCCCATCCGATCTTGCTTGAGGGTACACTCCACCTTCCGTGTCTTTAAATGCCCAGTTCAGGAGTATTAAGAAGAAGATTCCAAAGAGTGTGGGAGCAAGAACACATCCTTGCTTCACTCCACTTTCCATCTCAAAGCTGTCCGAAGTGGGCCCATGAAACTGAATAGTTGCTTTCATGTTATCATGGAAGGAACGTATAAGGCTTAACAGGATTGGTGGGCAATCCTATCTTTTATAGGGCTGCAAATAGGCCTGCTCTGCAGATGTTGTCAAATGTTTTGGTTAGATTCACGAAGATCATGTACAGTAGTTGGTTTTGCTCTCTGCACTTTTTTTTGAAGTGGCCACAGGGAAAATATTATGCAAATGGTTGATCTTCCTGTCCTAAATCCACACTGAGGTTCAGGGTAGACACGATTTACCAGCTATTGTAGTCGCATCAGGATGGCCCATGTGAAAGCTTCTCCTGCTATACTTAGTAGTGAGATACCTCTGTAGTTGTTGCAGTTGCCCTTATCTCCTTTGTTTTTATGCAGAGTGACGATGTTTGCATCACACGTCTTGTGGTTCCTCACCCTCTTTCCAGCATTTGAGTAGCAGCTGATGAAGATACGGTAGTAGGTTTTCTTTCCTGCACTTGAACATTTCCACTGGGATGCCATCTCTTCTAGGAGCTAGGCCACTAGAGGTGTACCAGTACATCGGTCCATATCGTATTGGCACTGATGAAAGGAAAATTGACATTATCGGCAATCAGCTTTTTTTGGATGATGTAGCTGATTAATGTTGCCAATAAATGCCGCATGCATGTGCGCAGCTGCAGCACGCATGCAGCCAGGAAAGTAGCCTGGCATCTTGGAGAGCAGTGTCCAGCCAGTAAGTCTGTGGGGGGGGGG
>NW_017728994.1:28332262-28336462 GCF_001723915.1 Gavialis gangeticus | reverse complement strand
GGGAGGGGGGCAGATCGAGGCCCCATGGTGAGAGTGGGAGCAGGGCTGTGGTGGGGGTGGACGGTGGTGGCGCTGAGGAGAGGGTTATGGGGGGGGCTATGGCAAGGTTTGGGGGTGGCTGCAGCCCACCCATAACCCCCCTTCCCAGTGCTGCTGCTGCTGCTGCCTGCCCCACCCCTGTCCGGTCCAAGTGCAGCCCTGGTCCAGTCCCTGCCTGGAAGAGGCCAGCACATCCCTGGCCCCAAGCACTCAGCGTGCAGCCTGCCCTCACCCTGAGTACAGCTCTGGGGAGCATACGCCACACGTGCATCCCCTGGGTTGCATGCAGCAGCAGGAGCTGTTTCCCCTGGATGAGCTGCTTATGGCTCTGCCCCTGCCCCAACTCCAATCCCACTCCCTCCCTCACTGTGGGGGCCTTGATCTACACCCCAGCACCTTGCCGCTCCCCTCCACCTCCCAACCCACGCCCCTTCCCCTCAACAGACTTACCAGCCAGACGCTACTTTCCAAGCTTGCCACCTGCATCGGTATCGGCTGTTATGGCTGGTCAATAATTGTCCATTGGTATTGGCCCAAAAAAGCTTTATCGGTGCACCCCTACTTACCACTTCATAATGAGTCTTGCCTTGCTCAACTTTTTTACAGTGGGCTCCGCATCTAACTCTGGCATGACCTGTAGAGTTGGTATTTGGTCCAATAATTCACTGGTGATGTTTCTTTCTTATAAGTATAGCTCTGAGTAGTGTTCAACCCAACAAGACATCTGCTTGTTTTCATCTGTACTGGCTTCACTGCTGCGTGACTTGAGGGGCAACCTTGTTGACAGTAGGGCCTAGAGCTTTTTTCAGACCATCATATGTGACTTTTAAGTTTCCTGCATCTGAGGCTGTCTGTAGCTCATCACAGAGCTTAGTTCAGTACCAGTTTGCACAGCATGTGGTTGCTCTCTGTACCTTGTCTTTTGCCTGCCAAAGTCTCACTTTGGTGCTCTCTGTTGGCTTATTGTTGTGTTCCAGATAGGCAGTATTCTTGAGATTGGTGACAGGTAATAGGTCTTGTGCATTTTCCTCAAACCAGTCCTTATTGGATGGTCTCTTTTCCCCATATGTAGCTTTAGCTGTTTCACAGATTGCAGTTCCTAAATATTCCCAAAATTCCTCTGCCTTCTTTGGTAGTGACTTCCCAGATGTTCTGAGTTCAAAAGCCTTTACCAACTCTTGGCACTTCCTCTGGTTCTTGGTGTTAGTGGTATTGATTTTGGACTTAGGTTTTGCTCTGTGTAGTTTCTTGGCTTTTCACTTTGCTAATGATCAGGTAGTGGTCAGTGTCACAATCAGCACTGTGGAACGTGCGCATCTTCTGTACTGAAGGTAGATTTCTCCTCCTAACAGTTTCCTCCTGCACAGTTGATTTGGGGAGCAGAATTCAAGAATCGTTGGCTGTTTTCATTTATCTTGCCAATGCCAAAATGTCCTAGGCAATCTGGTCGTGAGTTGTTTGTGCCGACTTTTGCACTGAAGTCTCTGAGAAGGAATAGTCACTCAGTTGATGCCTTTGATAACTTGTTGTAGAGTGTCATAAAATGTATCCTTCTCAGGGCTGGAGTCAAGTGTTGGTGCATAAGTGCTAACGGTGTTCACAAAGCTGATGGTCATCTGAAGTCTAAGTCAAGGCAGGCCACATCCTTCTTAAATTGCGGTGCCCAGAAGTGGACGCAGTACTCCAACTGAGGCCAAACCAATGTCGCGTAGAGGGGGTGTGTCACCTCTCTGGACTGGCTTGAGATGCATCTTTGGATGCACGACAAGGTGCGGTTGGCTTTGCTGGCTGCGGTCTGGCATTGGCGGCTCATGTTCATCTTGGAGTCCCTAATGACTCCAAGATCCCCTTCTGCCTCTGCTCTCAAGGCGGGATCTCCCCAGCTTGTATGTATGCTATGGATTCCTTCTCCCCAGGTGCAGCACCCTGCATTTATCTACATTGAAGCCCATCCTATTACCATCCGCCCACTTCTGTAGTCTGTCTAAATCTAATTGCAGTCTCTCTCTCCCTTTGAGCGTGCCTAGCTCTCCCCACATCTTGGTGTCAGCGGCAAACTTGGACAACGTGTTTTCCACCCTCTCGTCCAGGTTGCTGATGAAGATATTGAACAATGTAGGCCCCAGGACTGAGCCCTGGGGGACCCCACTATTTACATCCCGCCAGTTCGAGTACAACCTGTTCTTTGTATTAGTTCTTTGTATATCTAAGGCTCAAAGTCTTGGAGGGATTTGGAGACAAATTACCTTTTGACTAGGTGGGATTTCATTCTTACCAGTACCAGGTAAGATCCTCATTCTTATCATGCCAGGCATTGGGAAAAATGACTCCTATTGGAAATCTATAACTGAATTTTTCAGATCTGCTACACATGATCCAGCTTGCAATGGGTGATGTGAATTGTACTGTCTCATTGGCAATAAGCTCTCTATCTTGCTTGGGGTTTCTTGTCAGGCCTTTTTGGCTCTGCCCTGATTATTGCATCTGATCCTTGTGCAAACTGAACCATTTACCAGCTGCAATTCTGAGATGTGGGCAGTGCTTCTTGTGCCTACGTATTGCCTGCTAGTTTCCACACAACTTTCATTTAATAAAGCAATACAGTGTAATAGTTCAAAGCCTGGAGGTGAATTGAGGGAAAGGGGTCAGGTCCTTGTTATCTCCTGCAGCCAAGCCAACTGGCTGGAAAGGAGGCAGTCTTTAGGTAGCTTTCTCATTAAGCAGAAATGCCCCTCAGTAGCAGACATGGAGAGGCAAGGTGGAAATGTACAGCACTGAGCCTGGCCTTTAGTGAGGATATCTGACTTTATAAAGAACAGTAGTTGCTGGTATAATTTACAGTGGCTTCTGGATTTTGGTTGCTAGCCAAGCTAGTGGCTTAGAGCTGCACTTTTCCACCCTGGAAACAATGCAGCTGGAGATCTGGCCCGAGGATTTTTTAATAAGAGACTAATACAATTGCAAAAGCAGAACTGCTGAGAGAGATGAGTTCAAATAAGTTCTCTCAGAATCCCTTGTGCTCCCTCTAGCAAAGATATTAATGCATGAGTCTTTGTGGAAACAATGAGTAACAAATGTCGCCTTACTCAGCTGATTAATTTCCTGTGTTTGCAGAATCACATACGAGTAAAATAAGTTTTAATTCTTGCCGTTAGCCCTGCAGAGTCAACAGGAGGAGGGAGTGCTCTGGCTTTAGCTTTGGCTCATGCATTGCTGGAGAACTGTTGACCAAACTTGGTTTGTAGAGTTTTATTGATGAGTGAAGCAAATCGAACTGGCCTAAACTCATATCCTGTGGTAAACTGAGTGCATTTTGTTCAGGGGATCAGACACAGGCAATGAACCTTGGAACATTGGTCTTTTAAAATGTGTGCCTTTTGGTCACACAGTTATACTACCAGGACACTCAAAAATGTGACCTCTGTCTGCTTGGGGATACCAGGGCCAAGATTGTGCTACTTGGGGTACAGACAGAAATGCAGCTCCCAGGTCTGAACTCATGGCGATTCATAGAAACTGCCATGAGTTAAGACTGATCTTTGTGACCCAACAGATGTTAGATGTTGGATCTGGAAAATGGAGGACAGCTCCAATTTGGAGCCAATCGAGGGAGAGAGGCTGTGTCTCCCCCTAGATGCCCCCTCTCTTGCAGCTCCGCTGCTGTCTCTGAATGGGATGGGGGAGTAGGTAGGGGAGGGAGTTTCTTTCTGGGAGGGTTTCAACCCACTGGAGTGAGGGGCCAGGTAGCTTGGAGCCCCGTGATGTGAAGGGCTCCAATCAATACCCTTCCCCTCCAGTGGGGCCTGGAGCCTGATGGTGCGTGGATTGGGAGCTGTGGGAAGTCGTGCGCAATCAGGATGGGATGGCTTTGTGCCACGATGTGTGGCTCCCTGCTGGAGTGCTGGAAGCCCCATGTGCAGGCACGGAGCTGGCCCGGCCCAGCCTGGCCTGATGGCACCTGGCTCTTATCTGCAGTGCTGGGCGTCCCGCATGCTGGCATGGAGCCAGCCTAGTCTAAGCCAAAGGTGCGTGCCAGTGGGCCGGACCAGGCTGGTTCTGCCTCAACATGCAGTTCCTGGGACTTGGCCAGAGCCATGCACTGCCAGAGGAGTCTGTCTACTGTGGGCCATGAGTGCCACAAGGGCCCTCTGCTTGCCTCTG
>NW_017728994.1:28328183-28332058 GCF_001723915.1 Gavialis gangeticus | reverse complement strand
TATGCAAACACATGTAAATCAGAACAAAAATATTTTTTGAAATAAAATTAAAATATGTTATAATAGGTGTTTGATTTTTAGTATATGATTTGTTTTTTTCAGGTTCCAAGATGGCAACCCCCCCCCCCATCCCCAAAGGAGTACTTCCGGGGGCAAGGGGAGGGCCTTCCAATGTCAAAGCTCAGGAGTTAGGGGGTGGTACTTATGCTCCCAAGATGGCAATGGGGAGGCAGGGGCCCAGTCAAGGCCCTCAATAGCTCAGGCGGGGTAAGGAGAGGTGCCCATTTTGTCTAACATAAGAGGATTTTCTCTCCCAACTGCAGGCAGCATAGGTGGTTTTTTCATTCCTCTCTAGCAATGGCATAAGCTACATGACATTGCTAGAGTAAATTCATGTGATTATTAAAACTCTTTTTGTTATACTGAAAGCCCTCCACTGTTTACCCCTCAGCATTCCCTGATAACTGGTGTGCATACCCATAAGGAGCCAGTCTGCTGCAATTCTTGATTCTTTTAGTAATAAAATGGTGGAGGGGCGGGCAGAAATAATCCAGACTTGCTTTTCTCTACCTTTTCCAGCTGTCTTAGAGACTTAGTGGCTTTGATTTTCATAATGAGCAATTACTTTTAGCTTCCTTTAAATAAACCCAGAAAGTTTCAAATAATGTTACAAGTCAGTACAGCAGCCTGTAGTTTGCAGGCAGCATGTTTCGGCCCCGCATAGGTTACTCTTCAGGATTGGGCACCAGTACAAACAAGAAGAGTGGTTGCAGCAATGTCTTCCTAGACATTTCTACCATGGACAAGATGGAGTCAGATTCCCTACTTCAGGTGCCACCTCCCCTCACCAAACCTTCCTTTAGCTCTCTCTAGGCCAGGAGTATCAAACATATGGCCCGTGGGCTAGATCCAGATTGCAGAAATGGGTCATCCAGCCCATGTGGCTTCTCACAGACTGGAGGACCCACCTCTGGATCTGGTCCACAGGGCTTGTTACCACAGACCAGCGCCCAGGGTACTAATACTACCACCATTCACCCACCTCCCTTGCCAGAGTTCTGGGTTTTGATTGCCATTGGCAACTAAAATTTAGGGAAGCTGGTGACAGGAAAAAGGGGAATGAGGGGCAGTGCTAATCCCCTGGGTGTTGGCTGAGCCAACACAGCACTCTAGATGACTCACTCCATGGCTGCTGACCGAGTTTGACACCCCTGCCCTAGGCAATTGGTAGTGGTAAAATCTATTAAGATTTTAATAGCCCTTTAGGACCTGGGTTAATGCACTGTGCAGAACTCTTATTTAACACCTTATTTTGGTCTGACACTGCCTTGCTTTTGCCTATTCTTATTTGATTTCTTCTCTTTTTTTTGCTCTCTTCTACAGCCAGTGTAGCATCCTAAAAGGGCATTCCTTTTATTGATGCCAGTAAGGGCCTGAATAGTCTTTTGTGTTTCAGTGGAGGTTATTAAATAGCTTTATATTAATTAACTGTGATGCAGAGAGCACATGGTCAGATGTACTCAGTGAGATCAGTTTATCCACATGGAAAATGCATCGGAAGTTAAATCCATTATACTAATTTGTAAAATTAGACGGTGCTTAACTATAGTTCAGCAATTGCCTAAATTGTGCATTTGTTTTGGAGCTAGGCAAATGCTGGTTCTCTGTGAATGCTCACTCAAATAAAAAATTGAATTTTCTTCTAACTGCGTAGGCTGCCTCTTTGTGCTTTTTTTGTGAGAATGTTTTAGCAAATGAGTTGAGAAGAAGGAGCACTCAGTGAAAGGACCAAATGTAATGGAATATTAAAGGTTTACTTCCAAAAAGATGGCTTTGATTTGGTAATGAGAAGATTTGCACCAGAAACCTGATCTTGAAGGCTGCTTTTTTTTTTTTATTTAATCGCTGACCAGGACCAATATTACGAGCCCACAATGTTGAAATGAAATAAAACTAGTCCCTAAAACTGAAGCAATGAGTCTTGTAGCCAACTGCTTACAAAAGGAATGGCAGATCCAAGAATCAGTCACCAGAGCTATCTGGTGAATAATGCCCAGCAACAGATAAATTAGAGAAAGTCGTAAACTGCTCATGGTCAATTGTGAATGGAAAAGGGGTTACATTTGGGGAATAAAGTGTTTGCTTCATGTTGCTTGTTCAGGCCTAATTTGTAGCCACGGTAGACAAAAAAGACAAACCCCGCAGCTCCCCTTCAGAGCACAAGGACAAAGTGTTTATTCAGCTGTCAAGTGGGAAAAGAAAGCAAATTAGTCTTAGCTTAAATGCAGTACTGTTTGCTCCTGTAGTTTTAGGGACTGAAGGCTCTGATCAAAAGTGGATCCAAATGGCATCTCTTCTGGTGTTGGAGAGCAGATGGCAGGTTATGCAGAGGATACACTAAGTGCCAAATGAAAATATTTCAGACCAATACGATGATTTCTTTGGGAACCTCCATGCGGTTCTGTAACACACATGGAGTGGAGATCTGAAAACTGTCTCTGAGGGACCTAGCCACTCAGATCCCATTGAAATGGAACAGTTTGGCTATGTCCAACCATCGGTTTTGGAAATCCTAACCTAAGTCTAGATATGAATCACTTAATTTTACTTACCACTGAAATACAGCTGTCTCTAGGTTGGAATGAGGCAGGCTTTATAACAGCATCATTTTCTACTGAGGTGAAAAAAGTTGCCATAGCCTGTTTAAAAACCTACCATGGGCCTTCCAGGGAGGAGAAGCTTGGTCAGAATAGGGTTATCTTCTTGGTCTGACTTTGTAGTTGGCCATTTTGGGATAGACTTGCGAGAAGATCAGCTCCCAGATGATGGAGGGGAAAGAAGGGTGGCTGGAATTGCTGCCAGGGTAAGGCTTGTTGGTTTTGGCTGACTTATTATAGAGGTCTGCCTGGGGGTGAGGTGTGTGGCTCCTGCATGCGTGCCTCAGTCTCCAGAGGGACTGTGACTTGCCCCATGCGCAGTTGAAATGCTGCCCCTCTTCTTGAGGGCCTGTACAGAAAGGCTCTAGATGGCTTTAGCTGAAGCTTTAAACAGCTGCTCTGGACTCTGTCCAGCTCCCTGTGAAATGTGTTTGTGTTGCTCCTGGCTGCTCCTCCTTCCCACAGGCACTCTGATAGTGCCTGTCCCTCTGTCTTGGTTTCAGTTCCCTGCCCTCCATCATATGCAGTATCTCACAGATTGGAGAGAGAGAGGACCGTTGAGCAGCTCACAGCAGTGTGACGGCTGCCAGACTTCTCCCCTCTGCGCTGGACCCTGGCACATGAGTGGGCCCTGTAACAATCCCAAGGAGCATCACCTTCATCTTTCACTCTGCCAAGATTTCCATCCCTCATGCAGGGAGTATGAGTGCCCATTGTTAAGAGCAACATCTACCTGCTGGTTTTTGCTTCCCCTTCCCCATCTGTAAATATGATCCCTTCCACTCCTGGATGATTACAGTTTATCAAGCTGTTTGAGATTGAGGCTGTTTATTCTTTACAGTCTTCCCCTTTGGATCAGTGCATCAGGTCCTATATGCTGCAAGAGCATAGGCAGGGGTATCCTGCAAGGGGGCCAGCAGCAGTAGTGGGAAGGTAGGCAGAACCATTACCTGCTGTAGGGAGACTTACCCACACATTGCTGTGGCCTGATTGAGTGTCCTGACCTTGAGGTCCATTCGTCCCTGCCTCAGAGCAAACGGGAAGCTGCTCAGCCATTTAAGGGACCTGCAGGGAAACAGCAGCAGTCTGCTCAACATCTACCTCTGAGCCAATGACTCCAGTTTCTGACATTATCAGGCAAGAGGTTATTTGATTGGGATGCCTTGAGTCAATGTGTATGGGTCTCTCTTGCCTGGTAGTCTGTCTTGAACAGAGATC
>NW_017728994.1:28316524-28323183 GCF_001723915.1 Gavialis gangeticus | reverse complement strand
CCTGCCTCAGAGGAAACGGGAAGCTGCTCAGCCATTTAAGGGACCTGCAGGGAAACAGCAGCAGTCTGCTCAACATCTACCTCTGAGCCAATGACTCCAGTTTCTGACATTATCAGGCAAGAGGTTATTTGATTGGGATGCCTTGAGTCAATGTGTATGGGTCTCTCTTGCCTGGTAGTCTGTCTTGAACAGAGATCTAGGGTCTTCTGAGGTCCCAGAAGTCACCTTGTTCTTAAAAAGCATGTTTGAAAGTTGCACACAGACTTAACATGGTCTTGGACCAGGGATGGCCAAAATATGGCCCATGGGCCATTTCTGGCCTGCCAATTGATGCTGTCTGGCATGTGGGTAGTGGCTCTTGCTCTGGCTTCTGCTGGTGCCGCAGGGGATGCTGGGCAGAGGCCAGAGATGCTGGGGCCCGAGCATGGCTTGTCCAGGGCCTACCACGCGTCAGGCCCTGAGTGAGCCTTGCTTGGACCCCAGCATCTTTGGCCTCTGCTGATACCGTGAGGGGTACTGGGTGTAAGCAGCCCCACCTGCCCACCATTTCTCTTAAATGTGCCTGGGAGACTAGCTTCAGTCACATGAAAGCATTTGTGGAAATTGAATAGTAAATACACATATGCCATACTCATGGGAAGTATTTTTGAGTATGTGGACAGGAGCCACGTGACTCTTCTTGAACTACCACAGCCAACCAATGGAATGAACTAGTACTAACAATTGAGTACAGAAAATACTAAGTTTACAGATACTGGAATACAGATACTACAGATACTCTGTGATTTCTTTTCCCCATTTTTTTCTTTAAATAAATTCAGGAAATCTTTATTTCACAAACAGGAAATTCTAAATTGAAACACAGAATGAATCTTTTATCACTTATTCTTCTTGACCCCAGGGTTTACAAAAGCTTTTGGCTAGTAAAGCTGTATTACTTGGGGTAGAACATCTGTTCCAATGTCAGATTGTATCTTCTCAATAGGATCTCATTTTAATAGATCCAACACTTTCCCTGTGGTAGCACAATCAAAAGCAAGAGATGACCTTCTGTTGTGCAATATCAAAGTTGGTCTTGTGCAATCCTTATAGGGTACGTCCATACATGCAGCCATGTGCTCTTGCAGCAGCTCAGATAGGAGTGGTACAAATTTGAGCTGGGGATTTTTGCCTCAGTGCAAATGACCAGACATGCACTTTGGTGTGGGGCAAGTTGTGCCATTTGGGGAAAAATAACCCTGGCCAGCTCCTCCAGGATTTGCAGCCAGGGAGAGCTAGAGCCTGCCTGGGGCCAGGACAGGTGCTGGCCCCAGCAGTATAAAAAGCTGCCTGGTGAGCAGTTCAGGGCTACTTGCTCTCAGGAGCTTCTGAGGCCTGGCCACTTGGTAACTGGGAACACTACCCCTTGAGCCAGCTGGACTGCTGAAGCAGCCCTGACCTGGAGTGGCTCCTGCACCCTCTACCCACTGCAGCAGTCTGACCATGGGGGCTGCTGCCTGGCTATGACATGCTGCCGCCTGTGATAGCATCCACCTCCTTGGACCCGCGGCCCCAAGGCTGCGTTGCTGCCAAACATGGATGGGGTGCCCCCACTCTGCCACCTGGGCAGTTATTACCTAGAAGATGTGCTCCTTGCGGTGGCCTTCTTGGAACTGTCAAAGCATGTCCTTTTGGCCCCAAATGGCCATAAGATCAGCCACCTCATCTGCCCTCCAGCTGGGTCCCCAGTGCTAGTCTTGGACAGGCTCCTCTGCACGGGTCCCGCCACTTGTCTCCAGCAGAGATCCCGGTGTTCCCTTTTTACGAATTGCAAGTTCTCTAATAAGAAACCCAGATTCTCTCATTAAAATACCCAAAATAGTGGTCTTCCACTATTAAAATGAAGCACCACTATATAGAGAGAGAGCAATGTTTTATTGGTATATTTAGACAACATTGGGCAATGCTTTATTGATATATTTACAAGTGTAAAGCAATTTGGAGGGGGGGTTGGGGGAGTTTGTGAGTGGGTGTAGGATTTGTGGAGGTGAGGTTTGGGAGTGCATGGGGCTTGTGCAGGGGTTTGGGGTTTGTGGCTGGGTATGTGGGTAAAGGGTTTGTGGAGGGGGTTGGGGATGTGGGTGGATTGTGGGGGGACTGGGTGCGGGGCGGCTGTGTGGGGAGGACTGTTCAGGAGAGGTGGGTCCCCTGCCCCCCTCCAGGGCCCGCATGCACTGGGTCTGTGCAGTATACACAGAGCCCAGGCTACACAGTGACGTGTTGCCGCCAGCTGTGCCTGCAGCTGGGCCACTGCCATGCTGGCTGCTGCTGTCGGCACCACGGGGAGTGGGTGCAGGGGCAGGCGTGTGGCAGCCCCCACTCAAACCCCTCCACAAACTCGCCCACAGACTGCACATCCCCCCCACCTCCCTGCCACTCCTCACACCCATCCACACCCGTAGACCCCCCACCCCCACGTCCCTATTTACCCGTGACAGCGCCCACGTTCCGGTCCTTGCTGCACTTCTGCTTGCCCCAGCATGCTAAGTGTTCATGCCCCACGTGCTGGGGCAGCAGGAGCACCATAGAGACGCTCTGACCGGAAACCATAGCATCTCTCTGGAGGACTGGTAACTGAGGTAACTCAGAAGCCTGCTCTGCTTTTAGTTTTGAGCCTTAATTTTGAGCCTATGCTGCAAATATGCAGCGTAAGGAACGTTTTTGTGTTCCTGGCGCACATCTTGTGGCATCTCAAACTCTGTTGAGATGCCGCAAGAGGCGCCTGCGGTTGTCTGGATGCACCCAGAGGAGCTTCTCTGAGAGGAACTAGTTGGACAAAACTGAGTGGACTTCTATGGTGAAATGAAGATGAAAATTCATTGGTTAGCTGCAGTTGTCATTCATCTGAATGGAAATATTTGTAAACCATGAAAACTGGCACTGATTCTTAGGTAGTGGTGTAGTTCTGTAGTTGAAGTGGGATTCTGGCTTCTGTTACAAATCCAGGATTTGGCCTCATTTCTGTTGCAGGGTGGCATGCAACTAGCAGCTAAATTGCATGAGAGCATTTGGTCAAGCTATTACAAGGTATGGGACACAGCACAGAGTTAGTAATTTTCAGTAAATTCTTTTGATGTTTTTTTTGGTCACATGGCTCCAAAATGGCTTTTCCAGGAGACTTCTAATGAGGTTTATTACAAAGAGCCTGGTGAGATTTGAGGTGACAAGACCAAAAATAGCACATCTAGAAAAGTATTTGCTGGTGAACTAGAGATATTGGGATCTGGGAGGTTCATAAGCTTCACTAAGGGTTCAGGCATCTTCAGAAATTTTAGCACGATGCCAAAAAGCTACAGAGGTTAATTGCTTTGTGATCTGCTTTATGTGCTGGAGTGCAACCTGCAGATGTGCTCTTGCTGTGAAAGAGGGCAGGGATGAGAGTCTTGTTGGCCTAGGCTAGAGAAAATGCAGCCCTGGAGCAGTGTTGAGTTTAAAGGTCTAATAACTAGCATTTCAACCAGGATGAGAGAGAAAGTGGGGTAAGGAGCATGGGGGCAGGGTGCGGGATTCTTCTTTCCACAGGACACAACCCTTTCATACTTTTAGCTCCGAAAGGGCCTAAGATAGCTGCAGTAAAACCCATGGCTGATTCCTATCTGGAAAAAATATATTTGCCTGTCTTCTAAGTTTGTTTTTCTCTTCCCCCTGTCCAGCTGGATGACTCCTGTCAGATTTTCAAAGACACCTGCAATTCTTTTTGGCTGTGCTAGGTGTTTTGGGCCTGACTTCCAGATGTGCAGAGACCATAGGATGCCTCTGAAAACCAAGCCCCATATGACTCCCAGATGTCAGAAATTTCTCCCTTGATATCAGTAGTGATTCCTCAGGTCCCAAGGCACCTGTTTTTTCAGGCAGATGCATCTAACTTGGACATTTCTGACATAGTTCTTAGGCATTATATGGTGCTATGCAGTGTATCCTGGTGTGGATGTAAAGGGTTTTTACTGGTGTTTCTGATTACTTCCAGCTCAGCCTCAAGCTTCATGTCACCTTGGGCAAGTCACGTAACTGCTTTGCCTTGCTTTTTTCTTCTGTGCCACAGGGATGCCCCCTTGCAGGGATTTTGCAAGCCCAAGTTTGTGCTTTAATTGTAGCCCATAAAGGGAAGGCTCTAGAGAAGTGTATGGGATTTGCCTGGCTCTTTCACAACTTGTATTACTGGTGGCAAATAAAAAGTCAGCATGTTGCAACTAAGCTTGCAAGTCCCACATACTAAATGCTGTGTCCCTCGACCCCCTCCATTCTCTTCTGAGCTGAAATGGTTTCACCTCCCACGCTTTCCCTTCAGCCCCCTCCCTGGACCATTTCATCTTACAGTAGTGGCACAAAGGAACTGCAGACAGTACTGTTTTGTTTGGACTCCTTGGCAGGCTTTTAGGCTCTCTTCTTAATCTGCTACCTTTTATTTTGGTCCCGGCTGAGCAACTAGACTTTTCTTTAACAAAGTTAGGTTTTGATTCTCCTCAGCTACAAAATGCTTTCTTCCCAGTGCTACTGCTGCTTTCTGCTTCACCGGGCTCTTACATATCACGCGAGGTTCCCTTTATAGCATTCACAGGCAATCTAGACACCTGCTATTCAGCAGGGACTGGGGAATGCCTTGGGTTTTGCTCAGATTTTTGGTGCGTTCATGCCACTGAAAGCTCCTTTCAGGCAGCCAAGCTCCCTCAGCAGCCTGGTGGCACTGGTCCTTGGAGAGTCGCATTGGCCTTCTTAGAACAGAAAAGATAGCTGTTTAACAAGCTCGTGGGAGGTTGAGCACATGAAACAAATCTGACTCTTGTGAAGATCCTTTTGTGCATTCTGAGGACCATGTATGTGATCCATGCTCGTCCCGGGAGTGCCGTAAGCACCCTGCTGTGGTTTAGAGATCAGGATGTGATCCGTAGCAGGCAGGAATTCCAGTAGAGCCATAGAAATGGTGGGCTGGAAGAGTTCATCTAGCCTAACCCCTGTCCTGAGGCAGGATCCATGTCTACCTAGATCATCCCTAGCAGAGGTTTGTCTAACCTGTTCTTAAACACCTCCAGCAAAGAGACTCCATGACTTTCCTTGAATAGTCAAATGCTAGAACAAATTAGTCACAGTTTAAAAAAAAAAAAAAAAGGTCACCCTGATACGTAGCCTAAACGTCTCTTGATGTATTTTAAGCTGGTTTCTTCTTGCCCTCCTTCCAGTGCACATGGAGAACAATTAATCAACATCCTCTTTATAATGGTCTTACATTGGAGGGCTTTAATCATGCCACAATGGTGCCCATGATATTAGGATGCATTTGATGATGTGCTTTGCTCTTTTTAGAGTGTTTGGTTACTTCCCTGAGCTGAGTGGTACTCCTCAGCTGCAGAAAGGCATTTTTTCCATTTACTTTTAGCTGTCAAGTCAAAAGCTAGGCAAATCAGCCATTGTTCTATGGGTTCTCATTTGGGATGGACTCTCAAATGCAGTCAGCCCTGTCTCACTCATTTTTTTGACACCAGTGCCCACCTACACCCATAGAAGCTGAAGAGAGAATGGGACCTCCTGTAGACGAGATATTGAATGCTGTGGAACAGCAGCCTGGGGAGATGAACTAAAGAATCAAAATGCTAGCTCTGAAGAGGAATTCACTTCACTCCTGC
Source organism: Gavialis gangeticus (assembly GCF_001723915.1). Taxonomy (NCBI): domain Eukaryota; kingdom Metazoa; phylum Chordata; order Crocodylia; family Gavialidae; genus Gavialis; species Gavialis gangeticus. The sequence continues at coordinate 28,317,523 of NW_017728994.1, read as the reverse complement.
TGTGCTTTGGCTGCTCTTTCTGGACCTAATATTAAAATTATGCTCCTACTTCCTGCCATTTCTCATTTCCTCACGTCTTAACCTGAACAACCAGTCGGGATTCCTTAGCTGAGATCATCTTTTCCCTCTGCAACCTTGGTGCCCACCTGCCCTGAAATTTCTTCCCTTCCCCCTCTTTCTTGCATTCCTCATTTCACTGAAAACGACTGCCAAGACCTACCCTGGCACCCTTGCTTGTCTACTAGCTGCTCCCTCTCCTTTCCCCCTTTCCACAGCAGGGTGAGTTTTTCAGATGCACTCTGTGGTGGCCCAGCTCAGCTTTCATGGAAGGAAATCTCATGCTTGTCAGTCACACCTGCCATTTCTTAGAGCATCATGAATATATGCCTCAATAATTAATTCAAACATCACTTTCCAAGTCACCAGTGATATACTAGTCCAGCAGTTTTTAAAGAGCTGAGCATAAATCCAACCCCAGGGGCTTGTCCTCAGCAGCTTTCTGGAAATCTGAGTCCTGATCCAAAGCTTGTGGATCCCTGCTGACAAGGATTCCTTCCAGGCTCCAGGATGTAATCGATATAAGACAGCCCTGCTTCACAGCAGGAAGGATATAAGCAGCAATAACTACTGTGTTTTAAAATCTCTTCTCTGATGATTTGGTCATGGTATGACATATGTAAAGCATATGGTGTGCAGTCTGACTGGACTGACCTCTGGCTTTGCCCCCTGGATGGCTAGTAAGGAGAAGGGAGCAACATCTTCCATCCACCCAGATCAGCAGGGTCTTTCCCAAAGGCTTGAGAGCTGTAGAGCTGTTGGTTCTCAGAAGCACCAGCTTGTACATCTTCACACCAAAACAAAATGGTCTAGATTCTGCTAGCCCTTCCTCATGCTAAGTGTGCAAGCCACACTCAAGTCCTAGCCAGGAAAAGGGAAGGACATGCTCTAGGGTAGCAACCAAGTCTCCAAGTGACTTTGGTCATGAAGGATCCAATGCTG
>NW_017728994.1:28296038-28311524 GCF_001723915.1 Gavialis gangeticus | reverse complement strand
ATCTTTCCCAAAGGCTTGAGAGCTGTAGAGCTGTTGGTTCTCAGAAGCACCAGCTTGTACATCTTCACACCAAAACAAAATGGTCTAGATTCTGCTAGCCCTTCCTCATGCTAAGTGTGCAAGCCACACTCAAGTCCTAGCCAGGAAAAGGGAAGGACATGCTCTAGGGTAGCAACCAAGTCTCCAAGTGACTTTGGTCATGAAGGATCCAATGCTGCTACTGAACAGCTCCTGGGTAGTGTTTATTTGCTTCTCTCACACCTTTAAGGGTTCCAGTGCATTCTAGGTGCTTGTTAATTATGCATTACAAACATCTGATAGGGGGGTAAGTTATTACCCATATGCAGCTGGAGAAACTGAGGCACGGCAGTTCTATGATTTATCCAAGGTCACAAAATGAAACAGCGGCAGGGCGCGCTCAGATGGCTGAATCTCTGGGCCATGGCTCTAATGTAGTCAAAGGTCCATCAGAGTCTACTGACCCATTGGGCTCGTGTGGTTAAGGCTCACGGTTTCTGAATCAGTGGTACACAAGGGAGTGATGTGGCTGGCATCACATCTGCTTGTCTGTGATTCCCCAGCCTGAATGATTAGGTGCCCATTTATTGCTAGGTCAACTAGAAATAGCTTTCACCATGAGTCTAGAGCACACCTTGAGCTCACCCCTTCAGAGTCGTAGGGAGCTGTCTTAACCACTCTGCTACTGTGCCCCATTGTAGCCACTGGAGGGTAGCGATTCACATTTGAGGAGTGTCTGATGATCTCAGCCAAGGGAAGACTCTCTGCCTCTGGTGGCCAGATTCAGCCTGTGGGACTCATCTCATCACTGTGGCTGCTGGAGCCTGTGCAGTGGCAGCTGTAATCCCTGGTGTTTCAGTGCAGCTGAGGAACCTGTGGAGTTAATGCCTTCTGCCTCCCCCCACCCCTACCCCTGCTACCTGATACCCAAATGCAGGGTTTAGAAGGGGAAGAGCAGGGGTGAGCTGCAGTGGCATTAACTACCTGGGATCTGGAGCTGTGCTGAAGCAACAGCTCTGGCAGCCACAGGGATTAATGACTCCATCCGGCCTGTGAGAAGCCCTGCAGTCCAGATCCAGGAAATCCTTTAATTATTTTGCTAGCTTAGTTTCCCACTATAGATTCAGTTTGGCTGTGTTTAAGCATATCACGCTGATTATATAGTGAATTTCAATATCCGGTGTGCTTAGAGGTCACCCTATTGATGGAGGCTCACATTGCCTCCAAAAGGCATTTCAAGACAGGATTGCTGAGTGCTTAGAAGTTATTGACAGTAAATCCTTCCTCCCTGATGCCTGTTGTCTTTCAGGCTGGAATCAGTAGAAAAGAATTGCAGGGAGGGGGGGTCAGTCAGGAAAAGGCAGTATGATCCAAAGTGAACCTGAGCTGCCATCTTGGGATCCAGGTTTTGAAACCTTCACCACGCTTCGGGTGAGTTTGTATCCTGGCTTTTGGTTCAGAGGATTTCAGAGAGGCCAGAATCAAATGTGCAGATCTGGGTCCTAGTTTGGCCTGTGAAATACCCAACCCTCAAAGTTCAGGGCTGTGTAAATGAGTGTTTTCCCCTCTGCTTCCAAGACTCTGCATGGAGAAAGTGAAGCTTTGTCAGTAGGAAGCATATTTCTTCTAGTTCTGCAGCATGTTCTCAGATGGGCATGGTTTGCTTTATGGCTCCATTTAGAAACACTTTATAAATAAAGCTATTCTCACAGTCAATTAACTCTTTCTTAAATGGCTGGGCCAACAGCTTGCTTATATATCTGTAACCCAGCTAAAATGCTGTGCTTATGAGCATTTTGAACATGTAACTCATGTTTGTAATATGCTTATTCATCTATTAATCTTCTAACTCTGTCATCACAAATAACTTCAGTTGTCCTTGGGATCAACCTAGTGATTTTTAAGGTCAAAGTATCATTAATCGTCCTAATAGTTAATTTATAGGCAAAATGTAATTTTAGTGAATTTCTTTTGAGATGTATTAATTTTTCAAATTAAAACACCAGTTCTTTTTATCAATTATACCAGACTAATAAGGAGGCGTTTCCTCCCTCATCCCAAGGGAGGCCCATTTTACGTGTAATGGCGAGGCTACCCCTGTGTGTGCTTGGGGGTGGGGGAGTGAATTTTGAGACAAAATGTCATGGAAAATGCCCTTTGGAAGGCCAGTGCTGACTGAACGTATAAACCCAAGCATGTATTCCAGCATCAGCACGGGGTAGTTTTGTTTTTGTTTTTTAAAGAAAAATCAAAATGAGATAAAGAAGCCAGTCTGCTCAGCTGTCCTGCTCAGAGCATCCAGAGCGAGTTGGAATAAATATGTAAGCAAAAGCAGGGAAATGCTGACTGGTAGTGTAAGAGTGGGTGGGTTAGCAGGGCGGGAGCTCTGGGTGCTGCCTAAGGAGGGTGGGGGAAAGCTCAGAAGGGAGCCAGGACAGTGCCACCTCCACTCTCCGCACCTGCATCTTCTGTGCAGTAGCTCCAGTCCTGATTCTGGCAGCGGGACGGGCAGAGCAGCAGTAGTGTCTGGGTGGCAGCTGCACAGGGTGTAGGGGCAGCAGAAACAGGGTGCTGTTTGTGGAGAGGGGCTGTCAGAAAGGGTTAACATTCTCGCCTCTGTTTTGGTGCTTAAAATCAGTGTATAAATGATTGCTCAACACAAGACAGCAGCAGAAAAAGGTGACATTGGCCCAGCATTGTGTCACCGCTGAGAGACCGGACAGTTGCACCTCTGGTTCTGACAGCTCTGGAAGTCAGACGCGCAGAGCTGCAGCTTTACAAAAGTTGCGGGGAGGGCACAAGATCCCACAGGATGGTAAGAGGTAAAGTTTAAACATATATTGAGTTGTTACCTCCTATTCAAGACCAGGGGCATGTCTTAAGACAAAACCTTAGGCATCCCAGTGGGACTTAGCACATGCTGAAATGTTATGCACTGTATCAGTTAATCAGTCAGTCTGTGCCAAGCCAGGGGTGTCGCTCAGAAGCATGCTCTGCCTGCTTCTCTCACGCTGCGTTACAGTGAGCCAGTGTAGCTGCTTCAGCATGCCTGAGTTGGAGAGCTTTGGAGCAGCTCTGTGCATGCGCTCAGAGCCTCTTTGAAGCAGCTACATTACTTTGGGATTTAGTGAGAGTGGGTGGAAGTGTGCTTTGTGACAGTGCTTCTGGGCTCTGTGCAGAGGCAATGTAGACAAGCTGTTGGGCAGTAGTGCCTGGAGGGAATTGCTGTCTGAAGGTCTGTGGCGACTTTTCTGCAGAATGTTTTTGCTGACAGTAGTGTATCTAAATTGCAAACTTGGGCTGAATCTGAGGACCTTGTGTTACCAACTCAGTAGTTTCTTGCAAGCTTTGTGATGCTGTGTGGCTTGTTTTTAAGACCAAGTTCTTGCAATTACAATAGAATCTCAGATTTCAGCATAACTTGAGCTCTTAGCTCTTGTGGTTGCTGAGAAAAGCTTGAAAATATGATCTCAGAAGTCTATGATAGAGAAGACTCTTCTGGAAAATGGAGTGAACAAAATGGAGATTTGCATTTTCCACCAGGGAGGAGATAAATTTCTCTCTTTCTCTTTTTTTTTGTTCTTTGTTTTGTTCCATGTGGGTAAGTGCCCAGTGTGATAGTGTCCTGGTCCAGTATTGGTCTTGCTAGGTGCTGTAGAAATACTATAAATATTTGTTCTGTGGCATAGGGTACAGACAGATGACAGTCACTTAAGCGACGCACATCTGTGTTAAGGAGCCATCATGATCAGCTCTCTCAAGCTAGCTGCCTGCACTAGGTGTGGTTACAGCACCTGGCCACTAAGTGTGCGTTGAGCTACCCTTGGATAAAATTGACTGAGAAAAGCCGAACAAAAGGTAAAGGTCCTTGGCATTTACACTAGCAAGTATAGTTCCTCCTCACTTTCGCAGGGGTAGCTTTACCCGGGAGTACAGTGCCATACTGGTATAAGTTATGTGGTGTTTGTCTGCTCTGCTTTTACAATGAAGTAGACTGGACTCTTGTTATGTATGGTGTTATGTGTCTGCACCCTTAGGCAAATCCATTTGTATAACCCCATTTAAACTCTTGAGGTAAGGAGCTGTATGTGATGAATATTCTGGGGGATTTCATGAATATTGCAAACCGTGGCTCACGTTGTCAGCACCAGGTTTGCTGTAACGGTGTAACTTACTGCTTGCATCCAGCGATGATCAGGGTGTGTGTGCATGAGGCTGCTCATCCAGCAGGCAGTAGGGTATCTGGTGGCAGGGTCTCATTTCACCAATATGCTCCCTGACCTGTGGTATGTTTTCCTGTGCCCTGTTCTGTTAGCTAGCCCAATCCTGTTCCCCAGCACTGCTTGCCTCTGGCTTTTGTCATGTCACGTGAGCTGGAGTTTTTCAATCATGGAGGCCTGAAATTAGGCACCTGAGCCCTGATTAACTGATACAGTGCATAACGTTTCAGCATGTGCTAAGTCCCACTGGGATGCCTAAGGTTTTGTCTTAAGCATATTCTTTAAGTGCTTTGCTGAAGGGACCTGCACCGAGAGGTCCTTTTGTGGTGTCTGTTGGTTGCTTAGTATCTTAGAAAAAGATCACGCTACCGTAGTTGCTTAAATATTGATGCAGATGCTGAACTTAATGCATCCAAATGGCCTAAACCTTCTTTTCATTACAATGTGGGGAATACTGAGCTCTTGGGGGAATGTGAGAGAGAACTTAACAGGCAATCCTGTTCATTAGGGAAGTTATTTTGCCTCACTGTTTCTGAGGCTGCCAGTAAGGTTTTGCATTAGATTGTGCGTTTTGTGGGGCAGGGGTGGGCAGTGGGGTTGGTCCTCTCCATGTGGAAGGCATTTTTTTTCATTTCGTCTTTTCCAACATAAATACAGATCTACATGGTCTTCTAAAATCAAAATAACCCCCTACCAAAGCAAAACACTCCACCACATGGGCTGCTTTCTCTGGGGCGACGATGAGAGAATAAATGTATGGCAGATGGTAGCTGTCATGTTCACTGTCCTGCTTGGAAGACTTTTAGATGCCAAATGCTGAAGGTGGTATGAGACCTTGAATAGAGCAGAAAGTGAATGCCTTGTAGTATGTAATTAAGGAAAAAGCCTACCAGAACACTATAGGGCATACGCAGTTCTTCCCTTGGCATGAGGATGAGAGAGATGAGCCCCACCTAACAGTTGTGAGTCATATTACTTAATTCATGATGGGGCAGGGATCACATGCCACATTGGCGAGGGTGGTAGACCTGAGCAGACCTAGCCTGGGATTGGTACAGAACGTGGACTGTATTATCAGTAGCATGTCAGGTGGTATGAAGGTGACAAGGGATGCTGGAGACTTCTCCTTCCCTCCTTTCATTTAATTTAATTTAATTTTTGAAGCAGAAAGGTGGGTTGGATGTGCCTTGAGGCAGTGTTCTCTGTCTAAAACTGGACGAAGTGTATGTATATTAATTACTTGTGTTACAGTATTACCAGCAGTCGGTTAGGCACTTGTCTAGCAGCGTTGCTGTAGCTATGATGGTCCAGGGATGAGAGAGGAGCAAGATTTATAAGGCAAAGTGATATCTTTTATTGGGCCAAATTGCATAGATGAGAGAGAGAGAGAAGAAGCTTTCAGGCTTCGAGCTCCCTTCATCATGTGTGGGGAAAGAAGCAGTCACAGTCCAGGATAAGTACAAGTTAGAACATTTGCTTCAGTGTAACCTAATTGTGTTAATAAATTTAACCCCCTGAAATGGAAATGGGCAATTTATAACATGTGGAGTACAAAGAAGTTAGAAAAGGGAGGGGTGAGGGGTAATGTATAATGAGCCATAAAAGCACTGTCTCTATTGGATCCATGGTTTTGGGGTCTAGTTGAGTTATTTATGCGTTTCTGTTCCCAGCCCCATCTTCTTGAAGGTACTGTGCTTCCTTTGAGGACCATCTTGGTTAACAGTGAGGCAGTCCCCACCCTTGAGGGAATTCCAAGTAAGATGACAGACAAGGGTTGGGAAGGCACAGCATGGATTTCTTTGGGGATAGGATCATGTCTTACCAGCAGTTTGGAAAGTAGTTGGTGTGTGACAGCTACAACTGGGACTGCAGATAATCTAAACAAAGTAAAGCTTCGTCTGGCTAGATGATTAATACAACTCATTGTCTGTTTTTTTTTCCTCTTCTGTAAATGTTATCTGTCTCCACCTGTTCTTTGATTGTGATGTTGGAGGCAGCTGACTGTATTTGAAATTGGATAGACGGCAGAGTAGAGACTACCTTTTAGACTAACTAAATCAGAGATGCATAAGCTTTTGTGAGCAAGAGCATAGCATGTGATGAAATGAACTCTTGCTCACAAATGTGTATGAATCTGAGCTTGTGATGTTACTGGTGGACTTGTAGGAATCCTGAGAACAATGGATTTTGTTGGAAGAGGAAGCTGACGGTCACCTGGATCATCTCTGCTGGTGTTGCCTGGGTTGGAAGGTGCCACATGTTTGGCTGAGGAGAAGCAAGAGGAGCAGCTTGGGCCTGGCAAGGCAGTGGGTGAAGAGCTACAAGGGCAAGAGCAGATCAATAAGGAGAGAGGGGCCAGCCCTGAAGTGCTAGATACGTCTGAGCTTATCATGCTTATAGTCTGGTCTGGAGTATAGAAGCTGATAGACTGAATCTATAAATTGCTCACTTCACATGCTCTTACCCATTGAAATAACCCTCCACTTGGCACTCTAATACCCAAATTTATCCCTTTGGTTCAGGGGGATCCAGGAGGAAAGGAAGCAGTTTTATGGAAAGTCACTCATCTTTGTTATTTGTGACATTACTCTTCAAGGACTTTTCAAGGGACCAGCCAAAATCTTCCTTAGAGAAACCCCAGAACACTAGAAGCACCCACAAAGGTTTTCTACTGGAGATTATCTTCTGTGCAAATTTTAATCTAAATCTATGCATCTTTGAACTGTCAAGCTTGGCAAAGGAGCATTTTTGATGATGATTTTTGTGGACACGGGGAGGAACCAGGTTTAACCTGTGAGTCTGGAAATTCTGTGTGTGGTTTGTGCTCCGTTCTCAGACAGCCCTAATGTCCAAAGCTGAAGCTCAGACTTCAGTGATGTGCCTAAACACTTGTGCTTGTCACTATGCTGCAATGCTGCAGTGTGTTCTAATCATGTCAGATATAGCAGTGCTTCAGGCAGCTCCTTCCAAGAAAGCAAATAAAATCTTACCATAGGAGTGATATAACTCTTTGAATGAGGCAAGTTCTTATGATCTGGGACTCTTCAGCCTGAAAAAAGAAGGTGGAGAGGGGACCTGTTAGCAGCTTACCACTACATCAGAGGTGTACATCAAGGGCTCAGTGAATAACTGTTCACCAGGCCACCCTTGGGGAAAACTAGGAGTAATGGTCACAAACTCCTGGAAGACCGTTTCAGGCTCAACATTACAAAAAACTACTTCACAACTAGGGTGTCCAGACTCTGGAATAAGCTTCCTCCAGAGGTGGTGCAATTGCCTACCCTGGAAATCTTCAGGAGGAGAATGGATGGTCACCTGGCTGGGGTCACCTGACTCCCAGTTGTCTTTTCTGCGTGGTGCAGGGGGGCTGGACCCGATGACCTTCTAAGGTCCCTTCCAGCCCCTTATGATCTATGAATTTGAGGAGAGCTGGGCTCACCCATTGGATTTGATGCTCCTAGTCATAAATGGGAATTAGCAAATGTTGGATGATGGGGTGTCATTATGGTATCTCAGTTACAAGGTGCCTATACAGGCAACCCCCACTTAACATGGTTTCACTTAGCACAGTTTCGTTATAGCGCCAGCTTAAAATACCTACCTGGTTTCACTTAGTGCTGAGTGTATTTCATTATAGTGCTCAGCGTGGAGGTGGGGAGAAGCAGTGACATCGCCATCAGCGTTGAGAGAAGTGGTGGGTAGCAGCCAGCATGAGCCCAGAGAGGGGTGGCAGGATCTCGGGGTCTGCTCCAGCACATAGTGCTAGAGCGAGTGGGGAGGAGCAGTAGCAGCGAGAAGGGGCGGGCGCGGGGACTGGGCAGTGTGAGTTTGGAGCCCAGGCTGACGGGGCCCAGGGTGAGCTGGCAGGAGCGCAGGGTCTGCCCCTGCATGCGGTGCTGGAGTGGCTAGCAGGCAGGGAGGAGCAGTGGTGGCAGTATGAAGGAGCGAGTGGGCAGCAGGAGCACAGGGCCTGGAGTGGGAGGGCAGCAGGAGTGCGGGGCTGAAGGTCAGGGTTGGCAGGAGTGCAGGGCCTGGGTTAGTGCAAGCCAAGCCCACAGAGCTCTCCTGCCCCCACCCCCACCCCCTGCAGCGATCCCTGGAAGGAGTTCCTGCTGGGCAAAGCGGGGAACAGGTGGGTGGGTGGCCTCACTGCTTACCCTCCACCAGAGCCCTGCTGCCTTCTCCCCATAAATCCCTGGGCAGGCGGGTCCCTCAGGAGCGCAGGATGGGGCTGCAGGAGTGTGGGGTCTGGGCTGGCAGTTGGTGCGAAGCCAATTATCTTTATTTACATGAAATCCAATGGGGAAATGGGTTTCACGTAATGTGGTTTCGCTTAGCGCTTGGTTTTTCCAGAACCAATTAAGAGCGCTAAGCTGGTGTAACCTGGGCGGTACTCCAAGAGGTACCCCCTCTCCAATTGAAGGGATCAAAGCAGGTGCACAAGCGCTGTGGGAGGTGTAGGGACTCTCCTCCCCCTATAGAGCAGAGCTAGACCACCAATGCGGACTTAACCATATACCTTTTAATGAGAGAATAATACTGGGAACATAACCAGTATAAACCAGGGGGTATAGGGGACACTACAATGCCCCAAGGGGGCAGGATTCAACCAAGGTTAGATGCTTACAGTCATAGATGTATTTATCTGATTAACAAAAGACAGGGTTAACCAAAATGTAAAATGCAAACAGCAGAACAAACAGTACTGATTGGTGAAATATAAAAGGCACAAAATGTCAAGGAATATAGGCCTAGGTACCTGGAGGGGAAGAACACAACAGCCCCTTTCCACTGCAAGAAGAACTTCTCCCTGTTAGCTCACTCACACCAAGTCACCCCAGCTGGGACTTGAACTTGTATTTCCCATATGGTAGGTAGAAACTCTACCACACAGCCACCGGTACTGGAACTATACTGAGCTGCTAGGAGTGTTGACTTTCCAGGAGCCCCAGCCTCATGTCATGCTGCCTGGCCTCTTATTGGAGGAGCTGGAAGCAGAGCTGGGAACCTCTCAGGTCACTGCTCAGATCCTTGCTGGAGCTGGGGAGCCCCTCCTGCTGGCTGCAGCCTCTTGTAGGGGATCCTGGAGCCCAGTGGGGGGCCTCTCCTGCCGGCCGCACAACGTGCTGCTGAGGGTCTAGCTGCTGCCTGCAGGTCCCACTCCTTCAGGCTCTTCCGGGGCAACTGCTCCCACCCTGCTGGCCCAGCTCTTGCCAGCTCTTTGAAGCTCCTTCCTTGTGGTCCCTTGCTGGTCTCCCCTGAGTCAACCATGCTGCCCCTTTTATCCCCCTACTGGTGACCCAAGGGGCCAATCAGGGGACATAGAGGGTGACTCTTTGGGGCCTGATTGGCAAAGAAAGGGAATCCCAAGTCCTCCAATCATCTTTTGCCCTTTCAAAACCCCTGGGCTAAGTCACTGCCGGCTAGCCTGTCATGCTGGGGTTGCCTGTAGTGAAATTGGGCACATCTCTGGAAAGCGAGGTGTTTCTTGTCCTACTTGATTCATGTGATTTATTAGGCTGAGGAGACCAATGTCTTCTGGACCCCTTGGCATGTGGCAGGGTAGACTGCGCAGGGGAGTCTTGTCGTATAGCCTGTCGTATGAGAAGTGTCGTATAGTTTGTCGTATGAGGAGTGTTGCTGTAGGAGTATCACATCTCCTGGATCAATAGAAGGAAGAGTTGTGAGACAACCTGGCTCCTGTTACGTGCAGTTAGGCAGCATTTGGATCAATAAAGAGTTTTAAGTGTCCTGACTATTGTCAACAGGATATATCCAGAATATGTGCTATATGGTAGGGAAAGGGCCTTGTCCCCTGATGCTGTAAACAGGGACTCCATTCCAAAATGGTATTGTTAGTAGAAGGAATGGTCATGCCATCAGGCTCAGTGTCCTTCTCCAGGGGTCCTTTGTCTGTCTTGTCCCTCAGTGCCATTTGTTGCTTTCCCACTTTTTGGGTAAGAAGAGCTTGATGTGAACTGGCCTAGAAGCCACCAGTGTGACTTCTGCCACATAACAAAAAGCTTTTCTTTCCACAGGTGCAGCAGCAGTGTCACCATAACATGTTCTCAGGCTGTACTTTTCAATGTTCTTTGCAACTCATTATCCCTAAGCTAAAATAATTGTATGAAGCCTTCCTCTTTCTTTGCTTCCTTTGAAAATCAAGAACATGGAATGCAGTGACAGGAGTCTTACCCTCTTGCTTGAAGACTCCCAAAAGGATCAGTTCCCTTTCTAGTGCTGTTCAACATCAACATTCAACTCCTGGGGGAACCACTGAAAATTCTTTGTCCAAATGCTAGCAACTAACACTGTGCTCCATATATCCTTCCTAATACACAGCAAAGCTAGGGCCTTCTAGCTCACCTACTGATTGCCAAAATCAGGATGCTAACTTGGAGGAGTTTGGTTGAAGTTAAAGCCTAGCTAGATGAAGATCACACTGTTTTGTTGAGGATAACACTGAGTGGTTCAGAGGTCCGCTTCCATTTTCTCCAGCTAGTAGTCAGGCTTCAGTTTAAGAGTATATCTGGAGTCTTCACCGAGCTTAAGCTTCTGCTGCTAGCTAGCAAGTGATACTTAGTCCTTGTTGCTGATGATGTGACCTTGGTAACATGCCTTTGTTATGTTCCAGTTAAACTACACCAGTGCTTTATACTTGGTTGTGAAAGCACAGCCAAGATACACCAACTAGTATTGAAGGCACAACTTACTGCCAGTGCATCAAACCTACAGAGCTTTTCACCAGGTTCAAAGTCTGTATGTTTCTGTTCAGCATTTCTAATCATCGTGGACCAAAAGTCAAGAGTAATTGCTGTGCAGTTGGGCACTATGGGCATCTTTACACATGCTCCGTGGGATGGGAGGGTGGCACAACTTTAATTAGAGCAGCTCTCGGGAGCCTCTCTGATTTAAGCACCTGCAGCATCTCGTGTATTCAGCGTTCCGCACTTCAAAATGGTGGCAGTGTTGCTTGAACTAAAGCTTATTGAACAGGCTTCAGTTCAAGTGCCCCTGCTGCCATTTTGAAGCACAGGGATGCAGAATACATGAGACACTGAGGCTTCTGGAGCGTGTTAATTAGCATGCTCCAGCAGACTCAATTAACGGAGTCTGCATCAGTGAGCTGTAATTACGATATGTTGGAGTAGGCATCCTGCATGTCAGCAGGCACCCTATAAATGTTATTAGTTCTGCTCTCTGACACAAAGGCAAAGCTAATTTTTCTAGGAGGCCAATGAGAAGAACTGGGGAACTAACTCACAGGCACCAAGAAACCCCCATGAACCTTTCCACTTTTAGCAGCAAGTGTGAAGTGCATTTCTTGGTCTTCATTGCCACTAATGAATACACTTCAGTAACTTGCCCTTTCTACATCCTAGCTCACGCATTCATAGATTTCATAGTCATTAGGGCTCTTTTCCCCTTGTGGACAGCAACAGGGCAGGAACTGCACCTGGGTGTGGCATTGCTTTGGTGCCTCCCTGGAAAGGGTTTGGGTATTGTGATCCTAAGTATGGCCCCAAAGCCTCAACAGATGAGAATTCCCTCTGCCCAAACTGACAGACATGATTCAAATAATCACCCTGCAGAGAGTGTAGGGCGTGGGTGTTCCCTGGTTGTGCTGGCAAGATTAGCAATGTTTGAAAATATCCAGCATATCCGCACACCCATATTTAGCCTTTGTGCAATTATCCCCCTTTTCATTGGCTACAATGAGAGAAAATATGCAAAGAGCTTGTAGATTTCATTAGTCTCAGTAGTTTATTCAAACATCTCTTTTGCATAAGAAACCAAGGCTTGCACTGATCTCTGGGAAAGAATGCACTTGCAGTTCTGAAAAGAAGCCTGTTCAAGTGATGGCTGAAACACGGCAGAGGTCAGCATTTTGTGATGCAAGGGAAGCGGGGGGGATGCACAGGCTCTTATGTTTGGTGCCATCATTTGCAATTCAATCCCACACAGTCTCTTTTTAGGGTGAACAATTCACTAAATGCAGAGTCGTTCTCCCCCCCAATTCATCATATAATTTGCCTCCCAAATTCAATTAAGAAGCAATCTGTTCATGACTTTGGGAGCAAGCCACACTTTATTTATAAATACAAAATTATCTTTCACTCTGGCAAAGATCCACAGCCATAACAAATCAATATCCAAAGGTTGTTTTTTTTCTTTGAATATAATTGATGCTATATGAGGAACAATGTGTGCCACTGGGGAAAAATCCAAAGGATTTAAAATTTAGTTTATCAGAAGCACTGCTGTTGAGCCAGGCTTAGGGAATATGACAGACAGTGGGACAAAACTAAACAAAGGGGGATATTAGGATTGAACTTCTGAGCTAGAAGGGAGCAAGTAGGTCTCAAGCAATCCATCATGTTGATCCTGGCATGTTCCTGTCCATGCATATAGCGGCTTTTGTCCAGACTAATTGCCAGCATCCCAAATGATAGCACCTCCACCCCGTCCCTGGGGTGACAGTTCTATGATGTAATGTATCTCACTACCAGGAGGCTTTTTCTGATACTCAGCCTAAGTTTTTCTATTTTATCCCATTATTGTGTGTTGTACTATTTTCCCCCTATCCTAATTAATTCAGGCTTTGCAGCAGTTGGAAGAGGGAAAAATTGGGCCCAGCTAGGGCCCATCTCTCCCTTCCATGGGCATTAGGAGTGAAGTGGATAAATATGAATGATTTTTTTAAAAAAGAAAGATTTTTAAAATTTATATCAGTTTTCTATTGTTTTTACTTAAATTACAGTTAAGTTTTCCTTTTTAAAAATAAACCACCTTAAAATGAAATTTGAATTTGAAACAGCACAGGCCTAAGGTACACATTTGGTATTATCTATTAAAATAACAAGTAAAATAATATGTTGAGTCTGTGAGCCTCTGCTGAAAACTCTGGAGTTAAAAAGCTAATTTTCTTCTATATATGAGTACGGGGGGTGGGGGGGAGGAATATCCAACTTTTGAGGTCAAACTTTAAAAATATGGCACAATATTTTATGTATTAGGGACTGATTGCACAGGATCAATGAAGTCATCACAGGTATTGTAACTTAATGCAAATGTTTCAAAGATGAGAAGACACTTAGAAGAAAATAATGAAGCAAACCTGAAACATAATACTAGGGTACTAGTTGATGGGAGCAAATCAACATGGTGCAAGGTTACCAGTGGAGTCCCCCAGGGCTCAGTGCTTGGACCGGTACTCTTCAATATATTCATTAATGATCTGGATTTGGGCATCAGATGAGGACTGGCAAAGTTCACAGACAACACTAAGCTATAGGGGAAGGTGGTCATGCTGGAGGACAGGCTGGGGATACAGGCCAACCTGGACACGCTTGCCTAATGGGCAGACCAAAACCTGATGGCATTCAACATGGAGAAATGCAAGGTGCTTCACCTTGGGGGGAAAAAAAACCGGCATCAGACTTATAGGCTCAGCAATACTACACTAGCTAGCACCATGACCGAAAGAGACTTGGGGGTCTTGCTTGACCACAAGATGAACACGAGCCACCAATGTGATCCATGGCAGGCACAGGAAACCAAACTCTGGCATGCATCCACTGATGCATCTTGAGCAAAACCAGGGACGTCATCCTCCCGCTTTACTCAGCCTTAGTGAGGCTGCAGCTGCAGTACTGCATCCAGTTCTGTGCCCCCCACTTCAGGAGGGATGTGGATAAGCTCAAGAGAGTCCAGAGGAGAGACACCCATATGATCAAAGGCAAGAGAGCAAGCCTTATGAGGAGAACCTGAGGGACATGGGACTCTTCAGTCTGGAGAAGAGAAGGCTCAGGGGGAACTTGGTGGCTGCTTATAAGTATATAAGGTGAGTGCATCAGGATCTGGGAGAACAGTTGTTCACCAGGGGTCCCCAAGGGAAAACTAGGTCTAATGGCCACAAACTTCTAGAAGGCCGATTCAGACTCAATATAAGGAAAAACTTCTTTACAATCTGAGTGTCGGAGGTCTGCAACAGATTCCCCCCAGAAGTGGTACAAGCACCTACTCTGGACTCATTCAAAAGGCATTTGGATGTTTATCTTGCTGGATCATCTGATCCCTGCAGACTTCCTACCTCTGGCAGGGGTGCTGGACTCGGTGATCTCACAAGGTCCCTTCCAGCCCCTAATGTCTATGAAATCTATAATCTATAAGTGCGGTGCTCATTCGATCCATCTTTTAGCCAAAGATTTAAGTTCTCCAAGAATAAAGGAAAATGTTAAAACTGCAAAACACTTCTGTTAACAACCAGTTTGCTTCAGCTTCGCTGAAGAAATTTGGGGGATCCGAGTGAATTCTCCCCCAAGATATACGGCGGAATTCAGGGGTTGACTTCTTTGAGTTCTTTTTAAGACCTGGCTTTTCCCGATGGGCATCTGTGAAGAAAATTGTGACAAAATTGATGGAAGTATCACAGCTAGAGTAGTCGATATTGGATGAAAAAAATGTAGAAAGTATGCTGAATACATTAAAACCTATTTCCATAGCCTTGGACAAACTACAGAAGGATTGCTGCTGTGTCGTGGATGCTGTTGAAATTTGGAAAGAACTTCAACAAACATAAAAAAGAAATACCCAACAGCATAGTTAAATTGCAGGCACTAAAGAACTGCAATGCTGCTATGACATGGGCATTTACTAATCATGCCAGTCATAAGAAAGTTCAGGGCTAGACGTGAACCATTCAGCAGCACGTGTTGCTGAGGATGTTTGAAAGAAAGTCTGGCCGCTGGAATGGTGGAAGTCACTAGTAAAGCAGCAGGAACCAGAGATTGTTGACATGCTAAACCAGCTTTTACCAGCAGTAGCCTCTTTTGGGCTGCTTGAACATGCTGTGGGGATTTACTTCGGTTTTCATAGATTTCATAGACAGTAGGGCTGGAAGGGACCTTGGAAGATCATCGAGTCCAGCCCCCCGCCCAAAGGGCAGGAAGTCAGCTGGGGTCATAGGATCCCAGCAAGATAAGCATCCAATTTGCTTTTGAAGGTGTTCAACGTAGGTGCTTGAACCACCTCCGATGGCAGGCTGTTCCAGACCTTGGGGGCTCGGACAGTAAAGAAATTCTTCCTTATGTCCAGCCTGAAACGGTCTTGCAGTAGTTTATTACCATTCGACCTCGTCATCCCTTGGGGTGCCCTGGTGAACAAACATTCCCCCAGATACTAGTGGTCACCCCGATAAACTTATAGGTGGCCATCAGATCACCCCTGAGCCTGCGCTTTTCCAGGC
>NW_017728994.1:28294946-28295555 GCF_001723915.1 Gavialis gangeticus | reverse complement strand
ATCCACTCTCCTCCCTTTCTTGAAGATAGGCACCACATTGGCCTTCTTCCAGTCTTTGGGCACTACACCAGAGTGCCAGGAGTTTTCAAAGAGCTGTGCCAGGGGCTAGGCTATGATGCTCGCCAGCTCTTTGAGTACCTTGGGGTGTAGCTTCTCAGGGCCGGCTGATTTGAAGGTATCCAGCTTCTCAAGATGTTCCTTCATGAGGTCAGCATTAATGGTGGGCAGGGGATCTCCCTCACCTGGACCTCCCTGTCCTGTAGCAGGCATGGTAGTCCCATGGGACTGATGAAAGACCGACACAAAGTACGCATTTAATAGGTTGAGTTTTTCCTGGGCATCAGTTGTCAATTGCCCCATGTGGTTCAGCAGGGGTCCAATGTTGCCCTTGCTTTCCCTCTGGCTCCCCACATATCTGAAAAAGGACTTTTTATTGTCCTTGATACTCAAAGGTAGTTGGAGTTCAGTTGCAGCCTTGGCTTTCCTGGTTTGCTCCCTGCAGGACCAGACCAGTGCAGAATAATCCTCCTTGGAGGTGAATCCCATCTTCTATCCTTTGTAGGCCTTTCATTTTAGCCTCAGGAGGTCTGCTAGATCCCTGGAGAGCCA
>NW_017728994.1:28286782-28289946 GCF_001723915.1 Gavialis gangeticus | reverse complement strand
CCTCTCCCTGGGGTCATGGTCCCTTAGGGCTTCACTGACAAGCCTCCTGAGCTTGTTAAAGTCGGCTTTCCTGAAGTAAAGGACTTCTGTGTTGCTGACTGACTTGCCAGCTTTATGGCGGATGGTGAAGGTGATCAGCTTGTGATCGCTGTCACCCAGCTTCCCATCGATCACTAGGTCACTGATTAGGTCATCCCCAGTAGCCAGTACCAGGTCAAGCAGCACTTTACTTCTCGTTGGCCCATAGACTTCTTGAGTCAGGTAGAGGTCATCCACGCACAAGAGGAAGGTTTAATTCTCCCTAAATTGAAGCGGTGGGTTTTTAAAAACCCACCGCTTCAATTTAAATCAAAGTAAGCCTCCATGGCGTGTACACAAGGGTCAGGCCTAATCCTTACCTGCTTCTCTGGCGGTGGGGGGAGGGTGAGCTGCCGGCACTCTGAGCAGTCCCTGAGCTGTGGAGGGGAGCGGGGGCAGTGCTTCCCCCTGTGGCAGTGGCACCACCCAGGTGGCACCTGGCCCAGATGGTCCCGGGGAGAATCTCAGCCACCGAAGGAAGCTCTGGGCCCCCTGCAGCTGCCAAGGGAAGTACTGGGCCCCTGCGCAGCTCAAGCAGGCAGGCTCCAGGGAGAGGGAAAAAAAAGATCAGGCTCACTGCTGGGTTTTTTTTTTTCTTTCTTCAGTGGGACCTGCCTGCAGGGGCGGCTTGAACAGCCCTTTAGCTGCACAGCCCGGTGCTTCCCTCCGCAGCTACTAAGGTAGCAAACTAAAACACCTCGGGCATGTTTTATTTTGCTATGTCCCAAAGTCATTTAATGCACAATACGTTGCTGACAGAGTAAACATTAGCGCCATTAACGCCCAATACGCCACTGATAGTGTAAACAGAAACGCCATTAAAGTGGCACAAAAGGACATTTAAGCTGCTTTAAGGGCTAATTTTGTGGCGTGTACAAAGGCCTTTGCAGGTGCAGAAAGAATATTTTCTTCATTTGGACTTGTTTATTCAAAGCAGAGAAATTGTTTGTTTGCTTGTTGAAAAATCAGGAAAGTTTTTGTTTTTTCTCTTCCAGACTATGCATACAAAGTGGGAGGAGGCTGAGATTTATGAGCTCTAAAATCTTGAAACAAAGGGGTAAAAATGATCAGAACAGCCTAGGTCAAAGTCATTTTAAAGAGAATTAGGAAAGTAGGAACTTAAGTTCAAATGGCTTTCACCTAGGCTTTTTAGAAATTTTTCCCCAAGGTGACCCAAAATAATTGGTCTGATTCATTAACTACAGTTCATAGTTTAAATAATATAACACTTAATACCAGTGTTTAATAACTTAATTAGCTGTAAATGTGCACCACATGTTGATTTTAAAAGTTTAAGTTTCTGTATCCGGAACATTAAAGTTTTGTTTAATAAATTAGAAGTGCTGGTTGTGTGTTTAATTGAATTTAAGTTTCCATCTTAATGTAGCTTGATACAAATATGTACAAAAAATGTAATCATCTAGTGAATAAGAAATATATATTTCACTATTTTATAGCATACTGAAATGTAGGATTTCTAAAATATATAGTTTGTGTACCTAGGAAATGTGTACCAAATCTACTAAAAAACTGTAGTTGCAAATCAACGTGTTTTAGTTGTATCAACCAGTGAAAATATACCTTTCTTTAAAAAACAAATATATATATATATATAATGGAAAAGTTGATAAAAATCAATTATTTATGTTGGGCTTTTGGCTTGCTGATTTAAATCAGGTATTTATCAATCTGCCCTGATTAGCAGACAGGTTCCTTACCCTGAATCACATGTACACAGGAAGAAGCCAACTTAAAAGCATCATTGGAAGCTTTTAAGTGTAGGTTAGGTGAACATTTGGCTGGGATGGTTTGGATAGGGATGGGCCTGTCTTGAGCAGGGGCTTGGACTAGATGACCTCTCTGATATATTTTCTAGCCATATTTTTCTAAGATTTTATACCAAAGCTATGTTGATAGAGGCGTGCATCTATATGTAGGCTAGTATTCATATTTGTCTTGCTGCTAAATCATCATAGTGCCAAACTCCTACCTCCTGTGATTTTTTTTCAGTATTTCTGGCTTCCAGGTCTTCCCCTCCCACTGAATCTGAAATATGGGGGCTCTTTTTTTTCATCACGATACACTGGGATGTGACTTTCCTTTACAGATAAAGTTTGCTGCTCAGTTTTCTGAGCTCTGGATCATTTCCAAGTCCTATCTGGTGTTCTCCAGTCAGGCCAGGCTTTATGAAAGGGGCAGCCACCTTAATACTGAGAGTCCTACCAGTGCAGTATCAAATCCGTTTAATAGACTTCATGTTGGGCATCAAAACATTATTTGCCTGTTTTTAAGAAGTTTAAAAAGATATTAATGACTCAGCCTGGGGTGAATTCCTGGACTTTTGTCCCATTTAGAAATTTTTTGGCCTTTTGGTGTGGCTTTTCTTCCTTCCCTAACAAATGTGTTGTTATTTGCCTGAATAAGTCCAGAAGTGGCCTCTTAAAGAGAGACTCAAGTAGATTTGGCTTCAGGATCAGCTAGGGGAAGAAAGGAGGTTAACAAAAGCATTGTGAGTAGAAAAGGTCAGCCATGAAGTTAAGGATAGAATGATTCATTAGATGCACTGTTTGGCATGTCCCATGTGATGTTGCTCTGATAATTGCTTATATAAAAATGGTGCCTACTCACAGCAGATCTGCTACTTATGTGCATTCAGAATTTGGCAGGTTGCTTGTCCTGCCTTTTGCCCCTGTTAGCCCTGCAGAGTCAGCACAGGTGAGAGAAAGCAGGAGCTGAATGCTGTTCTTCCTGTGTATTAATGAGTCAAATGGTTTGAGGTTCTGATCCATTTTCACCTCCTGTCGCCAGGCGCACAATCTCATCATGCTGGGTGTCACTGGGGATGCAATTTAGTAGGGCTGTGTGAAGCTTCGGTAGCTGATTAAATTCGGAGGAGATTTGGCCCAATTCGGGGACTGAATCTTCGAATCCGAATGGAATTAGGAGACCAATTAAAAGCTCTAAATCTATTTGAAGTATCCAAATCAATTCAGAAAAGCTTCGGCCGCTTTGGAGATTCGGCCATGGAGTAAACAGGCAGCTGACACAGCTGCCTCTAGCTGGTAAGTCTGTTGAGGTTGGGGGAG
>NW_017728994.1:28265656-28286431 GCF_001723915.1 Gavialis gangeticus | reverse complement strand
CTGGGAGCTGGGGTGGCTCCAGCAGTTGGCTGGGGCCCAGCATCGCTCAGCCCCAGCTCTGCTGAGCCACACTGCACCTGTGCCATGGGGCAGCTGCCATGTGGGTGCCAAGTTAGGGGGGAGTGGGGGCAATCTCTGCTGCCCACTACCCCCCATGCTGTACGGGGGGGCTCTGCCCCAAGCCCTCAGAGGCCCTGATCCCTACTCCTGCAGCCGGTGAGTACAGGGCTTTTTTAAAGTGCTGAGAGGTTGGGGCTGGGTGAGGGATGGAGCTGGGCAGGGCAGGCATGGGGGCTTCTCCTGCGGCTCCCCCACCCAGGGAGAGGCAGGCACAGCCAGAGGAGCCGTAGGAAAACCTGCAGCCACTCAGCTGTACCTGCCTCTCCCTGGCCGATCTGAATCTCTGAATCAGCGTCGAATCTCTGATTCAGATTTGGCCAAATTGAATGGGGACAGTGATTTGAATCACCAATTCAAATCATTGTCCTCCGAATTGGCCGAATCCAAATCGAATACTTTCCTGTTCGCACAGGCCTACAATTCAGCCTGCTCATCCTTCATAACTGGGCCCTGAGTACATGAGGAAGAAAGACTCTGATTTGACTTGCGAGGTATGTTAGCATAATGCAGAGACACCCCAGCTAAGAAGCAGGAGGCAGCGCTGCCCTAACATAGCTATGCCACTTCCCAGTACCCAACCTAACTCATTTAAGGTAGACATGGCTATCTCTGCTTGGCATTGCATTTTGCAGGGCTGACGGTTTTCTTTGCAAGCCAAGTGCATTTGTTCTGGCATCAGTTGATACAGAACCTTGAAGCACCATACCACACCTTTCATCACAGTCGCTTTCTAGCCCAGAACAACATTCTAAACCATCCTTCTAGCAGTTATGAGCCCACCTGTACTCTGTGATGTGCGCTTGGGAATCTAGGGAGTAACATTGCTGAGAAACTCAGGGATACAGATCAGTTTAGGTTCCACATTAAATTGGTGGCCCCCTTCTATTCCAGCTGGGGTGCTGAGTGTTGGAAACAGAAAATGTGGCCCTGAGTTAGCAACAAAAAATACTCATAAAGTAGAACTGCCCAATTTCTATTTTAATAAGAAAAACGGTATTGCTAGCCACACGGAGGGAGGGTTGGAGTCATGCTGGGTATAAAATAGTTGGCTGAATTACTGGAGATGAGTGTGGCTTATTCTTGAGCAGGAACCTTTTCTGTTGTAGTATTTCATTATTGTTATTGCTACTAGTCTCTCACCTGGTGCTTTTCATCTCCAGATTTCCAAGCTGTTTTCGAAGCGGGTTGGCATTATTATCCACTTATAGCCGCCAGTGGCCAACACTCGGTGTACTAGACATGATCATGTGCACCCTCACTCCCACTTCCACCCTCACCTCCAGCCACTGACCATTTTCCTTCAGCTATAGGCAGGTGCCTTTCCAGCGACAATACCAACAGTTCCATTTACACTGTCATCCCTTCTCTGCATCTATGTCAGTGCCTCGGTGCCTATTCAAATGTGGGTCTCTCTTCTTCCTTTGCAGGTGGCCTGGGGGAGCAGACTTTCATGCCAAGCCAGAACACCACTTCAACCAATCGTAGTAGCAAAACAGTTAAAAAGGGTAATGTGGTACCCCACCCAGACCTTTGGGTATCTTTTATTTACTTTTTTATCCACTGTGAAATAATGTTTTGTCATGTGTACTTGTGTGTGCTTTTGCATCTGTGATCAACTGATGTCATTCCTGGTGCATGGGCTTGTTGGTGAAGTGTCACCAGGGGACAGGGATGGTCCCGTGTATTTAAATGGGATGACTCTGTAGAGCAGTGTCAGAACCCCTTAGAGCAGAGGATGTTCCAGGTGGTTTTGTAGTGCTTCTGAAGCTCCAGTTAAGCCCATTATGGTCAGGCACCATGTTGGGAGGCAAAGTATAGGATCTCTGCCCCTTTCAAGGGCTAAGTCAGTGGCTGCTTCCCTTCACTTGTCTGCATCAGAATTAAACTACTGAAGAACTCAGAAAAAGGGACCCTGCCCTGCTACTGTCATCCCTGATCTTTGAGTTAATATGAGACTTCATACTCTAGGGTTATTAAAATATCTGTTACTTGCTTTGCTTTTTACAGAGGATTTGCAACCTTCCTATGTGGCAGTGAATTATAGGGATAACTATTCCCAATTTACCAATGGAGAAACTGGGGGAGAGAACCCAAGGCTGCATAGTGAGTGAATGGTGAAGCTGGCACTAGACTCCAGGAGCAGCTTCTAGCCCTGTGCTCAGTCCTATGGACCCAGCCACGTCAGAACATCTCCTTCTGGACTCCTCAGCATCCCACTTCCTACCACAAGGCAGGGATTACCAAATGGGACCCTACTTTGCAGAAGCCTGTGTCAATGGCACTCTTGTTTCTTGCTTCCTATGGGACAGGGGCTGGGGCAGATACTTGTGTGTTTACAGCGGAACTCAGCCTTTCTGACGGGCTGCCCCTGTCCAGCTGCACAAGGCAGGGATGTACGTGGAGTTTCTGAAATCCATTTTATCGGACGTGATGAGCTGTGTTCAGCAAGCAAGGAACCTCTTTGTTACCACTACAATGCTGTCACCTCTGGGGTGGGTTGTGGCAGCAGGGCACAGTGATACAACACACATGTTTAAGGCCAGGAAGAAAAGGAGAAAGCTCAGTGAAGAGTGCAGGAGAGGTATAACCTTGCAAACCAGGGTTTATCTGGTCCTTTAGGGCTAGCACATGGGTGAGAGGAAGAAAAGTATCTTGGATATAGGATGCAAGGGGCAAGAATTCTCATGGGTGAGATCTTTTATTAGACCAATTGTACAATTGGTATGGATATAGGCAAGCTTTCAAGTTATCACAGTACCCTTCCTCCAGCCCTTATGGCAACAACATCACCCCAACATTACCTAAAGATAGAATAAAATTTAGGAGGACCTCTTTCTGTCTTCATTTTCATGGCATGCACTGGGTCAAGGAAAATCTGCTTGCACAAGTAGATGGAGACCAAATGCTTGTAGCTGGAACCTGTGCAGCCCAACCTGTATTTTCATACCACATACCACTGCCCAGTTCTCTGCTGGATTGTAGTGTTAGATACTAGGCCTGTGCGAAGTGGCTAGTATTTGCTTCAGATTCGGTTGGTTTGGGGGCCAGTGATTCAATTCGGTGATTCAGATCACTGTTCCAAATCAGATTGGCCAAATCAGGTTTGGAGATTTGGCTGCTGCTGAATCTCTGAATCAGCCAGGCCCATCCCCCACCCGCTCTCCCAGCTTGGCAATGGCTGCCCCATCCAGCCCAGCTCCCGGTGCTTTGAAAAAAGCACCGGGAGCTGGGCCGGATGGTGCTGTGGAGGGGGGTGGGGGGCAATCCCTGCGGCCTCATGCTGCATGGGGGTCTCTGCACGAACCCCCCAGCCCCCCCATGGCTGCCCCACCTGCCCCAGCTCTGGCCCTTTAAGGGGAGCCCCCCCCTAAATCCCATACTCCCTGGTTTCTGCCTAGCGGGGGGAGATCCATGTAGGGGGCTCTTCCAGGAGTCCCCCAAAGCCCTGAGGCTGCTGTAGGAGCTGGTGAGTTCCTGAGGTTTTTTTTGTTTTTGGTGTTTTCTTAAAGGACTGGAGCTGGGGTGAGTGGGGCAGTCATGGGGGGCTGTTGGGGAGCTATTGCAGAGCTCCCCATGCAGCATGGGGCAGTAGGGGGCAGTGGGGATCACCACCCCCCCCTGCCTGGCAGCACCTGGTGAGTAGGGGCTTTTTTTTTTAAAGGACTGGGAGCTGGGGCAGGCAGGGCAGCCATGCAGGGGTTGGGGGAGCAGGTGGGGGTCGGGGAGCATTCAGGGGGAGCAGGCAGGGGATGGGGCCTGGCAGAGGTCCCCCCATTGTCCCCTCTCCCCTCCCCCAGCCCTTACTTACCAGCTCCCAAGTCCGGCTCTGGCTCCCTGCTGCAGCGGGCAGGGACTGCCCAAATCGTCAAAGCTCTTCAAATCTTTTCCAAAGATTCGGAGTGCTTCAAATCAATTCGGGCCTTTTTATTAGTCCACTGATTCGATTTTGGTGTGGAGATTCGGCCACCAAATCATGCCGAACGTCCTCCGAATCAAATCAGCACCTGAAGCTTTGCACAGCCCTATTAGATACCTCTTGAGGAAGGAGGCATACAGAACTGGAAGTGCCTTCCCCTCCCAGGTATCACAGGAACGCAGCTAAGTAATTGCTCTTGTGGAACTTCTGATATGTCACCTCATAGATTTCATAGACATTTGGGCTGGAAGAGACCCTGGAGGATCATCGAGTCCAGCCCTCTGCCCCAGGGGCAGGAAGTCAGCAGGGGTCATAGGATCCCAGCAAGATAAGCATCCGAATGTGTCTTGAAGGCATTCAAAGTGGGTGCTTGAATTGCCTCTGGTGGCAGTCTATTCCAAAACTTGGGGGCTTGGACAGTAAAGAAGTTCTTTCTTATGTCCAGCCTAAATCGGTCGCGGCGGAGCTTGTGACTGTTCAATCTTGTCATCCCTCGGGGCGCTCTGGTGAACAGACGTTCCCCCAATTCCTGATGAGCACCCCTGATAAACTTATAGGTGGTCACCAGACCACCCCTGAGCCTGCGCTTTTCCAGGCTGAAGAGTCCCATGGCTCCCAGCCTCTCATCATAAGGTCTTTTCCTGACCTCTGATCATGCACG
This sequence comes from Gavialis gangeticus, assembly GCF_001723915.1. Lineage (NCBI taxonomy): Eukaryota > Metazoa > Chordata > Crocodylia > Gavialidae > Gavialis > Gavialis gangeticus. The sequence goes on along the minus strand of NW_017728994.1, from coordinate 28,281,734 downwards.
TGGCTCTCCCTCTGCACTTTCTCAAGCTTCTCCACATCCTGTTTGAATTGCAGAGCCCAAAACTGGACACAGTACTCCACCAAGGCTGAGTACAGCAGGAGAATGAAGTCCCGGGATTTACTTGAAAAGCATCTATGGATGCAAGCCAGCATTTTGCTCACTTTACTTGCTGCAGCATCACACTGAAGGCTCATGTTCGTCTTGTGGTCAATCATGACCCCCAAGTCCCTTTCATCTGTAGTGCTAATCAGCGTAGCACCGCTGAGCCTATAAGGATGCTGCAGGTTTTTCTTCCCAAGGTGGAGAACCTTGCATTTTTGGTGTTGAACACCATCAGGTTCTTGTCCGCCCATTTCCTGAGCCTGTCAAGATCCTCCTGGATCACTGTCCTGTCCTGAGGTATGGATGCTTTACCCCAGAGTTTGGTGTCGCTGGCAAACTTGCCCAGCCCACTTCTGACACCAATATCCACATATGGATATGTTAAATAGTATAGGCTCTAGGACAGAGCCTTGAGGGACCCCACTGGTCACAGCGCACCAAGATGATTAGCTCCCATTGACCACCACCTTCTGGGTCCTACCGTGGAGCCAATTCCCCAGCCAGTGGATTGTGGTGACGTCAAGTCTGCAGTTAGCCAGTTTAGCCAAGAGGTGATTGTGGGATACCAGATCAAAGGCTTTTTTAAAGTCAAGATATACAACATCAATCTCTTCCCCCTTGTACAGGTGATAAGTCATCTGGTCATAAAAGGAAGTGAGATTGGTCAGGCAAGACCTACCCGCAACAAACCCATGCTGGTTATCCCTCAGGATATTGCCATCAGCTAGACTGTATAGGATGGTCTCTTTGATAATCTTTTCCAGGACCTTCCCCAGGATAGAGGTCAGGCTGATGGGCCTGTAGTTAGCTGGATCTACTTTCCTCCCTTTCTTGAAGATAGGCACAGCATTGGCCCTCTTCCAATCTTCAGGCACTTCACCAGAGCACCAAGAGCTCTCCAAGATCTGTGCCAGGGGCTGAGCTATGATGCCTGCCAGCTCTTTGAGTACCCTTGGGTGTAACCCATCAGGGCCGGCTGACTTGAAGGTATCCAGCCTGTCAAGGTGTTCCTTCACAAGGTCAGCTTTGATGGAGGGCAGGGAATCTCCCTTACCCGGGCCTCCCTGACCCATAGTAGGCAGGGCCGTCCCATGGGACTGGTGAAAAACTGCCGCAAAGTACCCGTTTAGCAAGTTCGCTTTTTCCTGAGTGTCAGTTGTCCCATCTGGTTTAGCAGGGGTCCAATGTTGCCCTTGCTTTTCCTCCGGCTCCCCACATATCTAAAAAAGGACTTTTTATTTTCCTTGATATTTGTAGGTAGCTGGAGTTCCATCACAGCCTTGGCTGATGACTGGAGCTGGGGAAAAACATAAAAGGGCCAGTAGCTTGTTTCAGTAGTGATGTGTGTCCATATGCATCTTCACTGAGTCCTACAGTAGCCCCAAGGACCATCTGAGGTTGTGGCTTGGGGGAGGCATCTGGGAGGCCTTGTCTTGAACCTGTCTCCTCCTCATGTCATTGCTCCCTTTAGGTTACACCATTTTCAGCTTCTCACCTTCATGCCAACTGATGCTGAGGGAGTGGGCTGTGACCCTACCTCTCTCCTCTTTGGGTTCCTAAGGCTGCTGTCAGCACTGCGGTTCTCAAGTCCTTGTACCTCAGGAGCTGGAAGGGAGTTAGGATTGCAGGGGGGGCTGGGGGGTTACCTACAATCAAACCCATAGCATAGTAGTGAACAATTAGACAGGAGGGCAAAGGTGCCTTCATTGCCTGAAGCACCAAACAATATTCACTGTAAGAGACAAGGCATCTGGGCTTGAGGGACCACAGGCCTGCTCTGCTCTGGGCAGCTTCTGTGCTTATTACATGCCTGATGCCCTGACTTCTCTCTGCAGCTGCATGAGAGTGGCTTAGACAAATTAACCAGAACAAGGAGGTGAATTCCAGGCATTGTACTAACACTCAACCTGAAGCTTAAAGAAGGGCATTTTAGAAGGAAGGATGGGATCTGAAGAAGTAGGGGGAAGTTTATGCTTATCCTTCCATCCCTGAAGGCTGCCTTCATTTCCTTCTCATTGTGCAACTCTCCTCAGCCTTGACAGTCATGATTTCCATAGTCATGTCTCTTCTAGCAAGATGAATGGGAGAGGGGCTCAGTTAGCAGCCCTACCTAAGCTGGGTGGGTGAGGGAAAAGAAAGCACAGTGCAGCTTGGTTTTGGGTTGTTATTTTATCTAATTTTCTTTTTTTTTTTCTTGTTTTAATAATAAGGCTTTAAAAAAATCTGCATGGGTAAATGATGCAGGGAGTGAGTCTCTGCTTTGCATTTCCATAATAATAATACTGGAAAACAGAGCCTAGGCACCTTGCTCTGGAGCCTCAGAAGGGTGCTTCAGCACCAGTTAGCTAGCAGCAGGTCTGGATCACTCCTGGCCTTGTTCTTTGAGCAGAAGGGGTCTCATCTGGTGCCTCTAGACTTGAGGAAGGTTGCCACCAGGACATCATCCTCTTCTGTTCTTGACCCTCTGCATGCCCCTCTATAGGTGTGCAGTGGGGATCAAGTTTTTCTTGGAAAGAATGGGGTTATAGGAGTGAAAAGAGCCACTAACCAATTCCCCTTTGACTCTCCTGTCCATCCCCATCTCTTCTGAGTTTTGTAATAGATCTACAAAGATTGGTATATACTGCAGCAGTGCCTCACTGACAACTCTGGAGGGCAAAGATATCAAACTTTGGGGAAGAGTATCCACTTGAGGATAGGCTGGTAATCCAGGCTGACGCTGATAGACTTGCAAGGTGGGTGGATGAAAACCTGATGGCATTCAACATGGAGAAATGCAAGGTGCTTCACCTTGGGGGAAAAAAACCCCTCATCACACTTATAGGCTCGGCAATACTACACTCGCTAGCACCATGACCAAAAGAGACTTGGGGGTCATGATTGACCACAAGATGAACGTGAGCCACCAATGCGATACCACAGCTGGCAAAGTGAACAAAACTTTGGCTTGCATCTACTGATGCATCTCGAGCGAGACCCAGGATGTCATCCTCCCGCTGTACTCAGCCTTGGTGAGGCCACAGCTGGACTACTGCATCCAATTCTGGGCTCTACAATTCAGGAAGGATGTGGAGAAGCCTGAAAGAGTTCAGGGGAGAGCCACACACATGATCAGAGGGCAAGAGAGCAGGCCTTATGAAGAGAGGCTGCAAGCTATGGGACTCTTCAGCTTGGAGAGGCACAGGCTCAGGGATGATTTGGTGGCAGCCTATAAGTATGTCAGGGGTGTGCATCAGGATCTGGGGGAACACCTGTTCACCAGAGCACACCAAGGGATGGCAAGGTCCAATGGTCACAAACTCCTGGAAGACCGTTTTAGGCTGGACATAAGGAAAAGTTTCTTTACTGTTGGAGCCCCCAAGGCCTGGAACAAACTCCCCCCACAGGTGGTGCAAGCACCTGCTCTGGATACTTTTAAGAAACACTTGGATACTTATGTTGCTGGGATCCTTTGACCCTAACTGACTTCCTGCTCTTGGGCAGGGGCTGGACCTGATGATCTTAGGAGGTCCCTTCCAGCCCTAATGTCTATGAAATCTTTGTATCCCTAGGACAGGTACTGTAGTGGCAGCAGCAGGGCAGGTTTCTCAAGTATCATCTCCCACCCCTGCAAGTGTGCTCATCCTTAATCTGTAGCGGCCATCTCGGGGGTGGCAGGATGGATGTCTTTGTGACCCATTGATGCAACCCTCGCCTGCAATCGTGACATTGCCTGGCAGGCTTCCTGTTTGCTTGAGTCACAATGGTGGCTTGGCTTTGTGATGTGAACATGGGGCCACTAATTATTGGAAATCCCCATAGGCCAAAGAGCCTGTATAAAAAGGTCCTTTAAAAGGAGAAGCTTAAAATAAGATTGACATAAAAAAGACAGACAGTGATGATGCCAGAAATAGGAAATATTTGGGTGCATTTAAAGTGTTGGTGATGGGAGAAATTCTTCAGCTTGGTCAACTATAATGGCAGGCCTGTGTTCCAGTTTAAGATATGCATGCAAGTCATGCAGACATACTCCACCTAAAAGAATAGTGATGGCATCATGGAGCTAAGTAAAACCCATTTGAGAAGATGGGTAAAGACTTGGGCAGTGAGTCTGCACTGAACTCTGTGCTGCTGTGTCTGGACCTCAGCTGATCCCAAGCTGGGTAGTTTAAATAAAAAAGTTCAAGTATGTCTAGACAAGCCATAGTCATGGTTTCATGGCAATAAGGATATGCCCTGTCTTTAGTTCCTTAAAGTTGAAGCATGAGGAGAGCTGCCCAGACTTACTGCATAGATGGAAATGAACACTATTGCCGACTTAACAGGAAAGGAGACAAAGTTTTTTTTAAATTTTTGGTTGTTTTTTTGTTAGGTTCCTTTTTTTGGTTTTTTGTTTTTTACAAATCTAAGAGATTTCACGTGCAGATTTGTGATTGATGGCAAGGTTTGAATGTCTCTTGTTTTCCCATTTTGAAAATTTTATCCACCAGCAGAAATTACTCACATTGCAGATATTTCTGACAGCCTGAAAAATAACATCTGAAAACAGCTGTTTAGACACAATATGCTTTAAACTTTGATGTAGGTAAGTTCTCTGTCACCATGAGTGAGCAAACACTTCTGGTGAGATGAAATAGGTGTAGGTTTTCTTGATACTGGAAAAACCTAGGTTTGTACCCCAGGGTGTGTTGACATCAAGATTAGTCTGTTGAAGCGACGCAGGGTGGCTGCATTCTCACTGGAATGAACTAGGAGGTGAAGGGACCAGGATTAGAGTAATGAGTTTACATGATGGGTCCTGGAGTTGCAATTGCCCTGGAAGTTGTAGGATTTGTAACTCTTGACCACTGCTGCACTTTGACTGCCAGAAATAAACACTGCAGTGTGATGAAATAGCATCTGCTTTTATCAGAAATCATGCCATTACAATTCATGCAAGAGCCTAAGTAGTAATTTAGGACCTAGATTCAAATGTTCCCGTCTGCAAGGTCACTTGTAATGGGTGGAGAGCGAGGCAGCTTCCCTTCACACTCCTGGCCCTTCCTGCTTTTTGTTCTGAGGGCAGGGAGGGTTAGTCTGTGCAAAATGCCAGTGGTGAAATCCTGAAGAGACTAAAGATAGACCTGAATGTGACTTCTGGCTCAGATTAATCTGTTGACTTGTTTGGTTGTGCTTCCAGTGATGCCGGGTGTTGCCTTTGGGCTGCATGTGGAACCGGGAAGGTTTAAACAGTGTTGCCGCTCTGTCTTGCAGATGGCAGGCAGAACACCACCCTCGCAAGGAGACCAAAGAGGAGGGAGCAGAAAGACCAGCCTCACATGGATGTGCGCTACTCTCCCAGAGTACGCAGGGCAACCACATCCAGGGCAGAGAGAATCTGGCCAGGAGGGGTCATCCCTTACATCATTGGAGGAAATTTCACTGGTCAGTTGCAAAGCCATTGCTCATCTCTGTCAGTTGTAGAGAGCTTCTTACAAGGAGCATGCCATCCCTCTACCGGCTTGGGAGTCTTTGGGAAAGGACTTCTCTGGGTTGCCTGCATGGTGAAGTGCCGCACCAAAGAGCCATGCGCTGCAGAAACCTAACCTTGAAGTTCAGGGAGACATTACCCTGTGTCCAAGCAGCCTCTGTGCCTTGCCTACAACTCTGGTTGCATTGTAGGTCAGTCCCTGGGACCTGAGCTTTCTCTTTTGCTGGGGGCTTGTTTATACAAGGTAGGAGTGCTACAGAGGTAGCAGAGGAGGTGGCCAGTTCCTCCTCTTCCCCCCCTCCCAGCCCCCAAAATGCAACCTGAGGTACATCAGTGCCTGGAAATAATATAACAACATAGCTCTTCCTGCCTCCTGGGGGCCAATGTGAAATCCCAGCCTCTGTTCATTACCCGCACTTGGCCCTGTCTAGCAGTCTAGTGCCAGTGCTCAGAGACTTTACCCCTTCCTGTGGGAGACCATGCCAGGCTGATCTCTTGTATGTTGGCAGTATTGCCACTAATATGCAGATGAATTTCATCCTGAAACTTCTCTCATCCTCCCTGCGGCTTCCCTTAACACTCCTGCTTGGGGTACCTGTTCTTCTTGACCAAGCTGTGGTGTTGCACTACTGCACTGCAGCAAGGATACAGTGGAGGGAGTTGCAGAGGCACCATCCCAGCAGGAAATCCAGGAAAGAAGCATTGTGGCAGCAGCGCCTGAGGAAGCTCAGACTATCTCCCCCCAACCTCCCTGCCCAAGCTGGTGCTGCCTGCACTGTCACTGAGGCAGAATCATCTCCCTCCTCCTGTGGAGAGGCTGCTGCCTTGCAGGTGCTCACCCAGTGCAAATCTTGTGTACCAGGCTGCAGTCTGTGCTTTGGTCCTTGCATAAGGCACCTTCTGTATGGTGTGGGGCCAGGCATTGTCTGTACTTATCTCCGTGTCCTTGTAGGGCTAAGCCAGTTACTATGGCACAGCTAACACAGGCACATCCCTGCCTTCTCTTAGCCCATTGTGACTTGTTTGCCCACACCTTCCAGACGTACCTTCATAATCTGTCCCAAGAAATCTCTCCTGTCCAGCTCCTTTATTCTGTTTTCTGTCTTACTTGAAAAACAGTTTTGGCAACAAATTTGCTTTATTCTCTTGGATCCAGGGGAAGTTTTGTGTAAGCCAGGCCTGAAATTCCCTAGTGTAACATCTTTTGTTCTCATGCACCATGTCATACAGTGCCTCACGAATAATGCTACAGAATGGATGCACAGAAACAAGTTGCCAGGTAGCTCTGGTTGTTTGCTTTCTGCCCTTAATGGCTGAAGAAGGAAATATTTACTTGCCCAATTAACACGGTGCATCATACTTGTACTAGTGCTTACTCGCATCTAGTAGTTAATTTAATACAAAAATCATCACGTATAAGAAAACAGAAGCGCAGGTTTTTGCTGTACCAAGCTCTAATGGCTCTAACCCTCAATGGTATTTAGGCTCCTAACTACCTTTGAGGATTGGAGTCTTGTGCTGCTCCATGTCAGGCGCTAAATGTTTGCCCTGTTGTGTTGCTTTTCCAGGCAGTCAGCGAGCTATATTCAAGCAGGCTATGAGGCACTGGGAGAAGCATACGTGTGTGACATTTGTGGAGAGGACGGACGAAGAAAGCTTTATCGTGTTCACATACAGAACATGTGGGTAAGCAATGTGTAGCAGCACACCTAGCAGCTTCCATGCACAGGTCTTATTAGTGTCTTGTAGAAGTTGAATACCATACCCAGTTCATGGGATGTTTTGCCAATTGACTGCAGACCCTCCTTTCTTGAATAACCATCACTGTAACAGATTTTGGGAGTTGTATTTGATTTTAAAAGTACTGAATTTCAGTAGCACCTGCAATTGCAATCAGAGCCCTGATGTGCTAAGGGCTGTGCAGACTTATTGTAAGGTTCTTGAGGCACATACTGTCTTATTACTTGAGTGCGGACAAAGGATGTAGTGCCTCTAATTTACAGAAGGCCAGCTGAGGCATAGAGGGGTTAAGGTTTGAATCCTGTCACAGCTCTATGGAGGTGAATCCCAGGGGACTTGATCCACACCACACGGGAAGTCGGTCGTAGAACTAACTGGGAATAGAGCTGGGACCTCATGGCCAGTGCCTCCAATACCATGTTACAGCCCCTCAACGATGCAGTAAAAACTTTTGTTTCATTTTCCTTATTTGCATTGTTTCCTTTCTGTGCTATGTTCTGACAATGGGAGCTAATGTGAGCCCAGGTCTCAGTTTATAGTTAATTTCTAACTATTTCCACACTCTGGCTCTTAACTGCAACCCATGGTTTTGTTTGGTTAAATGCCACAGCGAAGGTCTCTGTCCCCTACCATTCTCCCCCCCCAGTAATGTTTGTGTTTTTATTAGGCTGTTAATTTATGATAATTTTAAGTGGTTTTTTTTTAAATAGTTTTGAAGGAAAAAAGCCAGAGCCCCAAATCTTAGCAGTGTCTTCTGAACCCTCTTAATCAGTTTTGTTTCTTGTATTTTGTATTGTAAGGATATTGTTAGCTCTGTGTAGCAGCTTAGTCTCTGGGGGATGGACTGAGGCTTCCAGCTTATAAGAGTCTGCAGCATGTGTGAGTGAATGACTGTGTGTGTTAGCAGCTGTTTCTTTTTGTTTTTTGGCTCTAAAAGTATTGCATCATGGAACGGATGTGTCATAAAAGTATTTTGGAAAGGTAAGGAGACGAATGGTTGGGTTCTGGCTTCATCGAAGTCAGAGGTATGCTTGCTGCACATATTAATGTCCCTGAGCTCACTTCAGTCTAGGTAGCACTTGAGGACAGATGGCATGGGCTCGAGAAATCTACCCAGCACCCTGGGTATTTAGGGTCTGAAGCCCATGCCAATGTGAAACCTGAGCTTGTCAGATGAAAACTGACTTGTGTTTGTCTGTGCTCTTCAAGCCCACCTCCAATGTACAGTACAGAACCCCATTTTAGTGGGTGAGAGCTGCATGCATAATGTCCTCTCTTAAATGGGATGTCAGACCTGCTCAAGGTTGGAAGTTGGAGAAATACATGTGTGCTTAAGAGCAACAGCAAGGGGATGGCTCATTAGCTCTTTGCTGCAATGTCTGGTTTTGGATCCCTAGGTGCTGAGTTCTGCTCCCACATGCCACTTACTGCAGTAGGCAACAGAACTCTGTCGGTAAGTGGCTGAAGAATGTTATGCATCTGGAGGAAGTGAAATGTGGAGCCTGATTTACAAGGGCACTGAGACCCCTAAAGATGCAGACTACAGCCTAGTCAAAAGTAAGAGGTCTCAAAGAGCTAAACAGTACATTGGGCTAGTATAGTAAGGCAGACCCATTTCTGCGGCCAGCAACACTCAAGGAAGCAATCGTGTCTCAATGTCTTCGGCTCCCTGCCTAAGGGCATCTATACACGTGCTCCAGGGTAGGGGTGGGGATGGGGCGCTTTAATTAGAGCGGTGCACCTCATGTATCAGTATCCCCAAACTTCCTCTAGCGCATCTTGTGTATTAGTATCCTTGCACTTCAAAATGGTGGTGGGGGCTCTTTGTCTAAAGCTCGTGTGATGAACTTTAGGTAAAACTCCCTCCCTGCTATTTTGAAACTTGGGGATGCTGATACACAAGACAGGGAGGCTGGTTGGAGCATGGTTATTGCCACAGTCCAGCAGACTCAATTAATTGAGTCTGCTCTGACACGCTATAATTATAGCACATCGGAGGAGACGCCGCACTCATGTAGAGGCACCCTGAATGAGCAGTATTTGGCGTAATCTTCAATGCAAATCTGGAGAAGGGATTAAAGTCATGCCACTGGAGCCATAGAAATTCTTACTGGAGTTAAGCACCCAACTCACTTTGGCATTTCTGTAAATGCCACACAGCTCCTGTCTGCACCTTTAGACACCTAGATACTTTTGGAAATTTGATTCATGGTTAAAAATGGACCACTGGTCAACTTGGAAACCTGTCACAATTATGCAGTTTTTCATCTCTACTCATTTCCTGCCTCTACTGCGTTTGATATTTTCAGCATAATTTGGTACAGTCTCTTGGAAGGCAGATTGCCCTTTCTAAATACTCTTGTTGCTCTAATGAACATTGGTTGACCTGTACACAGAGCAGAGGTGAGTCTGGACCAGGACACGTTTCTCAGTGTCCGGAATCTAGATGGATTCCAACTTCCTTATCTTGCTTATTGTGGACTTGAATCTGATCAGGATCTGAACACCTCAAAAGCTAGTAGAGTCTGGATCTGATGTAAATTACATAGGATCCCAAGCAGACATGGCATGCAACTTATCCCAGTGACAGACTATAAGTTATTATTACAGTGCCTTACTATTAGGTGCCAGAAAGCAAATAGTAGCTTGAGTAAATAGCTAACCCTGTAATGTCAGGCAAATATTCTAGACCTGGGGACATGACATACACATTAAAATACAATTACTTTTTTTTCTCATGGGGTAACTTTATGCTGGCGTAGGCCTAGACCGGGGTGGGCAAAATGGTGGATCCAGGCCACAGCTAGATTCCATTTCCCAGCAGCCCCAGTGGCGGCAGCTCATTCTGGTTGCCACTGCTGGACCCAGCCCCACTCCCCAGGCACCCTGAACCATGCTCCCTACTACCACTACCTGGGGCAGCATGCACAAGGGCAAGGCTCATGGCCAGGTGGCTGGGATGGGGCCACAGCTGGGAGCAAGACGGGCAGGCAGGGCCAGGGAAACCCTGGGATCTTGGGGCAGTGACAGCACAGGGCCAGGGCAGAACCACGATGCACTCCCTTGCCCATGAAACCTGCGCCCATCACAGAGGCATGTAGTTAGCGCATTGTGGCTCTGCCAGGCCCTGGCTCTGGCACCGCGCTGTCACCACCCCAAGATCCTGGGGTCTTCCTGGGCCCACCTGCCCATCTTGCTCCTGGCTGTGGCCCCATCCCAGCTGCCCTGCCTGTGTGGAGCCTATCCCTGGTGGTGGATGCAGGGCAGATGGGCCGGGTTGCCTGGGCAGTGGGGCTGGGTCCAGCAGTGGCAGCCAGAAGAAGCCGCCACCTCCAGGGCTGTAGGGAAACAGAGTCCGCCATGGACCCAATCTGGCCCGGGGCCCATATTTTGTCCACCCCTGGCCTAGACAGCGTGTGTCCACTTCACTTCTACACTGGGGTAAATGTCATGAATTTGCCCTGACAGACGCATGCCACTCCAGCCTTGTATTACCTGGTTCCACCCATTCAGGTTCACCAGATCTTAGATTTATTTGTTTGATTTCTTTTCCAGTTGCTGTTCGTATGTGGGCCGCCGAGGCGGAGGTCCTCAGGCCATATCCATCGGCAAGAACTGTGACAAGTTTGGCATTGTGGCACATGAGTTGGGCCATGTGGCTGGGTTCTGGCACGAGCACACACGACCCGACCGGGACCAGCATGTCACAATCATCAGAGAAAATATACAGCAAGGTAAAATAGCTACTGTACCAGGTCCAGATGCTGCTGGGTGGAGACCGCATACCTCACTGTACTTGTAGGAAACTGCCTCTCTGGAAAGCTCCAGTAGGGATCCTCCCTTCCTGCTGAAGGGAAAGAAAAAAGGGCAGTCATTGCCAACAAAGGGGGACAAAGTTATTCAAGTGGTCACAAGCTCAGGTGCCCAACGGCATCTAGCTTTGAGGACATTTTCAGAGGCTTAAATTATGCCTCTTTAAGGTGAGGATCATTGATCCCTTCTGGATACCTCAGCCCCAGATATTTCTAGAATAGAATAATAGCAAATTAATTTTTAGTGTCACTGAGCTGCCTCTTTCCCCTGTTTTGCCAGCATTGGTAGATAAGTTGTGCTTGTGTCTTCCTCAGTACTGAATGAATTTTTAGTTCTAGGCTGGTTTTGTACATGAAGTTTGGAGTTGACTAAGATGGTCATAACTTGCAAGATCTCCAAACTTTCCTCATAATGTGTAGTTAAAGCAACATGACCCCTGCTAAGTTCTAATGCCCCTGCTAAGCTGGTTGACAGTACTGGAGCGTTTCTGGGCCAAAGTAAAAATGAGAAATATGGTCAAATGCATTTCAAAACTGTCATGGAGGGAAGGTTGGGCAGACTGAAACAGGTTCACTTTTCATTTGATCATGCCTGGCCTTTTATGCATCTCAGTGGTATAATGAATTTTACATGAGCCAAGCAAAATGCAACTTGTGAATACTCTGTTGAGCAAGAGAATGCTTTCCCCCCTGTTAACGGAGCCTTGTATCACAGGTCAGGAGTACAACTTCTTAAAGATGGAAGCCGGGGAAGTGAATTCTTTGGGAGAGACCTATGACTTTGACAGCATCATGCACTATGCCAGGAATACATTCTCAAGGTCGGAATCCAAGGTTACATCTCCTTACTACTTTATACAGTGCCTGTGGCTGGTGACCCATTGTACGTAGTGGCAAGAAGGTGATCTGAGAATGTTTTATCTAAACTTGACCCATGTAGTTACTTTAGAAGTGGGATATATTGAACTTCAGAAATCTGTGCCAAAGAGCTCAATAAAATGCTTCCAAAAAACAGAAGGCTCATTTGAAATGCTGTGGGGGAACGTGGGGAACCCCACTGTGTCTGCCACCATGCACAAATCCCCATCTAGAACCTCTAAACAATGTGATGGAGCAATCAGGTTCTTCATAGGTGATTTGAGAACTCTACTCCTTCCCCAGTTCAAGTTACACTGAGCACTCAGGGCTTGTTTAGCACACCACATGAGTAGCAAAAGCCAGACTGTGAATACCTGTAGGAACCAGATTTTAAAATTGCAGTACCGTGCTGCATCCACAGGAAATTTAGAACTGGTGGAGGGGAATGTGCATTGCTGTCATTGGAAGAATAGTGGTTAAAGGTAGATTTGTGGGACCACCTTTAGTTACTTCTGTGACTGCAGTGTAGCAAATTAGCCAACTAGTTTGCGTATGGGTGGCATTGTAGCCCTGGCACCATGGAAATCAGTGCAGGTTGCAGAACCTACCTGAGAAACTGGGTAAACACTCTGGGGCTGTTAGCTCACACTGAACTCTATACTAGTGCAGCTGTGCTGCTGGCAGCACCCAAGCAAGCTGTCAGCCACATTAAACAAGAGAGCAGCAAGTGTCCCTTCATGAGAAGAGTAACGTACGTGCTGATAAGCAAGCCTGCCTCGGTGTACTTCTCCTGTTCCCACTGTTTTTAGCGGCATTATTGGCTCTTCAGTGACCAAGCTGTGCCAAATGCCTCCTTTAATGAAAGCAGACAACCATAGTAAGATAAATATTTACAACTAAAAACCTATCAGTAACCTCTGTTACATTATTGTTAGTATGTGTGTCCAAATACAGCACACTGAACCCTGAGCTCTGTAGGCTTGTGACTGAGTTGTCACTGGAGAATGTTTCTGTTCAGTTCTTGCTTTAGCCCGTTGTTATCTGAGCTGCACAAAATGGGTCAGTTGTTGTATGAGCCAGGAACATTCGCCACCCATGTCATCCCAGCAGGTGGCCTCTCCAGGCAGGGTTGAGGGCAGTGTTGCAGAAGCATTCATCTCTGCAGCTCATTCCATGAATAGAGACACTTTATTCTATGACCTGGCGTCTACAGAATGAGTTAAATGGATTTCAGGCATTTTTAAGTCAGATTCTAAACTCTGGCTGCCCTTCTAGAAATCCCTCCCAGTTCTGCACTCCTTGTAAACTCCTCCATCTCTTTTCTGTCAAGCATATCTACTCTGCAGCCTGCTTAGGAAGTGGATCTCATTTGTGTACATCCTGCATGGAGGGGAGACATTTTCATTGCCCAAAAAACCCACGAGTGTTCATTGTAATCTCTCACTGGTTTTACGGCCGGGCCATAACTGCTGTTTTGCTTACCTGTTTCTGGGCAAGTCAGATCCACTGCAGTTGACAGAGAGAATTAACCAAATATGCTGTCCCATCTCCCTCTCTAGGGATGGCTGGCAGGGAGCACTGTTTACAGCAAGAGATGTCTTTGTACCAGATAACTCACATTAGGCAGAGTTTTTTTCCTTCCCTTAGGGCATCTGTTGAGTCTTTCCAGAGTTCAGTGGAGTCTAAATGGTAGGAATTGTCTTGCACAAAAGCAGGATTAAGTTATTACCTTCATTTATACTGCAGATGCCTTAGAGTCTATGACTGTTAAAATCCACAGCCTTTCAGACTACTGCAAGACCAAAAAGGGATCAAAATTGAAATATTTTTTATAAATATAACTTTGTGTGTAATAGGACTTTTAGCTTCTTCTCTAGAAGTCTTTTGTCTCCCTGATTTATCCACCTGTCACAGGTAATGGTCTTCGCATAATCATTTAATTGAACGCTAAGCACTATTGTATGCAGTGAGTCTGCCCCCACAGGCAAAGGCAGTTCTGGTATGCAAGTTTCACCATCCCATTTGAAGCTTTTGAATGCAATAAAAATGTCAGGACAGAATATGTATCATGTTCTTATCCAGGACATGGAGCTTTGAAGACAGGGCCAATGCAAACAATTGGAAGTGTGGAATTCATCACACCCCATCCCAAGCTAACAACTGTGCAGCACCTGCCTGCTGTAGCCATTAGGGACTGCTCTGACTCAGTAGGTACTGACAGATGTGCAGCTCCCAGCTGTAACTCATGGTGCTTTGCAGGAAGTACCATAAGTTACAGCATTCCCCCGACCCAGACATTGGCTGTTGGGTCTGGGGGGTCGGGGAATTTAGCTTCAGTTCAGAGCAGCTGCGTGTCTGCCTCCACTTTCCCCTTGCCCCACTTCTCCCCCTTCCCAGCTCTGGTGCTGTCTTCAGAATGGTGGGGGGGAGGGAGTGGGGGGAGCTTGGTCTGGAGTTTGCCCAGCCTGCACTGGAGGGTGGGCGGGTGGATTGGAGCCCCCATGAATCTCCTTCCCCGCCTTCTCCCCCTCCCATTCTGAAGAGGAGGCACCCCTGCTCCCAGCACATACTGACAAATATTATTGAAGATGCTCCATGTGGGAGTGCCTCCATCTGAAGCCTCATGTAATGAGGGTTCAGATTGTTGCGTGATTGGGCATTTTTTACATGCTCTGCAGTTGCATACTTTGTGTCACTGCATGGCTGTAGAGCGCTTCAGGGGCCCAATTGCACAACAGGCAGTCACTTTGTCAGCACCAGTTTGACACCTATTTGTGGCTACTGGTGTCACCCCATAGTCTTCCTTGGCTATGAGGGAATTAGTTAACTGCAATTAGGCAGCCTGCATCTGATAGCAAAGTTTCACTATTCCTTAGATGCCTGTAAGTTCCAGGTCACTGGGTAATTGCTATTAATGACTCTACTGCACTCAGATTTGCCTGGCACTTGATGTTTTTCCTTCCAGGTGTTTGGTATGTATTCTTTATCAACTATTTGTTAATGTGCTCCTTATTCATATAGTTGTGTTCTCTGAGGGTAAGGGCACCTTGTATTTCCATACACCTCTGTCACAGCCTTGCCCATCATCCCGTCTGGTCAGATAGTAATCCATTAAGGGGGCCCAACCAGTCGACTGTGCTCTTGCTTGAGCACCCTAGGTCTAGATAAAGCTAGGTTGCTGTTTCTAGCTCCAAGTCCTGTGTAAACGCCATAGCAGAGCCACTTGTCAGCATGTGGGACTCTGTAGTCCAGCTGTCTTGGATCCCCAAACCAGTGCTCCAGGCCCGCTGGTGGTTTATATGTATCCCCTTCCTCCCCTCCTGCCTCCACCCAGTTCTACTTTGTGGGTATTCTTTGAGGCCAAAATGGTAGGCAAGGAATGAATCTTGGCTTAGCAAAGGGATTCTTTGTTC
Organism: Gavialis gangeticus; assembly: GCF_001723915.1. Lineage (NCBI taxonomy): Eukaryota > Metazoa > Chordata > Crocodylia > Gavialidae > Gavialis > Gavialis gangeticus. The sequence continues at coordinate 28,266,360 of NW_017728994.1, read as the reverse complement.
AGAGGTCTGTTTACTCTCAGGAAAGCACTGGATGGTTAATGCTGTTTGTAAAATAAGTCCCAGGATCAACTTACCCCTTTCATGAGTCTGGGATCTGATAAGCATTTCAAGCTAGACAGTCTCCTTCATCCCTGCCTTCTCTTCCCTCTCCAGCCTGGTCTTCTGGCCTGTGGTGGTGGATAGCCACAATGCATGGAGATGTCCCCATCCTCCTCCCCATCTTTAAAATCAATGCTTATCTTTTTCTGCCTGTGACCATCAGGGAACCTCCCTTTTACTAGCATTTGATTAGTTAGTTGAGACGCAATCAACTCTATTACTCTGATGGCTTCTCATCAGCTAGGTTCCAAATCCCTAATACAAAGGATTGCTGTAATCCAAAATGGAGGTTACACTCTGAAATAAGGATAACAACAGCTCTGGTGTGGGAGGAAAGAGGACCCGGGAAACTATAGGCCAGTTAGTCTTACCTCAGTCCTAGGCAAGCTGTTCGAGAAAATAATTCTGGCACACATCCAGGAGGGGCCAGCAGGGGGCTGCATGCTTAGGGGCAACCAACACGGGTTCATCAGTGGCAGGTCCTGTCAGACCAACCTGGTGGCCTTTTACGATCAGATCACCAGATCATTAGATGCAGGGGTAGCAGCGGACATAGTCTTCCTGGACTTCCGGAAGGCTTTTGACACTGTCTCTCACCCCGTTCT
>NW_017728994.1:28234638-28265323 GCF_001723915.1 Gavialis gangeticus | reverse complement strand
AGCTGGCAGAGGGTAGGTTTAGGTTAGATATCAGGAGGCGCTACTTCACGGTCAGGGCTGCTAGGGTCTGGAACCAACTTCCAAGAGAAGTGGTGCTGGCTCCTACCCTGGGGGTTTTTAAGAGGAGGTTAGATGAACACCTTGCTGGGGTCATTTGACTCCAGTACTCTTTCCTGCCGTGGCAGGGGGTCGGACTAGATGATCTGCTCAGGTCCCTTCTGACCCTAGAAACTATGAAACTATGAAACAGAAGTTATGAACTTCATTCTGGATTTATGATTTGTCATAGGCATACCTTCCTCTCATACCTGTGAGGAAAGAAGCATGGAAACTAGTGGTAGTCAGTAGAGATCATAGAATCATAGAAAATGAGGGTTGGAAGGAACCGCAGGAGGTCACATCTAGTCCAACGCCCTGCTCAAAGCAGGACCATCCCCAGCTATATCATTCCAGCCAGGGCTTTGTCTAGCTGGATTTTAAAAACCCAAGGATGGAGATTCCACCACTTCTCTGGGTAACGTGTTCCAGTTCTTTACTACCCTCCTAGTGAGAGTGTTTGTTTGTTTTTCTTAATATCTAATTTGAACTTCCCTTGCTCCTTGTTATGTCCCATCTGCCACCACTGAGAACAGTCTAGCTCCATCGTCTTTCAAGCCCCACTTCAGGTAGTTGAAGGTTGTTATTAAATCCACCATCAGTCTTCTCTTCTCCAAAATAAATAAGCCCAGTTTCCTCAGCCTCTCTTCATACATCATGGTCCCCCTTACCCACACTATTTTTGTTCCTGTCTGCTGGACTTTCTCTAATTTGTCCACGTCCTTTCTGTAGTGCAGGGCTCCAAGCTGGATGCAGTACTCCAGATGTGGCCTCACCAGTGCTGAATAGAGGGGAATAATCACTTTCCTTGATCTTCTGGCTGTGCCTCTACTAATGTGGTAGCCATTAGCTTTCTTCACAACAAGGGCACACTGTTGGCTCATATTCAGCTTACTATCCACTGTAACCCTCAGGTCCTTTTTCCGCAGAGCTGCTGTTTAGCCAGTCAGCCCCCAGCCTGTACCAGTGCAATGGATGCATGTCCCATGTCACAACCACTATGAATGGGGAGTGAACTCCTGAATTCCACAACTAATAAGTGTGAACTTCTGCCAGCTAAGCTAAGGGAACAGCACATCAGGCTAGTGGCACTCTACCTCCTGTGGATCAGAACATCGGGTTATTACACAGTGCAAGAAAGCAGTTATTGCCGTGTAACTACCATCTCTCTTTAAGTAAGTGTTATCGTCTGTTTATTCTACCCTCTTGATGCAAGCATGGGGCAGAAGAGTATAGGAGCTCAGTAACTCCTTGCAAAAACTTCTGGCACAGGTAATTACTAAGCATTTTTATACAAAGGGCTGTCCTCAAGCGATGCTGACAAGATAAAGCAGCTTTTAAATCACCACTGCTCCTATTCAGAGGCCACCTCAGAGCCTCACTCCTCTGTTTTTGCAACCTTAATTGGTTGGTTCAATAGTACTTTCAGACCTTTTGCCCCCTTCCCCCAGTTTTTTCTGGGGCCTTAGTCTGTTATCTCCCTGCTTTGGTTTTGTCTTCTGGTTCCTGTTTTCCTTTCCACTTCAGTAGCATAACTGAAAATGGGCAATTGAGTGCTTACTAAGTAAAGGGAGTCAATCGTTGGAATGGAGGCAAGGGGGCCATACAGAGTAGAGGCAGGACTTCCCTTGTTTGACTCTTCTTCCCCCTCCCATCTGCCCCTGGTCAGTGAGAGATGCTGCTGCATTGGCCCCACAGCCCCACACAAAATTAAGGGTTTTACATCATTCATTGTAACACAGTTCTGCTCCAGCTGTGGGGCCAGGGGAAGGGATTAATAGCTGAAGCCCTGAGAGTACTTTTCATTAGTGTCAGTAGTCAATGGGAATTTGACTGGAAGTGCAAGGGACCATAATGAGGATAAATATACTTTAACAATCATGGCTCTTGCTATTGCCCATAACTAATGTTGCACATCATGGATAATATGGCTACAGATTTATATTTTCTAATGCACTGGCTGACACAAATCACTAAGCTACATGGTCAAAAAGACAGAATTGGAAATCAGTGTCCTCTCCCTCTATCAAGACTCAGATAGTGAGTTTTCAGAGAGAGATTTTACTGTGTTCCATTAAAAAAAAACAAATCCTCATACCCCCACCAAAAAAACCCAAAACAAAACCAAACAAATCCCAAACCCTTAAGGAAAGTGTGGTTGCTAAGTCAGGGTTAAGGTTTCCTGTGCAACCTTAATTCACAGCATGCTTATTCGTATGCATTACTTCCAGCCTGCAATTACATCATATGATTTTGTTTTCCACGAGATTCTTGCTTGACTTAGTATGCAGGTGGCATGGTCCTTGGGGCCTGAGGCAGCTGTTCAATAGCTCTTATTTTTTCCTTTTTTCAGCGTGTGGCTTCATGCTGTATTTACTGCACACCATTCAAACCCAGCACTGGATATATTTCCTGATAGGCTTTACCCCATGAAGCAGTGTTGTATTGTTTCTGTTTTCCAGATGGGAACTCAGATGCAGATTTAGGCCAAAACTGTCCACCTCTTCTGGCACATAACTTGCCAGCTACCACCTGACTTTTCAAGGGATAGTGAAAACACATAGGCTCCATTGACCTCAGTCAGGATTGTGTATGACAAGCATTTCTTCAGATTATTTTATAACTTTTTAATGTTAATGTAGTACATATGTTCAGAATAATGAGCAAGCATTAATTAATCTCAAGAGTATTGCTGTTTGAGTTAAAGTAGCAGTTCCCTAGTGGTCAGGCTGTTAATCTAGGCTTATGTTGGCCAGTTGGAGGACAGAGCAGTTATAGAGTGTTTTGCTACAGACTGAAAGGTGCCAGTTCAAGCCTCACTTTGGACTGGTGCTAAAGGCCAGTCCCAGTCATCCCAGATATGAATGGGTTGTCAGGATGAGGAACCAAGGGTGATCAAACATAATGCTGATCACATCGCTCCCTTCTGTGGCTACAGGTGCTAGTTCATCTTAGCCATGTTAGTCTGATGGGCTGTCCAGGCTTAGGTCAAAACTTGGAGTTTTCACTAGAAGGCTGCAGCACACTTCACCAGTGGATTACACTTTTACTATCTAGGCTGAAGGAGAAGGTGATCAAGAAGGAAGCTAGGACTTAGGACTTGCAAATTGCTGTATTTATTGATGCCTTGCATTATCCTAGTACTTATTAGTCAGTGACTTAGAGCACCATGAGGCTAAGTACTCTTTTGTAGGTGCCAGAGCTAATCATATCATTTAAATATTCATTCTGAGAGTCAGTTCAGTTAAGTGGATGGGATTTGGGTCTGCATTATAGGACCTCTTGGGATCTATTGTGAGCTGTGCCAAAGTGATGCCACCCATCCTCTGTTACCTTGTCTTAAAAAGTGGGAGAAGTTATATTTCTTGTCTCCAAAAGTCAAGCCTTGTTCAGGAAGGGTTGTGAAGAGCACAGACCATAGTCAATGAAAGAAGGGAGGATAAAAGCCCTCTTCTTTTGACTCCCAACCCAGTGTTCATTCCTTTAGGTCAACGACTGTTGACCTTTGCTAATGGCCATAGGAAAATATGGTTCCTTTTTGCCTGTGACTTGATGACACCTCTTGATGGAGGAGGCTGAGAAACCTAGGAGCAAAGACTTACAGCTGAGGCATTCCAAAGAATTATGAGCAAGCATATACCAAGTCTTAGTGAGCATGTGCAAAAGAGCAATTTCCTTTATTTTATAACTTTGAAAGCTTTCCAGGTTTGCCCCTGGGGGCAATAACAGGCAATTCTCTGACCTCTGAGTTATCCTGCTGCCAAATGTCAAGTACTACAAACCCCTGAGGTGGCCAAAAGAATGTTTTATTGCTAACTAACCTGCCCATTTATCCGCTAAACTGATGTCTAGTAATGAAAAAACTATTTTTACTGAAGTCTTTTTTTACAGATTCTGCCCCAGGCATACGCCCAGCACAGAAACTTTCAGCCTGAATTTGTGGGTTGTGTTTGCCAACAGTAATAATAGAAGTTATTAGGCAACCTTAGATGATGAACATCACTTGTATAGCTGGCTAGGAAATACTTTCACTCCCTTGTCACACCAAAATAAAGAGTTCAGCTTGTTGAAAATGAGAAGGGGGTTTTGCTTTGCCATAAACCTGAACATTTGCGAAACGGTTTTTTGTTTTTTGTTTTTTTTAAATAAAACTTGTTTAAGCAAATTTTATTATTGATGAAATAACATTGATGGAAACTCTGCTCATCTCTAATTAGTGTGGCTCCACCTTACAATATTGCTTTAAAATTATAACAATGCAGAGCTGCTACTGCCCCCACCGCCCTCAGTCCCAAATTACTTAACCACCTTAACAATACTGTTGACTTTAGCAAGGGCTATTCATGTGTGAGGTATAGCACATATTAGAAAGGTGTTCTATCTGGATCTAATTGCACTAGTTATTATGCCCAACCCTAATTTTCCTCCCCATCTTCTTCATACCCTTGCATCATTTTCCTTAGAAATAGAAGGTCCATCACAAAGAGAGGATGTTTTAACTTCAAGTGGGTCATTTACTGTCTGTACTGTGAATGACACAAAACATTTAGGGGTGACATAAAAAATCCATTTATTTAGCGTGGCTGAGTCAACCTGGTTTTAAAACCTCAAAAGTCATTTCTGACACCTCCCTACTCCCCATATTTTAACTTTAACTTTAATAGAGTTAAAATCCTTGCACATCTGTACATACACTTCAGTGGAATTATTTGTATGCGTCAATTAAAACACGTGCTTAAATCTTTTGTGGGATCAAAGCCTAGTATGTGAGAAGGAACTCTATGAATAAGCAGTAAAATGGAAGGCAACAGAGAAGAGAATGGAAAATAACACTAAAGATCTAGACATGTAACACACATATCAGTATAAGAAAAGAAGTGGGCACACATCATGCAGCTCTGCACTGATGTAACTTTCTGAAAGCTAGTGTGACATTACCCTGGGGGAAAAATACAGCCTTGCAGGAACTGTGGTATATGTTATGCTGGCATAGTTGTCATCTGTCTGCTTCCCTCATGGACTATTGCATACCCCTGCCCCTGAAGGGAAAACACATACTGTGGCAACTACCTAGGGGTAGCCAGTCGCATGTCCACTCTGGGATCTGGTATAATATATACCAGTGTATGAAACAATGTCAGTCGCACTGGTGTTACTGCGTTGCGCGTCGCGGTGCAAAGGGAATCGCTTGCTGGGCATCTAGGACAAAGCAAAAGAACCAAGAAGGGAGAGTAGATGGAAGCAAGAACAGGAGGTTTTCCTTTTGGTTTTATCATTTAAGAATGGACTGTCCATGCTAGACTGAAACAGAAAAGATCTCTGTCAGCAAAACAGAATCTCAGTACCAAGCAAAAACATCCCTTTCTTCTCCCGTGGTCACACTGTTTGTTTTGTGCTACTGCTGACCCAGGCCCATGTTGATGTGAATCTTGTAAAAGGATATTTTCCTGCCTCTTCTGATTTATGTAATGTAAGGTAAGTGATGTGCTTGTGCTTAAATTGAAGCAGAGGCAATCTTTGGTATACCAAAGAGGAATTTATTAACTTGGCAGAGCTACCTGCACTCTTGGAAGCTATTCAAGTGTCGGGAAAATGCGAATATCAAACCACAAATTTCTTATAAAATATGGTCTCTGGTCAAATCCTGTTCTCTGTTCCTGCTAGCTTAAGGTCTGTGGTCATGGGGTTCACATTGTTAACCACAGTTATGTACATCATGCCGCCTTCATTCCTTCACTGCTGTTTGTCTCTCTCTCTCTCTCTCTCTCTCTCTCTCTCTCTCTCTCCTTGCTCCAGAGGGGTTTTCCTAGACACCATCCTGCCCCGTCGTGATGATAATGGAGTTCGGCCAACTATTGGTCAGCGTATTCGGCTTAGTCAGGGAGACATTGCTCAAGCCAGGAAGCTGTACAAGTGCCCAGGTAAATATGATCAGTACATGTGGCTCTTTGTGGATCTCATATATCTATGCTTTATCTGGAAGGTGTTAGAGTTCAGTTACATCTTAATCCCTTTAATGAAAGAACTATGGGAGTGTGGGCCATCCAAGTGCTTCAAACTGAATCTGTGGAGTAAATTCTACTGACCTACCATGTGCACTTTGTTGCAGTGCTTAAAATGTGTCCAGACTTCTGTACTGGAGCTAATATAAGGAAGAGCATATAATCCCAGGTAGTGTGACAGCCAGACTTATTTGTGTATTACCGTAGCCCCTAAGCCCCCATTAAACTAAAAGTGTCAAAAAGTGTCACAACTGTGACCAGTGTTATTACCATATTTACTCACATAGAAGATGACCCTGATTACAAGATGGGCTCCTAATAATTAGATTCTATATATGGAAAATGTTATAAGTTTATTATCATTTTCCAGGTATAGAATCTAATTATTGGAGGTTTGCCTTGAATTTGTTTGTCTCACTGCTACAACAGGGAAAATAAATCTGGGGGGTCAGGTAGCTTTTTGCTCTCTGCTTTCTCCCCAGCTTTTTCTCCTACCAGCCCTTTCCTTTCTCTTTACTGTCAGACCCTGATCTCCCTGAGCACATGGAAGTGAGGAACAAATTTGAAAACAACCTTGAAATTAAACATGGCTATAGCAATTTGCATATAGTACCCATGCAGTTTTTTTATCCAGAATTGATGCATGTTACCTTTTTTTTTTTTTTTTTTTTTTTTTTTTTTTAACTGCTGCAACTTTTAGCACAGGTACTGCATAAGCATACTTTTGAGCAGTACTTTTGTACTACATACAAGTAGGTGCCAAATATGCATGTTGTTAGTCTAAAGCCAAAGGCTCATGATTAACCACATAGTTCAACAGTATTTCAAGCCATAGTGACCCTATAGCTCAGGACTGCTCAGTATATGTGTGTACTCCAGATTACCCCCCACAAAGGATCCATGTACTAATGAGTCCCCACTCATGATGGGAACCAGGTATTCTTGTCCCCAAGTCCTGGGATGCTCCAAAAATCTATATGCAGTTGAGGTGCAAGGCAACCTGATCCAGCTTCAACTCATGGAGGGTGGGGCCACATTATTCATATGTGCCAGGCGGAGAGAGGAGGCGATAGAAGGATTCTAGGTGAACTGTATGCAATCTCATGGCTAATTATGACTTGAAAAAGAGTTGGCAGTGAGGAAGACTGCACTTAATGGGCACTATTATATGTCTAATTCAGATGGTCTACGCTAACGTATTCTTGTGGTGGGTTTCCAATATCATAGTTGCCCAATGTGGGCCACGTTTTTTATAGTCATGCTCAGTGTTGGCTGCATTTATTCAACTTGATAGTTGGTTTCCATTGCTGAGCACATGCTACTTCTGGCAGCAGTTTAATGATAGACAGTGTATTTTGTGAGATTTCCTTGTATGTGATTATATGACAATGGGCTTTTTTCCCCATACCAAGTGGGGTGGGGCTCATTTTGTATTCAAGTAAATATGGTATGTTAGCAACAGTGTTAAATATAGATGTAGACTAAAGGTCTGTGTATATGGGTAGGTTTTTACTAGTTATGCCCATCTAATTTTTATGAAGACTTGTGTTTTAGATCTATCTTGAAACTTTTTCCAAAGCAACATGAAACAAGCTGGAAAAAGCCATTCTTATGACTTCACACTGGAGGTTATACCGGTACAACTGTCCTTTTAAATCGTGCATTAGCTTATTGGGATACACTTCCTTTTGTAGACGAGTATTGAAGCCAGTGTTTTTCTCCATTGCTCATATTCTCTGTAGGCCTCATTTTCTTCTCTGTAGACTTATCCAAGATGCAGCTTATTGAAAAGTTTTAAATTAGTTAGTTTAGGTACAGTTATTTGCATGTTTAAAAGTCAAGATTGTCTCATCATTGTTTCTTGTTCTCAACAGTAACTTTTTCCTCTTGCAGTTAAAAGCATTCAAGCGAAGCTGCAAACTTCACAAAAGATCTTAAAAACCCCATTTGGATCCAAGGTTAAAGCCAAGTTAAAAGCTACAAAGCAGTTTTTTAAATTCAGGCCCATTCAACTGTTCGGTTTTGTGTGTAGGCAGTAGAACTTTTCTATTTTTATTTGTTTTGCTAAACTTTTGTAGTGGTTATTCCAGTTCAACACACATTGGGCAACATAACAAGTGAGAGCTTTAAGACCACTGAACTGATTTCCTTCAAACATTATTCATTTTGTGGACTCTATGAGAATTACATACAGGCTGAATTTAAGAACGTAGGTCCACTGCATTTAAAGCTCTAAACATGAGAGCTGGCCTGTTCATTATTAACTAGAAATATATTCTAAAATGGCATCTTGCACATTTCAGAGTAGTTGATTTATTTTAAATGGTCATAAGCTTGAAAATATGGAAACTGGGATGGCTCTAGAATTTGGGATGAATAAGTTCATAAGAGCTCCACTACCTATGCCTGTACTTGAAGACTTTGATTAAGGACAATTTTACTCAGAAAGTATCAGACTAAGAAGTTATAGTAAACAAATAAGATGGGCTCCAGAGGCTTCATGACAGATATTTTTTCCCCTTTTATAGAAAGGTTTCCCCATGTAACAACACTGGTAAATCCCATAGGAAAGAAGTGGCATGAATGTGATGTTTAAGTTGTCTTACAGATTAAGATGGACCAATCTTACTTCCTCATTCTTGTGTGTATACCTTAAAATGTGCTCTCTGTTTAGCAACCACACTACAGTTAAAGTTGCTTACATAGTTTTGTTCTAAAATCCTGCTGTCTTAAATTGCTTTCACTTGGGCTACAGCCCTGTTTCAGTGGTGTGGACACTGGGGCAAGCAGCTGGAAGCCCAGAGGTTGACTGAGGCCATAGCAGAAGCATTTATGGTGCAGCTATGTCAGAGTCTAATGAATCTGTGAGTTCTGCTAAATACCTTGGCACAAGGATATGGGAAAGGAAAGGAAGCCTGGACTACAGCTAGTGCCAAAGCAGGCAAAAATTAATACCCCAATTGTAGCAAAGGAGTGTTAGGGAGGAGCAGTGCCTGTAGAGCATTTTGGTAAACATCAGTGTAGATCTGGCTGGCTTATGGATGCTTTGAATTTAAAAAAAAAATGTTTTTTATCTTGTAGTGTTCAAAAGCAGAGTTGTCCAACTGGTGGCCTGTGGACCATGTCTGGCCCATGAGAGGTTTAATATATGGACAGCAGCTCTGACCTGGCCACCACTCCCTCCATGGCTGCTGCTGCTGTGACAGCCAGGATCCCTTGCACAGGGCAGCAAGGCAGGAGGAAGCTCAGTGAGGCAGGAGGAAATAGGGTTTGTGCTTCCCACAAGGTAGCACCAGTGGGAGGAAGGAGGGAGGTCAGCACAGGTTCATGCTTCTTTGTGGGCTGGTGGTGGAGAGGGGATGGGATCCACAGTGACGGGTAGCAGCAGTGGATGGGTGGCGGGTTTGCATTGCCCACATGGTGGTGCTGGGGCAGGGGGTGGTCATGGTGCCCATGTGACTACAAAAGGGGGCAACAGAACTGCAGTAACAGTGCAGGAAAAGGTTTAGCACTAAATAAGAAACATTCTAATTGTAGGCTGTTGTATTTACTGCAAAGTTTCCATGAGGTTCAAACAAATAGAAAGTCTAGGCTAGGAATGTGTGCGGCATTTGTCCCTGGACAGGTTGGGTCTCTTGATTCTGGAGCAGAAATATTCTGGAATTGGTGTGTACACGCATCGCCCTTTTCATCAGGGTTTAATGAGTGGCTGAATGTACTGCTGCTTTTCTACCATTGATTCAGTAACACAATCCTGGAACAACTGTTCAAATCCACTTTGCAGTGTTCCAGGATCCATTGTTAGCACTTCGTATCCCTTGAACCTTTTTAGGATTTATCTTGGGATGAGGGGCTTAGAAGTCTGAAAAGTTTCACCCTGCCTTGGGATAACATTGTTTATCCTGGGACAAATAGGACATGGACTCAATGATCTGTAAGGTCCCTTCCAGTCCATAACAACTATGTAACTACCTGTAAAACTAAGGGACATAATGAAAAGAGGAAGTGCTATTCTTCTGAGTCCTCCTTCAGTCACTGCATACTGAGGGCAGCAGTGGGCTTTACCTGTTGGAGACCCTGTGCCAAAGATCAATTTTGAGCCTTTTACTAGACAGCATATGGAACGGATGACCATAACAGCAGTTTGTAGTGCCTTAATGCTGCCTCTGGTGAATGGTCCCTGTAACATTCATCACCTCATCCACAACCCCAGGCCAGATCTGGTTCCACCTATCAAGTGCTTACAAGTTATCCTCTTCCACCCTGCTTAAGTCCCCAAATAGCAGTTGATAATGCTTTTCATGGGAGGTTCTCCAATCTCAAAACTAAGATATCAGGATGCTACAGAAGTAGATGCATTAAGGTTTTTGCGGGGACTTGACCAGGATGGAATAGGTTCACACATAGGCACCTGATAGGTGGAATAGGGTCTAGTCCTCCCTCTCTTCCCAGCAGCTTAAGGAAGTGGCAACACATTTCCTATGCCCTGAAATCCCCCAGCCCAGCTGGCCTTTGCAACTATCAAAAAACCCCAAATACATTTCTCACTAGCTGTGCTGGTCGCTTGGTACTGAACAACTGCTACTCCACTACATCCACATTTTGCAAGTATTTTCTGATTAATTTTGGAAGAGTAACTGAACTTTTCACACGCCACCCACAATAGACCAATACCTCACTTTTCATCCCAGTAGCCCTTTAATGACTAATAATAACTAAGCAGGATTTGGGGGGAATATAGGAAGCAGATATCTGGTAACTCTTAGAATAATACAGTAGTAACACAGTGCTTGCTGGTAAATACCTTGCTTCTGCTTAGTAATTATAGGGTCCTGCAGATTACTGGGTAACTGCACTTAGTGAGCCCACATCTAATTCCCTTGTAATGTACACTGTGGAGCAATTATCCTCTTTATCCTGTATAATTATGGTAATATGATAGCTGTGCTCTGTGATTATGGATTCCCATATCTCTTCATGGAGGCAGCATGTGTTTGAGCTGTTGCTTTTCTTCACTGCTCAAGAAGCAGGTATTGACTTGGTGAACAATATAGTGATAGTGGCTTCATCCTCAGACATTTCCTCAGTTGACCAGATGTCTCTTGAGCCATCCTGTGGTGGTGGCTGCTACAAACCCTCTGGAGATCAAAAATGAAGCACAATACTTGTCCCAAGATGACTTGTCACCTTCATAATAAAAATGATCTGAGCCTGCAGCAGTGTCCAAGAGGTGACCATCTCCTGAATTTATCATCCTAAAATTGATTAAATAACCCAAACATAAAATAAAATATTTTGCTTTTGGATCATGTGAAACATTTTGGGTTGATCCAAGTTTGGTTTTTATTTGGTTAAAAAAATTCTGTTGGTTTGGCCCTAACTTGATTTTTGCCTCACGTGGCTCCCCCTTCCCACCCCCTGCTCCTAAATTTTTGGTTTGGCCACAGAGCTCAAGAACCTATCATCTCTTCCAGCTATGTTGACAAATCATAGTACCAACTTCAATATTAGCTCACTTTCTGGCCTGGGGAAATCACTTCCTTTTTGCGTCAGTCTGTCCTGTCTGAGGAATGGGGATGAATAATACTTGCCAAACAGCCAGGGAAGGGCTGGATAGGAGTCATGCACTGTCACGGAGACCTGTGAAGATAACATTTTCTAATACTCCTTTTTAGTTGCACAATGGCTCCAGTTTTCTTTGAGCTGAGGACTGTTCCTGTTGGGAATGAGGAAGCAGTTGGGAGATTTTAGAATTGCATGGTGCTGTTTTCTGATCCCGCTGCAGGAGATGCCTGCATTTGCCACCTCATATCACTCTATCGTGCATCTGTCTAACAGAAGAAGCACGAATGAGTTGGCCTGCAGATTGGGGGCCTCTTGTTGCAGCACATACAGACTTGCTCCCAGAAAACACAACTTTTCCATACAAGTGACTTCACTTTTTAGAGCTCCTTTATGAGTTATTCAGTCAGACAAAACCTTTACACACCCCCATGCCATGGTCATCGCCTACAGTTCATTTTTCATGCTTGATCCATCAAGTTGCATGTCAAAGTATGTAGGGAAATTTAGGATTTCTGGCTTGGGTGACTTCCCCCCCCCTTCAGATATTAAGCACCCTAAATGGGGCCAGCCATTTCACCTTCGGCTTCCAAACTGTCCATCTAAATGTGATCCAGGCTGAAAAATATTGTGAGCGACCAGCAGAGTCAGGCAGTGTGAGAGTGCCAGGCAGAGGAGTGCTCTGGGTATTTGCATGTAAAAAGGAGCCAGATGTTCAGTCTTGTCAGATCTTTCAAAGCACTGCTCCTTAATGAAGGATTCTTGGGGGCTGCCTCTCAGTAACTGAGGAAACCGAGTGTGGGTCAGGCCTGGCTTTGTAATGTGAGTGGACACAACGGTTATGAAATTAAAAGCAATCCTAAGCAAATCGTGCCTCCGGCCTGGTATCATCTGCTTCAGATAGTGTGTATTCACACGTGGCTTCTATTGCAGTGTGAATGAAAACAGGCACTTTGAAATGTGTGGTCTCCTGTCCCGGTCAGTCATCTGCTGTGCACGTGTTTGAAAGCCCTTCCGTCCTGGCTCAGTGAACAGGAACTACAGTAGTAGTTGCTTTCACAGATGTTGGAAGCTCCTATTCCCAAAAGGAAGGAGTGTGGTTTATAAAAAAAATAATTCTGGGATCTACATTGCCTCAGCTGCCACAGGAAACAAATATGGTGAAGAGTGGAGCAAGCTGTGACATGAAAACTGAATGCCATACATTGCTGCAGTGCAGAGTGGGTGTGCTTGGGAGGGCAGAGGGAGGGGCTCGCCTTCCTTTTGTTACAGTGTTTTAACCTGAAAAAGCCTATTAACAATGGTAACTAAGGAGAACTTTATTGAGCAGATTGTAACGAAGGGAAAATAGCTTTCCTGGCAGCAGGCTTTGGTATTCATGGTCTCTCTGCCTTTGGTTGGAGGGTGGACAGGACCTTCTACGATTTGGCTAAATTAAAAAATATGAAAAGAATAAGCAGCGTGTGTAAAAGGGAATGGTGTAGGGAGACGTTCATCCTTTGTCATGATCTGTTTTCTTGGCAGCCAGTGACTGCTGTAAACCATTTTTATCCTGTGTATGCTAACAGATTTCAGATAGGCCCTCAAACGTTTATCGTATGGTAATGCGCTTTGATCTCTATCAAAAGGGGTTGGATTTTGAACCAGTGACCTAAAGGTGCAAGGCTGCAAAGCCTCATACCAATACATGCCACCAGAGATCAAAAACACTTACATAAAACTCTGGCCAATTGCTTTAGATGGTAACTCCTTGCTGCTGTTTTTCTGTCCCACAGCTTGTGGGGAGACCTTGCAGGATTCAACAGGGAATTTCTCTGCTCCTGGCTTTCCAAATGGCTATCCTTCCTATTCCCACTGTGTTTGGAGAATATCTGTCACTCCAGGTGAAAAGGTAGGTTGCACTCCCGATAGCAATGGTTTGCTGCAGATCATGGGCATGTGGTTTTTTTCTAACAGGGTTGGATTGGCAACCTGCTAGGACCTAGGCCACTCTTGGTTTCTCACTAAATACAGAGGTGCAGTCTATAGGAGCTTACAGGGCACCAACTCCATGCAAATGAAGGTTCATCCGGCCAAGTCTTGCACAGGTTGATTGGGCCATAGTCACAGACTATAAGCTGCCACTGAACTATGTGCAGGCCTCTACAGGCAGTACTGGCTCACTTGAACAGTCTTGGCGCTACATGTGGAAAGCTGCATTTCACCCAAGCAGCACATTTATGGGCCAAACAGTGGAAGGATCTTTTGGCCTGTGTGAGTTGTGCTGTGGCCACTGGTGTGAGGAGGTGGTGATCAGATTGTGGGGTGTTTTCTCCAGCCTCTTCATGATCTTGGGAAGCTTGTACCCCTTCACTTATCTGTATGTAGCAGATCTGCATGCCCAACACTCTGGCTTGGCAGGTTACAATAAAAGCCCAGGAGCCTACACTGAACTCAAAGGGGAATGGCATGCACCAGCTTGCAGGGTACGGTCAAGCAAACTGTTAAAATGGCTCCACGCTTGAGCTGAGGGGCAACAGACCTTTGGCAGTCCAACTCTGCTCTGAGTATAACTGCAGTATTGTCTACAATTCTGGGTACCATGTTGATCAGGGAGGGAGATTGGACACCTGGAGGATGCTGAGTCAAATATTCAGGGGATAGGAAGGATTGTATTACAAAGGAAAAATAAGAATTACATATGTGTGCATGATGAGTGAGAGGAAACATGATAACCCGCTCCAGTTACTGCAAACAGCATTCAGACAAGGATGGCGGGGAGGATTAATTTAAGATAATCAAAGAGGTATACTTACAGGTTCAGGGAAGGGGAATACTGAAAGAATGAGTATTGGGATAAACTTCCTGGCAGTGAGATGTATTAAGCTTTGTGTTGTCTCCTGAGGGAGAAGTAAAAGGCCCATCACTTACAATAAATCATTTAATACTCTAGACTGGACAGAGCACTAAATAATTGCAGGGAACAGTCCTGCATTGGTCCCAGGGGGAGGAAAGTGGGAGAGGACTAAGTGACCTTGTAGGTCATTTCCTTTCCTGAAGTCTATGACTTGTTGACGAATTCCAGATTTCTCTTTCTGTTTCTCTCTTTCTCTTTTTGTTTCTCTCTCTCTCTCTCTGTATTTCATTTTGGCAAAGTTTCTGACCCAGTATTTTCAGTTCTGCAGCCTTTTACTGTCTGGTGACTTTGCTGTGTAAAGGCACTTATCTCTAGAGGGAGAGGGGTCTATGCCATTTTTGCAAAATTGTAAGAACAACATAATACCAAGCACATTTGGAGTGGAAGAGAAGTAACACTCTTTTCTGAAAAATCTGCAGAAAGCCAGAATCCAAGGAACAGGCCCTGCTTCCCTGGTACCTGTTAGCCTCCTTAGAATGCCCTTAGAACCTATCAGCTACCCACAAATGCACCCAGTTTTCCTACTATTGTGACTAGTTGCATAAACACATTAGCAAAATTGTGGTTAGTTCCTGGAAAGAGTCTGAGAATTCATGACCTACTGTGACATCGACTGGCTGCCGTCCCCACACACGAGAATGGTGCTGTCAGCTGGAACTCCACCCAGCCAGCCTCAGATGCCTTAAGTTTCCAAGCTCTGCTGAGCATCAATCAATTGCTACATCCATTTGCTTTATCTTCCTCTGTTTTTATTGATATTTCAATGGAAATGAAATCTTTCCCTAATCCATTAGCTCCGCTCACCTTAAATACTCTGGGTCACCTCAGGCTATGAGATGTATATAGATTTGCATGGGACTGGACTGGACTGGACTGGACAGCTTATCAGTGACCACCCTGGAAAAGCGCTTAAGACCCAACCTTAAAACAACTAAGACTTAGTTCCCACCTCAGCAAACACTAGGTGCAGAGTTACTTCACCTAGGCAAGGTACAGAAGTTACACTTATTGCATGATAGGCGCACAAAGCACTTTACAGCCATAATCGAACATATGGTAAGGGCATATAGAGTGCTGTAAAAAGGGCAGATTCCACTCTAAGATAATTCTGGATGGATATTAGCACTGCAGGTTACAGCACTGTAACAAATGTCTGTACCATATTGCATTGTAATTCACCATAGGTTACAGACAACTGATATCCTATGGAGCATTGCAGCACCCCACTCACCCCACCTTGCAGGGTGCTGATTTAGCCAAGGCCAGAACTAATGTCCTCTGCCCAAGCAGTGGGCTGGCCCTGCCCCTGGACTGTCACTGACAAGAGTTAGCAAAATGTCTGTCCGCAGGCCTGCCAGCATCCTCCCTCTGGGTAGCATAGACCTCTACACACAAAGAAAACTGCTTACTACTGAATTTATTTTATTGCATATTATCATGGGTACAGGTGAGCAAGTGCTGAATGTGGGCATGCTGCTATTTTGTCTCTGCTCACAGTTAACCTGGCTTAAGAACTGATTCACCTGCACTGATTTCTGGCAATAGGCAAGTTCCCTAACGGAAGTAAAAAATGTACTCGAACATGCACAAAATGTACCTCAGCACATCTACACATACTAATATGTAGCATCACTACTTTCCGACTTGTCTGGGGAAACCGAATGCATGTGTAAAATGTAGATTGTACAAAGCACTTACACTGCCAGTGTTCAATACAGGATGCAGAACCAGAAACCCATGAATCCAGCTCACAGACATGAAGCTCCAGGAATCTTGGGTGCATTCAGTAGTCCATAAAGGAGCAGAGGCTGTTTCTCTGTTCTCATGTCTTAAAGCCAATTTCTAATAATTATGATCACTCGAGTAATGCTTAGGTACCATGTGCACTTGATAGAAACCTGGTTTAGACGAGTAGGGCTGTGCAAAGCTTCAGTCCCCAATTCGGTTCAGCACAGATTTGGCCCGATTCAGTGGTCAGTGGCCCGAATCGAATCAGAGGACCCTTTAATCTCTCCAAATCAAATTGGAACTCTCCAAATTGATTCAGAGAAATTCAGAAAGACTCGGCAATTTGGACACAGACACAGACGCAATTTTAAATGTTTTTTCTACATACCTCTAGGTAGCAGGCGGCTTGTGAATGCTGTGATGCTGGGGTGCATGGAGCGTCCCACAAAAGCATGGGGACTCCCCAGCGTGCTCGGCAGCAAACCGAGAAGTGGATCAGAAGCACTTCCAGTCCACTTGTGGGTCCACTGGGGTGTGTGCTGGTGGGCCTCCCCACACCCCTGGGCTTGGCAACTGGTGCCTCTTGGGTCTGGGGGGGCACCCAGGGTCCCCCTGCAGCTGATCGCTGAGCTAGAGGGGTGCAGGGTGGGGGGGGCCCAGCATGCTGCCGGGCAGACCCAGAAGTAGACCGGAAATATTTTCAGTCCACTTCTGGGTTTGCTGCTGAGCATGTGGAGGGCCACCCCCCCTCACTCCTGTGGGATACTCCACGAGCTCCAGCATGACAGCATTCACAAGTCGGGATGGTACGTCAAGGTACGTAGAAAAAACATTTCAAGCTGTGTCTATGTCCATATCGGCATCAAATCTTCAGATTTGGATTGGGCCAAATTGAATCAGGGACAGTGATCCGAATCAACGAATAGAATCACTGTCCCTGATTTGGGCCAAATCCGAATTGAATAGGGCCTGCTTTGCACACCCCTATTAGACAACCTGTTACAGAGTTTGAGGTATGCTGCCGGGAGTCCCACAGATGGCTACATAGGGCAGCTAGGTCTGGAAACTCTGGTTTTGTGAAGCTTCCACACTGTTTGTTTTATTAATTACTGTTTTCCAGTTGTTCCTTTTCCTGGCTATATGAATAGTAATATTCAGTGGTCTTTCTAGCCTTAACATAGAGTTCCCTTCCTAGAGCCAACCCCACATTTAAAAAAAAAAACCCTCAGGGAAACAGCATCTATGATGTTCCCCTTAGGAAATGCCTCATATTTTTCAAAGGAAGGAGAGGAAACTCTTTCCCTGCCTTCCTAATCTGTTGCCAGCAAAAGAAGCAGTGATTTGATTTTTCCCGTCTGAACCCAGTAGATTCCCTCAAATCTGTTTAGAATTTTAGAAGGCAATAAACAGGGTTACTCCTGAAGTCCTGGTGAGTGGAGGCAGTTAGCTTGTCCCATTTGTTAGCTCATACCCTAGAAAGGATGACTAGGGATCATCAGGTACTTGGTACTGTGTCAGTATTCCATCAGGCCTTTTTAAATGCCTTAATTAGCGTTATTAACATTACCAGCCAGTCGGAGGCATTGTGTGTTTGCAGGACAGGCAGAGGAGCCATGATGGGCTGGCTCAGAACATTACATTGTTTACCAAAAAAGTGTTTGAAGGTTTTAAAAGGCATTGAGTGTTTGCACTCAGAGCAATTACACTTCCAAATGTGTGTTTTCTGAAGTGGTCTAATGGATAATGTAGTGAACTTTGGCAGGGAGGTTTTTTGGGTTTTTTAAAAAGTTTATCATGCAATTCTTCAATCGCATGCAAGTTTTTAAAATGTAGTAACACTTACATCTGAAATTGGAGTAATTTTCCCTTCATTTCAAGTGGACCAGGATTGGGTCTTTGTATTGTACCGTTTACTCTATAAGATACCTCTCTAGCCTGCCCTTTTTTTGTCTCCTTACAATGAATTAGAGAAATTGCCTGAGCTGGAGAAAATCACTTCCAGCTGGGTAATCATTAAGAGCAGTAACAAGTATGCAAAAATTCTACAGTTTGGGGGAACAGAGAGAGAAAAGACAGCACATTCAGGGGTGTGTGAAGGTGCTGAGCTGTATACACCTGCAAAGAAAATAAGAATAACATCCAGGTATGTATGTGGATGCAAATTTGGATGCAAAATCTTGCCTGAAATATTTTAGTAGCACTCTACATTCTTCAAATGAAATCTTTTGTGGGGAAAAATAACCAAAAAGTAAACTTTATTTCTTGTTTTTGGTTTCTACAATCCATAATAATCTCCTGTCTTCATCTTGCATTCTCCAAAGTTATTTCAGAGGCATCTGATCCACTAAGCAGCTGCTTATACTCAGAAATATTTTGTAATGTCCTGAAGCAAACAGTGGCTTGTTCAAACCAGGTTTGTGTTTGCTTGAGACTTAGGTTAGTTCTCAACTCTGAACCAAAAACTCTTTGGACTTGCCTGGTTTCATTCCAAAATCACTTTCATGTAGAGAAGGAATAAAACCTTAAAGATGACATTTCAATTTAGGTGCATGGGGGAGTGAGTGTTCATATTAGAGTCTTGGATCTGAACCTAACATGTGGGTTTGGTTCTAACACTAGAATAGTTCTGTTTGTCTCCTCTTAAAGGGTTACAGCTCCAGATGATGGAAACTAATGAGAGGAGATGATTTCTCCTTATCTTTTTTTCGGCTTTCTCTGTAATATTACTTTTAAAATCTATGATTCTCCATATGGCATCTGCCACCAAGAGTCATCCCAGCTTTCTACCTTGATCAGGTTTATAAACTACATATCTAGATGTATTTATTTATTTTTTAAATCTTGAAATAAATTCATAATAATGCAAAACAACTACTTGACAGTGTGTGGTGCCTTGTGCCTCCTCACTTGTGACATGTATATTTATATTGAAATCTCCTCAAAACAGGGACTTTACGCTGTACCAAGTATGGGATGGGAAAAGAAAAGGTGAAAGTGGAAAAAATGAAATCTAATAACATTTCGCAAGCACTATTTGGGGTTGAAATTTATAGCATGCCACTAGTAGAATCCACTACACTAAAGTCCTCCATGTTATAAGAGTATAAAGTACGGGTGGCTGAGTTGGGCCCTACATATTTGCCATTCCTTTTTTTTGTTTTTTGCTTTTGGAAGGGAGGCTCCTGCCATGTCTTTCATTCTCATTCAGTGCAGCGAGTCCCCCTCTTCTTGATCACTGATCAGATAGCTAGTAGATGATCAGTGATCAAGTAGTGGTTCAGTGTATGGGGAGGATGTGGTTGTGGGAGGCACTGGACCTCCAAGCCAGGGTGACCAGAGAGACACCCTGTGATCCTAAGGCATCATGTGGGCCATGGACCCTTGAATTTTACAGCCCAGGTGAGGCATGTGGTGTTGCCAGAACTGCAGGGCATCAGCTGAAAGCCCCTGGATGTCACAAGATTCTGGAGGTGACCTGAGCAGTGGAGACCAGGTGACATGGGAGCAAGGACCCCAAGCCTCGGATGTGAGAGCGAGAACCACACATCAGGGACTGCACCCTCACACGTCCGCTGCTGCTTCCATATATCCATCTAGCCTTCTACCTACCCCGTCACAGCCAAACCATCACTCGCCCAACGGCTAAGACCCTGTGGGCGCTGCCATGGACAAATCCAGCCCCATCCACGGCCACCAGCCAAGCCTGGGAACACAAGTGGCAGTCTGGGGAAATAAAGGATCTCATTGCCATCTGGGGTGAGGAGCACATCCAACACCAACTCCAGATAGAGCATTGATCAGAGATATCTTCAAGCTCATCACTTAGGAGATGCAGGCAAGGGGTCACAACAGAGACTGGAAACAGTGTCTCTCCAGACCATGTTGATGAGGAGGCAATATTACCGCATGTTGGACACTAGAAAGCAGCCTGAGGGCCAGGGGCAGTGCATACCATTCTACAAGGACCTGTCCCGTTTCCTTGCCGAGGACGGGGTGGACAGCCCCTGCCAATGCCCATGGGATCAGAGGTGCAATGGAGGAGTTGCCCACAGGGACCCTGCTGGAGGAGACAGAGGAAGGCCATGCAACACAGTTCTCCACACAGGGGTCATGGCTCTTCCAAACCAAGTCCTGTCACATGTCTCTGCACCCCTCCCAGGGACGCAGAGCGAGGACCAGCCTCCCTTCCCAAGTACCAACAAAACAAGCAGTACTGGCACAACCTGCAGGACCTACAACCATTTCTCCCGACATTTCTGACAATTCAGGCCGCAGTGTGCAACCTGTAATGGTAAGGTTTGCCTGAGCTCCATGCAACCATCATGGGGACTCGGGTCCTGGAGTGAACACAGAGCCCCTGGGGGGAGGGAAGGGGCAGTGGGGGGAACTGAAGCTGCCACAGGCCACCCCTGCTGTTGTAGCCCTCTCAGGCTGTTGTTGCCAAGAAGCCCACAAAGGGGTTGGGGCCGGGGTGGAGGGGCAGGAATGCTAGGGTGTAGGAGGAGGGTGAATCATCTACTTCCCCCACGTTCATCCTTCCCAGCTGAAGCCTGGAGCCCAGCCAAGGTGCCAGGTCTCTCTCCCCTGCCCCCCCCCACACACACACTCTTGGGCACTTGAAAGTATTTCCCACTCAAAGGGATCATAAATCTGCATAATTGACACATGCCATTTCTCTCAGGGCCATGCTGTGCTTCTGAGACTTGAGCCTAAGCACAGATAGCAGATACGTCGAGCACTTGAACATAAACAGCACCCCCTCTCACCCAGGCACTCATGGAAAGGCAGTGATAGCATTTAATGAGCTCAGCAGGCAAAAGGGTAAACAGCTATTTTGGCAGAAAGTGCCCCCAGATCAGGGACAGGCAATATGCACACCTATGGCTGGCAACCGCTCCAGTTGCTGTGCAGCAGAAACAAGAAAAAATGTCCTTTTTCCAAAACCCACCCCCAGATCTTCCTCTGAGCCCTGGAAGAACATACATGTGATGGAAGGATTCCTGCGTGGGAATTATTAGCTCAGCCACTCGGCTCTCGCTGCCAGGCTGACTTCTAGGTTCTGCACCTAGATAGGCGGGCAAGTGGCCCAACAGCACTTTGCCCCCTCCCTCCAGTCCGATCTGTGGGTGAAGTCCAGTGAGCGCTCAAGGTGCAGGCACTCACTGTATCGACCCCTCAGGGCAACCCCCAGCTCCCTCCCATGATTGCAGGCCGAGACCTGCCCTTTTAACCGTCTGTCCCCCACTTCTGCAAGCTATGCAGCCCCTCCCCCTTGTTTGCAGGCTCTGCATCTGTGTGTGAAGGGCCAGCTTGCAGCAGCTGGCATGCTGGCTTCAGGATGGGCAGCAGCACACCTGATGAGCGATGGAAAGATGTGCGCAGGCCGTGCACCGTGGACTTCTGTCACCAGGGGCTGAGAAACTGATGGGGGAACGAATCAGGCTGTATACAGGGAAATATGGATGAGCTGGAGGGTGCTTACACCTGAGCTGCTGAGTCACGTGACTGGGGACTCTAGATGGCCACCCGCTGTTTAGAGGAGATAGCCCGTGGTGCTGTGGAACTGAGAGTCACAGCGCCAGGACTGGGAGTTAATGCACACGGTCCTGGACATCTGCCGGTTGTTCCGTAGGTGCAAGTAGGTCCAAGCCAATCCCAAAGGGGTGTAGGAGCATTTTGAATGGGTGGGAGAGTGCAGCCTGCTGGGGCAGCTTCTGGAAGCAGAGTCCAGCAGCCTCAGCTTGTCCACTCCTCTGCTGGGAGACTCGGGAGGGAGCTTTTCTGCTCCCCACGACCCCACTCCTGGCCCAGGTCCCACTGCAGGGGAGCAGCGCAGGCTTGACTGAAACAGGCAGACCTCCAGCTCAGGCTGCCTGTCTGGCATGAGTCTCAGGCATCAGCAAGGGCTGTGGGTCTGTGGTGGTCCTTAAAGCGGGAGGCATGGTCCCGGAGGCTGAGGGGCAGGAGTCCCATGTAGGAGGGCCATCAGTCTTCAGTGCCGGCTGCAGTGATGCCTTCTTCCTCAGACAGATGTTGGGTCTGGGATCATGCAGCTGTCTATCTCCTACATGGAGAAGGTCCCCAGTCTTGACTCTGGACCCCTGAAAGTAGGGTGCCAGATCAAAAGCCCCCTGACCTGTGCCTCCCCTCCAAGCTTTCATGTTTGTTGAGTTAAGGCCCTGTGGCATTCCTCCTGACCCCAAACCCTCTTCCAGGTTCTGTCACCCCATGCTCAACACCCCTCCCCACACATCCGACTGCTGCCAAAGGTTTGCTGTTTTCTGTGAATTGGGAGGAGGGACCAGGCAGAGACGGAAGCAATGTTCAGCAGGTTTTCTTTTTTAAACATGGGAAAAGTTTGGCAACTGCAACATTTTAAACTGAGGCACATCTCTTTCTTGCACCCCATTCCCCGACACCTCCATGTGTTCCCCCCAGGGGAGGCTGGGGAGGGGGAAGGGAAGGGGAATGGGCAGCCTGGGTTGTGGGCAGCACTGCCTGTGAGGCAGGCCAGAGGAGCCCATGGCAGGAGACCCATGGCCCAATGCCAGGGCATGGGCACTCAAAGCCCTTTGGCCCCACTCATCCAGAGAGGTCTCCCAGGCCACATGTGAGAGGAGGCAGCTCGCAGGGCTTTGCAGATCTGGCAGCCTACTGTGGTGCGGGGCCAAAGCCACCTGTGTCAGCAGGGGGCTTGCCTTCCCCCATCCCTGCACCATGTGCTCATGGTGTCAGGCCTGGTGCTTAGTTGAAGTGTTCCTTCTGGCGGTCGAGGTGCTTCCCATAGGGCCTCATAAGCCAGGGCAGCCTGATGGGGGGTAGGCTAGGCCCTCAATAGGGATAGGGGGGGCAATGACATTGGTGATGATGAAATCAGGGACCCCAAGAGCATAGCGCCCACTCTTCATCACCCCAGGGAACAGGGAGTTGCATAAGAGGTGGGCACCTCGACTTTGGCTGCATGAAAGTCAGTGGCCCAGTCGTGCCCCAGACACCTGGATTCTGTGTGCATGTGTGTGGGGGGGGGCATGCACGTGTGCGTGCATGCATACATGCGCGCACACAACCCAGGTGTGCTAGACACACACACACACACACACACACACACACACACACACACACATAGGCACAGGGTGAGCATGCGGGAGATGGCTGTCTGATGGCTTGTGGCCACGACAAGCCACTGCTACATCAGGTCTAGGTGGGCAGCCATAATATCCCTGCCAACCAGTCAGATGGGTAGGCTGTTCAGCTCAGGAGTCTTCAGCACCTCAGGGAACCTGCAGGGCACTCTGGGAATCATGCAAGAGCCCCTGCTACCTGCTGTGTTTGGGCCAGACAGGCAGGCTCCAAGCCCCACATACCCTCCCTACAAGGGCTAACGTGTGTTTTGCTTCCTCCCTACCTAAACAGGGGTGCTTAGAGAAAATTACCAAGAGGGTTTCAGGCTTTTAAATAAAGCCTGAAGATTACTTTGGGAGATTATTAACATGGGAGAGGCAACCTGGTGGCAGAAAAGGCAAGTACTCAATGTCTTCTTCATCTTCACATGCCAAGTCAGCTCCCAGATTAATGCACCTGGCAGCACAGTTTCGGGAGGAGGGAAGCAGCCAGCAGTGACAAAAAAACAGGTTAAGGACTATTTAGAAAAGCTGGATGTGTACAAGTTCATGGGGCTGGACAGGATGCACCCCATGGTGCTGAGGGAGTTGACTGATGTGATTGCAGTGCCTCTGGCCATCATCTTTGAAAACTCATGGTGACTGGGGGAGGTCCTGGATGATTGGACACAGTTTAAAACTGATACGGCTCAAAATACATTTTTTCAATGTCGTTTTTACCAAATTAACTTCAAATGAAATGTTCCTCTGTATGAAATTGCCAGAAGTTTTGAAATTAATACAATGGCCACTACTTTGTAGTGTTTGCAGTGGCAACGCTGCAGCAGTTAATGTACTGAGAGCCAGATACTGTCTATAAAGTGAGCTAAATAGACTGGTCTACTTTCATTGTCCAAATTCAGAGACTTGCCAAAAGTCATCAGAGTAAATGGTGGAAAGTAAATCTCATTTAGAAATCGCTTGAGCCTTAATCTAGGTTGCCTGGTAAGAGTATACCATGGGAATCTGTATCTCTGCAGGAGGTATTGGATACAAGCTAACTTGATGGGTCAAATTTTGCAAAAAATTCACCCTTAGTAGATCCGTTGACTTCACTCCCCTTTAGCCTCTTAAAAGAGAGACACCACTATGATGCATCACAGACCAGATGCTGCTCTTACAGCTGTGCAAATCCAGTGCAGGTGCATGTTGTAACTGAGCTGTTTTGGGGTTTGTTTGTTTTTTAATCTCTTATCTTCCACTGTTTGCACCATTTATTTACCTTTTCTGTTCCTTTAGCCTGGGTGGGGAAACTAGCTGGCTGAGTTTCCCTGCTGTATTACATGGGGCTGTAGCATTGCAGGAGAATGCTTGCAGGACCATACAGGAAAGAAGCAGCTCTAGCAGTATAGGTTGTATTTCTGGCTCTACCTGAGATATCCTGAATGATGTTGGGCAAGTCATTTAATCTGTTTGGCTGCAACAGCATTGAAGTGGGGTGCAGCTGCTTGCAAAGAGGGAAAAATTTCAGTAATGGTATAAATACTAATTTAGAAATAGCCCAAGCATCTTTATCGTCACCCTCTTCTGCATCCTAAATACCTGTGACCCTTCTAGCTTATAATGTGTGCTGTTGCTAGGCCTGGGGAGGCAGGATGGCATTTTCTAGTGTGGCTGCAACACATGTACCCATGGCAAGTATTCCCTATCAATAAGGTGGTAGATGATGCCTACTTCTCAGCAGTTTTATGGGCCTTCATGTGTGAGGTCATGATAGACTTAGATGGGAAGGACTTTTAAACAAAATGTGTTTTTCATTTAAATAAAAAATAACCCTGTTGTGGAGTTGATAAAACGTCAGAATGGCTGTCTCATGGGAAAGATCAATGCTTCTACATTGTTCTTGTCCTGACTAGGCATGCACAGTTGAAATAGTGGCATGCTTCATGGAATGAAAAGTTTTACAAAATTTCAGTTGGAAATAGTGTAAATGTTTACCATTAAAACCAAGATGTTTCAGCATTTTGTGACAGATGTTATGAGTTGGTTTACCATCCTGAATGGGAACACTTTGTTTCAATTCTGCATGTTCTGAAACTGTGTTTGCCTTAGCCACCGCAATGATTCGTGACAGCTGCTGTTTGAATGCCTTGTGCCCCTTTCCTCTCCTTTGTACTTAAGCTCCCTGGCTGGACTGCATCTCAGGAGTTGGCATGTTCAGCCTGCAGAAAAGGCACTTAAGAGGGGACATGATAGCAGTCTTCAAATACTTGAAGGGCTACCATAAAAGCACCTGTTGTCTCTTGCTGCAGAGAAGGACATGGACCCAATGGTTTGAAGTTGCAATGAAGTAAATTTAGATTGGATATCCAGGAAAAACTTCTTCACTGTGAGAATAGTGAGGCAGTGGAACAGGCTGCCTAGGGAAGCTGTGGACTCTCCATCACAGGAGGTGTTCAAGAAGAGGCTGGACAGTCACTGGTGTGGGATGATCTAGGCATAGCATGCTTATTTTCTACCATGGGTATTTTCCATGCTTCTGGGCTTTGCTGGTTGCTCCTTCTCCTTCCCCCCCACCTTATTTTTCTGCTGTACGTCAGGGTGTTTTTAAGTCTCACTAGAGGCATTGGGTGTTGGCTTTGGCTATGGCTAAGTCTGGGGTGTCATGATTCTCTTGCTAGTAAACCTCCTGCTGGAGGTTCCTAGCTAGAAGGTCTTACCCAGGTGTTGGCAACCCCCAACACGTGCCAGAGCATGGCACGAGGCCATTTTGCTCAGCACACCATAGCCGACTGGGGCTCTGTGCAGCTGCTGTTGGCTATGGAGCCCAAGCTGCTCACAGCAGGCACTAGGGAGGCTGCAAGCCCTGTTGCAAGCAGCCCAGAGTCCGTGGCAGGCAGCAGCTACCCAGACCCCAAGCCAGATGTGTCAGGCAACCAAGAGGTTGCAACCAGTGCACTGGGGTCCGGAGCCGCAGGCCGGCTCTGTGGCCTATGGCGGCTGCACGTACACCTCGGGGCGAATGGCAGGGAAGAGACTGGGGTTGTACTACCCCAGGTCCCTTCCAGCCATGCACCCTGAGGAGTGCATGCAGCTGCCACTGACCTGAAACCCAGGCTGCAAGCTGGCGCACCAGAGTCTGGAGTCCCAGCCTGGCTCCACGACTGGCGGTGGGTGGACACATGCCTCAGGGTGCACAGCAGGGAAGGGCTTGGGTGTGCTGCCACAATAAGGATTGGGTGTTGCCATCTGCTCCTGGCATGCCAACATCTTCCAAGTCCAGGTTGAGGTGGGTTTTGGCACTCAGCCCAAAAAGGTTGCTGATCCCTGGTCTTGCCCTTCCACTCAGGGTCAGACCAGTTACTGTATTTCAGGTCAGGAAGGAATTTTACCCCATGGTCAGATTGGTACAGACTGGGCGGGGGCGGGTGCTTTCCTCTGTAGTTGGGGGAGTTTTGCCTCCCTCTACCCAAGATATCTTGAGCATAAATTGACAATGTTTTAGAGAAGCAGGACATTGGCTGCCTTGGTTCCCCTGCTTTACCTGTGGCAGGTTAGGGTGTTAGGTCTATGTTGTGTCAGGCTTGAGAGCAGTCTTATGTAGAGTTTAGATTACGGTTGTATCGGATGGTTTGGATAGGGGTGATCCTGATTCAGGCAGAGGGTTATGTAAGTCAGACCTCTGGAAGCCCCCTCCTGCCTTATTTCTGTATGACTATGACTCGAGGCACTGGGGGCTCAGCTAGAGGGAAGACAGTTGTCTGTTTTGGGAATTGTGTTTTACATGTAGTCCACTAGGCTGCCAGAATGGAGGCATGAGGAACTGAAACAGCGGCTTTCATGGTGTACCATGGCAGCTGGAGGAGAGAACTGACACTATAATCTAACAGAAAATTAGGAAAAAAAAGCAAAATTAATCAAAGCTTTCCATCAAAATCCTATTTCTCTGCAACACATTTTTTCTTATTCCTACTGGATGAACCACTGATACTTCTTTTTGTTGTAAAACCACAATCAGACCTATTCTTCTTAAAGGAGCCTTCTACTTGAGTGAATGTCTGTCATCTTTTCTGTCATTCACTCAGTAACATGCTATCTGCTGCTTTGTATGATAGAGCTCTGTAAAACACCTCAGGATATCTTTTTAACAAAAGACGCTTTAAAAAAAAAAGTCCTTTTTACCATTTAAACCTCTTAGGCAGCATAATGACCCTGATGGAATTTAGTTTGTAGGTCCTGTTGTGCCAAATAGCTCCATTTGCAAAGATAACTCTGCTCCCTCTGTTCACAGATTATGCTAAATTTCACGTCAATGGACTTGTTTAAAAGCCGCCTGTGTTGGTATGATTATGTGGAGGTGCGTGATGGCTACTGGAGGAAGGCTCCCTTATTGGGTGAGTGGCTATTTAAATTTTTTAAGATGCTTGTACAGAGTGTATGTAAATGGGCCCTTCATCCACTAGCTGCTGGGAGCTTATTTGTAGAATAGGCACATGGTTCTCCTTTAATACTTCTCCTCCATTGTTATCAAAGTGCTTCTTGAACACTACGTAATTCATCCACCCAGTTCTCTCTGTGAGGTAGGAAAATGTTATTCCTTTGTTTTTCAGATGAGGAGTTGAGGTTCAGAGTGAAATGATTTGCCCAGAGTGCCATAGCAAGTCAGGCAGACCTGGTCTTTTGATTCCCTGTCCCTTGCTCTAGCCATACAACATTGCCTTAAGACATATTTAATTATACTGCACTGAAACAGAGTTCCTAGATGATCAAACTGTACAATTTCTGACCCAGTGAGTCTGCCAAGTATGTAAATCGGTGCACTCAGATGAGCGATTGTACTACTACCCATTAGCCTACTGCATGGACTGGTATATTGAATTTGTGGTTTTTCCATATGCATATCTTCCTATTCTAATTTGTGTATAAAGAACTGGGATGGGACACAGAAAACTCATCTTATACAGGTCATAAAATGCTAGGAACGTTCAGTCGCTAAAGTGTGAAATGGATTTGAATCTGCCATCTTGAGGGAAATGGTTTATCTGAGCTACCAAATCCTCTAGACCATCCAGCCTCCTCTCCCTATTAGACGTAGAAATACACTATTTTTAAAAGCAGGCTCCAGAGGTAGGGAGGATGTCTTCTGATGGGGAGGAGGCACAAGCCAGGCTAAGAGAAAAGCTGTAGAGGAAAATATTTTAGTGGCCTTTGCTGGGAAATATGAGGGAGTTACAGCTTTCCGGTCAGCACCTCTCACATGCCATCTCATTTTCCAAGAGCTGACTTCCCTTTAGGATGTACCAGTTATGGACATGGAGCACGTCTCTGACATACATATTGTTGCTGTGGGCTACCTGTAGGCTCTGATGTAATTCCTAATGCTTTCTTCCAGTACCTGCCATTCCACAGTTGCGCCTCCCACATACAACTGCAGGGCATCAGCCTACAGATATTGTTCCAGCTTCTGTAGCAGGGGACTCTAGCAAGGTTTCCTCCAACTCATTCAAAACATGGCTCAGTCTTGGTAGGACCAGACTGTATATTTCAATCATGGTGTAGCCCTTCTATGGTGTAGAAGGCCTTGGTAGGATGAGACTGTATATTTAAATGATGGTGCAGTCCTTCAATCTGTGGTGTAGCCCTTCTAGAGACTGCTGCTTTTGGGTGCCCAGCTGAGGACAGTTATGGGGTGGGAGGAAATCTGGTCTTTAGAAAATGCTGAGCTACCTGTCCTTTGCAAACCAGGTCCTCTACAGTGTTAAGATAAACACCTAAAGTTGCAGATCACTGGAAGAGGGCCGTAGGCCACTTTGGAAGCAGTCAAATAGAAGTGGCTTACAGGGCATGACTGGACCATGCTTAAACAATGTGGAGTTGATTGTTGGGAAACCATGTCCTCCCCTGCAGTCACATTGCAACTGGGATGGAACCTGAAAAAGCATTATTTGAATTCAAACTTCTGTGTCTCTGGTTTTTAAAAACTGGCTCTGTACAAAGCCTTTAGAAATTGTATGGGATTGTCTCCATGATTTCTTATGCATGATCCAGGAGAATGTGAATTAGCACGGATGGGACAACAGGCTTCATCTCCACACTGCATCTCTGCTTGGGCTCTGAAATATTATAAAAAAGCACTGTTGTCTCAAGCTCATAGCATCTCATTTATTTCCTTCAGCTTGTACCATGCTGTCAGTCACTGTTGAGAACATGAGGCTGCTGGTAAGGGCATTTGGGATTTTCTTACTTTTGGGTGTTTTGGTGGATGAAGGAGTCGGAAGAGAGAGCCAGGACATTTGGGTTCTATTCCCAGTTCTGCCACTTCCTAACTTTGATCTTGGGCAAATTCCTTCACCTCTGCTTTCGCATTTGTAACATATGTGAATCTCCACTGTACCCTACGAGGCAAGAAACTCCAGATTTTTTTCAGCTAGATGAGTGCAGCCTCACACAGGTTACTGGGGGGGTGTTTTCTGTTACAACTAGGAATTTGACTACTGGGCGGGGGTATTCAGTGGAGCCTAGATGAGTTGGGTGCCCCTTTGAAAATTCCTACCCTTAATGCCTTTGGTATTAGGTTGTGAGGCTTATCAGTTGTGAAGGGTTTTGAAAACCAGTGAAGAACAGCAAGGCACTAGGCCAGTGATACTCAACCTGTGTGTCGGGGCCCCCTGGGGTGCCACCAGATCCTTTGAAGGGTGTCACAAGATGTGAAGAGATAAGTGAGGTGAGATCAGATAAGCTAAGTAGATAAATGCAGACTCAGGTTTGTCCCTGCCTGAATGACCCCCTAATTCCCACTGCCCAGCCTCTCTGCAAGGGGGTTAGCCCTGTAATATATAAATTAGTTTTTGAAATTGGGTGCCCCTCAATTTGCAAACGTTGTGCAGGGAGGGATCTAGTCCAGTGAAGGGTGCCTTGAGTCCAAAAAGGTTGAGAACCATGGCACTGGACCCTAAACCTGCAAATCCTTGCATGGCTATGCACAACAGAGCAAAGTTGGGCAGACAAAGGTGCAGGGAACAGGGGAGGCCCATGGAGCAGTAAGGAATGTCAGCAGCTGGTTTACACTGAGTAGCACAAGGTTAAAAGTAGCAAGCATATCTGAGAGGAGGTAGGCTCAAAAGAGCAGCCCTCAATAGGTGTGTGGTAGTTGAGTCTTGCTCCTTCTCCTAGTCAGAAATAGTGGGTCACCTTCTTACCAGCCCTGGTTCCTGCATTTCTCAGGCCTTAATATGTGACACTGCACCTGTGCTTTGCAGAAGAGGATTAGGCCCTTTAGTAAAGGATTTTATTGGTGGGAA
>NW_017728994.1:28222088-28229638 GCF_001723915.1 Gavialis gangeticus | reverse complement strand
ATGTGACGCTGCACCTGTGCTTTGCAGAAGAGGATTAGGCCCTTTAGTAAAGGATTTTATTGGTGGGAAAGTGCTCTTCTCTAGGTTAGATGTCTGGCACTGAGAGATTCAACAGCAGAGGAAGGCTTGTGGGGGGGTCTCCCTCTAATTGGAGCAGTAGTGCTCCCCTCCCCAGAGGAGAGTGTCCTTGGCACTTGCTCTCTGCTGCAAGGGTGACTGTGGGCAAGTGCACACATCCTTCCAGCAGCCATGACTTAGAGCACTTTGGTTTTTCTGTCAAACGTTTAAGTGCTTAAAAATGAAAAATCTCCTTAAACATAGTTGGATTTGTAAACCTTTCTGTTGTGTGAACTGCCATGGCCCCTGCAAGGGGTCGGTCCCATGAAATTAGTTAGGAAGAGGCAGGCCGGTTGTGGGCTGGCAGGGGGGTGGGGAAGAGGATTAGCATGAATTGTGAAAGCATGTATTTCGCCTGGAAAAAAAAAAAAGTGCCCTGCATATTTTCCCAGGGAAGTGTGTGAAAACCCAGCCTTAAATGGTGCATAACTTTTTTATGAATGGGCCCTTTATCGAACTCCAAGGAGTTCACTTATTCTAGCTTCCTCATCTGCATTTCCTCTTCTTGACATCCTTGTTGAACTCAATGACTAAATCCAAGAGGCAGTTGCTCAGTGACCCTAGAGAGAGGAACCTTGCAAGTGTCAACACTGTTTGTTAGTATTTGTTCCTATGAGGAAGAAAAAGAAAAGCAGCTGTATTGCTATTTATTTCTGTCCTACTGTAATGACCCCTGACCTATTTGGAATATACATGTGTTTAAAGCCATTCACTTCTGGGACATATGCTTGTTGGATTTCAGCAGCTAAGCAGAGCAAGGTTTGTGTTAGTATTTGGCTCGGAAACACCCACAGAAAAGACCATGTTATAGCAGGTTGAGCTGTGGTTCAATTGATGGTGCTATTCCCTTGGTATCTTTGTCCTGGCTAGGAAATGGTGTTTGTAACACACCTAGGAGAGCTCTAGTATTCACACTGAATGACTAACATGCATTAAGACTACAACTGCCTTCTCTATCCTGAGATTTCATTTAGCCTGCATTAGCAAATGTGTTAAAAACATCCATCTTTTTCCCTGGTGTAAACAAAAGGCTTGAAATGAGAACCAGTAATGCAGTAGTTAGGAGATACTAATGTGCCACCTTTCACCTGAGATGCAGAACCAAGCTCTGACCTTTTGAGGTCACCAGCAAGCCCCTGGATTGTTTTCTACAAGGCCTCGAGTTGCAACCCTTATTCCCTGCCCAAACTCCAGTCTGGATAATTACGTTCCCCACTACAGATTCAATTGGATAAACTGGTATTCAGTTACTGCTGCAGAAGAGGAACAAACCCAGACCCCGCTGTATTCAGTGTATTACGTTGCCATTGTCAGGTGAAGGAAAGAACCACGTGGCAATAGGTACCCTTGAAACACAGTTACTGTTTGACCTGTGCTTTGAGGAGTCTTCTTCCTGAAACAGGCTATAGAAACATAAGCAATTTTTATCATAATTTATTATTAAGATTGCTGTGGAAAATAGCAGTTCACAACTGTACAGTTCAGTAGCGTTACCTTACCAGTACTTCTGTTGACACTTATCAGAAATATCCAGCTATCTTAACCATACAGTGAACGTATTCTAGGTAATGAAAACCAAAGGACCATAGTACTCCAGGGACCTCAGTAAGAAGAAGTGTGTAACTAAGATTATTCCATCTTGCATGGAAGTGATTGCCATATCTGGCATGAAGAAAGGATTTCCCCTCAATACCAGAATTATAGAAGGAAAGGGATGGTTCTTTTCTTTTTTTGGCAGCCAGACTGAGATTTTCAAAGCCATCTGGGAGCTCTGCATATTTGGTTCTCATTGATTGAGATTCTTTTCACCCACCCTTTTTGTCTTGTTTAGTTAGATTCCCAGCGTAGTGGGACAGGACTCCTTCTTGCCATAGACTTTTACACCTGGCAAAATAGTGCCATGACCTGGGGTGGAGGTTGCTGTTGTACAGTTAATTTTTTGCTCTGGTTTTATATAGCACCGTGCACATTGGGGATCTTGGTCCAGGACTGAGGCTCTTAGACGCTGTGTAACACAAATAAATAATCATAATGAATTGCTTCCAGCATCATCTCCTATTTATCTAAGTCCTCTATTCATGCTGTTTTACTCCCTACCATTTCATCACCTGCCATAATTAATGACCCAACTGCTTCATCCTGAGATTTTGTAAAGCTCTTGGATATGTTAATTTTACCAGGCCAACATTTGTGAATGATAGGCTTTGTTCCTAGGTGGAATTTAAACTCTTTGGGGAGAATACAAATAAAGTTGACTCCCTTTTTTAAGATCCAAGTTGTCATCTGAGTGAAAGTGTGCTGTAAATTTACCTTTACCCTGACTCTCTGGAACTGCAGGTGATTTTATGCCATTTTTCCCATTGCCCATAGCACTCTCACCTGTCCATGGAGAGATCTTGATCATCTGTTTCCTGCCTTCTAGGTAGATTTTGTGGTGATAAAGTCCCTGAGCCAATAATTTCCACGGATAGCAGGCTGTGGATTGAGTTCCGGAGCAGCAGCAACATCCTCGGAAAGGGCTTTTTTGTGGTTTATGAAGGTAAGATCTTTAGCTAAGTGCTAGCAGGACTGTGTCATTCTGCACGGTCTACAGACCTGGTCCTGCAGTGGAATCTAACAAGTGGTTTACAATTTATTTTATGCACTAGTTTAAAACCTATCTAACTGCAGAAGGCAGCTCTACACCCACTCATATTTCCGAGGTTGTGCAGGGATTGCAGAATTTGCAAACCCCTTCAGTGTGTATGGTTGAGATCAACCAACCAGATTCCTAAACAGGCCTATGGTCCATGAGGCCCTTTCAAGATGAAGACCCTATAGGTTCCTCAAACATAATGATTTAAAGGGAAACTCACATTAAGGGTTATATGTAAAATTTAGAGCCATCTATTTCCTTTCAAGTTCACTTTATTTTGGTTCAGTGACTCTAAGAGGCTAATATTCTCCTGCTGGCCTCTCGGGGACTGCTGGGAAACAGAATATGTCATAGCACAGTCGTCTAGGATAACAGAGAAGTTGAAAGTTATGTCCTTTGGGTCTGCAGTTTTGCTAATTGACTGTATTTATTTATTTATTTAAGCAAAGATGTTATTTTGCTGGAATCTGAGGGGGTTTTTTCAAAATTGAAAATTTTGACCCTGAATTTAAATGCGTTATCAAATTTTTATCTTCAAGTGAAATGGTTTTTCAAACTTTTTGTAGAAAAATACTGAAAATATGGTTGGCATTGTGTGGGGGCCTTTAGTAACTGAACAAATTCTATTGGCAAATTTGGTGGGGGTGGGAATTGGAAGCAAATTCACTGAAAATTTAGTAACTATTAATAATGATAACTGACCAAAATTTAGTGCTGTACCAGCCCAGCTGGAGACCCTATGTGGAGGTTACACTGGGATTTGAAATGGTATTTTTGTATTCTTGGCTGATTTAAAAAAAAAAAGCAGACCAAAATAAAGTTAAATTTTAAAGGCAATCTGAAAAAGAAGTACTTTATATATGCCCTTGTACTGATAGTTAAATTGATGATTGCCTAGTCCTGCACTCAACTTCAACTTTTTTTTCTTGACTGGATTCTTTTACCAATATGAAAAGTTTCTCCCTGTCTCCAGCATGACCCCAAGCTTCATTTCTCTTTACCTTTCCAAGTCCCAACTCTATGTACTCTTTGGGAAGCTGCTGTCCTGTTCACCTTCTTGCCTGCATAAAGAAATTACTCTTGTACCAGGATTCTTAGTTTATAGGGCACCTTCAGATGCAATCTGTATGAGAATATATTCAATAAATCTGCATTAAATAGGCTTCTTTAGGCACATCTTCCCCGCCCCAGGGAGGTATAGGAACCCCTACTAACGACTAAGGTCTTGCATAATGTTTGCTAATAGTGCCATCTAGTGGCAGGTTTTCATTTACAGCACAGTTGATGTTGGTAATTAATATTTATTTGCTATATCATCATAATGACTGTTAATTTGAGTGTCCAGTGGTGTACAAGGTCTGGATATTAAAATAAGCCTTACCTCTGAGAGACTGATGCAGCAATATGAGAGTCATTGAGAGAGGAGGAGGAACTCGGTTAGATTTTTACCACCTGTCATAATAAGTTTGGCTCATGAGATAAATTGTGTCAGTATGAATTTGAAAGAGAAGATGTGCTTTGGAGAAACCTTGGAAAATCAGATTGAGTGGGAGAAAATGTATAACCACGTATCTGCACTGTTTTTTTTATGAAGCTATTTGTGGTGGAGAAATACAGAAAGATGCTGGCCAGATTCAGTCTCCCAATTATCCAGATGACTACAGACCTTCCAAAGAGTGCATATGGAAGATTACAGTTTCTGAAGGGTTTCATGTAGGGATCGCGTTCCAAGCATTTGAGGTGAGAGACATTTGCATGTGCTCTTTAAACAAAAATAACCTCTCGGCGTAGGAGGTTGTAAAACAGGAGGCCTCCTAAAGAGTATAAGTTTTACAAAAATTGGGCAATTTTCCCTTAAATATTTTAACAAAATTAATTTCAAACCTTGAAAGGGATGCATGGCAGTAATGAAGCAGAGTAATCTTAGTTTCTTCAAACTCAGCCTATAGAAAGTTAGCCTAGAAAAGTGAAGTTAAAAGAGACATATGATAACAGAAATACAAGATTAAGGGTTGAATGAATGAGTCTTTTCTTTTCCACCTGATTACATAAAATGAGATCACTGAAGTTCAGGCAAATCTCCCAGTGGTTTCCTTTGGACAAGATTGGAACCAGAATATCGCTAAAGCTGTAAGTGGCATTTGTGAATGTCTTACTCAAACGTCATGCTTCAGGACAGCAGCCTGTCACTGCAGAAGTCAGGAGGGTTTTTTCCCTATCATTTACAATATGAATTGCACCATCAGTTGGATGTGTTAAGATTTGCTTGTTTATTGTTGTTTGAAATATCAACATCAGAGAGAGGATGGGTTGGCATTCTTATACAGTGTGGTATCCTCCATCCTCCTGATGTGTCTATAAGGTCCTATTCATATCTTATAGATGCATTCTACAGGCTAGGATGAGATTGTCTAGTTCCATAGTTGATTGTTCAGTCTATCAACTCTGGCAGGTTGATTATAAACCCCT
Organism: Gavialis gangeticus; assembly: GCF_001723915.1. Taxonomy (NCBI): domain Eukaryota; kingdom Metazoa; phylum Chordata; order Crocodylia; family Gavialidae; genus Gavialis; species Gavialis gangeticus. Next base: position 28,224,417 of record NW_017728994.1, on the reverse strand, counting down.
AGGCAGGTCCCTGAGGTACCATGGTTGTTGTTGCTCATCTTCATTGTTCGCCATCATTCATGTGTGCAAAACCTTTGTTATTCTGTTAGGAAAGAAGAGGTGCTCTGCATCTGGAGTCATTGGTCCCTCCATGTTTCCATGCTGATTGGCTTCAGGTATTCTCCTGCCATTCACAGAGTTCAGCACCTACGTTGCACCTTTTGTGCTGCTAAACAACACTTGTTATCACCAGCGGCAGAAATGGCAATCCCTCAATTCAAGGATGATTTCTACCACAGCTCACTGATGGGTCTTGAGGTGACTTCAGAGTCCAATCTTTGAGCCACAGATCCATCTGCAGAAGTTGCAGTTCTTTCTGCAGGGGAGAGAAGGCTGTAGGCTGGAGTTCATCTCCTTTTCCTTCCTCTGCTCTTTCTTCTCTGCTTCAAGAACAAGACACTTTACCTCAAAACTGGCTGCAGTTTGGTTGAGGTTGAGGCACCACTGGAGTCATTATCTTTAGGTATGGCTTCAGTGTGTTGTTGTAGCATTGACTCTGGCCACTGCAAGATCTAACACCGTTACTAATCTGGGAGTAGAGGACTTATTTTGGGAGTCGAGTCAGGCATGTGCACACAATATCTGGTCCAGTGAAGTTGGCATTTCAGGATCACTGAATCGATGTTGGTAACATTGGCTTCAGCACGGATGCTGGCATTTGTTTAGTGATCTTCCTATTTGATATGGAGGATTTTCTAGAGGTATCATTGGTGAAACCTCTTCACGCTCTTGAGATGACAATGATAGGTTTCACATCCATAGAGGAGGGTGGGGATGATGACTGCATTGTAGACCTGGTTCTAGGTGTCTTTCTGGTGATTGCAATGAATAAAGACATACCAAAACAATTTCCCAAAGGAGGCACTTGTGCACTGGATCCTATGCTAGATCTCCTTATCAGTGCTCACTCTCTGAAAGAGATGGTTATCGAGGTAGGGGAAGTGCTCAACTTACCTCCAAGGTCTTTCCCTGAGTGGTAATTTGTGGAGGAGGATCACATTCATGACCCAGGGCAGGCTCATAGAGCGCTTTAGTCTTCTTGATGTTGAGAGAGAAGCCCAAAGTTTAGTAGGCTTCTGCCAAGAGATCCAGTACAGACTGGTGGTTTTCCTCAGTGTGTACAAGGATGGTGCAGTCATTAGTGTATTGAAAGTCAAGAGTGGTTGTTTATAAGTACTTTGGTCTTTGAGCGAAAACATCTCAGAAGAGCCCTCCATCCATTCAGTATTCAATGTCAATTCTGAAAGGAAGGCAGTCTTTAATGAGAGCCAGGATGATTGTAAAAAAATGGAGAACAGAGTTGGGGCCATGAAATGTCCTTGCTTGATTTCAGTTCAGAAGACAAATGGATCTGTCTCTGATATGCTACATAGAATGGTCACGGTCATCTAGTCATGGAGAAACCTCAGGACCTTGATGTACTTTTCTGGACACCCACATTTGTGGTGTCTCAGTACTAGTTCCTTGCTGCCAGTGAGGGACTTTATAGATTTCAGCGGGTATGCCATCCAGTCCAATAGCCTTCTTGTTCTTGTTTTTCTTGATGGTATACCAGACTTCTTCTATGGTAGGAAGGTAGGATTCTGTTTTATGCTGTTGGGAGATGGACTTGATGGTGGTATCTGCCAGTTGACTCACAGTTCAGGAGTGCTTCAAAGTGCTCTTTCCATCTAGCTTGGATAGATTAATTGTCTTTGAGGAGTGTCAAACCATCCTGCAATTGCAGGAAAGTAGGGCCATGGGAGGTTGAGCTGTAGATGGCTTTTCATAGATTTCATAGACATTAGGGCTGGAAGGGACCTCGGAAGATCATAGAGTCCAGCCCCCCGCCCAAAGGGTAGGAAGTCAGCTGGGGTCATAGGATCCCAGCAAGCTAAGCATCCAATTTGCTGTTGAAGGTATTCAATGTAGGTGCTTGAACCACCCATGATGGCAGGCTGTTCCAGACCTTGGGGGCTCAGACAGTAAAGAAGTTCTTCCTTATGTCCATCCTGAAATGGTCTTGTAGTAGTTTATGACCACTCGACTTCGTCATCCCTTGAGGTGCTATGGTGAACAAACGTTCCCTCAGATACTGGTGGTCACCCCGATAAATTTATAGGTGGCCATCAGATCACCCCTGAGCCTGTGCTTTTCCAGGCTAAAGAGCCCCATGGCTCTCAGCCTGTCGGCGTAAGGTCTGTTTTCATGACCTCTGATCATGCACGTGGCTCTTCTCTGGACTCTCTCAAGCTTCTCCACATCCTTTTTGAATTGTGGAGCCCAAAACTGGATGCAGTACTCCAGCTGC
>NW_017728994.1:28212914-28221829 GCF_001723915.1 Gavialis gangeticus | reverse complement strand
GACCACAGAGCCAATTTCCCAGCTAGCGGATTGTGGTGGACCCAAGGCCACAAATGGCCAGTTTCACCAAAGGGTGATCATGGGATACCAAATCGAAGGCTTTTTTTAAGTCAAGATATATGACATCAATCTCTTCTCCCTTGTCCAGGTAATAGGTTCTGTAGGCTGGATCACTATTACATCATTCTGTTGCCTGGAAAAAGCTATGCATGTCATGTTTTTCAGCACAGAGCTGGATCTCTCTGGCTTTATCTTCCCATCACTGTTTTTTTTGATTTCCAGGATCCTCCTCTGAGCTTCAGCTTCCAATTCTGCTGAGACAAGGTGTCATCTTGCCAAGCATAATGACCCCTTCTTTTCTGATTGAGGAGGGCTTGGTTCTCAGTGTTGCTCTCACTGAACCTGTTTTGGTGTATACAGGTGACTTAGCCAATGGAGTCAGCATAGGCCGTATAGACAGCAGTTTTAAACCCCTTCCAGAGTTCCTCCATATTGTCTTAATTTATGGACAGGGCAAGAGCTTTTCACGGAGGCACTGGTGGAGATCATGACAGACCTTTTGGGTCTTGAAGAGATTTGGTGTTGAGAATCCTGAACATTGCTTTTGGCTGTTTTTGGTGTTTTGGAACAAGCTAGATGCTCATAATGGATATGACAAGACAGTGATCTGACCAACAGCCATCAGTTCCTTGTATGGCTCGCATGATATGGCCATCCATTGGGCTCTAACAATAACCTAGTCAAGGAGGTGCCAGTGCTTAGAGCAAGGGTGTTTCTAGGTAGTCTTATACTTGTCACTCTGTCTGAAGATGGTGTGATCTGCACTTTTGCTTAAGAAAAGGATACCATTGATGCATCCACAGATGCATCTCAAGCAGGTCCAGGGAGGTGATCCTCCCCCTCTATGCGGCACTGGTCAGGCTGCAGCTGGAGTACGGCATTCAGTTCTCAGCTCTGCACTTCAAGAGGGATGTGGACAACATGGAGAGGGGCTAGAGGGGGGCCACTTGCATGATCAGGGGGCAGCAGGGCAGGCCCTATGAAGAGAGGCTATGGGACCTGAACCTGTTCAGCCTCCACAAGAGAAGGCTGAAGGGGGATCTAGTGGCCTGTTACAAACTAGTCAGGGGGGACCAGGAGGCATTGGGGGAGTCCCTGTTTCCTCGAGCACAGCCAGGAGTGACTAGGAATAACGGTCACAAGCTGGCAGAGGGTAGATTCAGATTAGACATCAGGAGGCGCTACTTTACTGTCAGGGCGGCTAGGATCTGGAACCAACTTCCAAGCGAAGTGGTGCTGGCTCCTACCCTAGGGGTCTTTAAGACAAGGCTAGACAATCACCTTGCTGGGGTCGTTTGACCACAGTACTCTTTCCTCCCATGCCAGGGGGTCAGACTTGATGATCTGCTCAGGTCCCTTCCGACCCTACTAACTATGAAACTATAGGAGAAGGATACTCTCTTTTCTCTGCTGAGCTTCTTCCAGTTGTCTTGTTTCACTCAGAGCTGCAATGTTGATGTTGTATCTCACTAGTTTCCTGGAGACAGTGGCAGTTCTTTCTGGTCATTCATTGTCTTGGCTAACTATCAAGGTGCAAATGTTCTACATTGCAAAAATCATTATCTTCTTATGATGCTTTCGACCACAGAAAGTGATCTGGCTGCATGCAGTTATCCAGCCAGGAACACATGAGACAGCCTAGATGTATGGCACCTTTTCTGGCTCCTTCCCCATGTGAGGTGAGCAGAGGGGATCCTGGATAGGACTTCTCAGTCAGGGTAGCAGCTGCTGAATTACACCCTTGTCTCAGCCCAGGTGCAAAACAATTAGGCTTCTGCCGCCTGCATGCAGATTTGTGGCTGGAGACTGCTGGATTCACTAGTTCTGTCTTCGTCACCTCTGGTCCATCATTGCAGGGATTTTGGAGGTTGGCACAGGAAAGTGTATTGTTTCCTGTGGTAGAAGCCTATGCACAACTTTGTTTAAAACGAGAAAGGTGATGTACAAAAACCGCAACTGTGGGCCAAAACCTTGTGGAGAGGTTTGTGTGTCTCGGTGATCCTTGGAGTTATCTTGTCCAGAGTCTCTCACACCTGGGACAGTTACCCATGGCCTGAAGGGAGGTGGTAGACAAAGCATGGTCCAACCCCAAATTCTCAACAGCAGATCAGGTGGAAGATGATGTCAGGATCTCAGCAGCTTTAAAGACAGAAGAAGGCTGCAGCAAGATGGAGGTCTCATGTTGTTTAGTGTTCTCCTTTGCTAATGGACACAGATCTCGACCTTGTAAGATCATGCAACACTTGTAGATGCTTAAGTATTAAGAGCTTCATTGGAAGGTGGCGTGTGAAGGCAATAGAGCTAAGAAGAAACAATGTTCAGACACAGTTTCTTGTACAGCCATGGGTCCCTATATGACAGTCTTGTGACATAGACAAGGGGCTTTCTGGCTACGTGCTGGAGATGCTGGAGGACCCAACAGGCTGAGTGCCCTTATAAAAGGATGGTATGATTAAGTGAATGATTTGATTAGGGCCTATGGCGAGTCTTGAGCGTGTGGAAGAAATGTGAAAGCTGAGAACTGAAGAGGGAAGGTGGGCAGGGCCCAAACCACTTTCTGAAGCTTGCTGCATTGAAATAAGTGAGCAGACAGATTTTCCACCTATTGGCCTGCCAGCCCTGAACAAGGGAGACTAGCGTGAGAAGATGGGAGGGTACTGGTTCTGTTCTGAGGCTGCCAAAGCGAGTTACAGTGGGAAGTTTTTCATGCTGCTCCTGGGAGCTAAGCTGAGACTATCATAGATAGGCAACTAATTGTGATGTATGAAATACATTCACTCAAACTGGCATTTTAAGTTGACGATATTAAACGATGCACTTTGCTGACTTCCAGGTTGTGTTAACCTTGTGGTCCAAATGTTGTTACACTAGTTTGTTTAATTTTGACTTGTTGGGCATCCATCCAAACAGTCTCAGTACCCTTGGTATCACTTAAATCAGGGGTGGGTAAAATACGGCCCGCGGGCCAGATGCGGCCCACCAAGCACTTCCCTCCGGCTCGTGGAGCCCCTTCAAAACCCATGTAATGGCAGCTGCCTCTCTAAAAGCCTCCAGCGACACCAGCCGTCAGCCACAACATCCCAGGCTGTTTACTTGGGTTCTGGTTACGAGGCAACCAACCCAGACCTCAGCCTGCCCCAGCTGGCCTCCGCCACCCCTGGCTCAGGCCACGTTTGCAGCTTGAGAGGAGCAGGGAAGCTGGGCCTGTGGTGCCGGTGAGGGGAAAGAGTGTCTGGGCCAGGTGCTGTTTTGCTGCACGGAACTGGAAAGGGTCCTGCCCTCTAGGTAAGCCCAGGAAAGCGGCTGCTGGGCAGGCTTTCCGTGTGCTGTGCTGCTCGGGCTGTGCAGGGTCGGGCTGGGCCAGCACTGGGGAGGGGAAGTAGCAGCTGGGCCACAGCTCCAGTCCAGTCAGCACCAGGGGGGAGAGGTGGTGGCAGAGCCATGTGCCGCTCAGGACAGGGCGAGCCCAGCCAGAGCGGCAGGGGCTCAGCTGCACTTTCCTCTTGCCTGTGCTGGTCAGTCCTTAGTGGCACACGGCTCTGCCATCGCTTCTGCCAGCCAGTGCAGACCTGGCCAGGCTCGCCCCATTCCCAGCAGCACATGGGAAGCTGGCTTCAGCTGCATGCTGCTCTGGATGGGATGTGCCCGGCTGGGTCTGCACCGGCCAGCAGAAGCGGTGGCGGAGTCATGTGCTGCTCGTGTCTGACCAGCGCAGGCAGGAGAAAACTGCAGCTGAGTCCCTGCCGCTCCGGCTGGGCTTGTCCCGTCCTGTCCCGAGCGGCACACGGCTCCACCGCTGCTTCTGCTGGCCGGTGCCGACCCGGCCGGGCTCCTCCCGTCCCCAGCAGCACGTGGGAAGCCGACTTCAGCTGCATACTGCTTTTTCCAGCCAGTGCAGACCCGGCTGGGTCCGTCCCATCCGGAGCAGCATGTGGCTGAAGCCAGCTTCCCACATGCTGCTGGGGACGGGGTGAGCCCAGCTGGGTCAGCACTGGCCTGCAGAAGTGGCGACGGAGCCTCCTGCCTTTTGGGACCAGCTGGCACAAGTTGGGGGGAAAGTGCAGCAGCAGCTGGGGAAGCCACCATTCGGATAGGGGACGGGATGGGCTGGCCAGGCCCCACCGGGGAGAGAAAGCTGTGGCTGAGCCCCCTGCGGCTTGGGACAGGAGGGGTCCTACAGCACTGGAGGGTGCTGTGCTGGTGAGGGGCCATGTACTGTGTGGGTGGGCCCTGGTGTTGTGCAGTGTTTCCCAGTCAAGGGGTACACCTTCTGATGTCAGGGATCATGTGATGAGGGCAGGGGATTCTGGGACAGATATGGCAAGCGGGGCAGTTTCGTGTTGTTTGGGTAAGTCTTATGACACAGACCATACGACAGGGTGTAACTTTTGGTTCCAAGGCCACCTCTCCAAAAGGAGTACTTCCAGGGGCAAGGGGAGGAACTTCTGGCAGCAAAGGTCAGGGGTTGGGACTTCTGGTCCCAAGATGGTGACCAGTGGGTGGGGCAATGGAAGGGGTGGGGCTACCCTTGTGGACCTCGACACCTTGCCAAAACTCATCAAGCAGTCCTCCACCTGAAATAGTTGCCCGCCCCTGACTTAAATTGCTTCACTTAAGTTGCTTTAAAGTTTAATTGCATATCCCATTACAGGTACATACAGTCACCATTCTCTTTCACACGGCTGGGGAAATTAAGCCTCATTTGCTGCTGAACCAAAGGACTGAATGTTGACTTGATTTCCCCTTTTAGATTGACAGCAGGGCCTTAAACTTAAAGTGGTTCTGATAGGGCACAGAGAAGTCAGTGACCCCATCTGATATGTTCCCTTTCCCATTGCAGATAGAAAGGCATGACAACTGTGCCTATGACTACCTGGAAATCCGAGATGGCCCCACTGAGGACAGCATGCTGATTGGTCACTTCTGTGGTTATGAGAAGCCAGAAGATATCAAGTCCAGCTCAAATAAAATGTGGATGAAGTTTGCATCTGATGGGTCTATCAATAAAGCAGGATTTGCAGCAACTTTCTTTAAAGGTATGAATTATGCTACTAGCCCCAAGACACTTTCATTAGGGTGAAATCTCCCAATTACAAATGTGTAGACTTCTCTGCAGTGGTTACCTGAGGGGGGCAGTTGCAAGCAGGGTAGCCTGCAGACAAAGATCAACTGGAAGTAGACTATATAGACCTTTGCTGGCTTACCTCCTTCATAAAGGGAATATAGAGGGTATAGGTTATGCCCTCTCTCTTTTAAACTCACTAAATATAGCCTACAGCTTTCAGGCTACTAGCCATTGCAGCCTGAGCTGGCTAAATATGGGGCTATTCCTTGTCTATACCAAGATGTAATGGAGTATGTGTATTGCAATCTTTGGAGGAAGCCAGGAAGACCAACATGAAACATACAAAACAACTTTTGCTTAAATAAAACTTGCATTCAAGTGTAGATTGAAATATATACCATACAAGAACCCAAGAGGCCAGCTTTGAGACTTGAAAAGGAAATAAACTCATGGGCAGCTGTTGTGAGTAGGGTTGTGAGCCCAGTGGACATTCAGTTGCAGAAGTAGGACTTGCTGTTAGACATGGGGTCCACAAATGAGAAGTTAGAGAACTGCTTTAAATAGTAAATTTGCAAGGGCTAAATTTTTCAGTTGACTTCAACCTAGAAATTCTGATCAGTCAGATGATTCTTTATTATTAACCTTTAAATTAAAGTTAGAGTGGTCCTGAATAGTATAGGTTTCATAGACATTAGGGGCTGGAAGGGACTTTGCAAGATCGAGTCCAGCCTCCCTGCCATAGGCAGGAGGTCTGCTGGGGTTAAATGATCCCAGCAAGATAAGCATCAAAACACCTTTTGAACGAGTCCAGAGTAAGTGCTTGCACCACCCCTGTGGGGAGTCTGTTCCAGACCGCAGACATTCAGACTGTAAAGAAGTTTTTCCTTATGTCCAGTCTAAATTGGCCTTTCAGAAGTTTGTGGCCATTAAACCTTGTTATCCCTTGGGGAGCCCTGGTGAACAACTGTTCTCCCAGATCCTGGTGCACACCCCTTATACACCTATAGGTTTCCACCAAGTCCCAGGCTGAAGAGTCCCGTGTCCCTCAGCCTCTCCTCCATAAGGCTTGCTCTCTTGGCCTTTGATCATGCAGGTGGCTCTCCTTTGGACTCTCTCAAGCTTATCCACATCCCTTCTGAAGCCGGGGCCCAAAACTGTACACAATACTCTAGCTGCGGCCTCACCAAAGCTGAGTAAAGTGGGAGGATGATGTCCCTGGTTTTGCTTGAGGTGCATCGGTGGATACATGGCAGGGTTTGCTTTGCTTTGCTTTGCTGGCTACATTATCGCATTGGTGGCTCATGTTCATCTTGTGGTCAATCAAGACCCCCAAGTCTCTTTTGGTCATGTTGCTAGTGAGCATAGCACTGCTGAGTCTGTAAGTATGATGCTGGTTTTTCTGCCCAAGGTGGAGCACCCTGCACTTCTCTACATTGAACACCATCAGGTTTTGGTCCACCCAACTTGTGAGCTTGTCCAGGTTGGCCTGTATCCCCAGCCTGTCTTCGAGCGTGACTTCCTTTCCCCATAGTTTAGTGTCATCCACAAACTTGGCCAGCCTGCATCTAATGCCCGAATCCAGATCATTAATGAAAATGTTGATGAGTACTGGCCTGAGTACTGAACCCTGAGGGACACCACTGGTTGCCTTGTGCCATGTTGATTTGCTCCCATCAACTAATACTCTTTGGGTCTGATTCCAGAGCCAGTTCTCCAGCCATTGGACTGTGAGATGGTTGAGGCTGCAGTTTTCCAGCTTAACCATGAGGACATCATGGGAGACCAAATCAAAGGCTTTCTTGAAATCCAGATATATGACATCAACCTTGTCTCCCTTGTCCAGGTAGTGCATCATCTGGTTATAGAAGGAAACGAGGTTGGTCAGGCAAGACCTTTCAGCAACAAAGACCTTGGCTGGCACTCAGAAAGTTGCCTTTCATTAGCCCATTGCTGATGGAACCCTCGATGATTTTCTCCAGGATCTTTCCAGGGATGGATGCCATACTGATTGGCCTGTAATTCCCTGGATCTTCCTTCCTTCCTTTCTTGAAGATTGGGATCACGTTGGCTCTCTACCAGTCTTCCAGTACCTCTCCTGAGCACCATGAGTTCTCAAATATCTTCGCTGTAGGGTGTGCTATGATGTCCATCAGCTCCTTCAGGACTTTTGGGTGAATTCTGTCTGGGCCCATGGACTTACGGACATTAAGCCTCTCAGTGTGTTCCCTCACTTGATCTACATCAATTGTGGGTCCATCTCCCACCCCCTGGATGCTTTGTGTCCTGTCTGACAGGGTGACCTCCGTGGGTGAGTGGAAGACTGATGCAAAGTAATCGTTTAAGAGATTGGCCTTTTCCTGAGCATCAGACGTCAACTGCCCCATTTGATCTAGCAGGGGTCCAATGTTGCCTTTGTTCTTTCTCTGACTTCTCACATATCTGAAGAAGGACTTTTTGATGTCCTTGATTCCCATGGCTAGCCTGAGTTCAGTTTCTGCCTTGGCTTTTCTGGTCTGCTCTCTACAGATGTGGGCTACTGCTGTGTAGTCCTCTTTGGTGATGATTCCCATTTTCCATCTGGTGTAGACTTCTCTTTTTAGTTTCAGGAGGTCCAAAAGTTCCCTACTGAGCCAAAGCAGGGTTATTCCTGCTGGGGTTTTCCTAACCTTGTGGCAGGACTTTGAGAGAGACTGCATCATCAGGAACGTCCCCACCCATTAAATCAATGTTGCAATAACATTTACTGTAGTGTACATTAATGACTTTGCCCATTAAAGGAAATGACTGAAACCAGGCAGCTGGTTTTAATGTCAATAAATTACTCGTGCCTATTAATACGTTAAGGGGTGTTTAAAATCTGATCAAAAGAGCCATGTTTCAGAAGCTCAAGTTGGTGGCAAATGTGAATAACAATGGGAAGTCCTATCAGCGTGGTTCCCTGGTTCATTAGAACAGCTGCCACACCCTTTTATAACCCATTCTATGTTGTCCTTCCACCTCCAGCTAGTTCCCAGGGCCCAGCCACAATGGGCATCTCACAAGGCTAGTCAGGGCAAGGAACTGCAACCAGGAGAAAAGAAATTGGGAGCATAATTGTAACTGATGGCAAAATGTAGCATTGCAAGAAAATGCCTCACTTCCCTATCTACCCATGAGAATGACAGGGCCACTTCAGTACCTGTGGGCTTAGTAAGACTGCTGCAGTACCTGTTGGCCAGCATTATGTCCACCAATTTTATGCTACTGAATTGATGTTTGTTTGATTCTTTTAGCAACTGCCTAACTGCCAGGGTCACATCAAGGCCTGCTCATCTGGCAAGGCCTCTTTCAGAGGTTGCTTTCTTCAATCAAACGTTGCCTTGAAAAATGAAGGAACTTAATTTAAAAAGCTTAAATTATTGCATTTTATTTCCTAACAGAGGTGGATGAATGTTCTCGGCCAGACAATGGCGGGTGTGAACAGCGCTGTGTGAACACACTGGGCAGCTACAAGTGCGCCTGTGAACCTGGCTATGAGCTGACAGCTGACAAGAAGAGCTGCGAGGGTTGGTAGTCTGTCGAGCTGGGCATGTCAGAGGGGAGGGCACTGCTTTTTACGATAACAGGTCAGGTTTGGGGGGAGGCATGAAATCTTTGTGGAAATGCTGATGCAAACAAAGATTTGGTGTTCATCAGAGTGTTCTATGAAAAATGATTGAAGTTTTGGTGAACAACTGAAGCTAGAAGCTTTTACCATATTTTTCTTGCGTACCCCCCCCCACCGAGGCTTAAGCCTCCATCTTCCACGGCC
>NW_017728994.1:28196905-28212789 GCF_001723915.1 Gavialis gangeticus | reverse complement strand
CCCCCCCCCCCCCCCCCCCCAAATAAGACACACACATTGGAAGGCAGTATATAGGGGGAAAAAAGCATTACCCAGAGTCACGGCTGACTGCACCCAGGAGAGGCAGTCTGGATGAGGCAGCAGGAACTTCCTGTTGTGGCAGGATGGCAACCACGGTAGGGTCCAGACCCTTGCAAGGCAGTAGCAAGACCGTTACTTCTTTACTATAAGTAGTTCTTTATATAAGAAAATAAGTAACAAGCTATTTTTTCCATATTGCAAGACTCTTCAAATACTAGAGACCTGCATACAGCCACTCACTTGCCCTCAACCAGCTCAATGGCTTTTCAGCCACATGCTATTTCCTGCTGTGAAAGGGTTAAACTTGGACTTTACTGCTGCTGCTTGCTGCCATCTTGGCAGCCATGAATTCATTGTCTAATTGCTGTATTCTACCCTGATTCTATTCCAGTGAAGAGAAAAATCCAAGTTTTGGAGAGCTGATTTGGGGGAGGGAGAAAGATGCATGTGCCATAAATGACTTTCTACCCTATTCTCCGCTATAGGCTCAGTGGTTTATTACACCACATTTCACATGATGCACAAGTTTCACCTCTTGTGTAGCCCCAGTGCAGCATGAAAGATGACACACTCTGAGAGGGTCTCCCACAGACATCAGTGGAAGGGAAGTTAAGCAAATGCCAGTTGCTTTGGAAAGTTGCTCCATATTTTTAAAGTAATTTACACAGTTTTAGACAGCTGTTAGACATTATTTGATAGGAACATACTCTATAAATATTTTAGCCTCAATTCATCTACAGTACAGAAAATAGGAATGTGGTCTTAATGTACTGATACAGGTAAGAGCAATAGCTTTAGCTTTTCCAAGTGTTGCTGTACCACATGTTGTGCACTGGTGACAATGCAGAAAAGAGAAAATAAGCTGATTCTGAATATTGAATAGCTTAAGACTCCTGGGCTGCTTTTCTTGGAGGCAGGAGGGGGGGCAGGGAACTATGGTGGTACCTGCAGAAAATGTCTATCTCATAAAAACAGATTTTAAGTCAAGAGCCCAATCCCTTAGCAAAATCAGGGCCTCTTTCCTAGAAGATAATCTAAATGTGATAATGTATATTAACAGAGCTTCCATTCTTAGCACAGAGTAGCTCTGGATTATTCAGACGTGAATTCTGCCACCTGTGGCAGAATTCTCCCAGCCTTTCAGACAAAGATCAGGCCCAGGGTAAAAGTGGCGGTTCTCTATGAGCTACTAAGAAATTATGACGTACAAAGGACAATAATTAGAGCTGATTGGAAAGTTTGGAGAGAAATCAGAATATTTCATGGACTTTGCTTTGCTTTCTAACCGTCTCTAGAGATAAGGCACTAAAGATAATGCTTTGTACAAAGGGTAACAAGTCCATAGAAATTAAAAGGGCAATAAATCAATAAGGATTAATCTTATCATCAAAAAAGGGAACAAAACACCACAGCCACCGCCCCCAGTAGCATGTGTTCTGCCTCCTAACTCCATGGGATTCCCTCACTGTAGAATGCCAATGAAGACAGGACATAATGGGCACTAGGGCTGTGCAAAGCTTCAGTCCCTGATTTGATTCGGCAGAGATTCAGCCCAGTTCAGTGGCCAGTTCTCCGAATCTGAATTGAATCAGAGGACCCTTTAATCTCTCTGAATCAAATCTGAACCCTCTGAATCAATTCAAAGAGATTTGGAAAGATTTGAAGATTCGTACATAGATACGTATTTAAATGTTTTTTCTACATACCTCTAGGTAGCAGCCGGCTCGTGAGTGCTGCGATGCTGGCGTGTCTCTCAGAAGTGCGGGGGGTTCCCCAGCATGCTCGGCAGCAGACTCAGAAGTGGACCAGAAGTCCACTTCCGGGTCCGCTAGGGTGTGCACAGGGTGGCCAACCGGGGCCTCCCTGGTTCAATGAGTGGTTCTGGGTCTGGAGCGGCACCCAGGGTCCCCTCACAGCTGGTTGGGGCCCCCCGCACGCTCCTCAGCAGACCTGGAAGTGGACTGGAAGTAGAAAAAAACATTTAAACTGTGTCTACATCCAAATTGCTGATTCTCCAGATTCAGATTCGGCCTAATGGAATCGGGGACAGTGATCCGAATCAACAAATCAAATCACTGTCCGTGATTTGGGTCAAATCTGAATCAAATAGGGCCCACTTTGCACACCCATAATGGGCACCTCTACACATGCACATTAGCCTATTTTACTGCACATTAAACCATCACAGAAAATCTGTGCTCTTTTGCTAATGCAAGTTAAAATAGCCTGATATGCGTTTTTCTAGTATTTCACAATGCAGGTACTAGATTTAATACACATTACCTAAACCACATTAATGAACATGTAGGTGGTGCCCAGTAGTTTTTCACTGTAGGCCAGCAATCAAGACCTAGACCTCCTCATCATCAACTAGCTACTTCCAGGTAAAAGCTGCCTGTGTCTGATCCCTGGTTAAGATTTTATGTAGAGAGAAAAATTCCAGTTACTCACACTGATGTGAAGAACACACCTTTTCTTTGCAGTGAAGATGAATTTCTCCAGGTAACAGGCTACAGATGGCAATGGGTGTATTTTGCCTAAACACTCTGGTTTTGTTTTCAGTTTGTCCCAGGGTAGATGTGGTCTGTAGATGATAGGAAGTCTTAAGGAAAAATGTCTTGAAAACAAACCCTTTATCTCTGGTTAATTAGCTGTCACTTAAGGGTAGAAAATATGTGGAAATGAGTACAGATACTTGCCGCATGTTTTATCTGGGCTGCAAAATTTCCACTAGGCTGATTCCCAAGGCAAAGGGCAAATGTTTGTAGCCTAGAAAAAGGTGAGAGGAATAGGCAGCTAGCTTTTTTAAAAGGTGTTAATTTCTTGGAGTAAATTGGTAGTCAGTTAACTCACAGTACTAAAGTCTACTGGAGACAAATCCGCTGAGGTTAACTTAATTCTGTGGACCAGATCCTCAATGGGGATAAATCTGTATAGCTCTGACATAGCTGCAATGAGCTGGGGTGATTTATACCAGCTAAAGATGAAGCTATGAAACAACTTCCATCTCCCCCTGCACCGTGCCATTGTACACCCTGAAGAGAGAGGTACCAGTTTGGGCCCAAATTGTTTCCTATCCCACAGCAAGCCCTGATCTCTTCTGTGTCAGAAATGAACCAGATAAACCTTGTATTCATTTATTCCTTCTCCAGCTGCCTGTGGGGGCTTCATCTCCAAGCTCAATGGGACCATCACAAGCCCTGGATGGCCGAAGGAATATCCTACTAACAAAAACTGCATCTGGCAGGTGGTGGCTCCGGCCCAGTACCGGATATCTCTGCAGTTTGAAGTGTTTGAGCTGGAAGGCAATGATGTATGTAACTGTGTGATCATTAGTTAACTTGGAATCTGATAACAGCTTAGTATACAGATGCTGTTTTGTGTCTTAGTTTGGTGGCTTCTCAGACAACTGACTTAATGAACAACTTAAAAAAAAAGTTAACTCTTTTCTTTGAAATCTATAGGACATTGAGATAGATTAAGCTAATTCTTTTTACAAATAGGTTTTGCTTCTGTACCAGCTTTGCAAAATCATAGGGTTTTTTTTCCATTCCTAGCTTCTATTAAGCCCATTTTCTTAGGGGAGGACTTTCATAGGAGGATTAATGAAAAGTGACAATTAAGAAACATACCGTGTATGGATGGTCCAAAGACTTGGACCTTGGCCTGGGCCCTCATAGAAGTAGGTTCAATTCCCTGTTCTGCTAAAACTGGAGTTGGAACAGATTGTAGCTCCCTATCTGTAAAATAGGGAGATTAACAGCACTTCCATAAGTAACTGGAATATTTGCAGACAGAAGTTTATTGAAAAACACAAGTCACTAGGGGTCTATAGTAATGCAGTCACACAAATTACCTTAGGTAATTTTAAATCGAACCAAAGCACTGTGATAAATGCAGCTCATAGAATCATAGAAAATTAAAGTTGGAAGGGACGTCAGGAGGTCACATCTAGTCCAACCCCCTGCTCAAAGCAGGACCATCCCCAACTAGATCATTCCAGCCAAAGCTTTGTCTTAAAAACCTCCAAGGATGGAGATTTTACCACCCCTCTGGGTAACCTGTTCCAGTGTTTTACTACCCTCCGAGTGAGAAAATTATTCCCAATATCTAACCTAAGCTTCCCTTGCTGCAACTTGAGACTGTTCATCCTTGTTTTGTCATTAGTCACAGTCTTGTTCCATCCTCTTTTGAACCACTCTTCAGGTAGTTGACAGCTGCTATTAAATCCCACCTGAGCCTTCTCTTTTCTAGACTAAATAAGCCCAGTTCCCTCATCCTCTTCTCAGAAGTCATACGCCTCAGCCCCCACACCATTTTGTTGCCCTCCACTGGACTCTCTCCAATTTGTCCACATACTTTCTGTAGTGGGGGCCCAAAACTGAATGCAGTACTCCAGATGTGGCCTCACCAATGCTGAATAGAGGGGAATAATCACTTTCCTTGACCTGCTGGCAACACACCTACCAAGGCACCCCAGTATGCCATTAGCCTTCTTTGTAACAAGGGCACACTGTTGACTCTTATTTAGCTTATTGTCCACTGTAACCCCCAGGTACTTCTCTGTGGAGCTGTTGCTCAGCCAGTCAGCCCCCAGCCTGTACCAGTGCATGGGGTTGTCCCATCCTACATGCTGGACTGCACTTCTCTTTGTTGAACTTCACAAGATTTCTTTTGGCCCAATCCTCCAATTTGTCTAGGTCACTCTGAATACTAGCCCTGCTCTTCATCATATGTGCTACTCCATCCAGCTTGCTGTTCTCTGCAAACTTGCTGAGGGTGCACTTTATGCTGTCTTCCAGGTCATTGACAAAGACATTGAGCAAAACTGGCCACAGGACCAACTGCTGGGGCACTCCACTTGCTACCAGCTGCCAACTAGACATCGAGCCTTTGATTGCAACCCTTGAGCCTCGTACTTCAGCCAGCTTTCTACCCACCTTACAGTCCATTCATCCATCCCGTACTTCCTTAGCTTGCCTGGGAGAATGTTATGGGAGACTGTATTAAAAGCCTTGCTAAAATCAAGATATACCACATCTACTGGTCCACAGAGCCAGTCATCTCATCGTAGAAGACAGTTAGGTTGGTCAGGCATGACTTGCCCTTGGTGAATCCATGCTGACCGTTTCTAATCACCCTATCCTTCAAGTGCTTAGAAATGGATTCCTTGAGGATTTGCTCCATGATTTTTCCAGGGACTGACGTGAAGCTAACTGGTCTGTAGTTTCCTGGATCCTTGTTTTTTTCCTTTCTTAAATATGGGTACTATGTTTGCCCTTTTCCAATCATCTGGGACCTCTCCTGATCGCCATGAGTTTTCAGAGATGATGGCCAGTGGCTCTGCAATCTCAACAGCCGACTCCCTCAGCATCCTCGAGTGCATCCCATCTGGCCCCATGGACTTGTATATGTCCAGTTTTTCTAAATAGTTGCTAACCTGTTTTTTCGCCACTGTTGGCTGCTATGCTATAAGAAGAGTCAGGAGGTTAATGACATCACATGAGCAGGCTTTTGTGTTATCAGAAGGCAAGGCTGTATATTGTGTCAGCTCTATTGTCACTCAGCAAGTTGTTTTTGTATTTTGCGCTTGAAATGCTATGTACAAATCCCTTGTGGCAAGCAACCTCTCCTTCTCTTGGCAGGTCTGTAAATATGACTATGTAGAGGTTCGTAGTGGGCTGGCTTCAGACTCCAAGCTCCACGGCAAATTCTGTGGCTCAGAGAAGCCAGAAGTAATTACATCGTATAACAACAACATCAGATTGGAGTTCAAAACAGACAACACTGTGTCCAAAAAGGGATTCAAAGTCCACTTCTTCTCTGGTATGTGGCCTTTTCTCTCAGGGAGGAAAGTTCTCAGTCCTCTGTGACCAGGAATAGGGAAAGCTTCATGGGAGTTGATATCATGCTGCTATTTAGCGTAAGAAATGGTGGTGTTGCCAGAGCCCCATCTTATGTACCATGCAGTATAAAAAACATCCTTTAGTGTCCCTCTTCCTTTTTTCCCTTGTTTCTCAACACAAGAATGGGTGATAGATTTTGCTCAGTGCATGTTCGTGGCACAACATCTGCAGTGTGATACCCCACCAATACAGAAATTGCTGCCTCCAAGGAAGATGCAAGCCCTCCCTTCCACACACACCCTAGGGCTGTGCAAGGCTTTGGACAGAGCTTCGGATCCGGAGAAACTTCAGATGCTTTGGGGTCCGAAGCAGCACATCTGGGTCGAAGCGCTGCCTCGTTAGGCTTCCCGAAGCGGTTCGGAGCTCCTGAAGAGCTTCGACGTCACCTTGGAGATCCGGCCATAGGGTATAATGGGGAAACAATAAAATACCTATAACTGTGTTGTTTTTTGTCCGATTTGGATGAAATTTTCAGGCATGGTAGACTCTGCAGAGGGAATGAAGCTGGCCAAGTTTCAAGAAAATTGGTGGAGGGGTTTTGGGACAACTGTACCCCAAATTCTTGAAAGCAAAACTCCTGTTACGTTTATGTGTTACAACACAGGGGGGATCAAAGCTGCAGGGGATGGTAGCTCTTGCTGAGGCCACAAAGCCTGCCAAGTTTCAAGAAGATCGGTGCAGGGGTTTGGAGGGAACTGCTCCTCAAGCTGCGGACAAGCAGAACTCGTGCCCTGGGTGCTTGTGGGACTGACTGTGACTGTCTCGGGGTGGGAGGGGAGACACTGCTGCAGGCCTGGCTGCTAAGCTGCTGTGTTCCCAGTTACCGATCATCAATCACTCAGGGACTCGGGGACCAGCTCAATACACAGGACCTAGCTGCTACATACCAACGAGCATCAATTAGCACCTACAAAACCAGGTCAAGAAGAAGAAAGAATACACACAATCAGCTGCCCTAGGACAGACAGCCTTGGCATGAGTTTTGCCTGTCAGCAGCTAGGGATGCAGGGCCCCAGACTCCCCCTGCACCGATCTTCTTGAAACTTGGCAGGTTTCATGCTCTCAGCAGAGGTTACCATCTCTGCAAGTTTCATCCAAATTGGACAAAAAAACAACAAAGTTATAGATATTTCATTGATTCCCCATTATACCCTATGGCTGGATCTCCGAGGCAGCTCCAAACCTTCGGAGCCACTTTGGCCGGATCAGGGTGGAAACCCGGTCCAGAGCTCCAGATCGGATTGCGGCCATCTGAAGTGGCTGGATCCAAAGCTGAATTGGATCGCTGCCGACTTGCACAGGCCTAACACACCCCTCCTCTCCAAAACCATGAAGCAGGCCAGGATGGGATAACCTGCCCTGGAAGGTATCTCTTCCTGACCTTCCTTAAGAGGACTGACTTTTGCCATAAAGCCAGGCAGGTGTGGGTCCCTTCCAGAAAACTTTTTTAATCCTTACTGTCATAGCTTTGCACGTTAACCAGATAATTGACATGCTCTTTTAGGAGGATCTGAGTATTTTGCTTCAATGGCACCTTGTAGCAAGGTACTTAAGAGGTTATGTTCTATGTGAAAGTGTGAATATTATCCTAGGATGTATCAGTCATGGATAAGTATGAATACCATTGAAGAGGTGTTCATGAAACTTTATTTGGAATACTGTGGACAGTTCTGGTCACCTATATTCAGGAGAAAGGAACCCAGACTGGAACAGATGCAGAGAAGCTGATAGGATGTTCAGGGTTGGGTGGAATTAAGAGCCTATCATATGGAAGGAGGCTAGGAAAGCAAAATGAAGGGAAAGCTGGGATATCATAAGTAGTGAGAAAGGCATGTGGATTAGTGTAGAAGTATGAGTTGCAAGGATATAGATGGGCCAGTGAATTTTTGCTGGGGATGAAATCTGTTCTCATTTAATTAAGTATAATTAAAGAGTATTTAATGGATACAGATTTATTATACATGAAAAGGGACTTGCCCTGGGGAGGGAGAGGTGATTGGACATAATGCAGAGATGGAGGTTTGTGCTGGTTCTTTGCAGCTTTGGAAGATGGGCTTGTAAAAGGCCTTGAGAACTCCCAGCTGGCATCCAAGGTTAGCTGTCTCTTCTAGCATGGAATTAAGCATGGTTTGTTTGGCTCGTTCCAGATAAGGATGAATGCTCCGAAGACAATGGAGGCTGTCAGCATGAGTGTATCAACACCTTTGGGAGCTATGTTTGCCAGTGCAGGAACGGGTTTATGCTGCATGAGAATGGCCATGACTGCAAAGAAGGTGAGGCATGCTGGCTGCAGCCAGGAATCCAGGATTTATTTTTAAGCCACTGTTTAATTTTGTAGAAACAAAGTAAATAAGGCAGCCGGAGAAGGTTGATTTATGGATAAGAAAGGGTGAATAGGAACCTGTTTACAAAGGATAACATATGTAAAATAATGACTTGCAGCCCTCTTTTTAGGTTTAAGTTACTGAAAGAACCCAAATGAGTTGAGTGGACAACTCCCATGGAATTTCACTGGGAATTTAAGTAGCCACTAGAGCTTCAAGCACTAGGGCTGTGTGAAGCTTTGGTAGCTGATTCGATTCGGAGGAGATTCGGCCTGATTTGGGGACCGAATCTCCAAATCTGAATTGAATTGGGAGACCAAATAAAAGCTCTGAATCTATTTAAAGCATCCTAATTGATTCAGAAAACCTTTGAAAAAAGTTTCGGCCGCTTTGGAGATTTGGCCATAGACTAAACGGGCAGTTGTCAGGTGCCTCCAGTTGGTAAGTCTGTTGGGGTTGGAGTTGGGAAAGGGGAAGGGAAGAGGCAGGGGGGAGGGAGGGATTGGGGCTGGACAAGCTGCCTAGCCAGGCAGGGGGGGAGGGGGGAGCACATTACTTGGGGAGTGGGGCATGGGAAGTGGGCGTGGCAATGCTGGGAACAGGGTCTCTGTCCTAATGCTGCTTGCCCAGATGGGGCGGGGGGGCATGATGTGGATGTGGTTCACTCCAGGTGGAAGGGGGCCAGCAGCAGCAGGGCAGAGCCCCTGTGGCTCCCCACACTGGGGCAGAGGCAGGCACAGCCAGAGGAGCTGCAGGAGAAGCCCCCATGGCTGCCCTGCCCTGCCCAGCCACATCCGCCATCCGGCCCCAGCCTCCTGGCACTTTAAAAAAACAAAACAAAAAAAAAGCCCCATACTTACTGGCTGCAGCAGCAGCAACTGGGACCTCTGGACACTTATGGAAGAGTCCTCCCCACCCTGCACAGCATGGGGCAGTGAGAGCAGCAGGGATCACCTCCTCCACCTGGCACCCACGTGGCAGCTGCCCCATGGCATGGGTGCAGCACAGCTTGGCAGGGTGCTGCGCGCTGTCCAAGAGCATGGGCAGTTCCACATGTCACTCGGAGCTTCTGGTTTGATTCCCCAGCTCTCTGATTATTTCCCCAGCTCTTCCCATGGGGTGCAGCCCCCAGTTATGTGCACGGGGTTTCAGCAGGATGCTGCTGCTGGCTGGGGAAATAGCCCATTACCAGCTGGCAGCAGCAGCCTGCTGTCTTCCCACATCATCTGGGAGCCCACACCTCCCTGGTAAAAGCTGGGGGAAGCGATCAGAGAGTTGCGGGAAAGTTCAGGGACCCGGGGAACTGAAGCAGGAACTGGGGAAATGTTCAGGGACCTGAACAAACATTCCCCCTGCCCCCGGTTCAATTCCCCATATCCCAGTTCGATTCACTGGGGAGCTGGGGCGCCTCCATGTGTCAGCCAGAGCCCAGCAGCGCTCAGCCCCAGCAACCCCAGCTCTCAGGCAGTGCACAGTGCCCTGCTGAGCCATGCTGCACCTGCACCATGAGGCATCTGATGCTTGAATGCCAGGTGGAGGGGGTGCGATCCCCGCTGCTCCTCACTGCCCCACACTGCACAGAGGAGCTCTGCAGCTGGTGAGTGCGGGCTTTTTCTTTTCTTTTTTTTTTAAAGTGCCAGGAGGATGGGGCTGGGTGGGGGATAGGGCCAGGCAGGGCAGCCATGGGGGCTTCTCCTGTGGCTCCCCTGCCTGGGGAGAGGCAGGCATAGCCAAAGGAGCCGCAGGAAAACTTGCAGCCACCCAGCTGTGTCTGCCTCTCCCCAGTTGATTTGAATCACTGAATCTCTCTGAATCAGTGCTGAATCTTCTGAAGCTGATTTGGCTGAATTGATTCAGGACAGCGATCCAAATCGAATCACTGTCGTCCAAATCATCTGAATCCGAATAGAATACTTCCCTCTATGCACAGGCCTACCAAGCACCACCTCTGCTTGTTACTCCACTGCTCAACATTGTTAGGATCTGGATGGGAGCCACAGGCTCTCTTCAGTGGGGCTCCTAAGCAGCCACCAGATGAACCTGAATAAAATCCAACTCCGGTCAAGCAGAAGCTAGAAATTTGCTAGGCCAAGCTTTCCAAATACTGTTTCTGATGGTGAACAACATTTAGAGGTTCAACCCCTCCCAGCAGCTGCTTATGCACCCTGCCCCCTACTTGCCAGTCATGTTATCTAGTGCCTCCTGTGCTCCAAAGGCTTTCCAATACTGGACAGAGGCTATGGAGTACATAGGGGTAGGGTGGTAAGAGAGAAAGGGCACATGCCTAATCCTGGTGAACAGTGGATGCAGAGTTGAAACATGTTTTGAAAGAAAGCACCTGCATGAAATGCAAGATTCCTCTTCACCCTTTCCCACCCTCAGTTTATGGGTGATACATTTGTAAACTATACCCACTCCTGAGTTCCCACTGACAGTGCTGACAGTGGCACAAATACAAGTAGGTGAAAGACTTCCTGTCAAACATATCCTGCCCTTGGCTGTCTAAGCTCAGGCAGTTGAGTTTACCTTTAGAGGTGGTAGGTTCAGTCTCTGCAGCTGATCGGATTCACCCGGGGGTAGACTGTTACACATACTGGTTATGAAAGATCATAATCAGTGATTAAATCCTTTCCCTGTTTTTTCTGAGTCCAGGGGTTGGGAGGAACTGCCAGTGCATTACAGTAAAGTTGACTGCATCTAATGATTGACCGGATAATTGATTTTTCTTCTTAAGCTGGTTGTGAGCACAAGCTGAGCAGTGTGGAAGGAACAATATCAAGTCCAAATTGGCCTGACAAGTACCCTAGCCGGAAAGAATGTACCTGGGATATATCTGCAACACCTGGGCACCGTGTAAAAATAGTGAGTAACCAGAGTCAGATATGAGGGGAGAGGATTACAAGTGCTTTTCTGTTTCCAAACAGTGATTTCTATTAGGCCATATACACTGAGTGAATGGTATTCTATACACAAGGCCTGTGTGTACTGGGAGGTAAAACTGGTCATACTAATGGAGCCAATGTGTTGTTACAGGGAGTGAAGGGAAGGGCTGTGGGGCAGTTAATACCCCTTAAACACAGTTACAGAAAGCATGTGCAAGCATACTTTGCTCTTCCCTTTACTCATATTTAAACTACTGTCTGTCAAGGCCTTCTCACTGTTGCATCCATGCATTCCACATCACTTTATTCTCACAGTGCCCCTGTGAGCAAGGGTATTATCTGCACTTTACAGGCAGGGGACTGAGATATAAGGTAGGTTAAATGAGCTGCTCAGGACTGTGATGTGCTCTGATGCAGCCTGGCTGCACCTTCTGAGATGCACTCCCAAGGTGCTTTCACAAATTGGAGTGCCCTTCTGCCCCAAGCCCTTGTCTGCTGCTTGACCACTGAGGGCCAACTGAGGTGTACCAAAAGCCAACTCTGTGGGCTGTGGAGCCTCAGCCCTACCTGTGTCGCTTGGGTCTTGGCAGTCCTTAGACAAGGGAATTTTGCCAACTAGAAGAAACGTACCCTTGTTTGGTCACATGCTCATAAAAGTTGGATTCCCCATTTCCATGGAATGGGTTAATGTGAATGGTCAGATACTCTGGGATCTCAAGTATCACTGACAAGTAGTTTGTAAAAAAAAAAAAACAACCAACAACAATTATTTATTATAAAAAAAATAAGAACCAGTGCAATAAATCAGTAATGATATGCTGAGATACACACAGAGATATATGAGCAAACAAACAAGAGAAAATATAAGAACAATAACCTCTTCTTACCCTGCACAGATGCAGTCCCTAGCCAGGTTTGACAGGTTAAATAGTAGACTTTGCCTCTGACCTTTCTGTCAGGGCCTTCTGCAAGTTCTTCTGTCAGCTTGCTTTTCTCAGCCTGCTTTGGCTGAGGGACCAGAGGCTTCAATACAGTTGCCTGTCCAGCTATTCACATATGTTACCTCTTTGATTCTAATGGGACTCACATTATGCTAAAGGTGTAAACTTACTATGCTAAAGGTATAACTTCTTGCCCCCCAAAGGTGCATGTATACCAGATTACATGATTTTTTTGATTCTGTTAAGACCAAGGGAACATGTGCCTCCTTCCAGACATAGAGGTTCACTACTCCAACGTACAGATTCTCTGTTTCAAGGTGTTATCTCCTACAAGAGTTTTTCCTTTTAAAATGGAAATTCACCATTGTCTGGTCACAGCCTGGCTCCTCTGCCTGGGAGCACATGGGCAAGTGTGATGTGTCAGCAAACCCCTGTCAAATACAAATTCTCAGCAATTGCCTTTTCTAAACTTGAATAGGTGAGAGCCTATTACAATAATCACTGACCCAGTGGAACAGCCTTGGCTATAATATAAAATATATCAAAATTATGTGTCTATCAAATACCATAGTCTGTACAGATATTAGAATAGTAAGGTTGAACACAGTTCAATGTTACCTACACATAGAGATTATACATGCCACATTAGTAAAATAAAGTCAAGAAATCATGCAAAACACCCCAGGAACCCCTGGTTCATGACAAGGTTCATGCAGGAAGTCAAGGGTTCAGACAAGTGAACCCAGGTGTTCCTAGCTAGGGTTAGCCTTTTTGGCAGGTGTGCCAGAAATTAGTCCTGCACCCTCCCTGAGTGCCATTCCAATCCCTTTACCCTGTCCAATCTGCTGCTCTGCTTTCTGATCCCATCCCTGCCCTATCCTCTCCTTTGCTTTCTGCTTATAGATTTCATAGACATTAGGGCTGGAAGGGACCTCGGAAGATCATCAAGTCCAGCCTCCTGCCCCAGGGGCAAGAGGTCAGCTGGGGTCACAGGATCCCAGCAAGATAAACATTCAATTTTCTCTTGAAGGCATTCAGAGTAGGTGATTGAACCACCTCCGATGGCAGGCTATTCCAGACCTTGGGGGGCTTGGACAGTAAAGAAATTCTTCTTTATGTCCAGTCTGAAACGGTCTTGCAGGAGTTTATAACAGTTGGACCTTGTCATCCTTTAGGGTGCTCTGGTGAACAAATGTTCCCCCAGATCCTGGTGAACACCCCTGATAAACTTGTAGGTGGCCATCAGATCACCCCTGAGCCTGCGCTTTTCCAGGCTAAAGAGTCCCATAAAATGCTTTTCCAGGCTGAGTGCTTCCTGCCCTATGTGCCACTGTACTTCCTGCTCCCTCCCTGACCAAACACAGAGGCTGCCCATGCCACTTGTGGCATCTGTTAGGCCTGTGTGAAGTGGCTAGTATTAGCTTCGGATTCTAATTCGGCCAGTTCGGAGGACAGCGATTTGATTTGGTGATTTGGCCACCGCCAAATCAGCCAGATCTCTGAACTGGCCCCATCCCCTGCCTGCTCTCCCAGTGCGTCAATGGCTGCCCTGCCTGGCCCCAGCTCCTTGCTCTTTTAAAAAAAAAAAAAAAAAAAGAAGCGACTCATCAGCTCCTGCCAGGTGGGAAGGTGATCCCCACTGTCCCACGCTGTGTGGGGGGCTCTGCCATAAGCCCCCAGAAGCCCCAAGGCCACTGCAGCAGCTGGTGAGTGCAGGCCTTTTTTTTTTTTTTTTTTTAAAGAGCTGGGAGCTGGGGCAGCCATGGTGGGGCTGGGAGAGTAGACAGGAGTCAGGGGGTGCTCAGGGAGGCTGAGGGAGCAGCCAGGGGTGGGGCCTGGCAGGGGTACCCCCCATGGTCTCCTTCCAGCCCTCCCTCCCCCACCCCTTACTTACCAGCATGGAGTCCGGGTCCAGCTCCCTGCGACAGCGAATGGGGACTGCCTGAATCTCCAAAGCTCTCCGAATATTTTCTGAATTAATTCGGAGAGCTTCAAATCAATTTGAACCTTTTAACTGGTCTCCTGATTTGATTTGGATTTGGAGATTTAACTGCTGAATTGGGCCGAATCTCCTCCGAATCGAATCAGCACCCAAAGCTTCACACAGCCCTAGCATCTGTGCTGCAGGTTAGCCACCCCTGCACAAGACCATCCATCCTCAAATACAGCATAGTCTAAATTACATGCCACCCTTTCTCCTCGTCAGCAAAACACAACTTCACCTCTTCCAGCAATATTTGCCTTTCTTAACCTTTCACTTTTACAAACTAAGGGGATTCTTGACATAACCTATGGATGTGAAATTGCAGCTAAAAAGACAATAGTCAAATACTTGTAAGTAGATGCCATTCAGAGGTCAGACCTTACGACGACAGGCTGAGAGCCATGGGGCTCTTTAGCCTGGAAGAGCGCAGGCTCAGGAGTGATCTGATGGCCACCTATAAGTTTATCAGGGGTGACCACCAGTATCTGGGGGAACGTTTGTTCACCAGAGCGCCCCAAGGGATGACGAGGTCGAACTGTCATAAACTACTGCAAGACCGTTTCAGGTTGGACATAAGGAAGAATTCTTTACTGTCCAAGCCCCCAAGGTCTGGAACAGCCTGCCATCGGAGGTGGTTCAAGCACCTACATTGAACACCTTCAAGAGCAAATTGAATGCTTATCTTGCTGGGATCCTATGAAGCCAGCTGACTTCCCACCCTTTGGGCGGGGGGCTGGACTCGATGATCTTCCGAGGTCCCTTCCAGCCCTAATGTCTATGAAATCTATTAAATTAAATGTCTGACTTTTACCTGTTTAAAAAAAAAATACTCACACTTTCACAGTGCTTTTCATTTCCATATATTTACAGACAGTGGTTACCCTGCTGCTTCAACTTTTCAACATCCTTTTTACAGTGTGGAACCAAAACGGAATAGTATTTTTTCTGGTTACTGTTTTACTGATGCTTTATGCAGCAGTAAATCATTCCCTTCACCTACTCATTAATTTTCTGTCTATATGGGGGTGCGTGTATGTGTGTGGGGGGTGGATATGGAGGGGTGGGTGTGTGTGTAGGGGTGTGGCTGTGTGTGGGGGGGCATAGGGTTTGTTGGGGGGTTGTGTGGTGTTTGTGGGGTGTGGGTGTGTGGCTCTGCAACACACTGTCCTCTCCTGCAGTCAATGCAGACAACACTGTGTGTGTGTGGTTTATGGGGTGTGAGGGAGAGTAGGAGGGGTGTGGGCCCCTCCTGCCCCCACCCCTGCACACTCCCCCCATGGCACAGCCTGGCTCTGGCCAGCACTGCACATTGCAGCAAGGAGCATAGCCACTGCTGGGCCAGTTGTTTCCCTGGCGCTCCCACACTCTCAGGGCATGGAAGGGAAGCCCCAGGAGCTGGAGCTGGCTGCTTTCCCTGCCCCGGTGCCTGGGGCTTCCCTCCTGTGCCCCGTGAGTGTGGGGAGCGCTGGAGAAATGAACGGCTCAGTGGGGGCTGTGCTCCTTGCTGTGATGTGCAGCATTGGCCAGAGCCAGCAGCCAGAAACCAGCCACCAAGCAGAGCCCCTGCCCCCCGCTGCCTGCCAGGGCTGTGCGCCATGGAGGGAGTGGGGGGGGGAGGGTCCCCATACCCCTCCCCCCTCACACCTACACCTTGCCCAGATGAGCTCCACACTGCTTCTGGCCCCCTGGGCGAGGGCTCCGCACTGCAGCCAGCCCCAGCCCCATGCTCCGCACTCCACGCTCCCGCCCAGCTATACCCTCCGCACCCCCCCCCCACCTGCTGCCAG
>NW_017728994.1:28182245-28196653 GCF_001723915.1 Gavialis gangeticus | reverse complement strand
CCCCCCCCCCACCTGCTGCCAGGAGGCAGTGGGATGCCCGGGAAGCCTGCAGCAGCAGTCCCATCCCGTGCTAGCAGGGCCTGTCCTTCCGTCCACAAGGGTAGGAGTGAAGCATAATAGGATATGTTGGTGGCGGGTGTAGGCGCTTCACTCCCACCCTTGTGGGCAGAAGGGCTGGGCGAGGCACAATTTGTTGCAGGGTTTAGCAGGCTGAATGAAAGCACCTGGCAGGCCGGATCTAACTTGTGGGCTGTATTTTGTCCGCCCCGTGGAGAATGTTGCAGAAGAACAGATAGTCACAGTTAGGGGAAAGGCTTTGCCCATGTGAAGGGTACAAATTGGTCTCTGCTCATAGGATAGCTTTGAAGTGTGCTGGTAGTTTTCTGTCTGGTCTAAGCTGGCCAGACACAGCTAGTAACACTTTGCAACTTTAATTCCATCCACTTTGCATGTATATTCTGAGACTGACTTTAATTACGTTACCCCTGTGTACTGAACAAGTGTTATTTAGTGAAGGAGATCATGTATAGGTCTGTTGCATCACTTACATTGTAAGTTAGCCAGTGTGCAGTGAATGAGGAACAGAGAGTGGGTAGTGTCAGGGTTAAGGAGGTCGAATGCTACCCTGGAGAACTTGGTTTCTATCCCTGCCACTGCCATAAAGGTTCAGTTTGACACGTTGGGCAAGTCACTTAAAGTAACTTGTGCACTAGTGGCGCTAATTGCAGGCTTCTTATGTTTGGGTGCTCAATGGGGGATTCTGGGGACAAGGTTTGTAGAAGTGTTGAGTACACACAACTCTGGTTGAAATCTGGGGCTGTGCATGAACATAAAGTTCTGTCTAAAGTTAAGACCTCTCAAGCTGGGTACACACTACGGTGGATGCTTCTGACCATTTCAGCATTAGTGTCCATGCAGAGATGTAAGGTTGAGATAACACCACCACCTAATGTCTCAAGTGTGTTATGAGGATGAAGTCATTATGTTTGTGAAGCACTCAGATACAATGGTGAGTGTGCCATAAAAATGCCCCTGAAGAAAGTTGTAATTTTATTCTCAGTTTAGGGGTTGGACAGCAACTGGTATATACAGTCTGAAGTTGGATGCTGAATGAGAAAGATAAAAAGAAATATTTAGTAACTATCTAATTCTTGAATGAGGCAGGGTTCTTGGAAGGGTGGGGGGGAGGAGTATATGATCCTGTAATTAAAAGCTGTCATACTGTATATGCATGCAGGGGCAAAGTTAAAGTTATGCAGTCTGCCTTCAGTCTGGTATCTCTTAGCTTTTGAATTTTGACCTTGCCAGTCTATTAATACCCTTTCCAGGAAAGGAAGTAACTTTACTCTTTGTATCTGATCGTATGTTACAAGCGGAAACAAACACCGTACAGAGAGGCAGTGTTTTTCTTGGTATGTCTGGCTTTGCAGTCCATCCTCTGTGATCGACTGCAAATGCAATATCACAGGATATCTGTTTGTTTTATGCTTTGTGCAGAACCCAGATTCTCATTGTTGACACTTTCCTTGCAGACATTCAATGAGTTTGAGATTGAACAGCACCAGGAATGTGCATATGACCACTTGGAAATGTATGATGGACCCAACAGCAAGTCTCCTATTCTTGGCCGCTTCTGTGGCAGCAAAAAACCAGATGCTGTGGTGGCTTCTACTAACAAGATGTTCCTCAGATTTTACTCAGATGCTTCTGTGCAAAGAAAAGGCTTCCAGGCAAGGCACAGCACAGGTAAGCTGGTCTTCCTTCTGAATGCTTCAGCATAATGAGAAGGTTTCAACCTTGGATTTATTGTCAGGGCAAGCCAGACTCCCTAAAGCAGGCAACACCTATTGAGACTAGGTAGGTCAAAGTAGACATTCCTCAGCAGTTGTGTACTTATACCAAAAAAGCTTTTAGAAAATCCTTTGTCCTCTACCATTTATGCCAATCACTGTTTCTTCACTGGAGTCTTGGGACACTTCTGTGCCCCTTCTGGCATCTCTGTTGTTAAATTCAGAAATGCTTATTTAAGGGTCTTGAGGCACCAGCATAAAGCAAGCTGTGCAGTTGATATTGGCTGGCTGAGAGAAGGGCAATAAGATATGCGCTCAACTCTTAGCCTGATAGTCAGCGTTCCCTCTAAGCTGTGTGGTGTGCATGGCTGCGCAGGCGCACTGATGCCGCACTGCCAGGCGCACCTGTGTGGCCACGCATGCCACACAGCTTAGAGGGAATGCTGCCGATAGTGCCATGGCTGTCAGATCATTCTGCTCCCACAGACAGATGTGAGAATACACACCAGCTTTTGTCTACCTGGGAAGGACTGAGAGAAGACAGAAATATGGGGAGGCTCCACTATGAAAAGAGAGACTCAGTATAGCAAGAAGTTACAGGAGAGGGAAAAACATGTGCTAGGGAGGCATGGCAAATTAGCCTGTTTTGTCATTTCACTGTACCCAAAGAGTTACAAGTATACAGATGAGGCTCTATATTTAGGAGTCTCTGCCACTGCGCACACATGCATGCACAGGCAGATTCCTTGGGAGTCATTTTCATGTATGGTTATTATAAATGCACATGCAACATAAGCTGTTTACTAGTGCACATCCATTTTTTACACCACCTTTGTGACGTCTCCCTATTCACACACCTGGCAAATAGCATTTGAATCTAGCATTTTCATGCATGTTGTTTTTTTTTTTTCTCAACATGCTACTGTTTGCCACTGGCAAGTCCTCAAACCCAGTGCTCCTCCCCACAGATTGTGCAGGGGTTCATTGGGGGTGGATGGTGTGATGGGAGGGAGATGTGTAGCGTCTGATGTGAATCAAGATATGAAGGAGACAATGCAATGTTCTCTGTCTTTGCTCTAGAGTGTGGTGGGCGTCTGAAAGCTGAAGTACAAATGAAAGACCTGTATTCCCATGCTCAGTTTGGGGATAACAATTACTCGGGCCAGTCCAACTGTGACTGGGTGATCGTGGCAGAGGATGGCTATGGGGTTGAGTTAATATTTCAGACATTTGAAATAGAAGAGGAAGCTGACTGCGGCTATGACTACATGGAGATCTATGATGGTTATGACAGCACTGCACCCCGACTGGGACGCTTCTGTGGCTCGGGGGTAGGCCAGAGTTGTTAATGTCTTAGATTTCTTATATTTGAAATGTGTTAAAAAATGCCTGTGGTCAGAAGCCAGCACACACTATGGATTTTAAATGGGGGCCTGGCAAAGATGCTTGGGTTGAGTGGGATAAATTCTTAGATGGCAAGTGTTACAGAGGGTCTGATGCAGAAGGATGGCTGCTGGAGAAAATGTAGGTGAGCAGACAACCAGGAGAAGAGGTTGCTCTTTCCTGGACATAACTAGCAGGGAAGTGGCAGGTTGGAGAAAGCCCAGGATACTAGTGTAAAGGGTCTGTTGAACTGTGTGGGCATGGTGGCTGGTTTGTGTTTTTGAGACAACCTGCCATCTATGCTGAACTGCACTCTGCAGGGCCTCACGGACTTCAGTGAAGTTACATGAGGCAAAATCACAGCACTCATCCCTAAAATACAAAGCATGCATGAATGCTTGAATCTGTATAAGGCATCTATGCATCAGTAACCATGACTAGCACTAACTGTACCCAGCCTGGCAACCTTCACAGTAGTAATAAGGGCTGAATGGGAAATGGTGACTGATATGCTGTCTGCTCATAGAAGGAAGTCTATCCAGGGTGGAGCTCAGTTACATGGGCAGTGGCAGTCCAAGGGGAACTGGTATCCACAGAGTGGACACAATAGGTTGCTACTATTGCATTGTACCCCAGGCGGGTTGTCTACAATGAGCATCAAACCTAACAGTGTTTGATCTTGAGACTTGCTTCCTTCCTGCCTGAGCTTAAGAGGCTCATTTCTGTCAGCTGGCTCATTGGGTACAGGTGGCCCAGTTACCACCAGAGGGGTACAGGAAACCACACTAAGTGGGATATAGGTTGCACAAGCTTCTCTTCTCCACTCTGCCCCTGTTGTGCATCAGTACAGGTGGTCATAAACTCTTCAGTGATGAAGTTTTGTACTGATGATGTTTTTTGCCGCACAAAGCAGAGGCCTCCTCACATTTGACAGAGTGCAGGGCAGTAAGAAACAAAACATCTGGTATTCAGATCTAATGCATGCATGTCAGAGCTCTTTGGGTAAGCACTAGGGCTGTGCAAAGCTTTGGATCACGATTTGAATTCAGAGATGATTCGGATGATTCAGAGGCCGAATCTACAAATCCAAATCGAATTGCTAGAAACTTTAGGCTTTCCAGATCGATTTGGAGCTTCTGAATTGATTCGGAAAAGATTTGGCAATTTGGAGATTCAGCCATAGGGTATAACGGAGAATCAATGAAATATCTATAACTTTGTTGTTTTTCAGCTGACTTGGATGAAACTTGCAGGGGTGGTAGCCTCTGCTGAGGGCATGAAGCCTGCCATGTTTCAAGGTGGTAGGTGCAGTGGTTTCTGGGAAACTGCACCTCGAAGTCGTGAAAGCAAAACTCATCACGTGTGTGTTACGCCACAGCAGGGTGAAAACTTCAGGGGTGGTAGCTCTTGCTGAGGCCACAAAGCCTGCCAAGTTTCAAGGAGATCAGTGCAGGGGTTTGGGGGAAACTGCACCTCAAACTGCTCACAAGCAAAACTCATGACATGGGTGATACTGTGTGTGTGTGTTAAGTAAGGCACAGGGGGTGAAAACTGCAGGCCTGCTAGCCCTTGCTGTGGCCACAAAGCCTGCCAGCTGTCAAGGAGATGGGTGCAGGGGGAGTCTGGGTTCTTGGGCCCTGCGCCTCTGGCTGCAGGCAGGCAAAACTCGTGACATAGGCGCTTGTGGGACGCTACCATCCCTGCAGTTTTCACCCTGCTGTGGCCTAACACACACACATGACATGAGTTTTGCTTTCAGGACTTTGAGGTGCAGTTTTTATCAGCTGTCACCTTGAAACTTGGCAGGCTTCATGCCCTCAGCAGAGGCTACCACCCCATAAGTGTCATCTGAATCAGCCAAAAAACAACAAAGTTATAGATGTGTCAATGATTCCCCATTATACCCTATGGCCAGATCTCTGAATCGGCTCCGAATCTGTTCCAAATTGATTCAGCTGAATTGAATTGGAAAAGTGATTCAAATCTCAGAATCAAATGGGCTGAATCCAAATAGAATAGTTGCCTATTCGCATAGGCCTAGTAAGCACCTGGGCAGACCATTGTAGCTGCTTTGAGTTCCAGCCCTCTTCTTTTAGCCAGGACCATTTATCTGAGTTGTAGACTGACCACTCTGTGTTGTTTTGTTCCCTGCCCCTGCAGCCCTTGGAAGAAATCTACTCCGCGGGGGATTCCATCATGATTCGGTTCCACACAGATGACACCATCAACAAGAAAGGCTTTCATGCCCAGTACACAAGTACCAAATTTCAGGACGCATTGCACATGAGAAAGTAGTTCCTTAGAAACCGAAGAGTGAGACATCTACCTGTGTTCTTTAAAAAAAACCAACAAACAAACTCTTGTGCCCCTGACTTACAGCAGTGTACAGTATTTTTCTGTAATTGATACTAAAAACAGTATGGAAGGTTTGCCTCTGAAATTATTAGCATGGCCCTCTCTTGCTAACATACCCAGGACCAAAAAATTTCTTCTAATCATGACTGCCAGGGCAAAGACTTTTTTATATTTTTTGCACAGTTTGCCATTGGGCTGAATGCAGACAGAGATTGAATTGGAAAAAGCCTTAGTCTACTGCATACTCCATCTCCAGATAGCACTTATAAAGTATCGTATGCATTAGCCATCTTAATACATCTCTTTGGAAACAGATGGTGTGAATGTTCCCCCTCAATGAATGGGACTGTCTTAAAGGAACACTGGGCTGCCCAACCTCATCTTTCCAGTCCAAGATACTCTGTGCAATAAGTACAAAACCATACAACTGTGACTCCAGATCCTGGGATTCGTTTGTGTCCTATGTATTTATTGTCTTGGGTATTCTGCACATGTTAAGGTCAGCTGGGGTCACCATCAATCTGCTGACTTATTGGACCATGTTCAACAAGAAGTCTTTAGTGTCTGATGTGTACAAAAAGTCATGGCACGTGTGGCAACCAAAGTACTCTGTACCAGTGGCCATGGAAGACTGCTATGGCTGACACTGACTGCTCTGGCATCAACCAGGATAAAAAGTTATAAGGGTATCAACATTCAGCTTCAGGGCATGACTTGCTTACTAGCCAGAGTTGGGAAGCAGTCTGCTCTGCTAAATGGCTCATTGTTCTCTTGCAGTATCCCAATTCCTGTGTTTTTATATAAGAATCCCCTGCCATTATTTGCTGGCTAATCTCTATTTATCTAAGATAGTTGTATTGCACAAATTTGTTCCCTTTCTCTTCCCTGGAATCACTGCTTCTTAATTATTCCATTCTTTGTTGAGGTCTCTGTTTCCTTTTCTGTCTGAGGTGTTTTCCAGAGGCTCATATCACTGGCCCATTCTCTCTGTGTGATTCAGTAGTTAGGCTAGCCAGTCAGTTATATTTCTCTATTGAAACACCATGCTTGAGAATTCAAGAATGACTTGGCGCTTGGCACTGCTGAAGGCATTTCTCTGAAGGCAGAAAACCTACCAATTAGTTCCCCTAACCTCTGGCTTTGTCAGGTGCATGGATGCTCAAGACTAGCAGACTGAGTCCAGGGCTAGGAGATGAGAACTCAGTTAGCCTATTTCCACCTGACTTGCTTTGTGACATTGGGCAGGTCACTTAACCTCACTGTGTATCTCTTACCCACATCTGCAAATGAGAATTATGATGTTTTAACTTTTTGATTGAAGCCCTGAAGGCTGAAATGCACTATAGAAGTGTAAGGTAATTTATGTCCATGGTAGCCACTGAGTTAACCAGCACCAAGCCCACAGGCTTGAAAAATTAACTGGTAGTTCTGCATTTCTTTCAGAGAAAGTAGGAGAACCTAAGCCTTTTAGTAAAGCATTGTAAAGTATTATGCTATAGATTATGAAAGAATTTATTCTGAATGGCATTTCGTTAAGGCACTCATGGGCATTACAAGCTAAAAGCTGTGGTATGTTAGCTTTAATAAAGTATTTATGAGCAAAGGATTAATATGTTTACATAACCAATGTACTGTCTGGCCACAGGGCAATGCCTCATCATCTAGTGGAAACTGTGGTAAGTGTGGAGGACTGGCGTCAAACGTCAAGCATGAAAGTGTTTTCGGAGACAACTTTGTTTCCCAGTGTTTTATAAACAAAACATGGCTCCTCTAAAATTTCTGACCTGAAATAGGTGCCCAAGAATTGTGAATACAAAAAAGAAGCAAATGCATGAAAATATTTTCTTGCTTAAAACAGGAAAAGCAAAAGTAATATATAAAAATATATATGCATGTAAAAGACCAGTAGTCTAAGCCTTAATAAGTTGTAGGTGAACAAAACTATGCCATTGATGATAGCTTTACTCCAGGCCATGTGAAACCATGTTACTTTGCATTTGGGGTTTTGGGTTTTTTTAAGGTCTTTTTTTGTTTCCCTTAACTTTTTTTTATGTGGCCTTCTGCTACAGGCAAAGGTATCTGGTCTCACACTGTGTGACAGCAAAATCTGTTTAAAGTGAGCTCTATTATAGGATCTGATCTTGTGACACCCTCATTTGGGCAAAACAGCTGGTGGTTTTAATGGTAGCTTTGCCATGAATAAGGAAGTCAGGGCCACAAATATAATAAAACTGGTCCTAGCAAAATAGAATGAAAGTCCTGAATTGCACTGCAGGTGGCAATTTGGAACATGCTGACTTGATGGCTGGAGTGAGGATGTCTTTCTAGAGGGAAAATCATATAGTAAAACATTCCTTTGAACTGAAGTGTTTTCATTACATGTTATGCCTAGTTTCTAATATTTGTTGGACATTAGATTGTATATTCTGGGTCATTGCAAACATTTGCAATGTGTTTGGACAGATCTGCTACATTTGTTAGCATTCAAATAGATAGGTGTGTTTCTGTTACAGTGAATTAGCAACTGTTTTACTTTGCACTTCAACCAACAATCTGTTGAAAATTTCTCTTCTGTGCTGACTGGGTTTACACAGTCAATAATCTTAAATGCCTAAAAAGGTTTATTTCTTACTTACGTTCTTTTGTTTTCTTTTTAAGGAAACAAGTCAAATTCTTCAAAATGTATACACATTCTGGTCTTTGTGTAGTTTTAAATTTAATTAAACTAAATTTTAAAAAAGAGGGAACTAATCTGAAATGTACCTGTGCCCAGAATGAACTCTCTAAATTAATTAAAGAATGTGGATTCAGCTGTACATTGCGTGTGAGTGTGTGCGCGTGCATGTGTGTGTGTACGCACACACGTGTGCATGAATACATTTAACATCTTCTTTGCCAGGCTTTGAGGGGAAAAAAGATCAGTTTGCACTTAAGTTCATTTCTTAATTTTGGAAGGTACTGAGCTGGTTTTAAAGACTGGGTTCTCAGCCCCTTTGCTGGGGCTGAGAGCTGAAGTTAAGGTAGAAACTGGTGCTGGTTCAACCTGCAGCTTCTCCCTTTTCTACACATAGCAAATCAATGAAAACACAATATCATGTTGTACGTTCAGTATTGGATAAATCCAATAATGGTCTTAGTCCAGAAATGGACTTATGGGAAGGGGGAAGCCACATTATCCAAAGCACCAACAGTGGCCATCAATACCAGGTGGCTGAGATGGAGTTAAGGCACCTGCACACAGATCTCTGTTACGGTATTTTTAATTCAAATACTTGTTCCCTCACAGGCAGGGCAAACATAAATCAACCTGGGCATACAGAATCATAGAAAAGTAGGGCTGGAAGGGACCTCTAGAGGTCATCTAGTCTAACCCCCTGCCTGGGGCAGAATCACCCCTATCCAAACCATCCCAAGAAAATCCTTGTCTAACCCATTACAAAAACTACATAGGCAACCCTGCCACACAGCCACTGAGCATAGCACCCTAACTGGCCACAGGCAAAGCAAGCGACAATGGTGGCCAGGGTTCTGCTGCTGGAAGGGTTGTTAAAATATGGTTGAAAGATCCTAGGGAAGAGGAAGGGAAACCCCCCAAAGTCTGTAGCATCTGACCATGGGGTAAAATTCCTTTCTAACACTAAATATGGTGATTGGCCTGACCCCTGAGCACAGGGACAGGATCCTCTAGCCAGACCTCTGGTGTTTAGTCCCAGCAGGAGCATCGGCACACTCCAGTTAAAATCCCAAGCCTTGGCTGCAGCCAACACCTTATACTTCTGTGGCAGGTGAAAAAATGCTGTGTGTGTGTGGGGGGGGGAATTCCTTTTTTGGCCTCGTGTAGCAACCAGTAAAGCCCAGATGCCTGGGAAATACCCGTAGTAAGACTACTATGTGACTTAAAGCACCAACTTCAGTAATTAGGATGAACCTACTATAAACTATTAGCCAATTTTACGAACAGGCAAAACAGATTCTCACCTTAGATTAACACAATGTTGAGTAGCCAGCATCTATTGTGTATGATCAAGAGTAGTTTTCCACTTGTTTCTGCTTTCATTCATTTTTTTACTATGGAAACCTTAATAGAGCAATTCTTCTGTTGCAAAGAACTTAGAAAGACCACCGCAAGGGCAGAATGGTTTTGACACCATGGATTCCTATTGAAATCTCTGTGTTTATCTTGTAAATCATTTGTAAATGTTTTCACACCTAGCAGTGTTAGCATTGGGCAGCTTCTTGTTATATACTTAAAAGGATCTTGCAACATGCCAGGATGCCATAGCACCATGGTCAAGAATCACTGATGTAGGCACAATGCATGATGTTGAGAGGCTATAGTGATAGTCACTAACAGACTTCATCCACCCAAATCCTAACCAGTTGCCACAAGCACAATTTGGAGAAGCAGTTTCATGATCCCATATGCCTTTTTGGAACACCTGTTCTTGACTTTGTGGTAGGTGAGGAGAGCAATTTCAAGCATGGAGTAGACAAAAGCTGCTAAGCAGAGCTAGCTAGAAAATGCACTTTCAGGGGAAAAATTCAACAAAAAGCTAAAGATCTGTATTTTGGTCAATGCTGAACTGTTCCACTCTGGAAATGCCTCTATGAAGTTTCATGTTCCTATTTTCTTCTGCAAGCCAGGTTTCCAGGTTGCCAAAAGTCTCTGTAGTTGCTCCTCACAATAAGCAGTCATGTTGAGGGAGATATAATCTGGCTGGAAGCCCTGTCCCCAAAGCAGAATAATTGTATCATGAGTCTGAATTATAGCTCTTGTAAGGAACAATGACAGGACAAACAAGTGAAAATGTATCAACTGTTAAGCAGCTCGGTTTTCAGTGAAAATTTATTTTTTTTCACAAAAATCAGATATGTTTTGCAGAAAAGTTACTTAAACCCCAAGTGTTCTGTTTTGGTGTTGATGGTAAATGTTCAACTTCTAGTTTGTAACTGCACATTCATTGTCCAATTTTTCAACACAAATTAGTATGGCACTAAACTTTAAGAAAGATGATTTTTTAAAAAAGCTAGTTCAAAAGAACTCAGAGACAGAATTTAAAGCATGTATCATCATTGGCAGCCACTGGTCTCAGGAGACGATGGATATTGCATTATTGGTGGGTTACTGGGTACCACCACAGCTTTGTGAGTGGCTGAGGAGTCTGGTGCGTGACAACCAGATCCTTTGGCATGTTACACATACAAACTTGGTTGAGTTTGTGCTGACATACCATCTTGTCTGCCTCTGATGCCTCTTCCCTATCTCATCATTGACCCTCTGCACCTTGAAGCTTCACAGCGGCTTTCCACTCTCAGTGGTCCAAAGCGATTGATTCTCAGCATTGGCTATTGATGCACAGCTCGTGAAGGTTTTTCTTGAAGACTTCAAGAAAACAGAGTTTGGGCCATCTAAGTTGATGTTTGCCAGTGGTGAGCTCACCATAGGGTACATCCTTGGGGATTCGGCCATCGCTTATACGATTTTCATGTCCTAAGCAACAGAAGCATCTCTGTCTCAGGAGCATGAACATCTTGACCCATTCCAGAACAGTGAAGTTGGAGATTTTGTCATGCTGTATTATGCCCAGGACACAATGGAGACATCAAAGATGGAAACTGTTCGGTGTTCCTTGGCATAAGGAGTCCACGTTTTGCTGCCATACAATAGAATGCTAAGTATACAAGTGTTGTAGATGGACATCTTTGTCAATATAGTGAGTGCTCTGTTTTTCCAAAGTTTCTTTTGAAATTTAGCCATGGTGTTGCTTGCCTCTCTGAAGCAGGCATTAATTTCAGCTTCCAAGCCAAGATTTTGTAAGACAGTGGAGCCCAAGTATGTGATTTTTTTCAAGTACTTTGAGGCTTTCATCATTTATTCTAACTTCAGGAGGCCAGTCAACTTGTTGACCCATGACTATTGTCTTCTCTAAGCTAATGGTCAGACCAAAATCATCACAAGCATCAGCAAAGCAATCCATGAGACTTTGGCATGTATAACCCTTGGAAAAAGGGGTTGTCCACACACATGGGTGGATCTAGAATTTTGGAAAGGAGAGTGCAGATGGTAAGGTGCATCACATATAAAACAACACTTTTTCTGCAGTTAAAAATAAAATAGAAGCTTTATTAATACCCTGGAGGCCTGGGGCTATGTGGCGGGCCAGTAGGGAGTGCGCCTACACTGAACCACCCACCCCACTGCAGCGACCACCTTCCAGGCTCCAAGTGCCTCCCTGGGGGCGCCTCACATCTGAATGACCCCCTTCCTGGAGCACACCCACAAGCCTGGGAGGTGGTTGGGCGCAGTGAGGCAGGTGGCTCAGCACAGGAGCACCTCCTACTGGCCCGCCACATGTGGTGGTAGCTGTGGCATCTGACAAACTCCTGTTTTGAAGGCATAATTTGGGGAAGGGAATAGAGTCACTGAAAACCCTTGAGCAAACAATCTCTAATTTAGCATCAGGTCAACCGGACAGTATAGGTAGCTAGGATGCCTGACGAATATGACCACATGACTGTGGACGACTTGAAAGAGGTGATGAAAGAGAGAGCCCTTCCAGTGAGGAAGAACCAAAAGAGAGAAGACCTGATTAAGATCCTGTGTGATAATGACCAGGTTGCAAGATCTCCTACATGCCTCCATCCAGCAAACAATGAGGGCCCTGAGAGGTCACCCACTGAGTGGGACTTCCAGAGGTACCAGCTGCAGCTGGAAGCTGAGGAGGCCCAGTGCAAGCATGATCTAGAGCTGAAGAGGATATAGCTGGAGTTGGTGGAGAAGGAGGCACAGTGCCAGTGCGAGGCAGAACAGTGCCATTATGAAGAGAGGGAGGCCCAGTGCAAGGCAGAGGTTGAGGAGGCAAGGCTCAAGCACAAGAGTGCGGTTGAACTACTTCAGAAGCAGCAAGACACCAGAATCCAGATTGATCCACCTCAGCTGGCACCTGCTGCACCCCACCCCCAAACTGAACACCCCAGTCTTCTCTCACTACAAAGATGGGGATGATTCAGAAGTGTTCCTAAGCAACTTTGAAAGCCAAGCACACTGATGGAAGTTGGAAAAGGAAGAGTTCATGAAACATATGGCTGCTCTGGTTGAGGGTGACCTATCCGTTGTCCTGAACAGCTTGCCCTCAGAGTTGGCGGATAACTATGATGCCTGTAGAGAGGCGGTGCATGTAAGGTTTAAGATAGGTCCAGATTACTTCCGAGAAAAATTCCATAGCACCAACCCCCAACTAGGAAAGACCATGAACAAATTTGGGGCCCAGCTATAGGACTCATACCAGAAATGGAAGAAGGGAGCCAAACCTACCACCATGGAGAAGATGGACATATTTATGGTGCTGGACCAATTCTATTCCAGATGCCCAAGGGAGATTAAAACCCTTGTCAAGGACAGGGGCCCTAAAACAATTTGCAAAGCTACAGAAATTGTGGACCATCTGTTGCTAAATAGACAGGGGCTGAAGCAAAAGCCTCCCTACTTTGAGAAGGAACAGAAAGGGTTCCACAAGGGTGGGAGGGGAGGGCCAGGCCTAAAATGGGAAAGGGGGCCACCTCCTACAGAGTGCAAGGTGGCTCCAGATTCAGACAAACCACGCAACTGGGAAAAGAGGGGTTGCTATAGCTGCAGGGAGTAGGGCCACATCAGGCCCAACTGCCCAAAGCTAAGCAACAAACCCAAGCCAGTCAACCTTGCAACAGCAATGGGGAGAGGGAACCAAGCTACTCTGAGGGATGTACCTGTTGCTGCAGGATTACAAACCCAGAGGAGGTGGTGGCTACCCACCGGACTGAGGTAATGGTAAAAGGGAGAACCCTTGTCAGGGACCTGGATACAGGGGCAAATGTGTTATTACATAAGACTCATAGAGGGAAGAAATACATCCTGACTCTAGTGGCTTTCACAACTTGGTTCACAGAGGCAATTGCCTTGACCTCCGCCAAGGCACCTATAGTTGCTGAAGCCCTGACCAAGATCTCCTTTCAGCTGTGCTTCCCCTCTAAGATCCTGACTGACAGGGGTGAGAACTTCCTGGTGGAGGTGATGAAGTGCCTGTGTGAGTGCTGTGGGGTGAAACACCTCAAGACCACAGCCTATCACCGTCAGACAAATGGGCTGGAAAAAAGGTTCAGTGGGACCTTGAAAAGTATGCTAAGGGCCTATGTGGACTCTAACCCAATGACTGGGATGAGAAACTTCTACATTTGCTCTTTGCCTATTGGGCAAAGGAATCCACTGGATTTTCGCCATTCAAGTTGATGTTCGGAAAGTGAGTTAGAGGTCCTGTCGATTAGGTGAGAGAGGAATGGGAAGGCAAAATCTCTTTCACTAAGACCTCCGTGGTAGACTACATGCTCAGCTTTTGTCAGAAGCTAACTGGCATGATGAAAGTGGCACAAGATGCCCAGGCCCAGGCCCAGGAGAAGCAATGCGTCTGGTTTGATGAAAAGGCTCACTTATATACCTTTGAACGAGATGATAAGGTCATGGTTTTCCTGCCACTAAAAAGAGACAAGCTGCAAGCAGCTTGGGAAGGCCCCCATGTCGTCCTGGACAGGCTGGATGATGTGACTTATGTAGTGGCCAGGAGCAGGTCAGACAAAATGCCTAAAATAGTACATGTGAACATGCTTAAACCATACTTTAAAAGAAGTGATGTGGTATTTTGGATTTCCTCAGCCGAAGGATTACCTGAGGACCCAGAGGAGCTGGTTATGTATGGTGACTGGGGTAAAGAGGCAGGAATAGAGGAGATCCGAGTGCCAGATCATCTGCCCTCCCAGGACCAGAG
The DNA here is from genome assembly GCF_001723915.1 of Gavialis gangeticus. Taxonomy (NCBI): domain Eukaryota; kingdom Metazoa; phylum Chordata; order Crocodylia; family Gavialidae; genus Gavialis; species Gavialis gangeticus. The sequence goes on along the minus strand of NW_017728994.1, from coordinate 28,182,327 downwards.
CAAGCTGCTCACATCGCTCAAGAGGAGGAGAATGTGGTGGACCCAAGGTGATATATGAGTCTACCTAGATTCGAGGTTAGGA
>NW_017728994.1:28172943-28177245 GCF_001723915.1 Gavialis gangeticus | reverse complement strand
GCTCAAGGGAGACAGCTCCAACAAACCAGGCAAAACGAACCTGGCGGTACACTTTATAGACACGGGCAGCCATCACCCTATCCAATCCAGACCATATTCGGTTAATGCGAAGGTGATGCAAAAAATAAAACAGGAGCTCACAGAGATGAGGAAGTTGGGAGTAATCCAGCCTTCAATGAGTCCCTGGGCCAGCCTAGTGGTACTCATCCAGAAGCAGGATGGGACCATCAGGTCCTGTGTGGACTACAGGATGCTGGATGCTATTACCACACCTGATGCTTACCCTATGCCCAGGATGGACTCTTTGCTTGATTGTCTGGGCCCAGCCAAGGTCATCTCTACACTTGATCTGTCCAAAGGATTCTGGCAAATGGCACTGGATCCGGACACCATAGCCAAGTCTGCCTTTACCACACCTGTGGGACTATATGAGTTTACGGTTTTCCTTTTTAGTATGCACAATTCTCCCACATCTTTCCAAAGACTGATTAATAACCTGTTGCAAGGGTGTGAGCAGTTTGTCATCATCGCTTACATCAATGACATCGCCATCTTCAGTTGGGACTTTGAATTGCACGTGATTCATTTAACCACCACATTAGGTAAGATCAAGCAAGCTGGTTTTAGTGTGAAAGCCAAAAAGTGCCAGTTGGCATTATCTGAAGTGGTATATTTGGGACATCGTGTGGGTGAAGGTCAGATTGCTCCCCTGTTGGACAACATTGAGGCCATTCGAGACTGGCTGCCCCCACACACTAAGAAGCAGGTATGAGCCTTGGTCTAGGTGGATACTACAGGAGGTTTGTCCCTGGATTTGAAGTGATGGCAGCTCTCCTACGTGAGCTGACTAAGAAGGGCAGCCCTGAGCCAGTGGTCTGGCAGTAGAGGTGTCAGGAAGCATTTGACACCCTAAAGGAAACCTTGATCAAATGGCAGATTCTGAAGGCACCCATCCATGATAAGCCCTTCTATGTAGCCACTGATGCCTCTGACTCAGGACTAGGAGCTGTACTCTTGCAAGAACATGAAGAGACATGACACAGTGTGGTTTACTTAAGCCAGAAGTTAATCCCTCCGGAGCAGGACCTGTCATCTATTGAGAAGGAGTGTTTGGCAATCATCTGGACATTAAACAAGCTAAGGTTCTATCTGTGGGGGTCACAGTTTACTGTCCTATCTGACTATGCCCCACTTCAAAGGTTGCAAACCATGCAGAATACCAATGCCAAGCTTCAACGATGGGCCTGGCAGCTACAAGAGTTCAGCTTCACCGTTGTACACATCAAGGGAAGCCAAAATGTGATAGCAGATGCCCTGTCATGAAAGGACTTCAGGTAGTGGGTCAGATGGACTCAGGCCTACCTGAGAGGGCTCTGGTGCAGGAGCTCCCCAGTATGCTTTAATATTCTATGTGTATTGTTGTTTTGACTAGTCTTATGTGTTGTGTGATTTCTCTTGAGGTGTGAAAGGTAACCCTTCCAGACAAAACACACTTGTAACCACAGCTCTGTGAAGCCATGTGCCTGAGCTTTTAAAAGGAGGGGGGAGGGGGGAACCTGCTCTCCTTGCCTATGTGACTGGCCCCACACACCTGGGTGGGAGCTTAAACTCCCTATTGTTCTAAGCAATGTCACCAGGACTGGGAGGGGGGCTAGAGCCCCTGTCAGTCTACCCGGCAACCAGTGATGCCTTTCAAATTGGTTGGCTGGCAGCCAAAAACTTCTGGCCTTCATTGGATCAGGTAAATGAGGTCATAAGGTCTATATAAGTTAAAGACTGCCCAGGAGGAGGGGTAGCAGCCATGATGAGGACTCTCAGAAAAGCTGGGCTATGTGAAATTTGCGCTCTCTTGAAACTCATGTTCAATGAACTGCTTGCCTCCAGAGGGAATCTCCACCTGCCTCTGGATGATACTCGTGAGTAAGCTACTTGACATAGATATATAGCTTGCAGTAACTCAGATGTGTGATCAAAGGTTACCATGCCACCGTTTGCTCTCAGCTATTTCTCTGATATTGCTCTAGCCTGTACCCTATTCCAAACCTTGTAACCAGTAAAGTTCTCCTCTGTACCTAGCATGGGAGACTTATTGGGAGAGGGTCTGGATTATGCCTTGGGGTCCCCTTGGTTTGGCTAACTAAGGGAGACCACTATTTGTGCTTCAGACTGAGGGAAGAACCCCAAGTTCCTGCAGTTGGTCGACTACCCTTCAAGGACTACTAGGCCTGTGTTTCCCAAGGGGCACAGAGCCAAAATCAGTCTAGACCTTGGGTGGTGGTGGCGTTACCCCTAGGCTTGCGGGTGTGCTCCAGGAAGGGGGTCAGCCAGACGTGAGGCAACCCCAGGGAGGCATTCAGAGCCTGGAAGGTGGTCAGGCACAGTGAGGTGGGTGGCTCAGCACAGGAGGACCCCCTACTGGCCCAACACAGGCTGTATTATTCAGTTTAAGATTGAAGTAAAAATAAGTATCACTTAATTAGAATGAGTTAAAAACAATCTGCAGGGCTGTGAAATAGAAGCATGATTGCCATAGCAGCTAACAGACAACAGAATTGCAGAACAAAGGATAGCTTGATTGATGAAACATCAGGACCACTAAAAAGGAGAGGATTGTTAATACTGGTGGAAAGAAGAGTTTTGATGGGATCAGGTAGATTCTAATGAGCCATGAGCACTGCCTGACTAGAAATGCTGCTGCCTCTGCCAGGCAGTTAGTTTTAAACTTTGAGTAGACTAGAAATCAAATGAGGGTGATAGCACACAAGCGCACCCCCCTGGATCCACCCCATGTCCACACACATTTGTATCACTTTTGTACGGGCATTATTACTCCAATTTGAGAAGCTTATTGCAATTAAGCTTAAATCTCTTCCAAACAGACAAGCTAAACCAAAAACAATCCTGATGATCTAAAATGCAGTAGTGCCCAGAAGCCCCATGTCATGGTTCAGGACCTTGCTGTACTGGGTTTTATATAATGGTCTAGTTCCAGTTTCAGAGAGCTTAAATTCTTGGGGCTCTTATACACATGATGGGATTTAATCCTCTTTAAATTAAGAAGGTTTATTAAAATCGAAATGATTTGTTTTAATTTGATACACCATTGTTTATAGGTGACATCCTTTAAATTAAATTAAGCTCAGTGTGCAATTCACAGTAAATTACAGTGGAGGAAGCCACATAACCCACCCCACTGATCTCTTTGTTACTCAATTACAGCACGGGGTGCCAGCAAACCAGTAATCCCCTCACTCCTGAAACAATCCCTCTGAGGCTATAGCTGTCCACAGGGAGCCCCACACCAAGCTGCGGTCACCTGCACGGTCATCCCCACCCTCCACCTCCCCAGTCCACGTGGAGCCCCACACCAATACACCTATGAAAGAAAACACACCACATCTGGAAGGATCTTTATAAAGTAAACATTTATTTTCATTTAATTTTTTTTCCCTCATGATATAAAAATATAAATTGCAGCATAAAAGTTTTACTATAAAAAACACAGTATAAAACACAGTATAAAAATATAAAATACCCTCTTTCTTCCTCATATAAAACATAATAACTACAAATAAATAGGTGAGTAAATAAATAAAAAGCAGAAGCCAAGATACATAAATAACAAACTTTCCCACCACTTGTCCTATTGTCTTCTATTATTTCTTATCCTATCTTTTATATTTCTATTCTATTACTCTATTCTATTCTATATTACTCTATTTCTTTTTCTATTCCTATTTCTATAATCCTTGTACTTTTCAGCTGCGTCTAATCTTCTACCTTCATTTGTCTCTACTCTTCAACTATAGTTTTTTAATCTCAGCTCTTCTAAGAGTCCTGCAGGGGAAGAAAGAAGATGGGTTTGGCCCATGCTCCCAGAACCATCTTCTTTGCCTTCCACCTACAAGCTATAAAATCTCCCTTGGGAGATTTCTCCAAGCATTATGTCTGTCATTACCTAAATATCAACCGTGATGCAGCATAGCCAGGTGGACAGGTCTGGCAGGATGCATTAGGGCTGTGCGAAGCTTTGGATGCTGATTCAATTTGGAGGAGATTCAGCCTGATTCAGTGGCCAAATCTCCAAATCCGAATTGAATCAGGACCAATTAAAAGATTTGAATCAATTTGAAGCTCTCTGAATCGATTCAGAAAAGTTTCGGAGAGCTTTGGTGATTTGGGCAGTCCCCGACTGCTGCAGCAAGGAGCTGGACCCGGACTCTGAGCTGGTAAGTAGGGGCGGGGGAGGCGGGGGCTGGAGGAGGGGAGGGGGAGCATGGCGGGATCCCTTCCAGGTCCCAT
>NW_017728994.1:28153219-28167943 GCF_001723915.1 Gavialis gangeticus | reverse complement strand
ACCCCCTCACCAGATCCCCCATGGCTGTCCTGCCTGCCCCAGCTCCTGGCCTGTTAAGAAAAAAACAAACACCCCCCACCCCATACCCACCGGCCCCTGCAGCAGCCTCAGGGCTTCTGGGGGGCTTGTGCAGAGCCCCCCATGTGGCATGGGGCAGCAGGGATCGCCCCTGCGTTGGGCAGGAGCCGGTGAGTTGGGACCTTTATTTTTTCCAAAGAGCTGGGAGCTATGGTGAGCGGGGCAGCCATTGCCAAGGCTGGGAGAACGGGCAGGGGGTGGGGCCTGTGTGATTCAGAGATTTGGCTGATTCAGCAGCAGCCGAATCTCCGAATCAGATTTGGCCAAATCGATTCAGGACAGTGATTCGAATCACTGAATTGAATCACTGTCCCCCCGAATCAGCCAAATCCGAACCCAAAGTGAATACTAGATGCTTCACACAGGCCTAGGATGCATCTGCTGTGCGTGGGGTTTCTGGAAGGCAATTATAAGAAAGATGCAAGTTACCCCAAAATATTAACATGTCAACATGTGCCAAGGCATATCCCCTCAATTGCAAACTTCCCATTTGCTGCACCGTCTGCTGCTGCACCTCTTGGTAGGCAAATTGATAAATTGTTGTGCATGGTTGTGGGGGGTGGGGGGAGCATTATAAATATAGACGGGGTGGATGTATCACTGTATATGACCAGTAAACTGTAATGGGTTGTGGGGGGTATGTTGGGTTCTGAACCTCTGGGTTTTTTTTCTTTGCAGCTGAACTACATTTCCCAGCAGCCCCTGCCCTTGTGGCTTGGGCTGGTTTCCATGGAGACCCAGGAGCACTGTGCTGTGATAGCAGGGCCCTGGGGTTTCTGTGGAGACCAGGCCAGATGCGCTGGCAGTGTGTGTGGCTGTGCCCACAACTACATGCAATTTTGGGGCGGCTTGGCCCCCCCAGAAGCCCTCCCCTTAGCACTGGATTTGCCATTTGCCGTCGGCACACAGCATGGCACACGGCTGCACCACATCCAGGCTGGCATCTTGCAGGGGTGAGACCATGGTCTGTAGCTGGGGCAGAGCCACGATCTGCAGCCTGTATGCCCCAAGCCACGTAGCCTCTCTGCTTGCTCCCTGCCACTGCCAGCCACTACAGCCAATCCTAGGGCTCCAGCACAGGCACCTGCTCCTGCACGGTAGCCGGCAGATGTCCTGTGTGGTAATCCACCTGTGGGGGTAGCGGGGGTGATCTTTTCTGATATGAAGGGAAATTCTGGCCCCCATTAATCAGTGCCATGGTGTCCACTTATTATGTACTAGCTCTCAATACAGTCATAGCTATGGGTGCTCTTATTAGAGTTTTAGCAGGTAGCCCCCCACCCTCCATCTAGCCAAGCCACAGATTCCTGCAGAGTCATACCGCCTCTCCTCCCTGGGCAGGGCTCTGGAGCACTTTCATTAACCCTTCATAGCACATCCCCAGCCCAGGTCCATCCAGGGAGGCTAGGCTTGGGGCATTGTGCCAGGCCAGGTGTCAGGCACTGAGTCGTGTGGGGGTGTCTCCCCACCACTGGGCTGTGGCTACAGCACTGTGCCCGGCAGCCTGACAATGATAACCCCCTTCCCTACCCTAGGCAGCATCTCCCTTCCCTCCCCCCATGTCCCACTGCAGTCCCCAGTGGCAGTCAGCTATTCATAGCTCAAGTAATCATGAGAAGCTGCAGCTGCCTGCAGGGAGACCCCTGCCTGCCACTCCACCCCTTCCACCACCTGTTGTCACCACATCCTCCTCCCTGCCACTACAGACAATGTACTGAAGAGACAGATGGGTAAGTTTTGTGACATGACTCTGACCCCTAATACCAAGGATGACGTTGCTGCAGGAATCAACGCCTTTCTCAGCATGTGAGCGGCACATTCCCACCCAGTACTAGGGAAAGGAAAGGGGATGATAAATAAAGTTGTGAACCTTATCATGCCTATGTGTGTGTTGTGCTGGTGGGAACAAGGGGCCAGGATGGTGCTGTCATGCCATCCCACCCTAATAGTAATCCTAAAACTACTCAGATCTTTATTTAGTGCTGTCATGCCCATTGAGGAAAGAACTGACCCGATATTCATAAAGCGGGTGGCCGTGCTTAATGGTCCCACAGGATCACAGAACGCCGTTTGTCAGGTTTTCTGTAAAACCAAAGTGTGAGTATGTGAGGGAGTGGGGGAGGAATTCAGCTACAGCCCCCAAAAGGGATGTTTTTGTGGAGGGTAGAGAGTAGTAGTGGTTCCTCAAGGCCGCTGCTTTCGTGCAAAGTCTTGGGAGCACTACACTAGTAACATATTTTCTGCAGTGCAACAGTTGCAATTTTCACTGGTGCCTGCAAATGTCACGCTCAGAATTACCTACCATCACCGCCAGGGGCATTCTGGGTAGTCGGACTGAGGATAAGAACCTTTGCCAACCTCAGTGACCCAGACATTGTGACCCATTGACCCAGACACTGGTATCGGGGACCCCAGCCTGACTGTTCTTCTTCCCCCCTGCCACCGACCAGGACCACGCATGCCCCTTCCTTGGCATTGGCCCGGGCAGAAGCCTTGAGTCTGGCTGATGTATGACCTGATCAAAGTCCAGGGAGAGAGGTGGTTAACACGGGGCAAAGTAGTTCTGATTCCTGCAGCTGTGGAATCGGAGAACTGCAAGCTAGTTTAAATGGTGAATGAAAGCACTCAAAATGAAGAAACGGTTATTAATTTTGTGCCAGTATTGGATTACTGGACAGGCACAAGGGGGCTGGATACTGGGGTTCCCTAGGTAATCATGATGCACCTGGACTTGACAGAGAGGCAGCGTGGATCTGGTAGGCATTCTGGCCACTATCATCCATGGCAGTCCACTGTCATCCATGGCGGACAATGTGTGAATAAGCCTGCTTGAATGTTAAGGAGACATGCTTTATGAATAGCGGGTCAGTTATCATAGAATAATAGAAATTAAAGCCTGGAAGGGACCTCAAAAGATCATTGGATCCAACTCCCTTGCTGAGATCAAATGATCCTAGCAAAGTGTCTGTCCAGTCTCCTCTTGAAAACTTCCAAGGTTGGGGCCTGCACCCCCTCCTTGGGAAGTCTATTTCAGATTCTGGTCACCTTTACCGTACTGAAATTCTTCCTTACATCCAACCTGAAACCATCCTCTAACAGTTTATAGCCATTGCTCCTTGTCCTCCCCTACGGCACCCTAGTGAACAGTTTTTTTCTCAAGGCTCCCAATATTCACCCCTTACATACTTACAGACAGCCACCAAATCGCCCCTCAGTCTTCTCTTCCCGAGGCTGAATATTACCAGATCCCTTAGTCCAGGGGTAGGCAATTATTTTGGGCGGAGGGCCGCTTATTGAGTTTTGGCAAGCCATTGAGGGCCACGTGACAGGCAGCCCAGGGCAGATAAATATTAATTTTCTAAATTTTTTAGGGGCCCCCGTGGGCCAGATAGACTGGCCTAGCAGACTGCACCTGGCCCCTGGGCCTCATTTTGCCCACCCCTTAGTCTTTCCTTATAAGGTTTGTCAGCAATCATGCGTGCATGCATTCATTCATTCAGTCAGTCAGTCAGTCATTCATATTGTCACTCGTTGCCTCACCAGGTATGGAGACGCTGAGCAGGGACTGGTGTCTTGACACATGGGTTATTGGTGGGTAGCCCTCTATTGTACTATTGCTACACTGTCCACAGATTTTGGATGCCAAAAAATGCAAAAAAAAAAAAAAGGATCCTGAAAAAGTATGCCCATATGCACATTCCTTGATTTTTCAGCTCCATTTGTTATGCCGCTGCCGGAAAAATGCAGACCAGCTAGGAAGCCTGTTAATGATGCCTGGACAGATAGGATTGTCCGTGCCATCACCACTTGTGTGGTGTTGTTGCGGGAGATTGCAAGACAGGTATGTTGTGTCTGTGGCTGACTGTTATCCAGACAATACAGCAGGAGGGATTCATGAGAACAGGAGAGAGAAAGGCAGTCCTTCTCAGAAATGTAGAAAACAGTATTGCTTGTTTTCAGTGAAAGTAGCTGATTACTGTTGATTATTGATTGTCACTTGTTTGTTGTTTTAAACATAAACAATGCCTATGGTTACTGCTTGCTGTTATAAAAGTTGTTGTAATAAAACTTGCTGATTATTGCTTGAGGTTATAGAAGTTGAAGAGAGTTGCTTGTTGAACCCGATTACAGTTACCTTGTAAATGCTGTGACGTTTGGTAATGTATGTAAATTGTGCTCAATAAATCAGTAAAGTTTAATTATGTAAAAAAACAACATGGCACAGTGAGTACTGCAGGTTGGGTGCTGCAGACAGCACAAGGCAAAAAAATTATGAAGTATGGCGGCTATGGGCTACACTCAGTGCTATGAGAGGGCGGGTGCCATTTGCTCTGAAGGGCATCTGAAAGCAGTCCAGGGCACCCCCTGTAGGCACCCCATTTAGCCACCCAAGCAGTTCTTCATTCCTGGACTGAACCAGGGGCAGATTATGGTGTGACGGTGCCATTCTTATTAAGGGCCATGTGCTGCCATGGAGGGTGGGACTGCAGGTGTCCATGCAGGTGAACAAAAAATTGATTCAGGTTGGGTTGGGTTGGGTGGACTGCAAGACCTGGTGTACAACGCCTGGTGTCTGAAAAAACACATTACACCTAAGTACCTAAAAAGTGCAGCTATCCTCTTCCTCTCCTGTCTGCAACTCGAAGTGACATCTGGTGAACAAAGGGGCTCACTACGCAAAAGTTGCAGCGGCATTTGGTGGACAAAGGGGCTTATTACATGTCACTGAGTAAATTTCTGTTTTCACATGACAGCTCCATGGATCCATTGGTTTAATTCGTGGTGATCCAAACTAAAATACATTAGGATGTATTCTACTTTGAATTGCAAAGAAGACATTCAAATCACCAAAAAACCTGTTTGTGAAAACTGTAACACAGTTAAATTGCAAAAAAAGGCAAGTTTCATGACATGTACAAGTGCCCTTAAATACAAGACAAGAACGAAAGAGAGAGGGGGTAAGGAAGTACAGTAAAAGCCGTGTTAACCGGCACTTTATTAGCCAGAAAACTCTATTAACCGGCATCTGAGCGACGTGGCAAAAGCAAACCCAGAAGTACCACTTCTGGGGGACTTCCCATTTCACCGCTGCAATCTGAGTTGTTCTTTGCCACTTTTTCAGCCCATGGCCCAGGGCAAAGCGGCCTACGTGGGAAAAAGCAGCCTGTGCAGGGCCCCCCTCCCTGTCCCCTGGCACACTGACACTGGGGAGTGTAGCAGACAGTGCACATTTGATTAACCAGAATATTTGATTAACCAGCATCCCCCATTCCTGGGGGATGCTGGATAACAGAGCTTTTACTGTACAGGGAAATGATATGATACCACTGGCCAGCATGCTGGGTAACAGGCTGTACAGGTATGCTGCTTAACTGCCATCAAAATTTTCAATAGGCAAGTGAGCATTTTAGAGAAGACACTGAAAGAAGGTTCCTACACAGTTTATGAATGAGGTTCAGTGGAGCTGGCTTAAAATGGCATGTTCAACTAACCCACTCTATATACAGCTAAGCATGGAGGTGACTTAAAATATACAACAGAGCTGCAGGTCTAATGCAGTTTCCTAATGAAAATCAGTCTATATATACAGCAGGAAGCCCCTAAATCTCACAGGATCAGGGTTCAGTGTGTAGGCCAAGACAATTTTTTGAACATGCATCCTTCCAAAAAATGGAAATCCTCTGTCCCAAGCAAAGCTAACACAAAGGAGCATAAGTGATAACAGAAATTGCCCAAAACACTATCTGTCTGAGCTAAGGTAGCAGTGAAAGCGATGTACCCAATGATCCCATGTACAACTTCCCTTGGGACAGTTTGCTCTAGTTGCAATCCCCATATTCCATCCAGTTTTTGGTTTATAATGTCCTTGTTTGCAGTATGCCACCATCCTGCCCTGGGCAAGCTAAAAAAACTCAAGTGGATGTGGGTTCCATGAAGCTCCTGCACCACCCAGAGGGGTGTGCAGCCTGCTTCTAGCTTAGACCTATATGCAGAAGCTCATGCTACAAGCCCAGGGAAATCCTCATACTCCCTTGTCCCTCCCCCATGTGCAAAGACTGCCCCCATTGTCCAAGATAGATTATGGGGGAAAAGCTGCCTGTGCCCTCAACTCCCACCTCCTCCTTCTTATGCACCCAAGACAGATGCCGAGAGGCACCTGAGGCCTTAGTCACTAGATTTCCTTCATTGATCACTGGACACTGCATTTGAGCTGTGCACACATGAGCAAACCAACAATAATAACCAGCAAAAGACACAGCGCTGTAGTCTGCAATTCTGAAGTGTGCCAGAGTCATCTCCTGTGTTATACCCAGAAGGTATTTAACTCCAAAAAGCTTTACTACTTCAGTGCCAGATGTACAAAGTCCTGCTTGTCAGTTGTTCCTCACATACAATAATAGGAGATGGAGCAAAATACAAAGGAAAAAGGCAAGGTTCATGTACAGGGGAGCTGTGGTGCTAACAGATGCATATTCATAGTGAGGAGGAGCACTGCTGGACATAAGAGAAATACAAAGGAAGCAGATTCTCATTGTGCCCCAGCCTGTCAGGTGCTTGGCTCCTGGCAAACATTCACCTGAGGAACTGCTGAGCTCATGTGCACTGGGACACAGACAGGCTTTCCTGCTAACATACTTTATTTGGCTTAGAAATGATTCCCTTCAGAGAGTTTGGACCTGCTTTTTAATGAAACAACAGACTCATCCCAAGAGGAACGCTAACTCTGGACTTGGCCTGGCAACACTGATGTGAACAGGGACTTCTCCAGGAACTGTCCAAAATGGTGAGTGAGGGAGCAGTTCTCTCTCTACCAGGCATTTGTCTTGTTTTGATGAAAGCAGACTGGAAAGTGAAAGAGCTGAAATCACAGGAATGCTCAGCTGTTTGTTCTGACGCTCCCTGCCAAAGTTTGCCCTTCTGCTCCCTGTTTAATCCCTGCAAACGGTTTCTGTGTTGTTTTTCTTTCTAGGGTACAAAGGCTGTATTTTCTAGAGTAAAAATTGATGAAACGTCTATGCTCGTTCAGATTTCACTCTAGTTATTTTTGTTCTCAACGGGAATTTTTCTAACTGTAGCAGGAACAGCTGAGCATCTGGGTCAAGGTATCTGACCTTTCTTTCCTTAAGTTGGTGTTCACTTTGATAGAGTGCATGTGAGTGGTTCAAGCATCTCTAAATTTTGATGCCTGTCTCTGGGGTAACTCCAAATAACTTCCTTATTTGCAGCTACAGTAAGGATGAATACCGTATGCTGGATCCTTACAATTTTTCCTACCGCAAATGAATTTCTCACCCTGTGGGGTGAGCCCTAAGCTCTTTTGAATCTCACTGGCTGCATCTACATGAATGGTGGACTGTGCAATTGTTACTGCACGGCCATTTTGTACTTGCATAACCCAGTACTAAATGTGCAGTAACTGGTGTTACTGTGCAGTATATTGTAGATGAATAGTTTCATAGGTTCATAGATTTTAAGGGGCTGGAAGGGACCTTGTAAGATCAGTGCCCTCCTGCACTAGGCAGGAAAGACAGCTCAGGTCAGGTGAACCCAGCGAGGTGACCATCCAGTCTCCTCTTGAAGATTTCCAGGGCAGGCACCACCTCTGGAGGGAGCTTATTCCACAGTCTGGACACTAACAGTGAAGAAGTTTCTCCATGTGTTAAGCCTGAAACGGTCTTGCAGGAGTTTGTGGTCATTATTCCTGGTTTTCCTCAAGGGTGCCCTGGTCAACAGTTGTTCACCGAGCCCTTGATATACTCCCCTGGTGTAGTGGTAAGCTGCTACCGAATCTCCTCTCAGCCTTCTCTTTTAGGCTGAAGAGTCCCAGGTCCTTCAGCCTTTCCTTGTATGCAAGTCTCTGACCATATGGGTGGCTCTTCTCTGGACTCTCTCGAGCTTTACCACACCTTTCTTGAAGTGCAGCGCCCAGAACTGGACGCAGTACTCCAGCTGCGGTCTCACCAGTGCTGAGTATAGCAGAAGAATTACTTCCCTGGTTTTACCTGAGATGCATTGGTTGATGCATGTCAGAGTATTATTTGCCCTGCTGGCAACAGCATTGCGCTGATGACTCATATTCATACTATGATCTATTATTACCCCCAGGTTCCTTTCAGTCATGTTGCTAGTCAGTTTGGTGCCACCAAGTCTGTAAGTATGTTCAGGGTTGTTAATCGCCAGGTGAAGCACTTTACATTTCTAAATGTTGAACTTCATCTGGTTCTGATCCGCCCAACTTGCCAGCCTGTTTAGGTCCACCTGTATCTGCAGCCTATCTTCAAGCATGATCACGCTCCCCCATAACTTGGTGTCATCCATGAACTTGGCCCCTGAGCTCTTCACCCCAACATTCAAATCATTGATAAAGATATTAAAAACAACTAGACAAAGCACCAACCCCTGAGAGATACCACTGGCCACGTCGTGCCAGGATGACACAGATCCATTCATCAGAACAGTCTGGGTCCTACCCCACAGTCAGCTTCCTACCCACCTAGGTGTCAAGCAGTTAAGTCTGCAATCCTCCAATTTTCCCATGAGAACATCATGGGATACCAGTCCAAAGGCCTTTGGGAAGTCAAGGTACACAATGTCGACCTCCTCTCTTTTATCCAGATGGTGAGTCACCTGGTCACAGGAAGAGATGAGATAGGTAAAACAAGACCTGCCTGTGATGAAGCCATGCTGACTGTCATTCAGAATCCTACTTTCTGCAAGCCTAGCACATGTAGACTCATTCATGATTTTTTCCAGGATTTTCCCTGGGATAGGCTATAAGCCAATTAGCCTATAGTTGCTCAGGTCCTCTCTCCTCCCCTTTTTGAAGATGGGCACAACATCGGCCCTCTTCCAGTCCTCAGAGACCTCCCCAGAGTGCCACAAGTTTTGGAAGAGATTCACCAGGGGTTCCACAATGACTTTGGCTAGCTCCTTCAGCACTCTTGGATGATGTTCATTTGGTTTTGCTGATTTATAGATGTATAATAGTAGTGTCCCCCCACATTTTTTTTCTGACACTACTACTCAGTAGCAACAAACTACTGCACAGTAGCTCATTACTACTACTCAGTAGTAACATGTCACACCTAGTGCCCTTCAGTGCTATCGTGCAGTAGTGTCTCATGGAGGTCCCCCCCGCCCCCGCAGCTGAATGCCAAGCGTGTGCTTGGCGGCAGACCCGGAAGCACTTCCAGTGCACTTCTGCGTCCACCGCGGAGCGTGCTGGGGACCCCCCCCACTCCTGTGGGATGCTGTATCTGCCCCACCATCTCAGCGTTCATGAGCCGCACGTAGTACCTTGAGGTATGTAGAAAAAAAAATTAAAGCTGTGTCTATGGCTGAATCACTGATTCTCCAACTCAGCATCAAATCGTCAGATTTGGATTTGGCCAAATTGAATCGGGACAGTGATCCGAATCAATGAATAGAATCACTGTCCCCTGATTTGGGCTGAATCTGAATATGGCCCATTTCACACACCCCTAGCAGACATAGCTAACAGGATCCAGGTGGGGTGGGGCTGGGGCATGCTGCAGTTCCCAGCAAGGAGGGGAAGGGGCAGAGGAGGGGGAGAGAGAGAGAGAGAAAAGTGTGGCCTTCCAGAGGATGCGAAAACTTCATTTAGTTGCCCTCCAGCCCAAATAACTGCCCACCCCTATTCTACCAACTCCTTTCCCTTTCCCCAACATCTCTGCATACTCCGGAAGTTTCTTTTCTTATTGTTTCCATCTTATCTAATTAGCATGGTGGAATCTAGAGGTTCAATCTGAGATTAGGACCCCAATCAGCTAGGCCAGCAGCTCTCAACCTTGGAGACACAAGGCACTCCTGGGAAAACGTCAGCTCTTATTTTTCACTTGGTTTTTTTACTACAGAAAAATATAGAGCAATTCTTCTGTGGTAAAGACCCCAGAAAGACCACAACAGATCTTAATGTTTTTAATGCTATGGACTCCTATTTGAAATCTCTGGGTTTATCTTGTGAATCATATTTTTACACCTAATATTGTGCGGCAGCTTGTGGCATCCTTGAAAGGATCTCAAGTCACCCCACAGTGCCATGGCACCCTGATTGAAAAATCACTGAACTAGGTCTTGCACAGACAGTCCGGGTGGTCAAGAGCTTACTGTATAAATAGATACAGCAGATAAGCAGTGGATGGAATCCTAATTTTACAGATGGGGCACGGAGGTGCTTGCCTATCTCTGTAAATGCCTTTGACCTCAAATAGATGGAAAAAGATGCACAGGTATAAGGGAGATGCAGTCTTGACATCATGTTTGCAGATGCATTTCTCTGCATTCATCTGTCTGATGCCCATTAAATTCCTGTTTACAAAACATTGGCTCATTAGTTAACATACACAAATCCTACATTTTGAAAGTCACATCAGCACACAGACATCTAAATATCTGATCTTCTGAGAGCCCGAATGAGATTCAAGTACAGGATTTGGACCATCCATTAAGTGAAGACTGCACATTACACAAGCACTATGTTTGCATCAATTTCTGTAAAGGCCCAGCTGTTATTTAGAAGCATTTAACTTATCTGCCCATTGCAGTTTGGCATTACGTGGCACTTTTGTAACCTGATCAGGGTCTCCAAACTATTTCAGGAACTAGTGAAGCAGGCACGTAGCTGGCTGAATGCAATTACACTCAATTTGCACAAACAAATGAGGCATGTTCATGAATAAAAAAAGAGACAGCTAAACCCATGTAAATTATGCACCCCTAATTTTATTCTGATCTTATATCAAACCTGCACGCAAATTCCAGGTAGTAAATGTAAAACCCATAAAGCCTAGAATGGCTCATCAAGAAAAGGAGGAAGTGAAATAAATTACTTTATACCTTCAGAGAAAAGACAGAAATGAAAATCAAGAGGTAAATATGTACAGGTTCACCATCCAGAGGGGTATGATTCATTGTGGAAGCAATGAATGCACTGTGGGAGGGAGGGAAAGGGGGCCCAAGTGTTGACCCTGCTGAGACATAGCTCAAGCATGTTTTGATAGTGTTGCAGTGATGTAGCTGTGATGGTCCAGGAAATATCTGAGAGGCAACGACCTGTGTGGGTGACAGCTTTCACTAGAGCAATCGCATGGTTGGGCTAGACTTAGACAAACTTTCACATGTGCTGCATTGTATTTGAAAGCTTATCTAAGTCTAGACCAGCTATGCAATTGTTTCAGTGAAAGCTATCACTTACAAAAATCTTTGCCTCTTGTATGTTTCATTAACTAGTTTCATTAATTAGTGTGATGTCTGATCATCCATAGTGACTGGATCATGTACACTATCACAGGTGTGCTTAGGTGAATGTTATCCAGACAGCAGTGCACGAAAACAGTGCCTTCCAAAGCGGGCATAAAATATGCACAAACAGATGCATAACGTCACTTTGGGGGACTTGGACAGAACTCTGCTGATGCATCCAGTATAGAAAAATACTGAACATCAGCCATAACCCTCCTCCCCCCCGCTCCCAAATTTCTCCCCTTATGGAGAGAATATTTTATTCTATTGAATCTTGACTTAAATCAGATTCCCTCTTCTCCTAATCCCCACCCTCCAGTGATTGCATTCTGGTTCTACTAACTGCATGATTCTCAAGGAAATGCTCTTACATTTTCCTTGAACCTCAATCCTAGAACAAGGAAAACCGTTCCTAAGTACAAAACAATGCAGCGACTGTGCTCTTTCAGCTCTGGTCTGTGCTCTCCTGTGGGAGTACTCTGTTCCCTGGAAGGCACCCTCAAATTCTGCCTCTGCCATTTGGATCTCATGTACCACTAATGCATGCACCCTCTTAATGAGATCAACATTGGTGGTTCTTTTCCCTTGTACTAAGACCAGTTGTGCCTTTTCCAGCATATTGTTTACCCAGCTGTCTTGTTTACATATCCCCTAATTTGCAGTAAGCATACCCTTATAAGCCCTGAGTTTCTAACTTTTACAACTTGTGGCTTTCCTTAAGGGCTAATGTAAGAGGCAAGGATTTCTTTGGGTGATATATTTATTGGACCAACTGCATAGAAATCCTTGCCTCTTGCATAATTTCTGAGCCATTGGGACTACAACAGCAGACAACAACACTACCTTAAGTGCTAATAACCCAAGTTACCTGAAAAGGATCTATTCTAATTACCTCCACATAATACAGCACAAACTATTGCATGTCTATGCCAGAATTTCTGTTCCTGAAGCCAAGCCATTTACAAATATAGTTCCCAATACCAAAGCTCAGTTATGTGGAGGCATCACCAATATTTCCATCATCAGGGGAGCTGTATCAGTATTAGGGAGGTCCTCTCTGGTCATACCAGAGGGAAAAGCATGCTACTGAAAATGGCACAAGTTTGGGACTCATGAGGCCCAGGTTCAGTCCCCTGGTCTGTCACAGACTTCCTGTTTTGGGGCATATCACTTAATCCAATGATTAGACTCCAAACACCCCTTGTTACACTCCAAGTACCCCTTTTAAACTCAAGGCAGCCCTTGGAAAATGCCAGCTCTTTAATTTCAATCATTTTTTGACTACAAAAAAATACTAGAGCAATTCTTCTGTTGCAAAGAACTCAGACTCCAACAGGTCAGTGTGTTTTTAACATTAGGGATTTCTATTTGAAATCTCTGGTTTTTATCTTGTGAATGATGTTTGCATACCTAACAATGCTAACATTGCATAGCACTCTGTGGCACCCTTGGAAATACCTCATTGCACCCCAGGGTGCTGCAGCAACCTGGATGAGAATCACTAACATAGTCTCTCTCTTTCTGCCTCAGACACTTGCTTGTAATACAAGGACAATAGTGCTAAACAGCTTCATAGGAAAGTTGTTAGATAAATCCTTTAAAAGGTTAGGAGTTGCTCAGGTAACATGGTAATAGGGCAGCACTAAGACATTAAAGGTTGTTTCCAAGGATAGTTTCTAAAGAAATTGGTGGCATATTTTTTTGTTTCTCTCTGGAGTGCTAATGGAGGATTTTCCAGAAGTGTCCAATAGGCATATCCCACATACCACATTCTTTGAGATCACAAAATAGGGAGGGGGAATGGGGCAGGGTCCCCTGAATTTCTATAACTTCCTAAAGCTATGTTTTATTTATTTTTCTTTACAGACGAATACAACCTTTCAGTCATCCATTCCCAACAGTGCTGTAAGTACATTGTAAACGTGTGAAGATTTATCATCTCTGGTCATTGGAGAGGGCTGAGAGTATGTTTCTGGAATAGCGAAGGGAAGGAAAGAAGTGATTTGGTGGCGTTGGCTAGCAGAGAAACCCTGCCTGAATGATGGCTTTGATGCTACAGAGGTTATGCTGTGTATTCTGAATGATGTATGAGTGTACTAGTCTTGCATCTGCTTGCTATTGCCATTTAAATTAGGAAATAAGAGCAAAATGGACCTGCGAAGCCTTCAAATATCTGAGTTTCCTAATGCTGCTCCATTCAGAAAAGTGACTCTAAAATGGCATTGAAAATCTATACTTTTCTCTGTCATTAGGAAAGAAGGTAGGGAGGAGACTGGGAACTTTGCCTTCCCAAGCAGTGGATGGGTAGAGGGGAACAAACCACTGTAACTAAATGGATATTTGGGCTAATTCTTGTGCCAGAAATGCACATTTCTTTCTATTTGCATCCAATCACTTATCTGTGTCTTCTGCATTGCCCCAACTCCCCATTCTGCCAGCCTCTTCAAGTTCACATACATGCAGAGGATTAGCTTTATAGACCTCCTAGTTGCTGTCATGTATTTGGTTGATGAAGAAGGGCAGATTCTAACTTCTGATTTACAGAGGTAGTTCTATAGCCACAGGAAATGAACTCCTGCACATCATGATTGGGGTGCATGTGTGAAGGAAAAGTTATCAGCTACATGGGCCAGGGCAAGCCTAGGAGAACAGGTCTGTTGCATGTGGCCCTCATTCACAGTTTGGTTTACTTTGCTGTTCTGTGCATTCCTTCGTAGTCGCACGGGGTCAGGAGTAATGAGTCACCCTCCCTTCACGTGTTTCAAAGGGCAGTAAAGTCTGAGCTGTTAGTTTCATAGTTTCATGGTTGGTAGGGTTGGAAGGGACCTGAGCAGATCATCAAGTCCAACCCCCTGCCCTGGGCAGGAAAGGATGCTGGGGTCAAACGACCCTGGCTAGGTGGTTGTCTAGCCTCCTTGTGAAGACCCCCAGGGTAGGAGTAAGCACCACTTCCCTTGGAAGTTGGTTCCAGATCCTAGCTGCCCTTACTGAAGTAGCACCTCCTGATATCTAGCTTGAATCTACTCTCCATCAGATTATGGCCATTATTCCTCATTACTCCCGGTAGTGCTCGGGGGAACAGAGACTCTCCGACAGCCTGTGAATCACTTAAAAAGTCTCTCTCTCTGCCTCAGACATTTGCTTGTAATACAATGACAATAGTGCTAAACAGCTCCATAGGGAAGTTGTTAGATAAATCCATTAAAAGGCTAGGAGTTGCTCAGGTACCATGGTAATGGGGCAGCACTAAGACATTAAAGGTTGTTTCCAAGGATAGTTTCTAAAGAAATTGGTGGCATATTTTTTGTTTCTCTCTGGAGTGCTAATGGAGGATTTTCCAGAAGTGTCCAATAGGCATATCCCACATACCACATTTCATAGATT
>NW_017728994.1:28152018-28152311 GCF_001723915.1 Gavialis gangeticus | reverse complement strand
ATTTTGTGACCTGGTCGGTGAAGGCCACCAGGTTGGTCTGACAGGACCTGCCTCTAATGAGCCCGTGCTGATTGCCCCTAAGCATAATCCCCCTGCTGGCCCTTTGTGGACATGTGCCAGGATAATGCTCGCAAAAAGCTTACCCAGGATCGAGGTAAAACTAACTGGCCTATAGTTTCCTGGGTCCTCCTTCCTCCCTTTTTTGAAGATGGGAACCATGTTGGTCCTCCTTCAGTCCTCTGGCACCACACCAGAGCACTACAAGTGCTTGTAAAGCCATGCCAGGGGTCCTG
>NW_017728994.1:28146728-28147018 GCF_001723915.1 Gavialis gangeticus | reverse complement strand
TGCTGATTGCCCCTAAGCATAATCCCCCTGCTGGCCCTTTGTGGACATGTGCCAGGATAATGCTCGCAAAAAGCTTACCCAGGATCGAGGTAAAACTAACTGGCCTATAGTTTCCTGGGTCCTCCTTCCTCCCTATTTTGCAAATGAGGACCAGATTGGCCCTTTTCCAGTCCTCTGGCACCACACCACACCACCACGAGTTTCTCATATAGCCGTGCCAGGGGTCCCACAATGACCTCAGCTAATTCCCTCAGTACTCTGGGGTGGAGATTATCCGGACCAGCTGATTT
>NW_017728994.1:28146059-28146549 GCF_001723915.1 Gavialis gangeticus | reverse complement strand
TAGCATGTCTTGCAGAGGCCCCACATTACCCGGTACCTTCTTTTTACCTCCTATGTTTTTAAAAAAGGACTTCTTCTTGTCCTTGATCCAGGTCGCTAGTCCCAGTTCCATCTGTCGTTGTAAGGTCTGTTTTCCTTACCTCTGATCATGTGCATGGCTCTCCTCTGGACTCTCTCATGCTTTTCCACATCCTTTTTGAATTGTGGAGCCCTAAACTGGACACAATACTCCAGCTGCGGCCTCACCAAGGCAAGTACCATGGGAGAATGACGTCCCAGGATTTGCTTGAGAAACATCTATGGATGCAAGCCAGCGTTTTGCTTGCTTTACTAGCGGCAGCATTACATTGAAGGCTCATGTTCATTTTGTGGTCAATCATGACCCCCAAGTCCCTTTCATCTGTAGTGCTAACCAGCGTAGCGCTGCCAAGCCTATAAGCATGCTGCAGGTTTTTCCTCCCAAGGTGGAGAACCTTGCATTTTTCAGTGTT
>NW_017728994.1:28139811-28141059 GCF_001723915.1 Gavialis gangeticus | reverse complement strand
GGGTGTAAACGTTCAGGGCCGGCTGACTTGAAGGTATCCAGCCTGTCAAGGTGTTCCTTCATAAGGTCAGCTTTGATGGATGGTAAGGAATCCCCCTCACCCAGGCCTCCCTGTCCTGCAGGGAGCATCCCATGGGACTGGTGAAAAACTGATGCAAAGTACCCATTTAGCAAGTTTGCTTTTTCCTGGGCATCGGTTGTCAGTTGTCCCATCTGGTTTAGCAGGGGTCCAGTGTTCCCCTTGCTTTTCCTCCGGCTCCCCACATATCTAAAAAAGGACTTTTTATTACTCTTAATATTTGTAGGTAGCTGGAGTTCCGTCGCAGCCTTGGCTTTCCTGGTTTGCTCTCTGCAGGTCCAGACCAGAGCAGAGCATTCCTCCTTGGAGGTGGATCGAGTCCTCCATCTTTTGTAGGTCTTCCTTTTAAGACGCAGGAGGTCCACTAGTTCCCTGGAGAGCCAAGGGGGCTGCTGTGGCCCTTTTGCTGCCTTTCCTCCGAGATGGGATGGACTTTGCTTGCGCATCCAGGATCTCTCCTTTGAGGAGCAACCACTCGTCCTGAATTCCCCTCCCCTTTGGGAAAGTCGAGGACTTCTGTATTACCGACTGACTTGCCAGCTTTACGGCGGATGGTGAAGGTGATCAGTTTGTGGTCACTGTCACCCAGCCTCCCTTCAATCATTAGGTCACTCATTAGGTTGTCCCCAGTTGCCAGTACTTTACCTCTCGTCGGCTGGTAGATTTCCTGCAACAGATAGAGGTCATCCATGCACAAGAGAAAGCTTTGAGACTGCTTGGATTTGGCTGAGCACTCCTCCCACAAGATGTCTGGGTAGTTAAAGTCTCCCATGGCAACCATACACCAGAAGCGCGTGGCCCCAGTCAATTCGCTGGTGAATTCCTGGTCAAAATCTTGACCCTGGGTAGGGGGTCTGTAGTAGACTCCCACCATAGTATCCTCTGTGCCTTGTTCCCCATGGATTTTAACCCAGAGGCTCTCAAGTCATCCACCGTGGGTGCCAATGTCGGCCTGCAGGGACACATAGCTTTCCTTGACATAGAGAGCTATGCCCCCGCCCCTTTTGTCTACTCAATCCCTCCTGTACAGGGTATAGCCATCTATACCTGTGGCCCAGTATGGGTGGAGTCCCACCAGGTCTCCAGTATCCCTATGACATCATAGTTATTTGCATTTAGCTGGAGAACAAGTTCCTCCTGTTTATTCCCCAAGCTCCTGGCATTTGTGTA
>NW_017728994.1:28138100-28139241 GCF_001723915.1 Gavialis gangeticus | reverse complement strand
CTCCCTCCTCAGCCCATACCCCGAGACTGGGAGGGTCGAAGAAAACACCACCTGCACCCCCAGACCCTTTAGCCCTGCTCCCAAATCCCTGTAGCGCCTCATGACCCAGCTGGGAGTGCTCTGAGCCGTGTCATTGGTGACCACATGATGAGGAGCATGGGGTAGTGGTCTGTGGGCTGGAAGAACTTAGGGATCTTCTCCGCAATGTCTCAGATTCTGGCTCCCGGGAAGCAGCAAACTTCCCGGGCTAAGGGGCTGGGGCGGCAGATTACCCCCTTAGTCCCCCTCAGGATGAAGTCTCCCACGACAAACACTTTGCATTTTGTCTTGGGGAGAGCAGGATGGTAGCTACAGTACAGCCTGTGTTGCCTGCCAGAGCTGGCAACTCAGCAGACTCTGCTGGGGCTGCAAGAGGTTAATACCTGTTGCAAAGCTCCAGCGGGGCAGGGGCCTTGGTGCAGCAGGCCTTGGGGCCTTGACCACCTTGGTCCAACTCCTGGGCTGGACAGTAAGGGAGGTCTCCAAGTCCTCCCTTGTCCTTGAGGGAGACCGTGGTCTACCCTCCGTCTCCCAGGGAAACTCCTCCAGCTGGTGCACCAGAGACCCCAAAAGGGAGCAGACCCTACAAGGGGAGGTGGCCATGTTCCTGGGCCCCGGAGCCTGAAAAAGGGACAGGCAGCCCTTGCAGCTGAAAGCCAGGGTCTCCGTCTGCATGGGGCCCGGAACCATGGGCTCCGTCTGGGTGAAGGCCTCTGAGGTGCCAGAGGGGAGGGCCGCAGACACCAAGGGGACCCTTGGGGTGCGGCATGTGTCCATCCATGTCATGCCGCTGGTGGGCTGGCTATGGCTGGGACTGGCTTCCCTAGTGGGGTTCACAGGCAGGGCCTTGGGCCCTCCTGCGCTAACTCGCGCACTGGGCCCAGGAGTGCCCCTGTATGTACGGCCTGTTCGAGAGGCTCCGGTCATGCAGCTCCCTGGGGGGCTGGGCCAAGTAGGAGCCGGGGTGGCGGGGCATGACCCTCCTTGGCCCACTCAGCCTGCTCCCGGCTGACCAGGTCCCTCCCTCCACAGGCCTCTGCTTACCTGCAGGCAGGCTGGGGCTCATCAGAGGTCCTGGGGTCTCTGCTGGGGTCCCTAGGCT
>NW_017728994.1:28131030-28133100 GCF_001723915.1 Gavialis gangeticus | reverse complement strand
ATGGGTGGAGTCCCACCAGGTCTCCAGTATCCCTATGACATCATAGTTATTTGCATTTAGCTGGAGAACAAGTTCCTCCTGTTTATTCCCCAAGCTCCTGGCATTTGTGTACAGGCAGGCAAGTGTCCCTTTGGGGGCTCTTGCCTTGCCCACAGATTGTGCCAGGGCTGGGGCAGCGGTGGGCTCCCTTAAGTGTCTTGGCCTGCTGGCTTTGCAAGGGTTGCTCAGAGGGCCAGCAGTGGCAGTAGTCCCCCCGTCTCCCAGCGAGCTTAGTTTAAAGCCCAGTGGAGCAGGTCAGCCAGTCTGGCTGAGAACAGCCTCCTCCCCAGGGGAAAGAGGTGGAGGCCGTCCCTTCCCAGCAGCTCGCTGCCTCTCTCACCAAAGAGCGGGCTGTGGTCATGGAAGCCAAAGCCTTCCCGATGACACCAGAGCCGCAGTCTTTGGTTAACTACCTGGATCCTCCTCTCCCTCCTCAGCCCATACCCCGAGACTGGGAGGGTCGAAGAAAACACCACCTGCACCCCCAGACCCTTTAGCCCTGCTCCCAAATCCCTGTAGCGCCTCATGACCCAGCTGGGAGTGCTCTGAGCCGTGTCATTGGTGACCACATGATGAGGAGCATGGGGTAGTGGTCTGTGGGCTGGAAGAACTTAGGGATCTTCTCCGCAATGTCTCAGATTCTGGCTCCCGGGAAGCAGCAAACTTCCCGGGCTAAGGGGCTGGGGCGGCAGATTACCCCCTTAGTCCCCCTCAGGATGAAGTCTCCCACGACAAACACTTTGCATTTTGTCTTGGGGAGAGCAGGATGGTAGCTACAGTACAGCCTGTGTTGCCTGCCAGAGCTGGCAACTCAGCAGACTCTGCTGGGGCTGCAAGAGGTTAATACCTGTTGCAAAGCTCCAGCGGGGCAGGGGCCTTGGTGCAGCAGGCCTTGGGGCCTTGACCACCTTGGTCCAACTCCTGGGCTGGACAGTAAGGGAGGTCTCCAAGTCCTCCCTTGTCCTTGAGGGAGACCGTGGTCTACCCTCCGTCTCCCAGGGAAACTCCTCCAGCTGGTGCACCAGAGACCCCAAAAGGGAGCAGACCCTACAAGGGGAGGTGGCCATGTTCCTGGGCCCCGGAGCCTGAAAAAGGGACAGGCAGCCCTTGCAGCTGAAAGCCAGGGTCTCCGTCTGCATGGGGCCCGGAACCATGGGCTCCGTCTGGGTGAAGGCCTCTGAGGTGCCAGAGGGGAGGGCCGCAGACACCAAGGGGACCCTTGGGGTGCGGCATGTGTCCATCCATGTCATGCCGCTGGTGGGCTGGCTATGGCTGGGACTGGCTTCCCTAGTGGGGTTCACAGGCAGGGCCTTGGGCCCTCCTGCGCTAACTCGCGCACTGGGCCCAGGAGTGCCCCTGTATGTACGGCCTGTTCGAGAGGCTCCGGTCATGCAGCTCCCTGGGGGGCTGGGCCAAGTAGGAGCCGGGGTGGCGGGGCATGACCCTCCTTGGCCCACTCAGCCTGCTCCCGGCTGACCAGGTCCCTCCCTCCACAGGCCTCTGCTTACCTGCAGGCAGGCTGGGGCTCATCAGAGGTCCTGGGGTCTCTGCTGGGGTCCCTAGGCTTCTGGAGGCACAGTGGGCTTACATCCTCACATCTTCACTGGAGCCAGGACACTAATGAATTCTTTGAGATCACAAGATAGGGCGGGGGAATTGGGCAGGGTCACCTGTATTTCTATAAGTTCTTAAAGCTACATTTTATTTATTTTTCCTTACAGACAAGTGCAACCTCTCAGTCATCCATTCCCAACAGTGTTGTAAGTACATTGTAAACCTGTGAAGATTTATCATCTATGGTCATTGGAGAGGGCTAAGAGTACGTTTCTGGAATAGTGAAGGGAAGTAAAGAACTGATTTGTTGGTGTTGGCTAGCAGAGAGACCCTGCCTGAATGATGGCTTTGATGCTACAGAGGTTATACTGTGTATTCTGAATGATGTATGAGTGTACTAGTCTTGCATCTGCTTGCTATTGTTATTTAAATTAGGAAATCGGAGCAACATGGACCTGCACAGTCTTCAAATATCTG
>NW_017728994.1:28124651-28126030 GCF_001723915.1 Gavialis gangeticus | reverse complement strand
TAGTGGGGTTCACAGGCAGGGCCTTGGGCCCTCCTGCGCTAACTCGCGCACTGGGCCCAGGAGTGCCCCTGTATGTACGGCCTGTTCGAGAGGCTCCGGTCATGCAGCTCCCTGGGGGGCTGGGCCAAGTAGGAGCCGGGGTGGCGGGGCATGACCCTCCTTGGCCCACTCAGCCTGCTCCCGGCTGACCAGGTCCCTCCCTCCACAGGCCTCTGCTTACCTGCAGGCAGGCTGGGGCTCATCAGAGGTCCTGGGGTCTCTGCTGGGGTCCCTAGGCTTCTGGAGGCACAGTGGGCTTACATCCTCACATCTTCACTGGAGCCAGGACACTAATGAATTCTTTGAGATCACAAGATAGGGCGGGGGAATTGGGCAGGGTCACCTGTATTTCTATAAGTTCTTAAAGCTACATTTTATTTATTTTTCCTTACAGACAAGTGCAACCTCTCAGTCATCCATTCCCAACAGTGTTGTAAGTACATTGTAAACCTGTGAAGATTTATCATCTATGGTCATTGGAGAGGGCTAAGAGTACGTTTCTGGAATAGTGAAGGGAAGTAAAGAACTGATTTGTTGGTGTTGGCTAGCAGAGAGACCCTGCCTGAATGATGGCTTTGATGCTACAGAGGTTATACTGTGTATTCTGAATGATGTATGAGTGTACTAGTCTTGCATCTGCTTGCTATTGTTATTTAAATTAGGAAATCGGAGCAACATGGACCTGCACAGTCTTCAAATATCTGAGTCTCCCAATGCTGCTCCATTCAGAAGAGTGACTAAAATGGCATTGAAAATCTATTCTTTGGGAATGGATTACTGTGCACCCCTGCCCAGAGTGTGCAGGCTGCAGATCGCAGCTTTGCCCTGGCCCCGACCAAGCTGACCCCACCGCAAGATCCCAGCAGCTCTGGAGCAGCCCCCTGTCCTTCCCTGCCCTACCCTGCCAGCACGGGTGGGGCCAGTCTCCATGGCAACCCCAGCCTAGCACTATCACAGCACAGCTGCGACTGGGGTCTCCATGGAGCCCGGATCCAGCCACGAGGGTGGGGGCTGTTGGGAAATGCAGTACAGTGCTGGCCGGAACTGGAATACAGCCTGGACTTTGCCTGCCCCTGGGGTGGATGGATATATAGCTATAGATACACACACACACTCTTTTGGGTGAAATGTGAAGTGTGCCATCAATTTTAATCCAGGTAAAAATGTGCTCCAAGCATTGGCAATGTGTAGGGGGTGCACATGGGTGCACACGCACCCCATGAGCTTGGCAGTGCACCCCCTACAAAAACGTGCCACTGACACTGCTGGTGGTACCTGCCAGTACTGCCAGGGGCATCTGCGGGTGGTCGCCAACCACTGGTTGGCACTCACCACCGCTC
>NW_017728994.1:28119916-28124601 GCF_001723915.1 Gavialis gangeticus | reverse complement strand
CTCCCCCCCACCCCACTGTCAACAGTAAGGGAGCTTCCCGTGCCCCCCCAGCCTCCGAAGGCATGCAGAATTCATGGCTCCAGGTATCAAATTTTGGGAAATACTCTTTGAGATAATACTCAGTACTGCCAGTGACCTGGTGTCTGTTTGTGCGACCACTCTTTGTATTTTGATTTTACTAAATAATGTTAGTTCCTGTTCCAAAGTAACCCTTTCTTGTTTCTAGATTTCAACGACTACTAACATAACCATTCACGAGTGTGCTAGGGTAAGATCTATTCAGCTTGTGTGGTTACATTTCCCCTCACAGAATATTTCTTAATGGAATAAGTTATCAGCTTCCCTAACAGTACTGATTTGATGTACTGCAACAGTGTTAGCAGCTGAATTACTACCACTGTTCATATCAAGCTGGTGTTAAAACATAATTGCTGTTCTTCAAGTATAGGATTAAAAACAGAGGGGCCCATTGGCACTGCATCTCACCACTATGCCCATGCACAGAGAATGCAAAATGCTACTATATCCACTATATCCTCTAGTTGCAGCCCTTACCAACTAAGGATTGGTATTTGCTTTTCACAGGTGGAAATGATTACATAACTGGGCAGGGCAGTGGAGAATCAACCCTGCAGTGCTAACTATGGCTATATCCTATTTATAATCTTGTATAAATGGGATACAGCTAATCCACAAACCTACTGTACTAACAAAGTTATGTCTGTATCTGCATTACTGATAACACCTCATAATTGGGGGAAAATGGAAAAAGCTCAGGTAACTGACCTGAATATCTCACATCAAAGGTGCATGTATGTGCTCCACTCCACTTAGTTATTGTTTTGTATCAGATACCTCTATGGTATATTTAAGCACCAGATCTACATTCACAATTCCCTCCTGTAACAGTATAACTGCCAGCAAAGTCCGAAGTCTGAACCAAATGAACTTTTCAATAGGCCTGTGCAAAGCGGCTAGTATTCGCTTTGGATTCGGATTTGGCCAATTTGTGGGACAGTTTTTCGATTCAGTGATTTGAATTGCTGTCCCAGATCGATTTGGCCGAATCACATAGGCCCATCCCCCACCCACTCTCCCAGCCCCAGCAGTGGCTGCCCAGATCCCCGCACTTTGATAAAGAAAGCCCCTGACTCACTGGGTGCTGCTGGGCGAGGGGGTGATCCCTGCTGCCCCTCACTTCCTGACACTGCATGGGGGGCTCTGCACAAGCCCCCAACCCCCCAGCTCCTCCAGCCCCTCCATGGCTGCTCTGCTTGCCCCAGCTCTTGCCCTTTAAGGAAAAAAAACCCCCCAAAAACCCTGGGCTTACTGGTTCCTGCCTGGCTGGGGCAATCCCCGCTGCCCTCCACTGCCCCGCACTGTGGGGGGCTCCGCATGAGCCCCCTGAAGCCCCGAGGCTGCTACAGCAACCAGTGAGTTCAGGGTTTTTTGTGTGTTTTTTTTCTTAAAGGGCTGGAGCTGAGGTGGGCAGGGCAGCCATGGTGGAGAGCTGGGGCAGCAGGGGAGGGGTCAGGGGGCTTGTGGAAGAGCCCCCCACACAGTGTGGGGCAGCGGGGCTTTTTTTTAAAGGGCTGGGAGCTGGGGCCGGGTAGGGCAGCCATGGGGACAGCTGGGGGAGCAGGCAGGGGTTAGGGGGACTGGGGGAGCAGGTAGGCCATGGGGCCTGGCGGGGGTCCCCCCATGGTCCCCTTGTCCCTCCTCCAGCCCACCCTCCCCTGCCCCCTACTTACCAGCTTCGAGTCTGGGCCCAGCTCTCTGCTGCAGCCGGTGGGGACTGCCCGAGTCGTTGAAGCTCTCCGAATCTTTTCCGAATTGATTCGGAGAGCGAGCTTTGAATCAATTTGAACCTTTTAATTGGTTTCCTGATTTGATTCAGATTTGGCGACCGAATCGAGCCGAATCTCCTCCAAATTGAATCAGCACCCGAAGCTTTGCGCAGCTCTAGTTTCCAACCTATGCATTGCCCTTTGACCCCTTTGCAGTACAATAAAAGTCAGGAAGATTCCCTGGCAGCAAACAAGGCCTTCAATTTACACCCTAAGTTTGTCTTAAGGTTTGAAATAGTCATGCCTTTAAATCAAGTTAGAGCATAGACTGCTTTTGTACAAAGAGGTACAATCTGTGCTCTGGCAAATCAGTGTGAACTCAGAAGCCAACTTTTCACTTGCATGGTAGCAGTCAGTGAAGAGAACATGGCCTCTGATATTTCATCTCTGTATTCTTGTTACACATCAGCCAGTTCGGGAGAGGAATGGGTTCCAGAACCTGGAAGAATCCTTTTTGCAGCAGTGGTACAGGGAGCGCCTCTGAACTTTCTGCCTCCCAGAGCTCTGGGGAGTTGCTCAGACCCAGAAGGAATATATGGCATTCACTTGAAGCTGGCTGTGAATACTGCATGTGCTGCAGAGACTGGTGCAGGGCCAGCGTTTTTCTGTCAGTTGTCCCGGGCATGTTCTCTACCCCAGCCAGCTTCCAAACTCTGGAAACATAGCTGAGCTTTCAGTCACATGCTAACTGCTCAGCCTCTGTAGCACGGAGGAGGGGATGCCACTGTTTGTGTCTGACTTGGCACTCTTTCTTTATGAGCCAGTTTCTTTCCTGGGAGGTTGGGCTTGCTGCAGGGATACCCATCTGTGTGGTCTTGGCCCTTGCGATTGCGTTGGCAGTGGTCTGCATTCAACAAAGGAGGTCGAGTCACAGAGGAGAGGATGTGAGTATTACACTGTGCTTATTTTGTAATATTTCAGTTCAGACAAATTGGGCTCATTTGAAAGCCTGGATCAGGTTGCCCCTGCTCCAGTTCTATACATTGCTGCAGCCATTATTTCTGCCTGCCCCTGGTCTGAAAACAAAATCCAGATCCAACAAACTCTGGACCTCTGGGAAAGGGTGGAGCTGTGCTTTGTGGGCTAAGATCACCACAAATTTAGGGGATATATTGATGTTAAAAATCCCAGGGAGACATAGATAAGGGCAGGAACTAGGATAGATGCTGAAGCTGGGCTGATATTTTTCCCATTAAAACTTTTTCAGTGAAAAATAGGGTTTATTTTTTAAAATGTCATGAAAATCTCATCATTGGGTTTCCTGTGATACACTGCTCCACTTGTCATAGTGCTTCCTCAAAAATTTAACCCAACCAGGAATTCTGACTTATAGCAGAATGGCATCAGGAGGATACACAAATTGCAATGGTCATGAGGCCCCAGTACAGCATTTAAAAACTGAAATAATTTGGTATTCAAAAAGGCAGCAAAATTTAAATTTCCTGCAAAAAGCCTGCCAAACTGCTCTTTCTTGTTTCTTGCTATGTCAGAAGGGCATCCACAATCTTACCACGGGACATGCTTTTTCTATGGTTGTAGTTTAATTTTAAATGTGTATGTATTTTTCCATGTAAATCTGTGTATTAAATTTTCCCCTTTACTAACAAAAGAGAGAGAGGTTTATGTCACACCAGTGAGATCAGTGACAGGCTTTCCAAACACAGAACTCCTCTGTTCTGGTCAGGTGTTGAGGCCCCTATTCTGGAAGCTTGTACTCATTTTAAGGAGCTGGGTGGATATAGGAGTCCCTCCAGTGTAGATGAGTTTATAGCATCAGGCCTTTAGTCCATGAATGTGTTGGGCCTTGAATGTTGTATTGTCATCAACACCTCTTCAAAGTACGTGCAAGTTGCTACCAAATCAGAGTGGTTAGCTATTTACACTCAGATTACTTTAGGTGAAAGCTGTATCACTCCCTCTATTACAGATGCATAAGCATGTTCTTGCATTTCCTTACCATATGCTGTAAGTGCAGGTTAGCTCTGCAAATGGACTCTATAAAAATGCCACCATAGGGCTCACGTGTGAACAAATATACCTTCCAACCCCACACACCTGTCTTACAGTTGAAAATAATTTCTCCCTTTCTAGCTCAACAGACTCAGTTTGAGGTCTGAATGCTAAGTTGGGTTTTTTCTGGTTTCTAGATCTGTGGTCTCCAAACTTTTTTGATCGTGCACCCCTATCAGTAAAAAAATTTTGAGCACGCACCCCCAATATATGTATATTTATTTATTTATAAATTATATACATGTACTACTCACGTACTGTACGTGACACATGACCGTCTGACATACAGACCGAGTGAGGGTGCCAGTGTCAATCCATATATTAAATCTTAGTAAAGCTTAATTTCTTTCTTATTTTTTTAGATAAAAAATAAATATAAATAGAAGTTCTAATATTTTCTTCCCACACCCCAATGGATTGTCTTGCGCTCCCCACTTTAGAAACCACTGCTCTAGGTGGCCACCCATAAATGATTCTGTCAGCTGTATTCTAACATCAGTTATATATGTGCAAGTTTAGCACAAAAGACTTGGTAGAACTCGTGCAAGGGAGTGAAGACTTCTGGACAAACTGCCGCCCCGACCCCTTAGTCCAGGAAGTCTGCTGCTTCCCGGGGAACCGCATCTGGGACATTGCCCCAGCCCTGGTACAATCTGTGGGCAAGGCAAGAGCCCCCAAGGGGACACTTGCCTGCCTGTACACAAATGCCAGGAGCTTGGGGAATAAGCAGGAGGAGCTCATCCTCCTGCTCAGTGCAAATAATTGTGATGTCATAGGGATAACGGAGACCTGGTGGGACTTCACCCATGACTAGACCTCGGGTATAGA
>NW_017728994.1:28113296-28118555 GCF_001723915.1 Gavialis gangeticus | reverse complement strand
AACGGTCATAAACTACTGCAAGACCGTTTCAGGCTCGACATAAGGAAGAATTTCTTTACTGTCCAAGCCCCCAAGGTCTGGACCAGCCTGCCATCGGAGGTGGTTCCAACACCTACATTGAGCACTTTCAAGAGCAAATTGGATGCTTATCTTGCTGGGATCCTATGACCCCAGCTGACTTCCTCTTTGGGCAGAGGGCTGGACTCGATGATCTTCCGAGGTCCCTTCCAGCCCTAATGTCTATGAAATCTATGAAATCTACTGCAAGTAACTTGGTCTCTTCACTCCCTGTTTGCAAAGTACTTTTCAGCCCTTGCGTGGAAGATACTAGAGAAGTGCAGAACATCATAGCTTCATATGCTGAGAGAGCTCAAGCAGTCTAGCATTCTGGCATTTTGAAGTATTCACAACACAACATATTTGAATTCTCCACTACTTCTTATGCAGCTCTCTGTAAACAGTCATGGGCATTGTCTGTATTTGTAACATTTGGTTTATTGATTCAGGTGAACCCACATCTACCGGTTTCTGAAGAATCCAACTATGACCAGACCCTTGTAGGGACTCAGGAAGTAAGTATTCTTATCTGCACTTTCCAGTTTCACTGTTAATAATGGGCTGAGTGCCTGCTCACTGGGTGTGTCCACATGTGCACATTTAATTCACATTAGCCCAATTTAAGACACATTAAGATAGTGTGGCTACACGTGTGCACCCTTAGTGCACCTTAAAAATGGCAATTGTAGACTATTCTAGCTGTCAATGGATGCACACCATGTTAATACACATTAACGCATCCATGTGTAGACGTGCACCTAAATTGCCTTTATGTGCTTTAAGCAAAGGTACATTAAGTTTAGGTATGCGTAAATGCATGTGTGGACATGCGCACTGAGTAGTCACTAACTTCAACCCTTTGCTTTCAGGGGAACTCAAATACAATAACATACACCTCACTCTAAGCTTTCTCCCCACTCTTGCCTTTCTTCCACAAACTGCCATTATGTGTTTTACTGAAAAAAATATTCCTAGTTGCTTTCTGAACAGAAAAGGGGGGACTTCTCACACACTGCACCTCCACAGCTGTGTATTTTGTGGTATAATACTATGATCATAAATGTTTTGCTTATAGGTCCCTTATTCAACAATGACTGGGCAGCAAACACATTTCTATGTAAACAAGAATCATAAAACATTTATAATTCCCAAGCCGATGCTACTGCCACCCAAGGAAAAGGCAAACCAGCACACTTGTCCTACAGGGCAGAAACCTTTGGCAGTCGATATGGAACCCATCTACGAAACTTGCGCACCTGTTTCCCAGTAACTGGGAAGAGGACACAGAATGTTGCTTGGGATTGAAAGCAGCTAAGTCTCTGGTTAGACACATCTGCAAATACGAGTGCACTGCTGCAGCTGGGGGCATTTGGTCTGTCATCCTTACCTGTATTTGGATTGAAGATGGAACAAAGAGAATGGAGACACAGAAAGGACATATGTGGACTGATGCCTGCAGGACAAAGAAGCAAGGAATGTCCATTTCATCCATGAGCCAGTTTTTTGCTCACCTGGTAAAAGTTAATGGTATCAGAATTATTTCACCATGATAGGGGGGTTTCATCCTTGGACTGCATACATCTATTAGGAACAAAGGTGGCCCTGTCATTGTAGTTCCTGAACTCCTCACAGGCTGTAGTATATTAAACCTCACAGCACTGGTGGGAAGTCAAAAATCAGTATCAGCTGTTTTACAAGTGACATCTGTTGTGTAGCAAGTACTGAATTTGGGTGTCCCACAGCCCAGACTAGTGCTCTAACAGCTGGACTTTTCTTCTTATACTGACAACGGATTCCTGTTTGTTTTCCAAAAAGATTTGTTAAATATGCTTATGATCCCCATATTGTATAAAATCATTTCTTAGGTGACAGGGGGAAGGTAAGCTGCCCATATGTTATAGAGGATTAATTCGTTAGTCATCTGCTATCTTATTAGTTCATCTCTTCCCAGTTAAAAAATCCTTCTTCCACTCCTGTCCTTTTCAGCTTGTGAACCCTAGAGTGTTTCAGAGACCCTCTTCTAAAACCTTTCTAAGCCTGTCCTAAATTAATGTAATGTATAATTAAATATTCATATTGCATAATGTTCTTAGTACAGATTCATAGATTGTAGAGTCAGAGGGGACCACAAAGGATCATCGTGTCTGACCGCCTGCCCCAGGAGGGAAGAGGACTGAGGTCAGTTGACCCAAGCCAGGTGCCTATCTAGCCTCCTCTCGAAGACCTCCAAGGTAGGAGGTCTACTTTGAAACATTTGTTTAGGTAAAAAATATGGTGCAAGTAAACACAGTGGTGACCAAAAATGGAAGAAGCATGTCCCAGTGCCTCTAGGTAGCACTGCTGGTGCAGCCACAGAAACTAAGGGCACATCTGCACCTCAGTAGCAGCATGCTCCAGCCAGGATGGGTGTGAATTCGCCCCATCCTCCAGCTCCTATGCTCCAAACCCAGAAACTCTCCACTAAGACTCCTTTGGGGGTCACCCTTAATAACAGCTCTTAAGCATTCAGAGGAGTCACAGGGGGATGCCCTTGATTGGCCTCACCAGTATATTTCTGGGTTAGGATCATAGGTGATGCATGGGAGGGCATGTGCCCTCTCTGAGATTGGCTGCCACCAAAGCCGCTGGTGGCTTCTGTGGGTGGTCACCGCCCACACCTGCCCCCCCGCCTTGTTGCTGCCAGCATGGCTGGTGTTAGCTATAGGTGGTCCCCGCTCGCTGCTCTCCAAGAACGTTTTAGACTGGACATAAGGAAAATCTTCTCTACTGTCTGAGCCCCAAAGGCCTGGAATAGACTCCCCCCAGAGGTGGTGCAAGCACCTACTCTGGATTCTTTTAAGAAACATGTGGATGCTTATCTTGCTGGGATCCTTTGATCCTAGCTGACTTCTTGCCCCTTGGGCAGGGGGCTGGACCTGATGATTTTATGAGGTCCCTTCCAGCTCTAATGTCTATGAAATCTGGCAACTAAGCCGTAGTTGTGTCTTACAGAGCTTCTCTGTGCTAAATAATTACACCAAGTACTGTTCAGTACGTGTTATGCCCCCCAGAGGCAGAAACCAAATCTCCACAACTGGAGTTGAAGAACCAGCTTTTAAACTAAGTGCAGTAACATTTGATCTGTGGGATAGACCTGAAAAGAAACCTCTAGAATATGTTTGGAGTCCTCTCGTCTCAGACCAACACGGCTACAAAACCAATCCCTGAAACATGGAAGATACCATATTTTAGCCAATTTTGGAAAAATAAACTGAATTTCTAAACAAGAAAAAAGGATTTCTGTGCCTCCCTGTCATTCTGACATCTGACAGCTCCAGGGATGACAATAGCTTATCTGCTATTTGCTTATCTGCTACATCTGCTATCTGCTATTTGCTTATCTGCTACATCACACAGCAACTCACACAAAGGAACTGTCATGGATCCAGGGATATATACATCCAGCTTCAGCTTTCTCTGGGTAAAATGAAGTTTATTTTCTACCTAAGGGGACTTTTACAATCTTTGATTTCTCCTCAACCAGAAGATAAGCACGTGTCTGAAACCTTGCAAAGAAAGATTTGTTTTTTGCTATTTTTCAGTTGGTCTAATAAAAGGTATCACCTCTGAACCAAGAGTTTTAGTTTTGTATTCCTCCTGGCATATTCTATGCCACTTTGATATTAGACCAAGAGAGAGATGAGACTGCTGCTGTCATGTACTTTGAAACCTTCCCCCTGTAGGATGTTGTGAGATTTTGGCAAGATCAGGCCACCATCAGTTGCTTCAAAGGATCCCCTAGGGAACAGTACCCTACTCATTCTGTTTTTCTGTGGGTCTTGCAGAATGCATGCCTTGGAGTAACCCTCAAGACATGAATCTGTGGCTAGAAGGAAACGGAGTTATTTTGGAGCCTTGTTAGGGAGATAACAGCTGTCTCACTTAAGGTTCCTTATTTCACTGCTTCCTTTTTTTGTGCCTGTGTTTGAGTGCATAGGCAAAGAGAGTATGCACTGGTACTCTAGTCCCTCTTCCCAAGGAAGATCAGAAGTATGAGAATCAAAATATAGCCTCATCTGAGTATATGAAAGCTCAACAGCATAATCTTACATCTGTTCACTGGTTGATATCTTTCCTCCCATGATGAGCAGTAGTAAATGGGTCTCTCAGAAATCTCAGTATAGCCGATGAAACCATTACTCAGTAACGATACTTAGCTTACCTTAAGCTTAGCTTAAGACAGTGCTGTCCAGCCTTTCCATGCAGGGGGCCATGTGCCATTCAGACCACAGACCGGGGGGGCCACACACAATGCAGGCCACTTGGGTGACAGCCAGGCTCCCCTGCAGCAAGCATAGCCTTACCCCATTCTTGGCTGGCACGCTGTGTTGGCAGGTCTGCCCTGCTGCATAAAGCACCTCCATGGGTGGGACACCACATTGGCTGGAACATCACATTGACTGTGGGGTGCCCCCACAGCTGGGAGCCTGGGTCAGCTAATGGTGTGAGGGGTACTGGATTGGGACTGGCCATCGATATTTACAAATGATCCAAATCAACTAATAGAATCACTGTTCCTGATTCAGGCCAAATCCAAATAGATTAGGGCCTACTTTGCACACCCCTAGCTTTGAGACGCTGGCTGTTTTTTGTCCCTGACTTCCCCTGAGATCCACAGTATCCCTATGTTGGAGAGCTCCTCCTTTGATCAGCTCCTGGAAAGAGAGACGTTTTCCTCTTCAAAGGATGGGGTGATGGTCAGCAGACCACGCAGCCCCAACTAGACTTTCTTGTGCCACTGCAGTTCCCTCTGCCCTGTTTGCTTTGCCCTAGTTACAGCACTTGAGGAGAGATTGATAACCATGAGGCTTTCCACAGTTGCATCAGCTAAGCATAGCAGCATTGCTCAGCAGACCTTAGTAGAGCCTTCAAGATCAAGAAAATACGATGATGCTGAAGTAGGTGGGTGTCTATCTGCTCTGGATCCCAATATAGTTTATATTGTTGTGCAAAACTAAAATAAATGGGTTGTGTTCCCAGTCCCATAGCCTGTGGGTGCTCAACCTCCAGCCTGTGGGCCAAATGTGACCCATGGAGCCTTGGGATCTGGCCTACAGAACTCCTCATGGGTTGAGAAACTTGGCAATGGGGGAGCAGTTCCAGTTAATACTGGTACCACACCCTGCTGCCAAATTTCCAAGCCCTGCAAGGCAGGCCAGAGCC
>NW_017728994.1:28103717-28108296 GCF_001723915.1 Gavialis gangeticus | reverse complement strand
GTCTATCTGCTCTGGATCCCAATATAGTTTATATTGTTGTGCAAAACTAAAATAAATGGGTTGTGTTCCCAGTCCCATAGCCTGTGGGTGCTCAACCTCCAGCCTGTGGGCCAAATGTGACCCATGGAGCCTTGGGATCTGGCCTACAGAACTCCTCATGGGTTGAGAAACTTGGCAATGGGGGAGCAGTTCCAGTTAATACTGGTACCACACCCTGCTGCCAAATTTCCAAGCCCTGCAAGGCAGGCCAGAGCCAGGCCACAAACCTCCTCCCACATAGCCAGATTGAAGCCAGGCCATACCCCCCTTCTTCTGCACAGCTGGTTTGGGGTCAGTCCATGCCCCATTCCCACTACTGGGTCAGGTTGGGGCTGGGCCATGTCACTTCTCCCCACCCCCCAGTGGAGCTGGGCCATATCCCCCTGCCTCCTACAGGGTTGGGCCATGGCCTTTCCTCTCATGGAACTGGATCAGGGCTGGATCATGCCCTCCCCTCCTGGCCCCTTCCCCCCACTGCAGGGCCAGGACAAGTCCCCTTCCCTGTTGCAGCTGGATTGGGCCAGGCTGCTCCCTGCCCCACTCTGTGCAGCCAGATGGGTGCCTGCCCAGAATCTGGATTTGGTCCACCAGCCAGATCAGCCTGTGGAGGGACCAAGCATGTCCCTTCTGGCCAGCTGGGTAAAAAAAGTTGAGCACGGGAAGGAGGAAGATCCTGTAGAAGTGTTCATGTATTCAGTCATTTTTGGGTGGGAAATGAGTTAGGGGGAGGTGTTTGAGGAAATACATCTTTTTCTCCTATCTTATGTCTAGATACTGTGTAAAGAGCAAGTGGCTTGCTTCTTAATAGCAGTATTTACTGTTATGTGTACCTATACTTCCCACAGGTCATACTGTTCATCTGTTATGGTGACTAACTTGTGCTTGAGTAACTGTGAGGGAAATGCAACTTCCCTGCTCCCTCCCAACTTGTGTTTTTCCAAAGGTTAAAGAGCAGTGGCAGGTCTTTACTTTTGCTCACAGCCCCTAGTAATGAGTTTTTGAAGTTTTTGTATCTGCTTCCAGATTAGGAATGATTCACAATTTGTAATTTGTTTTTCTCAGTATTCGAAGTCCATTTTCTGGTCAGTTCTGCGGGGCCCAGACTGTGCAGCAGTACATCAGCCAGGTTGTGAAGAGAAAATAAGGTATTAAGAACCTTCCGTAACCTGTTACCTGCTCAAGTCACGGACTAAACACGCTGCCTCCCACACCACCTAGATTTTTTAAGTTGCCAGTAGAGTTATTTATTGGCCTCCTTTCCTGACTTGTAATGATTTTTGTTCTAAGTGGGTTAAGTCATATCTGGCTCGATGTATTCCTAGTAACTTTAGTGACTTTGTACCCAGGATGAAATTTTCTACATATATGACCCAAATTGTCAAGATTTGTGCTTGATGGTCTCATTAATTTTAAGTTGGTTTTAGTTGCATGACCCTTTTTTCCACTGCCTCCAGGTCATTTCTGGATTAGCTTTGTTGGTTTGTTCACTTGTTTGCCTTTTAAACTCCCGTTCGTTTCTTGTAGGAAAAGTTTCTACTGATGTTTTCCTGACAGTTTATCACCAGAGTTTGTTCAATTCCAGTGAATTTCAACTCTACCCTTGCCACTTCAGTTCCCAAAAGGTCAGGATGTTTCTGGTTTAAATGGTGTGGGCTGAGATTAGAGGCATTTAGGCCATCATAGTTCATGCAGAGGGCAAACTAATGAAAATCCCACAATTTTCTCAACCTTCCTTACTGCCCCTTGATCCTAGAGATGTGAGTTTAGTTTGCCATTATGCCGCAGGTTAGGACAGTTGACAAAGCCCACAGGACTAGGACTGGTGAGGAAACTATTTTCCATCCTATGAAAATTACTAAAAAAATCAGTTCCTTGCTAGTATGATCCCAATCTTATCGAAAGGTTGTGAGGGCAGTTGTGTATCTAGCGGCCAGTGGTGACACGCAGCAGCTCTGGGCAGTCACTTAGAGGGGGCACAAGATCAGCAGCTGCTGCCACCCGAGGTACAGAACCTGGTCATTACACCTCTTCTAATTAGAAGACAGGGCAATTCATTTCCTAATAAGGTTTTCTATGGTTCCCGTTGTTGTAGTTCTACGTGCTTTGCAGACAGTGGTTAGTTCTCACAAAACTCCTGTGAGGGGACGGGTAACCCCTGTTTTATAGAAGGGATACTGTGAGATATGTGGATGTGTTGAATCTGCATGTGTGAATCAAAGGTTACTTTCTGTTGTATCTGCTAATGCTGATGCACATACAATCTTACTTCATGTTCCCAGTATATTCTGTGCCTGCCAATCTGTCAGTTTTTCCCACACTTGTGGCTGGAGTCATTGGACAAACGCAAGAGAAACTGAGGGAGCGGACAGACGTAGCAGTTGTAGCAGGGCAGGCTGTCACGGGGTTTGACCCAGCTCAAAAAAGTAGCACTGCAGGCATAGACAGACGTGGCGCTTCCAATGTTACTCAGTGAGCAGTAGCATGTGGTGCTGCTCTCCACCATCAGACATTATGGCCTTCATGCTGCACCTGCTGCAGTGCCCGCTAGCAAAGAGCAGAGTAATACTTGTTCTGCCCCAGGCGCACTCAGAAATGCAGTAGCCTTAGCCTTCAAATGGTGGCAGCTGCTCCTCCCTGAGCATCCTCGGCCCATAAAATAAGGTGCTTTTCTTCCTCCCATGACCACAGTAAATAGACTCTCTTCCCAGTTGAAGGGCTGCTTTTGCTTCAGCAGAAGACACAAAACCTGCAGGGCGAGGGAGGGGAGAGGCTGTTCTTTTCTGAGCAGTTTTATCTCCCACCCAGGGCATATTTGTTGAGCAGCAGCTTCAGCCCTCAACTGAGAGGTCAGCCTCTGCCCAGAATGAAAAGACTGCTCATTGAATAACCCATTCACCATGGACAGGACAGGTTGAGGGTGAAGTCAGAGCCTCTGCCTGGAGGCCAGAAGCTGCTTGTTTCCTTTTTCTGTACTCGATAGTGCTTGTGGTCCCAGATTTCAACTCAGACCCACCAGACTGTTTGTCTAGGGAAGACTCAGCAAGACTCCACAGATTTCATGTTTAGCGGGGGCCCAGGCTGGACTCAAGGACTTTTCTGTGTGTGAAACCTCACCCTACATATGAGAAGTGTTTCTTTGAGGCTCAGCCTAGGTCAGTACTTCATAGATTCATAGATGTTAGGGGCTGGAAGGGACCTCACAAAATCATCAGGTCCAGTCCCACTGTGCTTGGTCAGGAAAGACTGCTGGTGTCAGATGACCCCAGCAAGGGGAGTGTCCAAAGGTTTTTTGAAGATTTCTAGAGTAGGTGCTTGTACCACCTCTGAGGGAAGTCTGTTTCAGACCCTGGACTCTCAAACCATAAAGATGTTTTTCCTTATTTCCAATCTAAAGTGATCCTCTAGTAATTTATGACTGTTATTCTTTGTCTTCCCCTGTGGTGCCTTGGTGAACAGATGCTCCTCCAGGCCCTGATGTGTGCCCCTTATATACTTATAGGCTGCCACCAAGTCTCCTCTAAGTCTTCTCTTCTCCAGGCTGAACAGCCCCATGTCTCTCAGCCTCTCCTCATACGACCTGCTCTCCAGATCTTTAATCATGTGTGGCCCTCCTTTGGACTCTCTCAAGCTTCTCCACATCCTTCCTGAAATGTGGCACCCAGAACTGGACATAGTGGTGGTGGCAGCTTCTTCGGGTCCCTCATGGGTTGATTTGCCCCAGGCCCTGCACCCTGCTCAGGTCACCTCTAGGTGCAGGCTACTGCTGTGTACTCCTCCTTGGTGGTTATTCCTGACTTCCATCCCTTGTAAGCCTCTCTCTTCAATTTCAGGAGGTTCATGACTTCTCTATTGAGCCAAGGGGGTCTCTCAGCCCTTTTGGTACCTTTTTTTATGAACAGTGTAATGGGGGGGCCTACCAGGGCCAATCTCCGCATGGCCTGCCCACCTGTTCTTGGGCTAACTGCCTTCCTTCTCACCCGCCACACCTTGGTCTTAATTAATTAATTAATAGATGTAATTAGGCGGGAGGCTGCCCATTTTCTGCCCCGCTGCTAGGGGGCGCTATTTGCAGCCCCATTCCTCCCCTACACCACAGCCCAAGTCTCACTGATGACATCACTGTTTTCATACGCGCCAGTCCCCCACAATGGGGCCCAGAATCCTGCTGTAGGACCACCAACTGAGTTCCTCCCTTCAGGTGGACTCTACCGCCGTCATACTGGGCCATTTATCACCCTGCCACCGGTTCCCCTTCGGGTGTGGTCCTCTCACTGGGACCTTTGGCTCACACTAGCCCTGGCCCACCTCCAGGCCAGTCGGGACCCCAGGCCCCTGGCTCTTGGGCATCCCTTTCGGTGGGCCTCCTTGCCCTTCTGACCCGCCTGGGCCAGTCAGGGAAAGCTCTGGCGGGTCTAACTGTATGACCCATACTCTTTTCCCGAGGTCCCCCTCTCTGGGTCCTCCTTCACAGACATGGGGAGCTGGAGTACCTCACACCACAACTGGTGCCTCAAGGTCTCACAGGGGACTCTCACTCCCC
>NW_017728994.1:28100769-28103454 GCF_001723915.1 Gavialis gangeticus | reverse complement strand
CCCCCACCCAGACAGCAAGGTCGTGGTGCTACTACCAGTGTTATATTCGACCCAAACTCTGCCTCCCTGCATTGGAGGACTTACTGTGGTCAGGACTCAGCTCTCTCTCTGGCTGCCCCCCTTCTCCCCTCACCCTGGGGGCTTCACACGCTGTCCCTTCACACTGGGGGCTCCACATGCTGCCCCCCGCACACTGGGGGCTCTACACAGCTCATAACACCCCCTTTACTCAGGGTCTCGGGGCTTCCCTCCACAGGTGGGCTCAGGTGGCCATAGCCATGCCTGGCCCCAACTCTCCTCCTCAGGGTCTCAAACCCCCACAGGGCTGAGGCAGCCTTAGACACACCTGGCCTCCAACTCTCCTCCTCGGGGCTTGCACCCCCACAACTATCTTCAGTGTATGCGACCCACCCAAAAGTGAGGGCTAGGGGTTAAGGCACCCCAACCCGCCTTTCACCAGGGTGATCACTGGCCTGGCATTTCCTGGGGGCTCCCACACCACTGGGAGCCCCACCAGGCCACCCATTCCCGGCAGGGTGTAGTTTCTGGTCGGGACTGGGACCAGGATCCCCCTACCATCCCCTACAGCTCCTCCCTTACCTCCAGATGAAACTCAGCAGCCCTCAGGCCAAGCATTGTTATTGCCTGCCCTCCAGCAGCCATACTGCCTTGCTTATATAGGCAGTATTTTCTTGTAATCTTTTTGTGAAGCAGTAAGGGAAATAATTCTAAGGCTTCAGATTTCATAATGTCACTTATTTAATACATTTTAACTATTATTACTATCTATGCTCTTTTTTCTCCCCCATAGGAAAAAAAATTGACTCCATTTACTGAAGTAGATCCTATATAATTCCATCATAAAATATGTACATGATACATTTTAGCATATGGGTATACAAGTGTGTGCATACTTGTGTGTGTATGTAGATTTTGATATATATTTGTATATATACAGATATATCTTATATACATATATATAGGTATATATGTATTTAAAATGCCAACTATATAGAACATATTAAATATTAAACATAATGTATCCTACACAGGTTATAAGCATTAAAACAAGCTCTTATATTTTATTATGCCTGGTGAGATGGACATACTTCTGGCTAAGAGACAAAGCTGGAACCTTGTAGAGATTAATCATTGCGTATATGCTACTAAGCTAACAAAGATTTTAGGATTTTTGTAGATGATACATTTTAATGGACCAATTGTACAAAAGATATCCCCCACAAAAATCCTTGCTTCTCGCATTTTTCCTGGACCATGGCTACAACATCATGCCAACACTATCACAAAATGATTTATGTAGGTGACAGTGTTACACGTGAGTTTCACTGTTTATATTACAGAGGGTTTTGAGATCCAGCTTTCTCTTCTACACTTCCTAGTTCTTATCTTGTCCTTGAAAAGACTATCACTCTTTCTGGGGACTTTGTTCCAGTGGGCTTAGGCAGGGAGGCATATTTCTATTATTGCTTCTCACACTGCGATCAGCCTTATGTACAGCTGAACAAATGCCCAGAAGTAAAACACAGGAGGTTTCCGCCATACTCCTTACCGAGGGAGAGCACAGAGCTGGTAAGGTTTGGGTATATTATTCAAGCCACTCATTTGTGGGCTAATGTCAATTTCCTTGGGATCAATGACCGGTTTCAAGGTAAAGTTTTGCAAAATGGTGACCAAGACTAAAAATATCTCCATGCGAGCCAGGCCCTCTCCCAGGCAGATCCGTTTCCCTGGAAGAGGAAATAGAGAAATTAAGACAGTGCACAGATGCTGCTGTTTTTTCTTCTCAATGTATAAATAGCAGCCCCACTTACAGTTTTTTTTCACGGGAAGAGGACAAAAATAGTCACCGCCACAACGGGCACATCAAGACACCATGTTGTCCCATGAGTCATGAGTACCATGAACACAGAGCCCTGCTATGCCTCTGCATTAAAATATTTTACTCTATTGTTAAAATTGAACAGCAAAATCTCTAAGTCAAAGTTAGATGGCCAGAGTAATTCAGGGTTGAAGGAAGGAGGACTCTGTACAAGGGCTAGGGAGACTGAAGAAGCCATTCAAAGATCATTTGTGAGGAACTAGCTCAGCAAATCAATGTGGGCCCTTTACTAGCCAGTACTTAGCAAGATGGACTGTGACTCGACAGAGCTTCTGAACTTCCCCAGCCATCCACTCCATGGCGGTGGGAAGTAAAGTCCTGATGATGAACTGGGTAGAATGGCAGGGAGGGAGCAGGATGCAAGGGGCAGCATGTGCATGTGTGTGCATGCACACATGCATGTGGCAGCCAAGCAGTGGTGGAGAGCAACACCCATAGCTCCCTCCAGGTCAAGGGTCAGGGGTACAAGAGGGGTGGGGTCACAGGGCATAGGAGATGCGTGGTGGGGGTACCCAGGGGGACATGTGCCTCCCCAGATTTCTGCACCCTCAGCAGGGCACAGGGTTCAGGGCTGCAGCCTAGCCAGACCAGCTCTGGGCAGAAGCCACCTGAGGCCTGGTGGGCAGGAGCTGGTGCAGGAGGGAGTGGCATACTGCCACGGCCACCAAGGTGAGACACAGTGGTGGTGGCAGCGTGGAGTTGTGGCCCTTACTACTGTTGAGTAGGGAGGGGGTGCCTCACTTTGGTGACCATTGTGACACAGTGCTCCCTCCTGTACCAGATCC
>NW_017728994.1:28082415-28095769 GCF_001723915.1 Gavialis gangeticus | reverse complement strand
GCGGCCTGGTGGGCAGGAGCTGGTGCAGGAGGGAGTGGCATACTGCCACGGCCACCAAGGTGAGACACAGTGGTGGTGGCAGCGTGGAGTTGTGGCCCTTACTACTGTTGAGTAGGGAGGGGGTGCCTCACTTTGGTGACCATTGTGACACAGTGCTCCCTCCTGTACCAGATCCCATACACTGTGCCATAGCAGCAGCTCCTGTTGGCAGCTGATACGGCCAGGCTGCAGCCCTGCACCCCACTGTAGGTGCAGAAATCTGGGGGGCACATGGCCCCCATTGCTTGTGCCCCCCCACTCCTCTGCCCTGTCATGTGTGCCCTCCCCAGTGCATCATCTGTGCCCACACCCCTCTTTCCTCTCATACTTACCCTCTTGTTCATACACTGGGGTGTGGGGAGCAGCAAGTTGGGAGTGAGGGGCACCAGCAGGGCTGGGGTTGCTGTGGGTTGGGAGTGAGGGGCAGGGGCAGGGCACTACCACAAAGTAGCTGGAGGTGGGTGGGCAGCTGCAGCTGGACCCATGTCCTGATGAGCGAAGGAGCCAGGGGAAGCTCTGATTTTCCATGATGAAAAAACCAAAATCAAATGCCAAAATATAAAGGTATTTAGAATTTATTTTATTATAATGATTGAGGGACTAGTAGACTTCTAAATTGTGTTAAAATTGTAAATATAGCAATAAAACATGGTGTTCAACTGATACTTATAGGGTGATGTTTCATTTTTATCATGGAAAAATGTGGATTTTCGATTTTTTAAGTAAGAGAATTTGGGATTTTTTATCAAAGAATTTGCTGTTTTAAAAAAGAGAAAACCAGAATCCCTAAATTCATGAATATGTAATGAAATGAGACAGGAAGGGCTGAATTCTCC
The DNA here is from genome assembly GCF_001723915.1 of Gavialis gangeticus. Lineage (NCBI taxonomy): Eukaryota > Metazoa > Chordata > Crocodylia > Gavialidae > Gavialis > Gavialis gangeticus. The sequence continues at coordinate 28,094,894 of NW_017728994.1, read as the reverse complement.
TTTCACTCAGCAATTTCATGATGGTGTACGTGTATATATCTGAGTCAATTCTGACTTGCACACATGGCTAGTTTGCACACATGGATCTGAATTGAGTTTTAGGGCTCTATCAGGGTGTGAGGGACATTTAGGATTGATAGTGATCAGGCTTTTGCAAGAAAAGTGAGTGGGGCCTAATAGGGAAACTCAAGGAGCAGCAGGGAGGAATCATGCTGAGCAAAGAGCAGGACCTGGTCACGGACAGATGATGACCTAGCCTGCAGGACAGGAGGTACAGCAGTGTGGTGGATGCAAGGTGGGGCAGAGGTGTAGAAGAACAGATGCATAGAGAAGAAAGAAGCCAATCATTTAAAGGGTCTGGGGGAGTGTCACAGAGTGATTTGAGATGTGTAGAAGGAAGCAGGATGAAGCTGGCAGGGAGCAGATAGGAGCTATCTGGAGAGGGCAGTGTGACACCAGGAAAGTGCTAGGGGAGAGTTGCTGATGCAGAGAGACATGAAGGGATGTGCTACAGGTAGAATTTAAGGAGAGCACTGTTGGGGCTTTGCATAAAGACAATGACCACCTTAGAGAAGGCATGTTAAAGATCTTAGCCTGTAAGGAAGTTTCCATGAGAGAGAGAGAGCTTGCAGGTGAGAGGGCCTGGGGAGTGAAACCATGAAAGCAGCCAGGAGGTGAAGATGGTAGGAGGACTGTTCAAGGGATGGAGGTTCAGGAGTATGCATGGGAATTGGTAGAAGATTATTAACTCCAGCCAGGATAGCTGACCTGGAGTGGGAGCAGGAGAATTGCTGTATTCTGTCCTTGGGGAGGCACTGGGCTGTGAAATGTCCTACTTGAAAGGTTCTGCTGTTGTTGGTATTGATCATAACAAATTATGGCAGGACGCAGAGCATAAACTGGACTCTGAAAGGGCTAGCAGATTTTGTTTGAGTTGGGAGGAGACAACCATCAGCCTTATCTGTGGGGAACTGTAGTATGCAGCATTGCTAGCAACCTGGATGTGTACCTGAGGCCCCTAGAGAGTTTGTTCTGTTCGTTAGAACCTTGTAAAGTCTTCACTACTCGTGTTACCTGTATGCTTTTGTATGCTATAACTAGTGTTCCACATTCTCAGCTTTAATTTTTTTTTTTTTTTTCAGTCTGGGAATTTTTCAGGGTTTATCTTTGAAACATAAAAACTGGGATGAAATCAGGATAAAAGGAAGAAAAGGAAAAAAACCCAGTTTGAATCGGGGAAAAATCGGCAGTGAAGGAGGGAGTAAAGCTGGGACTACGGAAGGGGTGGAGGGAAGGGTGCAGCACAGCCCATTGGCTACTCCCAGGGCTGCAGCAGGGAGCAAAGCAAGGAGAGCTGTTAGTGGGTGTGGGGTGTGGGGTGCAGCTCTTGCTGCTCTGAGCCCCCTGGGAGGGCTGTGGGCTGTGGGGGCTTGTGCCAGGCTCTTCCTGGGGGGTGCATGCCCCTGGATCAGTGGCAGGAAGCACATGGTGCTGCACCCTGCCTTTCTTCCCTGGCTGTGTTCACACCCCACCCCCTTGCTGCAGCAGCCTGTTGCTGGGCTGCCCTGGCATTTAGGGGGAGGGGGAATAGTGCATGGCCAGATGTGGGGGGGGGAGGACCCAACCCTGGCACTGACATCTCCACTCCTCCCAGGGTCAGAGCCAGGAGCCCCGCACCCCCAGGCAGCAGCTCCAGCCCTGCAGGCCCGTGCAGAGTGGCTGGGTGCAGTGGAGTGGGGCCAGGCTCTCCAGTCTGCCCCCCCACCCAGCAGGGCTTGCAGATCCCAGTGCCTGGGGCAGGGCCAAAGCTGGAGCTGCCGGGGTGCAGCTTGGATCTGCCTGTCCCTGGAGCAATTCCCGTGGCCCATCCCGCCCCGCCTGGGGTCAGCGCCGGGAGCCCCATGCCCCCAGGTATCGGCTCCCCTGGTCCCAGTGCAACCACTGCCACCCCCTGCCCCCAGCTCCACATGCAGCCACTGCCACCCACCCCCCATCCAGCCAGAAACCTGTGCCTCAGGTAACCAGCACAGCAGCACTTTTAGCTTACCAGCACCACCCATTTTTCAGTTCAAATCCCTATTAATTAGCACAAGTGGGGAATGGGAATTTATCAGTGAAAACTGGTAAAAACTGAGAATGCAGAACACTAGCTATAACATGCTACACTCACACCTTTGTTTTTTTGGCTAGATAGAGCCCTTAGCCCCTTGACTGTCTTATTTATGTATGGATAGAGTTTTGGAGAAGTTGGAACAAGTTAGAGAGAACAGCAAGAGTTCCCCAGTTGCTGCACTGAAAAGGAAAGGTGAGAGGAGCTTGAGTGCTGAGCAAGAAGAGGGTGGAGACAGCTGAAGCTGGGACCCGAAATAAAGATGGCTTCTCTTACCTGCAGAGAAGGGCACGAAGAAGTTGCTTGTCCTAAAGGTGCCATTTTCATTCAAGAAATGTTCTGGGTTAAATTGTTCGGGATTTGGGAATTCTTTGCTGTCATGAAGGACAGAGCTCAGAATGGGATAAATAGTGGTGCCCTGAATGAACAAGTGCAGAAAAGAGAGGATCAAAGAATGGGTTGGTTGAATGACACCCTCCAGTTTTCTTCCGAAAACAGGGATGTGCCTTAGAGCATAGCTCCTTGCATCTCTCTAGCATCCATCTGCCACTTGCTAGGTAAGACTTGTCAGTACCCTAACAATGCTTACTGTTAGGGCAGTTGTCTTTCATACCTAGCCTCACAGTTTTAGTTTTAGGCCATCCTACTCCAGTGCTCTTTGTTTAGAGGCCAGTGTCATTCCACATGAGTCCTCTTACTTTTTGGTGTTTACCTCCTTGCATATATTTGTACATGATCATGTCCCTTCTTGTCTATTATTCAGTGAAATTGAAACAACAGCCTGCTCATTTATGCAAATTTAACTTTTTTTATTCTTTCCTCATAACTTTACCTGATCATTGCTTCCTGCTCTGCTCTCCAATAACCTGCTCAGTACCAAATCCAATGTTACCATTGCAATTACTCTAGAACTGTTCATGGAAGATGTACGACTTCCCTTGCCAGCAACCATTATGTAATATACTGGTGTTTATATATGCTATACAAACCCATGCTATATATAGTAAATACTATATAAAACTCCAGGATCATGGCAAGGGAGTGTAGTCACACCCCTTTGGCTGTACAGCACATGTGCAGTGAGTTGTCTGAGCTCCCTGAGCTCACCGGCATGTCAGCTCAGCTCCAGCCAGACCTCTGTATGTGCGCTGAGAGCCAAGCTCACCAGCTGGTCAGTGCAGGCTTTGGCTGGAGCCTTGCTTTCCCACAGTTCTGGAGTCCAGGGGATGGGCACCACCTCTGTTTTGGAGCTGTGTGAAAACAGGTGCACCAGCCAGAGCCTGCACCAATCAACTGGTGAGCTCGGAGCTCACGACGTGTGGTGCTCCAGCGGGAGTTGTGCTGACATTCCAGTGCATGCACTGCACAACCAGACGGGATGGGGCACTGCCACCAATATCCCCACCAGACATGCCCCTGTATAGAGCCAAAAAATCAATCTAGTCATTTTTCTCTGCTGGAAATATTGGGTTTCCTCTCTTCCTAAGTGTATTGGGATTTTATCATCCTAGATATACTGGCTGTATCATTCTACACTTTGCTACTCACATTTTTAATCCCTCTACAGCTCTATGTATGAGTTCTCTATTAGCATGTAGTTGGTGGTTTCTTGTTGTTATGTTTTCACCTACAAATTTCATTAGCATGCCATGTATGATATCATCTAAGACATTACAAATAGCCCACCAGACACTTGTACTGCCAGCCCCAGCCCAGTATAGTAGTCCTAGCTATGAAGATTTGCATAATTTTCAATATTTGACTTGACATATATTGTGTAACCAATCGCAACCTGCCTGTGCACCAGATCAATCAAAATCTTATTGAAATAATTTTCTAACTTCAATTTTTCAAGCCAAATAACTGAAGCATGGAGATTGGAATGCCTGGCTAATATAAGCTACCCTTCTGCCCCATTAAAGGGGCTGCCGCCTCCCATCTTCATTTTGCACAGGGACCCCTGGGTTAGAAGAAGATAACCACCAGCCTGATCCATGGGGAAGTGCAGGCTGCAGCAATGCTATCAGCCTACAACCTAAAGAGAGGGAGATTTTCAGCATGGACGAAGCTGATTACATCACTAGAGAGCAGGCTGGAATGTGTAAAACTGTTTGTTTTTTAATTCCTACTTCAGAAATTAACATCTAATGGAATGAAGAGGACTTTAATTGCAAATTTGTTTTGCAATTCATTTTGCCCAAAAACAGAGACACTGGGGGCTGACCTGAGGGATGACGTATTGTCTGAATGGGGTGTCTTGGCTCACGCTGTGGGGAAGCGCTAGAGGGACGAAGGCGATAAACCGTTGGATCTCATGTACCACAGCATCTGTGTAGGGCATCTGGCTTCGATTTGCCATGCAGGCACTTTGTGTTCGGCCAATCACAAGGTCAATCTCCTTCTGAACTTTCTCTGTCATGAAACAAAGGAATTTTAACACAAACAGAAAAGAACAGGCCTTCTCCAATTTTGTCCAAATCTCTGCTGTATTATTTTTAAAATCGTGGTTATGAGGAATATTGCCAAACTCACTGATTTTGTGTCATCCAAACTGAACCATGGCTATTGCCAAATGTAAATCATATAATTACTATGTGGTGATATTATTCAAAATTGGTTAGGCCACAAACATGGTGGAAGTGAACACAGTACTGACTTAAAATGGAAGGAGCCATGTCCTAAAACCTCTAGGTAGTACTGCTGGTAGAGCCAGAAGCTAAGGGCTTGTCTGCAGGTCAGTAGCAGCATGCTGCAGCCAGGATGGGTTTGAGCATGCCCCATCCACCAGCTTCTATGTTCCAAACCCAGAAACTCTCCATTAAGACTGCTCTGGGGTGATCTGTGACAGTCATAGGCATGCCATGGACCAAGTTTTCAGAACAGTCAGAGCAGCCTCCCCTGTGTATTTCTGGGCTGTGAGTACACAGGGAGATTATTGTTGAGGTTGTTGGGGCTGTTAGTGCTGCTGCCAATGCACTGAGACCACTTCTGAGGATCGGAGGAAAGGAACAAGATGCCTTAGGACTGTGTCTGCTTGGTGGAACAAAACAATACAGAGATGGCAGGATGGACTGGATGGAGCAGTGGCTGAAGGGGGCAGTAGTGTGTGGGAGCAAAGGAACCCGGAGACCCCGGGGATAGTCTCGGCAGGACATCCGCTGCGCCGGACATGCCCCTGCCCCGAGAGACGGGGCAATCACTAACCAGTTGCAGGTGGGGTCAGAGAGAGGCCGGGTTAAAAGGGCTGGCAGCCCACGAAAGGGCGGCAGCAGAACCGGAAGTGCCCGAACAGCCGGCGAACTGGAGGCAGGTGGAGGTGAGCTGCCCAACGCCGAACCCGCACGTTCTGGGGCATGGGTCAGACCCTGGTAGGGGACGGGGACAGAGCATCTGGCACCAGGAAACTCAGCCCGAGAGAGGCCCTCAGGAGCCAGAGGAAGGAGTGGGGGCAGCACGGTTGGCATGAGGGGGGAGGGCTTTACCGGCCGGGGGGGAAGAAAACAACCCCCAAAGGGTGAGGATTCCCCCCCCCTCCCACTTCCCCAGAGGGAAGAGGGGAACTCTGCGGGAGAAAAGGGGCCGTAGGGACCCAGCGGCCGGGACTCCCGGCCGGAGTAGGGTCGGCCCATACCCTCGCGGACAATTGGGCGAGGGTGAACCCCTCGGGAAAAGGGGTATTGAACTGAGGACTATTCAGGGCCAGCGGGGACCCTGAAACCAGAGGCAAGGGCAAGGGTGTAGGGGTGAAGGAGCCCTCTGCATCCCCGGGGACCGACAGACACAAGGTGCCACTTTCAGACATGCATGTGCCAGATGGCAAAACTGAACCAGAGCATCATCAAAGACGTGGCAGGCGAGTTTGGCCGGTGCAGCGCAGGAAGTGAGCACGAGGTCTAGCGGAGGGGCCCTTTATGGACCGGAGCAACCCGAAGGACGAAGGCTTCACTTTTTACAAGTAGTGCTGGGCCAGAGCACAGCAAGGGAAGTGGCTGGAGGGGCATATCCATTGTACCTTGTATCTCTGGGTATTTCAGGAGTATCAGGAGTCCATATCTCAGTGTAGTGCTAGTTGTCTCTGTTCCCGCAATGAACAAGTCAAATGTTGTAGTTATCAGGTTCTCCAGGTGGAATTCAGACTCGCCATTGTGTTTGTCCTAGAGAAATGGCATGATTATCTGACAAGCTAATATATGTGGCTCTTACTCACAGGCTCCAAACCAGCCAGTTCTACCCAGTTCTGCAGTATTAATCATATTAATCCTCCGGTAATGCATCAGGGAGCAACAGTATTACTGGGGTTATTACTGGGAAATAGTCTTCTTCAGACTGTGTTGCAGACAGTACCTCTTAATTACTATAATCAATATAAGTAGTTGCAATCATTAATTGCAAATAAAGTGATTAATATCAGCAGTGGAAGGAGTCCACGTGGTTGCAGGACTGTCTCTTATGGTATTGTCCAATCCAAGAAAAGAAGTAGCTAGACTAAAAAGCTTCAGTGCTTTTTTTTTTTAAATGGCAGCACTGGAGAACTAAAAGAAGAACAGAAAACAGGCGGCTGAAATGTTTACCTCAGGCTTCACACCTGAGCACTTGCTTTTGTAATAACAGTCATTGTGAATTTGTATTCCGCTAAAGTCAACCCATGGAATTAATGTAAGTTGACCTGAGTCAGATGTGACTTCAGCCCAATGTTTTCACATTACCTGGCAAAGTAATGTATTCACTGCAAGTCCTTAATATGAGCATTTGGGTTTTTTATGCTGCCCGGTTACCTGTTCCATCTTGGTGAGGAAGCAGTCAATAATATCCTGAGGGGAACTGGGATCTAGAGAGTCTTGATGTTTCTTCACCTCTTCTGAGATGAATTCTTTCAACTCATCGACATTTTTTAATATCTTCTTGTGAGGGCCAGGTAAGACATCCATGAGAGATGGGAACAATTGGTACAGCTAGAAGGAATGAAAGGAATAACATCTTTGTTACAGAATACCTCCTTGATCATAGGAAGCAGGGCACAGCCAAGAATGAAATACCCGTTCCCTTCCACTACAGTGAGATTACAAAGGAGTTGTTTGGGGCTCTGATATTTCAACTGTACTGAGATTTGTGCATCTTTATGCATGGTGACGAATCTGGGATTTGAAGGTAAAACCTACTATTACTTTGGGACGCTTCTGTATTTAGACTTTGATCAGTTGCCAGCAAATGGGATGGCGTCCTTTTTACTGCCTTCAATGGGTTCTAACTCAGGCCTTTAGTCTGATAACTAAACAGAGGGACTCGTCAGGGACTTACACTGCCTATAGACATTCTGGTTCACTTTCTAATTAGAACGCATTGGAGCAGACTCAATTAATCAAGTCTGCTCTGCATTCTAATTAGAACGCTCCAGCATCCCCTCACCATAACGCATATTAAGCACCCCACTTTTTAAAATGGCCGTGGGGGCATTTTATCTAAAACTCATTAAATGTTTTAATTAGAACAGCTGTCAGGGAACCACTCTGATTAAAACGGCCCCTCCCCACCCCTGAGCACGTGGATAGGCACCTCTCGAGGCCCACCCCATTCCACTGAGTGGTGAGATTGCATGAGAACTGCTTGGGGCAGAGTCTGGAGGTGAGGAACCAGCTCCTAAACTAAGTGCAGTAATAGGTTATGTGGTGATAGACACGGAAGAACGTGTAAACCAGATGGCCCAGTTTGCATCACTTTGATACTGGAGCAAGGGAGAGAAGACCAGTATCACCAAGTGGTTTCAGGTCTGTTGTCTGTTTTCTGTCTGTAGGATCCTGTGTGAGCATTTGCACATTTTCCAAGGATCCCACACAAAGTTATATTATATCCATTTCAATTACCTGTGGGTGTTCCAGAGTCCTTACTCTGGAGTGGACCTCAAGACTGGAAATTGTGGCTCTAAGGAAACTGAGCTATTCTGGAGCTCATACCTCTATAAGAAAGCTATTTCATTTAAGTCTGCAGCCAGATGTAATGTTTGAAATGTTTCCAAGTGTAGCAGGCAGGGGCTGGTGCTCCAACAGGTATTGTGTTAGAATGCTGCAGCTCTTTTTAGAGCACTTCAGAGCATATGTATGTCTGTATGGCTTGCCCTTTGAAGCACTTCAGAGGTGTTTGAAATGCTTGAAATGTGGCATCTATTCAAACCCTCGGTTCCTTTTTCTGCTGCTTCCTTTTTCTTGAGTACATAGTCAATGGGAATATACACAAGACAACTCCTTCTCCCTCTCTCCTGTCAAGTAAAAAACCTGAGGTTTGTGGATCAAAATAAGGTGTGTTCAGTGTAACTGAAAGTCCATCCACATAATCTTATGCTTGTTTGTTGGTTTTCATCTCTCCTGTCATGATGTGGAGCTGGGGAAATGGATAGTTCATGGATCTCAGTATAGCCAATGAAACCATGACTCAGAAACAGTACAATATGTTTGCCGTAATGAATGGCAGCAGGCCAGCAGAGGCCGAGATAACACTGAAATTTGGTCTCAAATGCTGAAACAAGTTGTAGGCAGGCAAGGTTCTTTGGGTAAATCTGATATATTTAATTAGACCAACTAAAATTAGTTGGAAAAATTCTTTGCAAGCTTTCAGGTAGAAAAACGGAGGCAGTTATGTGGGCCTTATGTTTGGTCTGCTACACGTGAGTGACTATCACTCATAAGAGAAGGGCCAAAGGCAGAATTTCTGATTGTACCTGTCCCCAGTGGGAGCTCATATCATGGGCAATGCTATTCATCAAACCCATCAAAGTTAGAAACTTCCTGTCTTCGTAGTTGTGACGCTTCCCAAAGACGATGGAGCAGATGATGTTGGACACAGCACAGCTCAGCAGGAAAGTAGGGTCAAAGGGCATTTCTGGAAGATTGGGAATTTAGCAAAAGATTAAAACTGATAAACTTCACTTTATTCCTGTGGGGCTTTCTAGACCCAACCTAATAATACTTGGCAGAAATTCTCAAAGGAATATGAAAGAATTGATGTGACTGTTGACTGGGACTTCTGCTTCTTTAGTTGCTGGTGCTGGAAATTGCCTCGTGAATGAGGCAGGAAACTGTATGGAGAGGGAGGATTCTCTACTGGCTACAGCAATTAAGTGTTGCACTGGAGACTGGAGCCTACCTCTGTCATAGAGTTCCTGTGTGATACAGGCAAGTCACATAAAGCAACTTTTACAAGTGGCCACTCTGTTAGTCTTTTCTGGTAAGTCAACTTGAGACACCTGCAGCCTGACTTGCAGAAGTGCTGCATGCTCACATCTGCAATTGGGGTGAAGGGGAATTCTTCGCTGAACATAGGAAATACAACAAAATGCTGAGTAGTCTGAAAAATCAGGTCCTTGGCTTCTCCAATGGAGCACCCCAAAGTAATTAGCAATTTAAACTTTGATTTTACTGCTTTTCTGTGTGTGAAATAGGGGTAGCATCAGCCTGTTTCAGTAGGATGAACTAAAAGCAATTCCTCAATGTTTGTTTAAAAATAATTAGAGTAAAGTAATAAGCATTTTATAGAAAATGAGGGGGCTGAGCTGGGTGGTGCATCAGGAAATTTAAGAATTCTCTGCAGAATTTGGATTTTATGTAGTCAATAATGAAGGGCCAAACATTGAATAATCAGCTAATTATATAAATCATATAAAATAGGTCTGGAAGGGATCTCCAGAAGTCATCTAGGCAAGCCACCTACTCAAGGCAGGATCATCCCTGTCTAAACTATTCCAGGTGTTTGTCTAACCCAGGGGTGCTCAACTTCTGGCCCATGAGCCAAATCTGGTTCACAGCACCATGGCATCTGGTCTGCAGGGCTCCCCACAGATCAGGAAATTTTGCAGCATGGAAACAGTAGTAATTAATACATCTATCCCCCCTACTGCCAAATTCCCAAGCCCCATGCATAAGGCTTTGCCACCTCCTCCCACACAGCCAGATTGGAGCCAGGTCATCCCCCTTTCCCTCCATGCGGCTGGGCCACATCCTCTTCTCCCTGTGAGGCTGGGCCATACCTTTTCCTCCTGCACACCTGGATTGGGGCCAGCCCACAGCCCCTTCTTCCCACATGACTGGATCAGCACTGGGCACATGATGACTGCATCATAATGCACACATTCCAAATTAAGGTGACACAGGACATGCTAATTCTGGCTAGTCCCAACTTCTGAGTGCTTGCCCTGGACTTTGCAAACTTAGTGTTCTCTAAACCTTAATTTATAACTGTAATAAAAAGGAAACCAACTCTGGGTGCTGCTGAGCTTCTTCACCAGATACTGGGCTTCTTCCTGGATCTGTATCTCAATGCTTCTTTTTCCCATCCCAAAATTCCTCAGGGTGGTGAGAGCAAATCGACGGAGCTGCTTCCATCGCTCCCCATTGCTAAAAATAATCCCTGGAGAATGAATAAGAGGAGGAAACAGCTTGGGACACAGGGCTGGAAATGAAAAGGCAGAAAGTAATTCCAAAAATACACAAAAGCCTGTGGCAGAACCCTATTGATGGCTAGAAAATTATATTTAGAGGCTTGCTTTTGGGAACTGGCTTATAGGTAAAGTAGATATGTATTAGAATAATGGTCCAGGGAAACAGCAAGGTAAAGTGATTTCTAAAAGCCTGTTTGTAACAAAGTTTCCTTCAAAGCCCACTGTGTCTGACACGGGCAAGGAGCAAGCAGACACACAGGCTGGGAAATTGAAGACATGTACCACAGCGTTCCGTAACATGAGAAGGGACTCCCTGCATTTGCCACGTTGCCGTCCCCAGTTGCAGAGCCCTTGGGATTTCCGGTTTTGGGGAACAGACCAAATTAGGAGTACATCAGAAACAACCAAATTAGGATGTATGTATGTAACATGTTTGTGAAACAAAGGAATACAGGTTTCCCTTGCTTTATACAGGTTCTGTATGTATGAATTCACTCCTTTGCAATGAGCATTTTTATACCAAAAAAATTGGTTATATGCGAGGTAAATTCACTCTTATGTGATCAGTGTGGTGGAAGCTGATTTGTGCAGTGCATTGTGGGAGTGATGCCATAGGCAGAGGAAGAAAAACTTATCGGGGGGAGGAGAGGGGACTGAGCTGGGTGGTGGTGCCTTGGCTGGGTTGCTGCACCCTGCAGCCTGGCCCAGTCCTGCTCTGTCAGTGTGGCACCCCAGGAGCTGTGAAGCATGAAGCCGCCCGACAGCAGTGCCTGCAGCTGCCACTCAGGGCAGCTGGTGCCCACGCTTTTGGAGCTGCAGCTGCCCCAGGAGCAGCATGGTGCTATGTCTGTGCAGTTGAGGGGGTCAGTACAGTCGAGGTGTTGGAATGTATCCCTATTTGTTACATTGGTTCCCTTTATGTGAATTCAAGTTGTGTGTCATTTTCCAAGAATGCATGTATAGCATAAAGCGAGGGAAGCCTGTATGCTGACAGCACAGAACATGGACAGTATGATGAGCACAAGGATACCAATCAACGATGCCCAAAGATGATGAGTCATCAGAGGGGGAGGAAGGATACAAAAGGAGGAATTTCAGAGCAGCAAGGGGTCCCCGGGAGGGAAACCCAAGGCCACCATGGACAGAGGGCATAGCATCAGCCTCTCTCATGCACCCCACCCTTCCCAGCCCTTTTCCCAGTGCTATCTTCAGAGCGGGGGCGGGATTTCAGTCCACCCACACCACCCTCCAGTACTGACTGAAAAAACTCCAGACCAAAATCCCTCTGCTCCCTTCCCCTCCTCCTGTTCAGACTCGCAGCAGCTCCAAATTGAAGCTGAATCCCCCAGCCCCTGGGATCCAACAGAGACACCTGTTGGGTTGAGGGGATTGCTGTAACTCACAGCGCTTCCTGCAAAGCATCATGAGTTACAGCTGGGAGCTGCATTTCTGCCTATGCCTAAGACATATTTAAAGTCCCAGGCAGGAGAAGAAGCCTCTGCTCCCCCAGTACTGGGCAGCTCAGCCAGCATTGCCTAGTGCAGGGGTTTGACAATCAGCTGATTGGTGGCTTTGGCCCTGACAGCCTTGGGTCTCGAACCCAGGGTATGCAGAACCAAAAATCACCTGATTATCTGCCCATACAACCCCAGGTTAACCAAACTTGGGACTGTCCAGGGTTGCAGCCAAAAATCAACTGATTCCTGGTCCCATTACCCAGACAGCCCCAGGTCTCGAACAGGACCAAAGACAGTCCAGCAGGGTGGAACACCAGCTGATTGTCAGCGCTGCATGTGGGCATCCAGCTTTCAACTAGCCAGGGTAGAGACAGCCAAGGCTCCCTCTGCACTGGCAAATAGTAATGGTACTACTGGGATCTGATATCCCCTCCCAAAATCACTCCACCTGCCATCCACCATGTAATTAAATGAGAGTATATTA
>NW_017728994.1:28074364-28077415 GCF_001723915.1 Gavialis gangeticus | reverse complement strand
CAGCCAAAAATCAACTGATTCCTGGTCCCATTACCCAGACAGCCCCAGGTCTCGAACAGGACCAAAGACAGTCCAGCAGGGTGGAACACCAGCTGATTGTCAGCGCTGCATGTGGGCATCCAGCTTTCAACTAGCCAGGGTAGAGACAGCCAAGGCTCCCTCTGCACTGGCAAATAGTAATGGTACTACTGGGATCTGATATCCCCTCCCAAAATCACTCCACCTGCCATCCACCATGTCATTAAATGAGAGTATATTAGGGGCCTAAAGTGCCACCCTGCCCTGCTATCTGCCTGACTTCTAACATGGCTATCTACATCTCTCTACTCATAGAGATGAAAGTAGACTAATTTGTAAACCTTCATGCCTCTAAAGGATATTATTCAATACTGAAACAGTGCAGTATAAGCTGAAGAATTACATGATAGTGCTGGCAGTTTACTTGCTAGATTTGGGCCGTATATAAAGCAGGACTTAGGTGGATCCTGTCCTGAAAACTACTGCTCAGCTGCTGCCTGACCTGGGAAGGACCCAGCCCACCAGGTATCTCACTGGTTTACCCTCCATTTCAATATGCACTTGCTTCTGTGTAAGTTTAGAATTGTCGAAGATTAAGCTGTTGGTGCCCAGCTCCTGCTTCAGTGCAGTCTGTATCCAGAAACTAGGCACAGCTATGTTGAAGCCCTTAGAGGACCCAATCCCTTGGGTCTGCTCTTATGTTGCCTAACACACTCTTAAGCTACTGATGGAAGTTCAGTTAAAGATGTGATGGGATCTGATCCACATTCCCAACAGTTGCACACCTGCTATGCAAACATGCATGGCAAGAGGAGCAATTGTGGACTTGGGGATCAGTGCATGGGGAGCCCAGAATTATGATCCCGGGCTCTCCCTGCACAGGAAAGTAGGGAGCTGGCTGCCCCTTACACCCATGACTGGGCATATCAGTCAGCTGACTTCAAGACTCCAGTGTGCTCTGAGGCTGGAAGCATCCCCAATCAGCTGATCACCATTTCTAGCCCTAGAAGTGAACCAGCTACATGTTCAATTTAAGATGAAATGGGAACCAGCCACAAAGTTATTATACATATGTTGTGTAATAATTTTGTAGCTTATTCCCTGTTTTTTCACACTATTAACTGCATGAATGTGTGGCCAGGTTGCTACTGAAGGCACGATTAGTGGTTAATCACATCTAAAGTGTAGTGTTGCCAGGGGCCTCGACCGTCCCATGTGTTTAGTTATTAAAATGCAGGTGTAGGAGGAGGCTGGTGGTGCCCCCTGTTTCATACAGTAGTCTCAAGCACTCAGCCAGGACAGGGGACATAAGGATACAGGCTGAAGGGATTGAAAACCATGCCAGTCCCTTGCCAGGAGAGTGCCTTAATCACCAGATTCAGAACCAGCCTGATGTAGACATACTCATCAACACAGCTCCCTGCTAATTGTTTGGGTTTTTAAACCTATTTTAAGAAATCCAACATTCTGTGGACACATCTACATAAGATGCTTAACTGAGCAGTAGCATAGTTTACTGCTCAGCACACACGTCTACACATGCGCATGCTTACTGCACAGTAAAAATGCTTAATCACAAGTAAATTTGCTACCGGGAAATGCTGGTAGCAAATTTACTCATGATTAGTTACTGAGCAGTTACATACATATAGACACAACCCAGGAGCAAGTTTGCTTCTATGTCAGCACTGCCACCAGGGGGCTGGCCTGAGGCTAGCCCCAGGGCTGCAGGCTGGGAGCCTCTCCTGCCCCAGGGCTGGAATGCTTCTATGGAAGCCCCTACCTCAGTAGAGCTGTGTGAAGCTTCAGGTTCTGATTCAATTCAGAGGAGATTCACCCTGATTTGGTGGCTGAATCTCCAAATCCAAATTGAATCAGGAGACTAATAAAAAGGTCTGGATTGATTCGAAGCTCTCTGAATTGATTTGGAAAAGATTTGGAGAGCTTTGGAGATTGAGGCAGTCCCCGCTTGCTGCTTCAGGGAGCTGGATCCAGACTCCATGATAGTAAGTAGGGGGCGGGGGAGAGGGGGCTGAAGCAGGGGGAGGGGATCATGGGGGGATCCCCACCAGGCCACACCCCCTGCCTGCTCCTCCAACCCCCCTGAGTGCCCTTGACCCCTGCCTACTCTCCCAGCCCCCCCCATGGCTGGCCTGCCCGGCCACAGCTCCTGGCTTTAAAAAAACAAACAACTCCCACTTACCAGCTCCTGCCAGGCAGGGGGGAGGGGCAATCCCCACTGCTCCCCACTGCCCTACGCTGCATGGGGGGCTCTGCCACAAGCCCCCATCCCCTACCTGTTCTCTCAGATGGGAGAGCAGGCAGAGGATGGGGCCCGTCTGATGTGGAGGTTCAATTCAGGACGGCAATTTGAATCACCGAGTTGAATCTCTGTCCCCCGAATCAGCCGAATCTGAAATGAATACTAGCCACTTTGCACAGACCTATGCCTCAGCCTGAGGCCATTCCAGGCCCCTGTGACCCCCTGAGCAGGCCACAGGCCAGCTGTCCTAGCCTGCCTGCATTCCAGCACTGCTGCCTATCACCACACTGCCATGTGGCTCTCGGGCCCATGTTGTCCAGGGCTGCAGGTTGCTCCAGGCTGCTGCAGGGTCCTGCCAGGCCCCAAGCCCAGCTGCAGGCAGCTTCTGGCTGCTAGGGACAGTTCCACCTGCTCACAGCCCACAACAAGCAGCCTGCCCTGAGCTCACAAGTGCTGTGGAGTAGGGCTGTGTGAAATTTTGCCGGCCGTTTCATTCCAATACTGTTTTGACCAATTTCGAGGTCAAAACAGTAAAATCAGAATGAAACAAAGGCTGTTGAAATAGCCTCAAAACAAAACAAGGCTAGTTGAAACTTTTTGAAAGTCAAAACATTTTGACCATAGGCTGGGGATGGGAAGTCAGTCCAGCTGGGCTGACTTTCCATCCCCCATGCTAGATCCCCATCCCTCGCATTAGATTGCGTGGGGGACGGGAGGCAGCCCAGGTGGGCTGCTTCCTCAGCCCCCACACTAGAACGTGCTGGGGGTGG
>NW_017728994.1:28064511-28069364 GCF_001723915.1 Gavialis gangeticus | reverse complement strand
CATCCCCCATGCTAGATCCCCATCCCTCGCATTAGATTGCGTGGGGGACGGGAGGCAGCCCAGGTGGGCTGCTTCCTCAGCCCCCACACTAGAACGTGCTGGGGGTGGTGAGGCAGACCAGCTGAGCTGCTTCCCATTTCCGGCACTAGATCACGCAGGGGGTGGGAGGTGGAAGGCAGCCCAGCTGGGCTGCTTCTCCATTTCCCACACTAGATCACACTGGGGACAGAAGGCAGCCCAGCTGGGCTGCTTTCCACCCCGGCGCGAACTAGCATGGGGGATGGGGAAGCAGCCTGGATGGGCTGCCTCCCGCCTCCTGCTCCCCGCGTGATCTAGTGTGGGGGATGGGGGAGCAGCCCAGCTGGCCTCCTTCCTGCCCCTCACATGATCTAGCACTGGGGATGGGAAGTCAACCCAACTGGGCTGACTTCCCACCAGTGAAACATCAAAATAGCCTTTCTGTTTCGATAGAACAAAATGGAACAGCTGTTTTGGCTCAAAATGAAATTTGAAATGGAATGCTGTTCCATCCAAACTTCAGAACTGAAGGCGAAATGGAACGGTGCCGTTTCGCAAAGCCCTACTGTGGAGTATTGCCTCTGCCACATGACTGACAGTTCCATGCCAGGCCCCTGTGCTGGGTGCTGCAGCCAGCTGTCCAGGCCCAGCAGCTCAGGGACAGCTGTGGGGGGCCCAGAGAGCCAACATGAGACCCATGATGGTGTCCTCCTTGTCTGAAGCTGTGTCCACACCCATGCCTACCATTTGGGGCCCCAACTGGTCACAGAAGGAGACTGGTGCCCCCATGCCACTGTGGGGCAAGGTGGAGGTGCAGTGCCATTTTGAGTGGGGCAGGGGCTCCAATGCTCATGTCTATGAGGGGTTGTCAGCCCAGATCCGGGAGACACAGCCGGTCGGCGTGGCAGTGCTGCATAAATGTCAAGAGCACAGTGGATTTCCATCACACACCACAGTCATCAGTTGGGGAGTGCCCATCCTTGCCCTTCCTGCAGCAACTGATGGACATACTTGTGCCCCATATCTACAGCAGGATGGGTGGCCTGCCTGAGCCCCCACCCCAGCCTGGCACCCCTAGTGACATATCACTGGGGAAGGGCCCCTCAGGCATCCAGCAGCCCATCCTACCAAGCTCCCTGGCTGCACCCTCCACCAGAAGCTTGGGGAGCCCAGTTCAGCACCTGCTATACCAGCTCTGCAGCCCCAGCCCCTGCCACAAGGCACAGCCAGCCATTACACTGCTGGCTGCCAGGAACACCAGCTCCTCCCCTGGGGAGGGGTCCGGGGAGCAGGCAGGAGCCTGCGCACTGCACCCTGCCATCTGAGGACACTGCCTGGAGCTGCACACCATTACTGACAGCTGTGACCATGTAAAGCCTCCAGCCATGCCAGCCCAGCCACATAGTAAGCCCCACTCTGGGGGGACAGTCGTTCCCCTACCCGTGTCTCTGCCCCTGCCCCTGCATCTGAGAGTTAGGTATTGCAGCACTTAACTTGTAGGCACCAAAGTCTTTAGTTAGATCTACCCCTCATGCTGTAATATCTTTGGGGCAAAGACTGTCTCTCCCAACGTCTCCTCATCCCCCTGCTCTCCAAAGACAGAACATCCCCACCAGGCACTCCAAGGCTGAAAAAGTACCTAATCCTTTGTTAAACTTGTCACCAATGGGCATGTGTCCTCTGGCAGCAAACTCATCTGCCCGATCAATCAGTGCCTCCTTCACAGCCTCATATCCATGCAGGGCCACGACACGCTCAGATCCAAAGTGCACTGTGAACACTGGACCGTATGTCTCACTCAGCTGTGAAAACACAATGTGGCTGGGGTCAGCTTCAGGGGTGGGGAGGATCACAGCCATTTAAACAAATGCTGATGAAGGCAGCCCTCTTCAGAATTACATGAACTACCTCTCCACACGCTACCTCCCAGGGCAGTGGCAGTAAGGCTGTGTTGAAGCACTGCTGCTTTTTATTGCTTTCTGTTATGCCATAAGTGAATGTGGGTTGGGAAGTGAGGTTGGATTGTGTAGATGGAGACACTCCTTGGTCAAAGGGAAGAGAGCGGGATGGGATGGTCAACGTAGATTGTTTTTGACTTTTGAGGGCAGGGTTGGAGAGGTGGACATTTTACTTTGTTGCACCTTCTTTTAATATGTTATTTCATTTCTTTAATATTTTGTCTTCTATTGTAAACTGAACCTTTCGTGGGAAGGGTGGCATATAAATCTAAGAAAGAAATAATAAATAAATAAATACAATTTCCAACCCAGCCTGCATCTCCAATGTACTAGGTTCAGTGCATGAAAACAGACAGATTTCTTGACCTTAACAGTTTTTCCTGGGCATAGTAAGCAACCGTCAATCCTCTGGATCGTCGTATATGTGTAAGAAGCCTATGTTAACTTGATGAAGAGCAGACACCACTCAGTGGCAGGGCCAGGAATATAGCACCGCAGCACCTGAGACTAGTATTAGACTGTAAAGCAAGCTGAAAACATTCTGCTTTTCATTCCCTGCAACAAAACACGTAAGAAGGAGGAAGCAGCCATACCTTGCGGAGGGTTCTGGACAAATCCTTGGTTTTCAGCTGCAGTGCATTCCCTACAATGGGAAAAGAAACTGGTCCAGGTGGCAGCTTCCCATTTCCAGACCTCTTTCTCCAGTTTGTGAAGAAGAGAAAGCAGAAAATACACAGCGCCAGGAAAACAGTTGTTGCTCCCTGAGCATCCATTGCAAAGTATAGCACTTACTTCAGATTCTAGAATGGAATTAATGAGCATGTTGGAATGCTTATATACTGCACAGTATATAGTGTCAAGGTGGATGCCAGCAATTTATCCAATAGCAGGTCTGGGTTCTCCTGTGTGAGTGAAAATTAACTTTTCACTATCTGAGTTTGTTTAGCATTACCAAAGTGTGAATGAACTCTGAACCTTTTAGTGAGAGTGGTTACTGCACAGTAATCACCGTTACTGCTTAGTCCTGGAGGCGCATGAGTTATTTGCGACCCTACTGCACAGCAGCAACAAGCCACTGCACAGTAGCCATTGCTATTGCTCAGTAGCGTTGGCATCACGGTTCATGCCCACCAGTGCTTTGTTGACATAGCAATGAGCTATGTCGCCATAGCTCATAGCTACGGCAGCATAACATCTCTTGTAGACATAACTTCTATTATGTGTCAACACCTTGAGGGTGAGGAGGAGGCCTGTGCATTGTGTTAAGATTTTATCTTAGGTTCTGCTCTGTAACTTTCTGCTTCATAGAGCCAATGTCTCCTGATACTGCTTCCAGCCTTGGCCTTTTTTTTGGATATGGGCAGGACTGTAGGAGAAGAGCTGAACCAAAGGCCCAAACCCCATCTCTGACCATGGAGGTGTGAACACCATGAGTGTTACTAGTGGCACATTCAGTAGCATGTGCAACAGTTGATGGTCCCCAGCTAAGCAAATAGTAAAATCTGAAATTCAGTTCAAGTAAAGCATGACAGTGCAATATATACCTGTATAGTTGTGCACACTGTAGCCTTAATTATATTGATAACACTCCATGGATTCTCTTAGCTTGTGTAATTTAGAACGAGCTCACATTGTGTTTTGGAGGCATTCTAGAGGGAAACATTGCCATCACTAAAACAGCATTTATATTGTTTATTTGTACAGGATGAGTCACTAGAGAAGCTGCACTGGGTCTCGTGGGTGCCTGTGTCAATTGTACATTCCTTATGGACTTGAGGTTAAACTGAGTCATTATTGAGACATCTATATATGACTCATAGACATTTGGTATGGACATTGGGAAGTCTTGGGGGCTGTGCCTAGACCATGGAAGCAGCCACCTGTGGAATATCAGGTGTCTGAGCCCCTGGCATCTTATAAGGCTGGCTGCTTACCCAAGAACCCTTGTTTATGTAAGCAAGGCCTCCATTCTAGAAGAGATTCTAGTACCTTTAGTATCTTATTGATTTTCACTGCCAATAAATAATAGTATACATCCCTATTGCTAGCAGTTTTGGACATATTCCCTTCCACCTTCCTGGCCTAAGCCACCAAATTCTTCATGTGGCAATCCTTCAGTGCTGGGTCAGGAGTAGACAGATGGCTTGGATAAGTTTATGCACTAAATGATTTTTCAAATGCCTAATGACATGTTCAGAACATGCTTTTCTTACTTTAGCCACCAAGGATAACTGGCATGTCCTGGATACAGTGCTAGCCCTGGCAGTTGCTTTCATGCACCAAGCCCTTGGCACCGGCCCTGGCTAGCCCCTGGCAGCCGCCCACAGGCCTGTGTCAAACTCCCCAGTGGGCCTGGGAGAAGGTACAGAACTGCCTGCAATGACCAGGGCCCCCCAGCCCGATCCTGATCCTGGCCTCCTGCTAGCCTGGGCCACTGCCCACCATTCACCCCACCTCTATGCAGCCACTGACCGGGAGCTGGCCACACCTAGGCCAGCTCCCCACATGGGGCCTGCTAGTCCTGGCCCCGTGGAAGAGGAGGGGGAGTTCAGTGGGCAACCTGGACAGCACTTGCCCTTGCCCTTGGCCCTGGGCCAGCCCCCAGCCCACTAGCCTTGCCGCAGAGTCCAAACCCAGGGTGATGGTGGCAGTGGCCATGGTGCTGGGTGCCTCCCTCCATGCTCTGCACTGTAGGCACCTCCTCCCCAGCGCCCCTCCTCCCACAACAGTTGTTAATTCACAATGTAAATAGTTTCGTGGGAAAAAGGGTGTGAATTGCAGTTGTGGGAGGTCTGTTCTTGGGGAGGGAGGGAAGGAGGGGCTCTGATGGGGAGGGGGGGTGGAAGGGGAAATGTTGTTGGGCAGGGTGGGGGGTCC
>NW_017728994.1:28059684-28064500 GCF_001723915.1 Gavialis gangeticus | reverse complement strand
CATGTAAGATACTGTACATAGATGTGATTCATGAAAAGCTATGCCCACTTTAACAGAAAGCCCCAATATAAGGCTTGGTTTAGGATGCCTGGGATCGTGATGCTGCCTGTAGTTAAGATGGGAGGGCAACTGATCCACCTGCAATGAAGAACACCAAGAAGGGCTACAATGTATATATAAGACTAGGGTACCACTAGCTCTGTTACTTAGACTGTAGCTATTTGGAGCTGGAGACATGGCTATTTGGAGCCATATTTTTGTTCTGTGATTGTAGAGAGTCTGGCACTCTGGGATCCAAGATCATCACTGGGACTCTGAGGTGTTTCAATAACAATAATAGAGATATTATGTCAGTGGGAACTAAATCTAACAAAATTTATACTTACTGAGATGGCCTGGCTGACAACAGAACCCTATAAAGGCAAAGCGCGTTCCCAGTTAACATGGGTGGGATGATCATGTGGTTAGACACTAGATTGGATTTGCTTCCTAACTGTCACTGGGCACATCTACATGTGCAATGAATGTGCCTGAATAAACACTGGTGCAGTTTACACCAGAGTTTATTGCTCCCAGGTCCACATTTACATGTCCGTCCAGAGTGCAACACATTGAGCCAAGGCAGTGCAGCCTCAGATGCCTGGAGGCCTGGAGGGTCAGCCTGCCAGCCCAGAGCTATTCCACCCCAGCTCAACGTACTGCAGAGGGGTGGCTGGGGCACGAGAGTATTACAGTTCTGAACTAGCCAGCAGGCAGCCCTACACTGTAGCACCCTTGTGCCCCAGCCAGCCCCAATCACTATCTACAAATGCATTGTGGCAGGGTAAATAACTCCACCATAGTGCTTGTGTTAGGTAGTACTAACCTATGGTGCAGTTAATTAGTTTACTCTGGCTTAATAGCTGCATGTGTGTAAATGGTGACACTTTACTGAAGAGCTCATTAGGCAGCTCTGCAGTAAGCATCTCATGTAGATTCTCCCACAGGCTCCTTGCTTTACCTTGCTCAAGTCCCTAAATCTCTTTATAGCTCAGTCCCCTTCTATAACCTGAGGATAATGACCCATTCTTTTCCCTATCCTTCTTATGTCTCATCTGTAAAGCGAACAGCACAGTATTATCATAATAACGCCTTGATCTTGGTTCAGGTCCGGGGCCACTGCCATAATACAAATATGGTTGTATCCCCTAGCTATATTTCTGTGCTTAAAGTTAAGCACGTGCCTAAACTTTGGCTGGATCCCTGGAGCTCATCCAAATAATCTGAATCTCTGGAGTCTGCAACACTGGTCTGGGAAGTCCATGAGAACAGTCTTTCTCACAAAATTCCACTTCTTCCTCTTTCCTGTCAAGCTGTAAATACTATGATTACAGACTCACTCCTCGTCTTTCTGATCTTCCCCCAGAACCAGAAAGCACAGAGGCAGTTGCAAACAATGGAGAAGAATAAGAGAGGAAGAGTGTTCACCTAAACTCTGTCAGGCTGGAGTAAATGAGTTTCCCTCCCATATGCATTGGGGTGCAGGCTGGTTATGCCAACGTGCTCCAGGTCAGCCTCAACTGCATCAAACTCCATGTCTACACAGCAAACTCCCTTCAGGCCCTCTAGTTGCTAGCACATGATAAAGCCTGTGCTGCTGCATCTTCACTGCTATTGTTACCTGTCTGGCTAAATCAAGCCAGTGCACAAATTCCAGCACATGCTACAATCCCACTTGCATGTTGCTTTGGAGACACACCCAATGTGTTCATTTAGGCTTTAATCATGAGAAGTGCTAAGCACCCAGAGCTCTCACTGAACCCCACTAACATCCTTCCAGTTGTCAGCAGCTTTCAAGATCAGCCCCTAAGCTTGAACCATGTCTAAATCCCCAGGCTGATCTCATGCCATTTTGTGGGACAGCACTGATCTTTTTATCTCAGCCCTGTCATTAGGGCCTGCTCATTGTTTCTGCCTCTGAGTTTATCTCTCACCTTTTTCATAGCTTGGTCCTTTAATGCTTGTACATCAGTTACATTATAAGAATCTCTGAACTCATTCTCCTCGCTACTCCGTTTACTTGATGATTTCCTGAGCCCAGTCACCAGCTGACTGTTTCCAGATGCCAGGTGTCTGCCACTTCCTGCAATTGAATGCACAGACTTAGTCACAGTTCACAAAGTGGCTGGGTATGGACTCCTCTGGGCAGTGCTGTCTACAGGTGGTGACCTGCCAATCCATATGAGAACTCAGGTTGATGTTCTTTCCCACTTGAAGTACCTGAGCCCTGGTCTTACCACAAATAGCTGAGGCTGCAGTCTCCAATGGAAAGAGGTGTTGTGTTAAGGTCAAGTAGATCTCCATACCACTGGCCCCTCTCCATCCCTCAGAGGGGACTTGTATTCACATGATACAAGGAGCAAAATCCTGGTCCCTTTGAAATCAATGACAAAATTCCTATTGGCCACAGTAGGGTCAGGATTTCATTCAAGGTGTGTCATACATGACAGACACCAACAGTAATGCCTGCAACACCCAGTTTGTGTATGGACTTGATCAGAGATGACCCTAGCAGGGTCCAGCATAAATCAGCCTGTGCGGGGCCCGGACATGAAGAAGCTGGTGGCAGCCAGATGCGAAGCCGGTGACAGCAGTGGCGGCATGGAGTCATCAGCATTAGGCATGCCCTGCAGAAGGGGCTGCAGATGCTCTGCCCGGCTCCATGGGGCCCCCTAAAGCCCTGATTTACCCTTCTCCCCCAGGTATGGCCCTGGACATGATACCTGTTTCCAATGAGATGTCTGACCAGGACAAGCTTTCTAATGAGCTTCTCAATAGCATTTTTGGCATTCTTCGTCATAGTCTGAAACCACGAGTTGGGAAGTGAAGGGAAAAAGCTACTGAAGCATCCATAACCTTAACCTTAGAGATGGGCCTCAACAGAACCCCTTGACAGTCAACATCATTTACATTCTGTCTGACTGTACCTGAGGAAGCTTGTTTTTGCTGTATATGTCCCTGTGTCTAAGAGACAGACCTAAATCTAACCTCACCCTTTCAACGTGTGGGCTAGTTTGTATTCAAACTTCCCAGCTGGTTGTATCCTTTATGACAGATCTAGACTCAACCCTCCAAACTTCTGGGAAAATCTGCATTGGAATAGAAAATTTGCAGCTGAGGTTTATCTCCATCTTACTTATAGAATACATTGCACCCAAGGTATGTGTTCTATGCCTGTTTGAGATGGTAGGCATCTCAAACAGGCATAGAACACATACCTTAGCTCAAATCACACCTTGTTTGGAGATCTTAAAGAATTGATAAGAAACTAACATACTCACTGGGCAATGGCAAGTTCCCACCAAAGATGCAGTCCCTCCAGCTGTCTACACTAGGAATAGAGCTATGTTGAAACACATTAACTAACCTACGTAAAAAGCCTTGTGTACTTTTAACATATATTAGCTAGCTGAGGTGAACCACTAGCAACCCCATAGAATATACCTGGATGAGCTAATATGGCTTAAAAACACATCTTTCCTTGTTTATACAAGGATTTTAACTTGTATCTGTTACATTTACAGATGGTAAATATACTTCTTTTTCCTGGTAAAGGTGAGGCCAGTGACTCAGGGACTTCAGACCCCCATAGATTTCAGATCATTCCACTTTTAAGTTATCTTCATTGCCTTTGTAAAATGAACACAAAGTGGGTATAACCCCCCTCCCCATCAACTAGATCTCACTGAGATGCATTTTAAATTCACTTTGCATAAACACTAATGACCACCAAAGTTGTGTGGCAATAGAAAATCAGGGAACTCATTTTCAGCTAGAGCCATCACTACTGCAATCTGTCAACATCAGAACTGAAACCTACCTCTGTAGTTGCTCAGCTTTTCGCTGTGGACTGCTATTTCTGGAATGATTGAAAGATCAGAGTGGTTTCCATTCTGAACCAAGAGACTATGAGGTCTGCTCCTCCCAGTAAAAAGTTTCTTCACCTCCTGGTACGAATTGAGCAAGATGCTGGCAGCTCCACAGGAGCAGTGCTGCAGAAAATACTCCTACACCAGAAAAGGAGAAAAATATGCAAGTTGTTACACTGTAATGGCTGGGTAACTGAGAAGTGAGATTGTATGGACAAATTGCAAGCATTCCAAACCGGTTCTTATCCCAAGACCTGTCAGGACTCAGACAAATGTATGTAAGTCTTTCAAAATGGCCTAGCAACTAGGAAGCTAGAGATAAATTTCTCTGTAGCTTGGGATTTTTTGCCCCAATGATTCTGGAATGAATTCACGTTTAAAAAATCAGTGGCTGGGGTTTTCAGCCAAGATAAATTGGGGTTTTCTTAAAACTGTAAAATTAAAGCAGAACTGATGTTTAAACAGCCTCCTGTTGACACGAGCCAGGGGAATCAGTAGAGGAATAAGTTTTAATAAGTTTTTAACATGTTTAACAATTTCTTTGCCTCCGTCTTCCTAAGTAGGGACCAGAACAGCAACCTCCCAGCTGGACCCCCTTCAGGCCCCGGGGGAGGCACACCTGGGCCAAGGGTTAGCGAGGACTTAGTTAGGGAGCTTCTGGAGGGGCTGGGCGTATTCAAGTCAGCCGGTCCGGATGATCTCCACCCTAGAGTTCTAAAGGAACTGGCCAAGGTCATTGCAGGTCCCCTGGCACAGCTTTATGAGCACTCATGGTGCACTGGAGAGGTGCCGGAGGACTGGAAGAGGGCCAATGTGGTTCCAATCTTCAAAAAAGAGAGGAAGGAGGACCCAGGAAACTATAGGCCAGTTAGTCTTACCTCGATCCTAGGCAAGCTGTTTGAGAAAAT
>NW_017728994.1:28025176-28059220 GCF_001723915.1 Gavialis gangeticus | reverse complement strand
GGTCAGGGCGGCTAGGGTCTGGAACCAACTTCCAAGGGAGGTGGTGCAGGCTCCTACCCTGGGGGTTTTTGAGAAGAGGTTAGATGAACACCTTGCTGGGGTCGTTTGACCCCAGTACTCTTTCCTGCCATGGCAGGGGGTTGGACTAGATGATCTTCTCAGGTTCCTTCCGACCCTAGAAACTATGAAACTACGAAACTATTAATTAGCTTTCTTCAAAACTCTTTTCTGGGAAGCTCTGTTGTCTTTCCCTGCTTCTATGCCCAGCTCCCCTGCACTGCAGTGCTCTAGAAAACCACTAACATAAAAGAATCAGCAGCTGCACTTGATTTCTGGCCCCAGCTGAGAATGTGGCCTTAGCCATATTGACCAGACATGAGGCAGATCCAAGTCCCCATATCCAAATAGTTCCAAACTCTCAGAGATTTTCCAATCCAGGACTTGAATCCAGAGCTGCATTTTGCAAATGAGCATTGTCTTTGTAATGTATCAAGCCAAATCCAAAAAAAGAAAGTCACCTGAAATTTGGGTTCAAATGTTGTGGACTGAGTTAATCAGGAGTTCTGGGGTCTTCTTAGTGACTCAGAAAATCAAGGGGAGATCCAGATTTTGGGAAAGTTAAAATTATTTTGAAACAGCTTGTACACAAATTAGCTATGCTGGCTCCTATGCATTTTACTGCATTCTTGCCTTGGCTTTGTAGTCGTGTTTTTAAAATGTGTTGGCTCCTTCTGTCTTGTGATCATTTCTGAAGACTAATCCCAATGGATTCTAATGTGCCTTCTACAGACAGCTCTATTTTCAGGTGTCTAGCTTGAGAAACTTAAATTTCACTAGTCCAGATCCTTGGCTAGTATAAATCAGAGCCGCTCTGTTGACTTCAGTGCCAAGTCACAACAGTGAAGGATCTGGCCCTTCATGATTTCAGGTATTTGCATCGACACACCAAGAGTGACTTTGTTCTAAAATTTGTTTAATCTAGCAGCTGATCACTAAACAAGGGGATGATTTTGGGTGCTTTGAAAATACTGGTTTCTTCTAGAGACCTGGACATTGGAAGTGCTCGTATCATCGAATGATTTTTTGATCCATGCATCAGTACCATACTAAAAAAAATATAGAAACCTAAAGTGCCTGGTAATTAATATATTTCAAGATTGCTTCCAAAAAAGAGCTGCATATACATTTCTAAAAGTACAGCTGCTCAGCCAAGACACACGAAGAGTAAATAAACGTATCCCATTATAACAGTAACTGGCAATTTAAGATAATATTATTTATTTAAGAACGTATACAAAAATACAATTGTGCTTGTATTGTTGGGATGCCACAGACAGATTAAATGCTGCTAAGTAAATACACAGTATGTGGTATTCAGCCATTTGCCAAAGCAGTGGCTTTTTAATTTCTTTAAATGTATGAGGTATTTTTTTTATCAGTGCAAGGATCTTTTGCACTTAAATGATCCCATGTAATTGGTCCATTCTTTACCCAGTACACTAAAAAGGCTTTGCTGATATCAATTGTGCAATATGTAGTTCCTGCTCCAAGACCTTCATCCATAGTATGGAATGGGTGATTTTTTTAACAGCACTCACCAATGCTGCAAAAGAGTTTAGGACTGGAGGGTACATTATCCAACTGAAACTATGAAGGGCATAGAAGTAGGTAGACTTTTGCTGGTGCTGGAATTTGACCAAGACATCCAAGTTAGCCATTTTTGAGACCCACAATAAATAGTCAGTACCTTCATTTAACCCTTTTTTTCTGGCCGTTTCCCCACTAGCATTGTGCCCTCTAAAGTCTCCAGCCTAGGGTGTTGCTTCACCAATCAGAAGAGATGAACTTGCCTACTTAGGCTGGGATTTTCAAACAGGACCCTAGGGAATTATCTGGAATTCAAAAGGCGTTCTCTGCCGGCCTCCTTAGCTTCTTTTGAAAATTCTGGCCCTAGTGGCATTCCCTAGAGCACCTGTTATGGTGGGTACGTATCCTGGAGGTCTTTCACCCAACTCCTGGGCTGCTCAGGCAGTGAGATCATATAGGATCACAGTCAAAGGCAGGTAGCGTTCTGATCTTGATACTTCTGTGGGAGATCTTTCTCTCTCTCTCTAGCTTTCCACAACTCCTCTCAGCAAAGCAGTATCACAATACTTTCCACCCACTTGAATGACCCTCTAGGAAGGAGTTGCTGAGATCCATTACAATAAAAAGGAGCCTCTCCAGTCCAAGATGTTCTAATCCCTTGCTCATTTAAGATACAATCCTATGAGATGCAGAGTGCTCCCAACTCCCATTGAAGTCAATGGGACAGGTCCTCAGCTGGAGTAAATAAATACATTATGTCAACTTCAGTGTCTAAGTCATGTAGGTGCTTTTATAAAGTGAGTCCAGAAAAATGCCTTGCACAAATTGGGAGAATAGCATTCCCTTACCTCACAGGGAGGCTGTGAGTATTAATACTGTAAGGATGCTGAGGTACTCAGATATTGAGAAACCATGGAGCCTGAGATAAATTAGTTAATGTTGGTAAAGTGCTTTTAAAATTAAAAGAACTAGGTATTACTTGTGTGGTCTTAATACCCCAGGAATGGGTGCACGAAACTTGCAGACTAAGAAGTTCTGCTAAGGCATCTTTGCAAACGCATCCAACGAAAAAATGTAAGGGTAGATCCACAGCAAGTGAAATTCCTTCCATCTCAACTGGGGGCAATTCCCATTTAAACCAGCTGAGGTTTTGGCCCCAAGGGTGCAGATTAGAAAGGAATTGATGCAAACAGTGACTCATAACTGGTAAAGCTTTCAGGAAATGTGTTAGCAATTTCCAGGCCCATGTAGGAGGTAGCATTCCTTTGAGTGTGAAATATAGGCAAGTGGAAATGGCGTGCTGGTTTGCAGCCTGATTCACAAGTCAGCAGTGACTTTGTTTCTGAAAGGCAGTTGGACACCTATTTCAAACGCAACAGGAACAGGAGGAGGAAGAGCTCATGAGGAGGTCACACAGTTCAAAGAACAAAGGAGCCACTGCAGGACTAATAAAAACAAACTGCTGAGTCCAACAAACCCCTTCTATTCCATTGCTAGTGATATGTTAATAACAATGTTAATAAAAGTGTTGTTTAACACAGAGAAATGTAAAGTGCTCCACCTGGGGAAAAATAACCCACAACACACTTACAGGCTCGGCAGTGCTGCACTTGCCAGCACCACAACTGAATGAGATCTGGGTGTCATGGCTAAAAACCAAATGAACGTGAAACCACCAATGCAATGCCATAACTGGTAGAGCTAATCAAACACTGGCATGCATCCACCAAGGCATCTCAAGCAGAGCAAAGGATGCCATCTCCCAGCTCTACTCAGCATAGGTCAGACCACAACTGGAGTACTGCATTCAGTTCTGGGCACGACACTTCAAGAAGGATGTGCAGAAAAAAGCTCGAGAGAGTCCAAAGGCATGCTTAGAGGCCTAGAGACCAGGGAATATGTGGAGAGGCTGAAAGACTTGGAGCTGTTCAGCCTGGAGAAGAGAAGACTCAAAGGATACTTGTTGGCAGCGTATTAGTATACCAAGGGCGTACATCAGGGATTGGGGGAGCATCTGTTCACCAAGGCCCCCCAGAGGAGGACAAGAAATAATGGGTACAAACTGATTGAAGACTGTTTCAGGCTCAACATGAGGAAAAACTTCTTTACAGATTGAGTGCCAAGGGTTTGGAACAGGCTGCCCCCAGAGGTGGTACAGTCACCCACCCTGGTGATGTTCAAGAGACAACTTGACACCCATCTTGCTGGGGTTGTCTGATCCCAACAGCCTTTCCTGCCCAAGTGCAGGAGGGCTGGACCTGATGATCTATAACGTCGCTTCCAGCCCCTAACAACTATGAAACTATAAAAAAGGAAGGCAGATGGATGATCTCTTGGTTAAAGAAACAGTTTGTGAATCCAGTGTTGTGCAGTAGAGCCGTGTGTGTACATTTTTTAGTAGAAAACTTATTTGCTGAAAAATACACATTTGAGGCAGCCAAAATTCTCTGTGAATTTGGGTGACATTTGGCAAATAGCTTCTGCCCATAAAGAATGGAAAAAAATGGCTATGTCAAGGCAGTTCATTTGAGAACTTCTGAGGTGAAGTTCTTTAATTTTCCAGGCTAGATTCACAAAGGAATTCAGGGAGCCAACAGACTAATACATTATACTGAATTAAAAGAGGAAAGCACATATTAGGAGAAGACATATCATAAGCTGTTCTATAGCAGCTTTTTTATACATCTTTTCCTATCCCATAGTAAGTGGAAGCTACACCAGGAGTTCACTCAGGTGTAAGCAGGCACATCATAGCAAACCCATCCACCACTCCTTTTAACTCAACAGAATTTGATTCATGGCCTTATCATTCACAACGAGGCAGAAGAAGTGGTGACTGTCTTTCCCTTTGAACTTGGGGGATGTGATCATAGGAAAGTAGGGTAGGAAGGGAGCTCATGAAGGCTAGTCCAGCCCCCTGCTCAAGGCAGGATTAAACCTGACTAAAGCATCCCAGGCAAGTATCTGTCTAACCTGGTCTTGAAAGTTTCTAAGGATGGAGATTCAACAACTAATTTATATTCCAATGGTTGGCCACCATCATAGTGAAAAAGTTCCTCCTTATCTTCAACCTAAATTTCCTCTGCTGCAGCTTGATATCATCGCTGCTAGTCCTGTCCCCTAAGGCCAAAGAAAAAAGCACATCTCCCTCCTCCCTATATATGCCCTTCATGTATTTGAAGACTGTTATCAAAACCTCCCTCAGTCTTCTCTTCTCCAGACTAAATGGGCATTTGTACACTTGCTTGCGCTACAGCGCCAGGTGCTTTTAAAAGTGCCCAGCCCAGTTTAGGAAAAAATAAAGGTTCATTCTGGTTTTTGGTTCAGGTTCAGTTTGACTCCCTGGTCTGCCCCGCCTGCGAGCTGATGCGCACTGCGCTGCGATGGATACAGTTGTATAAGCAGCAAAATGTAGGACGGTGCTAAGAAAATGGCAGCAGCACACTTTTGAACTAAAACACATCAAAGGTGTTTTAGTTCAAAAGCGCACCACCACCGTTTTCTGTGCACTGACCTGCATTTCGCTGCTTATACAACTGTATCCATCACAGCGCAGTGTGCATCAGCTCACAGGCGGGGCAGACCAGGGAGTCAAACCAAACCTGAACCAAAAACCAGAATGAACCTTTATTTTTTCCTGAACTGGAACAAAACCTGAACCATTACCTGAAAGTCTCTGTTGAACCTGAACCAGAACAGAACCACAAAAAAAAATCAGGTTACTGGTTCAGAATAAGGGTTCAATCAAACAAAACACACCTGATGTGGTCAGGGAATCAGAACATTAAATTTTTTGGTTCGGTTCCAGTTCAGGTTAGCTGCCACTGCAGTTGTTTCAGTTTGGTTCCAATCCAGGCCAATAAAGGTTCAGTAACCGGTTTGGCACACATAACCAACCGGTTCACATGAGAAAATTTAAGTAAGGCACATTATTTATAATGATGATCATTTGCACAATGGGGTGGAGCAAGCTAATAGGTCTAAAACTGTTGCAACTAAGTGTCAGCAATAAGTATTATGAAGCATGCACAAAACAAAAAATAAATTCTAAGTACTTAACAAATAAATGCTTATTTTATTTATACTATTTAATTTTAATTGTACAATCAGAGATATGTGTAATTGGTGAAGAAGCAACCAAATCAATTTTAAAGAGGAAGGAAAGGAAAAGGATTTAGTAAATAATCACAAAACTGTCACTGTGATTAGTTAACTTCTTATGATGATATATTTTCAACTGATTTAATAAAACTAGGGAAACAAAGAATTATCAACCTTAAACAGATGGATCTTGGGCCTATTGTATTTCCAATATGCTTGACTTGCATTGTTTTGTACTCAGTATTACAGCTTTCTGTCATTTCTATTCAGTCTCACTAACAGAACATCCTCCAAGACTGCCTCCTTCATATTTGATCTTTGTTGTGACAATTTGAATTTTAAACTTGAAAATGCTGGTCAGCGTTTACTTGAGTTGATGGCATTGACAAGGCAACCTGAGCCAACTGGTACAGCTCACATCTAGATATTTTCTGAGTCTCCCGGTATTTCATAATATTTACATCTTTATTCAATCATGGCTTATCCACAAATGAGTCCAGAAATGGACCAATCCTGTTTGACTGGGTGCCAGAAGACGTGACTTTTGCAGCTTCAAGTTCTCTCGACTAAAGGAATGATTCTTCATCAGCATTTTCTGTGTGTGTAGTATGCAGATTAGAGTTGAATGATGATTCTACTTTCATGCCATTGCCATGAACGACAGTTCTCATCCTCTGCCACGTTGACATGAGATGGCACTTGGCTTTAGTTCTGTCCATGTCAGACAACAGCAATTGATACCTAGGATCCAGGTATATAGCTGCAAGTATCACCTCATTTTCAAAAAGATATTTTTCATGTTTTTTCATGCTACCTACTAACTTGCTAGAAAACTGTGTTGCTACTTTTGAGATTTCCAGCTGACCCTTCAACCATGTCCCACAGAAATCCCCTATGGTAAACTGTTCAGATTGCAGTGTTTTCATTGCCACTTTGGCAGGTATGTGTATAAATTCCCAACAACCCTTGTTCTTCCAGCCTTTCCTCATAAGTCTTACTTCCCAGAGGCCCAGTCCTTTTTGTTGCTCTGCACTGGATTTTCTCCAATCTATCCATATCTCCCTTGAAGTCTGGGGCCCAAAATGAGACATTATACTCCAGGTGAGGCCTCACCCATGCCTAATACAGCAGAAGAATCACTTCCTCTGATTTGCAAGTGACACTCCTATTGATCCAACCAGATTTAGACCGAACCCTCCAATTGTTTAAAGAAGGCCTTGTCCACCTCCTCTCGTCCTGGTTTGATGGCTTGTAACAGATGCCCACCATAACTTCCCCTCTGCTACTCTCCTCTCTGATCTTTATCCAGAGGCTGTCAGCAGGCCTACCTTCCACTTTGTACAGTACCTCAGAACACATATACATCTCCTTTGAATATACAGCAACACCTCCTCCTTTTTCCCCACCATCTATCTTTCCTGAATAAGCTATAGCCATTCGTAACCCTACTGCAGTCATGCAAACTA
The DNA here is from genome assembly GCF_001723915.1 of Gavialis gangeticus. NCBI lineage: Eukaryota > Metazoa > Chordata > Crocodylia > Gavialidae > Gavialis > Gavialis gangeticus. The sequence goes on along the minus strand of NW_017728994.1, from coordinate 28,052,066 downwards.
TCCCACTACGTCCCTGTAATCCCAATTATATCAGAACTCTATGATCATACTAGGACCTCTAATCATTCCTGTTTGTTCCCCATTCTTCTTGCATTAGTATATAAACACTTCAGGTATCTAACTGAAAAAGATCTAAAAAAACCTTTTGATTAAATTTTCCCAGATGTTTGGCATCTGAATACCAAAATCAATTTGGCTTATGACAACTGAAAACTGAAAGGCTTTGGCTTAGGACAGAATTTTTATTTGAATTTTTAATTTTTGATTAAACCCTACATTTCTAAGAAAATGGAAATTTTCCCCTCTTTTGTCAAATGGTTTCACAGCTTAGTCAAAAAGCCATTTTTCACAGAAAAAAATTCATCCAATGTTATCCAAAATTTGGATGAAAAATTTTCGACAAGTTTTACCAAGTATTAGTACTAAATAGAAAAGGGAAAGACACAATAATTATAGTAAGATTCATGAAAATACAAATTCCCACAGTTTGGAGGCTGAGTCTAAAACATTTAGGAGGATTCTATACATTTCAATTAGAAGTCTCATAAGAGATTACTTATAACACAAAGGTCTTCCTCTTTAAGGACCAGAAGATTGTGACCAGCTAATCCTGTTTGCTTATGAGACCCAACTGGACAGAGGTCAAAATAAGAGGCCTGCAAAATAAGAAACTAAGACCTTTACCTGGGGGAGCAAACGAACGGCATGCAGGTGACTGGCTGGCCCTGAATGAGGAAGAGGTGCAAAAGGAAAGGCCTAGGGGCCTCTGCAGCCTGTTTGGTCATATGAATAGTTTTGTTCTGTACTACTATACAAGATTTTGTGTCCAAGTTAAAAATCCATTATCTGAGGGATGACCTTAAAAGGATGTGTGACATTGACGGATGTGTGACATTGAATTTTTTCTTGACTAGAGGATGAGCTAGCAGGCTACACCGACTTCGCCTTGCAACTGCTATTAAGTGGGCAGTTTAGGATTATACTTAGACATCAAAATGCCAGGTAGCAAAAGCAATCTTAATGGCTGTCAGTCCCTGAGTTTGGCTTTGTCTAACCAAAGCATCTAATAGAACGATTTGTGAGTCTCAGCTTCCATTTTGTGGGAAATTCCTTGACTCTGTTTTCATTCTGAATCAGAATGGAAATTCCAAGGAGTCTCTTAATTTCCTGTTAAATAAACTTTAAAATATGCATGTGCAGTCAAAATGTTCTGTCCTATAAAATTGGGAGGTTGAGGGAGGTTGTTTTAGAAAACTTTCAGCTAGACCTAGGAAAAGATCAAAGCTGCTGACCATAACTGTCCAGGCAATTAGAAAAAAAGGAGCCAACTTCAATTAATACCAAGATCTGGCTGTAGAGGAGGGAAGGTGGAACTTTTAAGAAAGTGTGAGAAGAATAGAGAAGCAAAAATACCCAAGGCTGGGCTGAGCCAAGTGTTGTGCAGGAATGGGAAGGTCTCCATGTATAGCCTTCAAGCAGCCTGCCCTTTCCAGCAAACACCCTTGCCAAGGTAAACATGTGCTTTGCCTGTTTTAGACCTCTCACATTTGTGCTAGGAGTTATGGTGATAGAAGAGGGACGGTATTTTCCTTTAGTTCAGCCAAATTGTGATTGTTTTTCCCACTCAGGTTCTGACTTCATCATCTTACCTCCTTTATCTGGTACATCTTCTGCTCTTTCTGCAAGCTGCACACTTGTTTTTGGAGCCGGAGGTTGTGCTCCTGTAGTTGTCCAATTTTCTCGATGAGCTGACAGATGTGTTCCAGATACCCGAGGCCAGAGCCAAGCACCTTGGTGTTCCCTTGATTCACCTGAAAAGATAGTATTATTCAGGCCATAAATTGTGATAAAAAAAAATCCTATCTAGTTATATAGGATAAAGCAGATAGAGTTAAGGTATGGATCCAAACTGCTGAGTGCCCATCGCACCCTTCCAAAAATACCTGCCATGAGGCCCCTTTCCCTGTCAGTGGTGTGAAAGGCATTTGATATAATCTGTCTTGTAATTTATGTCTTCACCATGTCCAGTATTCCCAGAACTAAATTCATCCAATGTGCAAGGAGATGTAACTGCCTTTGGGCCAAACTCATCCCTAACGTAATTCCAATGAGTTTAGTGCAGCTACATTATAGAGAAATTTAGTCCATTGACCTCAATGTGAGTTGTAAAGGGGCTGTTTGATTCCTTACAAATGCCACATGCATGTGTATTCAAGTACTTTGTACTCTTGGGATCAGTGGGAAGTAGGATTCACACTGTCCTTTGCACCTGCACAGAATGGTTATTAAATACAACTGACCTTGTAAGAAAGTACAGAAGTCTGATTTGGTAGCCTTTTCAGCTTAATGCACATGGGTGTAAATGAAGAAACAAGGTAGGTAAATAGCAATAGTGAATTGGGTTGTGATCCGTTGTAAGTGACAGTGGAAGAAAGTTTTCCCATTGCTTTAATTTGCCCATTCAAAAGTAATTCTTGTGACAAGAGTAGCTTCCTAAGAGTCAGATATTTTGAGATTTCTCGGGGAGAGGGACAGCTTGTAGGTCATCTGTGACCAACTCATTCCAGGACTGACGTGCATGAACATAAATCAAGTGACATTTAGAACTTAACAAGACTGCAACTCTGATTTCTCTTCCACTGGGACCTGCAAGGTTCTAAAATTCTGCTACCACTCTGCAAAGGAGCTATACCGGTGCCAGAGTAAGTCATCAGTGACCAAAGAAAAAGCAATACTTTTCCAGGCTGCTTTTCATATTTTACTGCCCTTTGACTCCTTAGCAGGCCCTTTGTTTGGCAAAAATGTGTACATGTGATATCGGTAAGTATAGTAAACCCAGATCTCTGCAAAAGCTCTGCTCTAAACTTTATCTTGCTGTAGAAAGTCAACTGCCTTCACAAAAGCAGGAAGCTTACTCTGTCTCCTTTCCCACAACAGTCCACATTTTTTTAGGAAATGCCAACCTTGGGACTCTTCCTGTCTTTTCATTATGTTAAAAACCTCTTGCTGGGTTCAAAAAAAGATTATCAACATTATGATTACTACTTTTTAAACAAATGATGACATAATGTTGCTTATAAATGTTATTATGCTTTTATGTCCAAGTCTGTGACATAAGTCACATGAAATGGAATTAAGAAAATAACTTGACACTGGATAAATCAGGAATCTATGAGCACTTTTTCCTTAGAATTACTTGTTTTTTAAAAAAGGAGTCAGGATGGATTTTGTTCAAATGTAAAAACAGTTCTTTAAAATATGCTTAATAGAATCAAGTCATCGATCCAAGACCAAGTCTGGGAACACAGAGGCCATGTCTACCCGAGCATGGATGTTTCGTTCCCTGGAGACCAGGTGTACTACCACTAGTTGTCCCTGGGGAACGCATGTTCCACGTGCTTTCTGGCGCACAGCAGGTTACCCCAGGTGGGGAAGGGGAGGTCTTACCTGGGGTCCTGGGGGCTTCCTGGGGCTGCAGCAGTAGCAATCCTGCTGCTCAGAGCCAGGCAAGCAGCTGGAGTATGGCTCCAGCTGGCCAGGCTCTGGTTTTGAGCGGTGCACGCTGCCTCTGCGTGTGCCACTCCAATTCTATTTTGTGTGGGGTTTTTTAACCCCTGGATATCCAGGGGTTGAAAAGCCCTCCTGCACTGCTCCCTTGCAGCACAGAGAACAGCTGAACGTGCAGTATGTGGCGCCATAAACGTGTCTTCAGTGCCACATACTGTATGGCCACACTCATCTGGACATGGCCAGAATCTGCAGGTTGTTGTTCTGGCAAAAGCAGGATCCATTAACTCTAGTCAAGGCTTTCAAAAGTGACCAGTGGTTTTTTTGGTGCTGAACTGAGACACCTGATCTTGTGAAAATCAGGCCCACTGAAGGTGACTGAAGTCAGAAAGTTACCAGTTACTTTGGAGAATCTTGGCTTGTAGCTATTCTCAGTATCTAAAAGGAGGTATCATCCTCTTCCTCTAATTGTGCTGCTTTAGGATGCTTTTATAATTCTGCAATGACTCGTGCTTTGCTTGTCCACATGATCATCACAAATGACTTTATATTGAGCCTCAGAGGTAACTGTATAGAAAGCAAGGGAAAAACAGTGGGCATAAACTAGCTGTGCCCCATAAAATAATGGGGGAAGGAAATAAAACCCTTGGCTCCTGGGTCAGTAAAAGGGAAGGCAAGGTTTTGATTGTAAACACTTTGGTATGGACTCTCTTTTGTTCTGTGTTAGTACAGCAAGTGGCACCACAAAATACAGCACCTAGCCCACAACTACAGCTCCAGTATGTTTCTACATCAGAAGAAGAGAAAAGATCATCTGGATTTTCAAACGCCGTGAAGTGAGGTTAGGAAGCAAAGATGAGTTGGAGGTAACTGTGTGCTCCTTGTGCAGTAGGGCAGATAAGAACCTTCACGGCCCTCAGCACAAGTTAGAAAGTAATCCTCGGACTGCTAGAACTAATGCTCTGCTAATGCCTGTGAAACCTAGGAAGGACAGAATGGCTGTAGTGCAGCATGTTCCAGCTACTCCTCTGAAGGTCAGCAGAGCTGTGGCAGTATGCCCAGCCAAAGATCTAAGCCAAACTGAACATCACAGCCATCTTGACTGGCATAGCACATGCCGAGGTTCCAAAGCAGCTCTTCAGTGGTGGCTCCCTGTGGGTAAACCTCCAGTTAATTAACATCATTCTGTGCCTACCCCAGTAGTACAAATGGAGAGATAAAGAACTTTAAATGTCAGGCAAGCCCTAAATTGTACCATAACTGCTTTATAGCAAGCTACATATTCACTATGTCTGAGCTCCTTAGCCTCAGTGCTATGCACCCTGAGACTACTCTATTGTACACCTGGTCTGGGCCAGGTTTGTGTCTGACTTAATACTGAAACCAATGGAATGGATATCAAAACCAGAAAGCTTCACTGATGTCATTCTTCAGGTTGCTTCTAATGGTTTCTCAGCAAGGACCCTTCTGAGCCTTTCCAGGAATGTCTTTCAATGGATTGTAAGTATTTAAGCAGCACTCCCTAATTAGGTTCTGGTTCATGTCATATACTATACAGAACCTGCTCTGTGACATTCTGGTCTAAATATATTTTCTTAGTGCAATTGCAAATTAAGGTTTATGACAGCTGTTATGCAAGTGATGCAAGTGCAAGCCATTCAGAGGTTTCAAAACATTTTCTATTCTAAACTTTCTCCCCTATTTCTACCAGATTTGTAGGTTCCTGAAATATTTACTGTCAGAGCTGACATATTCCCTTGTTACAAAAAGATCTGTATGTAGGAGCGTGTTTGTGCAAGATCTATTCAGCCATTTTGGAGCTGAGCTATGTAATAGCAGGGAAATATATTGATGACCATTTTGAGTGAGAGGAGGCAGAGATGGGAAGCGCAACATACAAAAGATGAATTTGGAGAATTTAGAAGTGGTCTATAACTATGAGCTAGATTCTGCTCCAGATACACTAGTGTAGTGATTCTCAGTCAGGGTACCAGGGCATGCTGGGGTGCCTCCAGATCCTTTGAAGAGTGCCACAAGGAGCTGTAAGGAGATAAGTGAGTTGTGAGGCAATAAACAGATACACTAAGCAAATAACCCAGGCTAGGTGCTTCACAGATTCACAGAAGTTTAGGGTTGGAAGGGACCTCATTAGATCATCGGGTCCAGCCCCCCTGCTCTGAGCAGGAAAGACTGCTGGGGTCAAATAACCCCAGCAAGGTATGCATCCAGTCACTGTTTGAAACCAGGAACCGTTGGAACCAGGGGCTCTGTCTGGGTAAAGGCCTCAGTGATGCAAGCGGGAGAGACATCAGCTGGGGCCAAGGTGGGAAGCCATGGGGTACAATGTATCCCTACCATTGTATGGCAATAGATTATTCCACTAACCATGAACTGGCCTAGAAACTGGCCTGACAACTGCTTACCCTGTTTGCAGTCCCTAGTCACTGGCTCCCTGGTCACATAGGGAGTCTCCTTTTATGCCCTACTGGGCCTGGACTGGCTCTGCCCCTTCCTTAGGGCTTCTGTCAGGCCCAGGCAGCAGTCATTCAGCAATCACTCAACAATCAACTATCAGCAATTCCTCAGCAGTCAGCTTGTTCCTGCCTAGTTGATCCCCAACCCCTACTGCCCAGCCTGTGTAAGAAAGTAAGCGCTGTAATATAGAAATTAGTTTTTGAAATTGGGTGCCACTCAATTCACAAAATTTATGGGGGGGGGGGGGTGCCAGTGAAAGGAGTGTCAAGTCCAAAAAGGTTGTGAACCACTGCAATAAGATGGGCCAGATCCTCAGCCCAAGTATAGTATACTGGTGTATCTCTACTGACTCTAACAGACTTGCAGGATTATATCAGCTGAGGCTCTGACATATTAACTCTGCTGGATTCAGCGGGATGAATCTGGATTTCCACTGATATAAATGACTGTAGAATCTGGCCTAGACCACCTCAGTTAATGCATCTCCAACAGTTTGGACACATCTGGCCAGATCCTCAGTTAGGATAAATGGTCATTGCCCCATTGGATTGCACCTTGGCTTTTTAATACAAAGTTATGAGTGTCAGAACATGCAGGCCTGACTATCTTCAGCAGAAACTTTTAAGCTCTTTACAGTGTCTGGATCATATGTTTAGCTGATGTAAATTAGCATTTTTTCTTTCAAATCTCTGGAGCTAGCTGAGAATTTGTCCTCTTCTCTCGAATGGATTGCATTAGAAAGTTTATCCAAGTTTTGCCCAACTGTGCAGCTGGTCCAATAAAAGATATCACCCACAAGAATCCTGGCCTCTCACATTTTTCCCAGACCATCACAGCTACAACATCACTCCCACTCCTCCCCACTTGGTATTTACAAAGCACTTGGGATCTGTGTGCTGTAATTGCCTAACTGCAGCAGGTTCTGCCAAGGGAGAGGGGAGGTTGGCATAGTTCCTTCAAGTAATTCAGGTGCGATTAGAACCTATGATCATCTCTGCTGTGACTCATCCAGTCTGGGTTCAATCCTAGGATGATGACTCTGCACACTGTGTTTCTACACAGGTGAAGCGAGCAAGGATCTCCAATTGAAGGGTGCTCTAGGGCAGGGGTTATCAACCCCTGGGGAGGAGCGAGGGCAGCCACTCCCCTCTGCAGGCTGCACAAGCACCGCTTGGCCAGCTGGACACAATGGGGGAGAGCTCGCATGCAGGGGCTGCCACCACCATCCACCACTCTGCACCACCACCACCACATCGGTGTCTGGTCACTACCACCTCCACCCCCACCCACCACTCTGCATCCGGGTGCCGCCAGCCCCCACCCCTCTCCGCCATGAGTGTACCCATAAAAAGGTTGAAAACCCCTGCTCTATGGCCTTGGAACCTGCTATTGCAAAGGCCACAGACAGGTGAAGTAAATGCATCAAGTGACCTCAGACACTGCTTTTCTGGCCTGTGTGTGAGGTGTTGAGCGCACTCTGAGAGGCTCTGAGACCCCTAACAATGCACACGCATACAAAAGACACACTGAATCCTGGATCAGCTCATCATCTTGTAACTCTTGTACAGGGTGTCACATACTAGAGGGCATATGAGCAAAGGCTGCACATGGATGCAAGCAAAGTAGGATTCTATATACAGTTCTCTGAACTGAGCAGTGCAAAGTGTTAAGACTACTGTGGCAGCTCTTGCTTTCAGGATTAAATGTGTAGTTGGAAGGTGGGTGTGTCCTGAAGACAGTGATACTGATAAGGTGATATAGCCCACTGGGGAGGCAGCATGATATTGTGCAGGGGCTGGCAATTATTTTGGGCAGAGGGCTGCTCAGCGAGTTTTGGCAAGCCATTGAGGGCCCCTTGAGAGGTGCCCCACCCCTTGGTTACCATCTTAGGACCATAAGTCCTGCCCCCACAACCCCTGACCTTTGCCACCAGAAGTACCTCCCTTTGCAGTCCCGATGCTGCAGCTGGGAACCACGTGATGCTGGAGCATGGTGAGCAGGTGAGGGGAGCAGGGAAATGGCTGTGGCAGGCAGGAGGATGGGGCACTGAGCAGGCGCACAGAGCACAGCAAAAGCCAGTCAGGAGCACAAGGCCTGTGCATCAGGTGCTGGTGCATCAGGGCCAGCGCCAGTGGGGCCCAGAGTAGGAGTGTGGGGGCCAGGCTGCCAGGGGCTCTATGGAGCTGTGCTGGCTCCCTCCTCTCTGTGCCTGAGCAGCACAGCCTGGCTCCATAGAGCTCCTGGCAGCCTGCACCCCACACTCCTGCTGCTTCACTCTGGGGCCCCTGGTGCTGGCCCCGGTGCACCAGCGCAGGCCTCATGCTCCTGTCCGGCTTTTGCTGCGCTCTGCTCGCCTGCTTGCTGCCCCTTTCCCCCACAGCCATTTTCCAGCTCCCTCCCCGCCCGTCCCTGCCCACCCACTGGCACCACGTGGTTCCTGGCTGCAGCGCCAGGACTGCAGAAGCCAGCTCAGCTGGGCCTGAGGACTGGGGTGATCATGCATGGTCCTCCCCTGCCTCCCTCCCTCCTGCACCTTCTTACCTGTATTTCCCTTGGTGCAGGGAGGCAAGAGCAGCGCCAGGCCAGAAGCCTCCAACAGCCCCTGCTAGGCAAAGGCTTCCAGCTGGGGCTCAGGTGGAGGTTGGAGGGGGGGACGGCAGGGCAGGACTTGCTACTGCAGCTGTTTAGTTCTGCTGCTGGCTCCCCCTGGGTCCTACTGCCCCAGTTCCTATCATCTTTGACAGGAAGCCCGGGGGAGATAAATATTAATTTTCTATGTTTTGTAGGAGCCCTGCAGGCTGGATAAAATGGGCTGGCGGGCCAGATCCAGCCTGTGGGCTGTATTTTGTTCACCCCAATATAGTGGATAGTGCATTGGAAGTTAGGAGTCCTCGTTTCTAAGCCTGGGTCTGCCACCCTGCTTTGTGATATTGGACAAGTTGCTTGCCTGCTCTGCTTCCTCTCCCATGCATTGTCTGTCCAGTGACTCTAAACAGCTTGGGCCAGGATGGTTTATCACTGTGCTTGTACAACACACTGTACAAAAGGCTTCCGATTTGGTTTGGGGTCTAATATAGTAAGAACTGTAGTCTCATTTCCACTCTTATTAATTCAGGCTTGCATCCTAAAGAATGTGCTGTGCAATATTTATGCCAACAGCGCTGAAATGCTATAGTACATGGCATATTATAGGCTTGGAATAGTTGATTGGTGATGTCATACGTTGAGTGGGAAACATTTTTCAGTGGAAGCTGACAACTCTGGTAGGACATCTGAATAACAGGAAAAAGAGGGATCATTATGTATGTTTCTAATCTACCCCACCCAGTGTTTTGCATTGCTCTCCAGGAACAGTCATGATCACTGATAGCCTGCAGCTTCCTCTGAGCAACACGCACGTACTATGGAAGCTGAATGGTGTAGATTGCAATGACCTTCTCTGAGTTTTTCCCATCAATTCAAAATTATATCTATATCTATTGATAAATATTCTAGGGGACTCAATTGACCTGATGAATTAGGAATCAGAACTGTGTAAGTAATGGAAAGTTTGATGAGGTGGTTACACAAAAATGTTTTAAAAAAGAAAGAAAGAATGAAAGAAAATCCACAGAGAGACATTTCAGTTTTGGTTTGGCCTGATATGGAAAATATTAGTTTTAAGTTGACCCCAAATTTTTCATTTGATACACACACAAAAAAAGAAATGTTTATTTGCATCTTTGAGGGTTGGGTTATTTCAGTGGTGTTAATAGAGGTAGGCAACCAGGGCACCAGCCCCAGGCACTGATTTACAAAGGGGCAAGAACAACAGCTGCTGCCCCCTGGGACATATAACATGTTTGCTTTGGCTCTGGGTTATTATGTCTTCTTTTTCCCCCGTCCCTCTTTTATTTTTTGTCGGTTTCAAAATGAAAATCATTTACAACTAAAAAATCAAAATGGTGTATTTAAAAATGCTGAACTGACTCACTTTGACACAATCTACTTTTTTACTTGTCTTGGTCAAAATTATTCATTGACTTTACCCCAGGTGCATAATTTATTTTGTTCCCCTTAAAAAAATTCATTTTTCATCCAATTATATTATTCATTAAGAAAAATAATCACTCAGCTCTGTTGATAGTGATATCATTAGTTTGAGTTTCTGAGGCAAATCCAACCTTGGTCACAACTTGTTCCTCATCTGATGGGTGCCAGGTGGATCATTGCTTAGTGGACAGGTTATGACCTGCCTTGGCCATCCTGGAGAAAGCTAAGGAGCAGCTGGACCATATTGATTGAATTACTACCTGGTCCCTTTGAGGCTGTCCTGCCATTGTAGGGTTGCAGGTGTAATGAAGTTTGGTGTCTTGCTACCATCGCTGCACTTCTCCTTTGTCTTCATGGAGATGCAGGATTGTTCTTACACCAGCATGACATCAGACAAATCCTCACTAGCTTGGGAATTGCCCTGACAATGGAAGAATTGGCTTTACCAAGCTATCTAAATCAGCTGGTGCATCCAGTAATACCCCCACAGTACTGACCTTTCAAATCAGGGAACTACATTAAAGAGACACTTGAGACCAGCTATAGTTATAGTTTGAGCAACTGCTGTTTTTGTCACATTGCAATATATAGCTGCTCCCTCAACATCACCTACACTTCCTGCAGTATAAATCACATCTGTATTTGCACATGTAAATAAAAGAATTAGCTTCAGGGCATTGACTTAGAGCTCTAACATTCAGCTGGGAAGGATATTAAAGAGAAGGAAAAATGAATCCCTGACACAAAGCTTCATTTCCTCTGCTACTTTTTTTTTTTTTTTATCATTTACTCTTTTTTTTTTTGCTTATTTAAATAATCCATGTTGGGAGATCATGGCTGTATCTCAGAGAGGATGCAGAATAATTCCCCCAGGCAGATAACATGGCTCTCAGACAAGGTTACCACCTGTCCTAGTTTTTGCAAACACCCCTGTGCAGGATGTAGACAATACTGACCTCTCAACTCTTCAGAGCCTCCTGCACCCAGCTGGCCTGTGTCAGCTCCCTTTTGCTGCATCCACCCAAATAACAGTTCCTTTAGAAGCTATTTCTCAATACACTTTTGTGCTCATGCCTCATGAGAGAAGGCTCTTAATTCTGAGGAAGAAGGAGCTGCTCAGTCTTGCTGCAAGGCAGATGTGCTCTCTGGGAATATTGTTATCATCTACAAAACCCACCTCTACATTTCTTCAGTATTTGGGTCACCCAAAAAATAAGGAAGATTCAGTGATAAACTGAGAGGCCAATAAACAGAAAATCTTTAGCAAGGTTCATAATAATGGGTGTTCACCATGCATGTGCATAGTGCCTGGCCTGGTAATGCAGACTGTATCACCAAAGTATTGCTCCAACTAAATTCTCATGACAGAGTTGCCCAGTGCACTTATCACATCCTTAATGAGCAAAGTCTTCTGAGCTGTTTTCTCATTAGAAGACAGGTCCACAAACCTGAATCTCTTAAGATAGTGATTCTTAAGCAAGGTACCACAGTTGCAGGGTGCCACACACTGTTAGCTCTGTTAGGTGTACAAACATTCAAAAACAGAGAATTAAACTGTGAATCATAGTATGAAAACATTCTGACCTGGTATGGTCTTTCTCAGTTCATTGCAACAGAATTACTCTACTTTTTTCTATAGTCAAAAATATTAATTAAAATTAAGAGTTGACATTTTCCAAGGATTGCCTTGAGTTCAAGGAGGGGTATCTTGAGTCTAAAAAACATTGAGAACCACTGCTGTAATTCTACAGTTCCTCAGATATGATCAGCAATTTAAGATGCTTCAGTGTTCATGGTGACCAATGTGAGCTACCTTAACAAAGCCTGATTTTCAGGGGATGGGATGCTCTTTCTGCCAATCATGTCCCTGTAAAGTGCCTTTAAAGCGAGCTACCAAAACCCAAGAACACAGAAACCACTAGTCACATCCAAAAATCTTGGCCCAAGTACCTACAGCCAGATTTCTTTAAAGGTATTTAGGTACCTAATTCCCACTGAAATCTGTGGGTTAGACACCTAAGTGCCTTTAATCTGGATTTTACTGCATTCAACCCTGCAACGTTTTTCCTTTGCTTTCTCTTCAAAAGAAGAATTAAATGTCAGGGACTGATCTTACATTATTCTAATAGACAGGTTAGAGAAGGAGACTGGCAGCCTGATCTATCTGTGGAAAAGAATTCTCCATTATGCAGCTTTCAACAGGGTTGGTGTATTTGTGAGATTATTATTGGACAAGGCTGTGCATCTCTTCCCCTTTGATCGCTCTCTGCTTTGGTCTCTCTTTCTTTCAAGAATTATTTTTTTTTATTATATTTTCTCATCGCTGGGTCTTGAAAGGAAAGGCCCAAGGTAGCGAGTCAGCAATCTGTCAGTACATCACTGTTCAAGCTTCAAGTAAAGCACTGAAGCAAGTTCTTGCCAACATCCCATTTGAGAACCATTGCACAAAGGAATTTGTTATTCTCCTGTCAGTGACTTGAACAATTTTACAGCTGTACATAAGGTTCAGCAGGTTGCATATTATACCCAGTGATAGGGAAACAAATAAATGCATGAAATAGGCCAAGCAACCAAGGAAGACCACACCTTGTGCTTATATACAGCACCTTCCATCTACCAGTCTGAAAGCACTGGGGTTGCTTTGCTCATGTGTACTATTGCTTAGTTGAAATAGGATCTTCATCTTGTAGAACAGCAGAGTTTCTTCCATTCATGCTTTAGGAGCACATATGTTGTGTTATGTTCACTTACTTCCAAAAAACATAGTGAGCCATTTGTCTAGTGTGGTTAAGGCACTCTCACTTCTGTACCCAAAGGCAACAAGGGAGGGATGTAGGTAGCATCACGTCCACCTGCCTTTGGCTTCTCAGGTTAAATGACCGGTTACGGGTTTGGGGCTAGATTGACTGGAAGCAGCCTTTGGTACAAGTCAAGGCCCAGATGCATGCTCCCATCTGCTCTGTGTATTTACTATACCAAGGAGCAAGCCCTGAGTCCAACATACAGGCCAGGATTCTCAGGAGATGTACACAAGGGAAAGAGAAGAGGCAAGCTTCTCCCAAAGGAGCCCTGTTTTGCCCAGTGACTGCCCTACCACTCCCTGTTTCAGGTCTTATCTGGCCCTAGCAGTACCATGTTGTGATCAAAGTTTTAAGTCTATAACCTCCTCTTCCTCATACTACCACAGATGGAACAATACAAAGAGATGGGCTACCTTGATCCACCATCGCTTACAAAACCTGTTCATATTTAATAGCAGCACAGTAACTTTAGCCTTTGGTCTAAGGCTGTACAAGACCACATCTTTAGGTGCTAGAATCTGGTCTAGCCTCACTAACTCAGCAGAGATGTGTTGATTTTTATCAGGTGAGGATCTGGCCCGAATATCTCTAAATTGCTCAAAAATGTAATTTAATGTAAATACATTTCAGACCCTTTAACAAATTTATCACAGACTGTGATACATTAGAGTGAGGTTTTCATAAGCACTCAAAACTGGTCTCATTCTGCTTTCACTGGGCACGTATACATGTGCATATTAATGCGACACAATAAACTCTGGCACAGTTTGCATCGGAGTTTATTGCTCCTGGGTGAAACATTTACACATGTGCCCAGGACCGCAGCATGCTGAGCCAGGGCAGAGCATCCCCAGCTGGCAGGGAACCTGGGGGACTCAACATGTTGTGAAGGGGATGGCTGGGCCACAAAGGTGCTTCAGTGCATGACTTGCCAGGAGGCATCCCCTGCACTGAAGCACACTCATGCCCCAACAGCATCTATACATGTGTTGCAACAGAGTAAATAACTCTGCTGTAGGATAGTACTTGTATCTGGCATATCTGTCAGTACTAAACTATAGCAGAGTTAAGTAGTTTACTCCAGCTTAATTGTTCCACATGTAGACTGGTGACACTTTACTGTGAAGCTAATTAGGCAATTTTGCAGTAAGCATCTTGTGTAAACACGCCTACTGAGACTTAGACAAATCTTTTGACAGTCCTAGCTGCACCATTCCAACATGCACATCCATTTCCTTACCTCACTTAATCGACAGCACTCATCCATGTACTCATCCAGACTGTCACTCGTGGGATATTTCTTAAGTTGATTTCCATGAATTTGAAGATCCTGCATGCTGCCAAAGGTCTCTTTGTAATGGCTAGTGGTGGTCTTTTGCTCTTCCATGGGAGGCACAGTTGGAGGAGTGTCATGAATGGGGAGGTCTGTCTCTTTGCTGGGTTCCTCTTCTAAAGACTGCCCTTTGCTTTGGCCAAAATGTTGATCAGGACTTTCTCCCTTCTGACAATTGCTGAAATCTTCCAGGGAAGATGTAGGAATCTGCATAGAGTCTACCACCTGGCTGTACTGCTCCACTTGATTCTTGCTCTCTGGAGCATTCCTGTTGGGATTAGCTTCTCCAGGTTCTTGACATGTTCTCATTATAAGGTGGTCAATTTCTGGAGAGGAAGAGGCACTGAGCACTCCAGAATCACAAGAGGAGTCTCTGCTGTGAAGCACAAAACTCTTCTCAGAGCCCTTTGGTGTGGATGGAGAATTAGCCCCACTTGGCAACTCAACCCCAGAGTCCTCAGATTCAAATTTGGAGAATCTGTGGAGCCGGCACTGGGTTTCCAAGGTGCTGAGATCAGACAGGCCAGCCGTGTAATCTGGATTTGCTGGAGTGTCTGTTACATCAAGGTTTCCCTGGATGTTGACTGGGGGAAGCCTGGATTCTTCTGCACAATCTGGAGCGGCAGGAGGCTCCAGATCCTGACTCCCTTCATAGCTTAGCATCTTCATGTGAGTCAGCACGACTTTGTCCTCAGAGGGAGGGCTCTTCTTGCCTGCTAAAGCAAAAGCACACTGACAGTCACAAGGGCAACACAGTTTATTCCCTGCAATCATACGCAGCCCTCCTCCTGAAAGGAATGAAATATGGACAGCTAAATTCATGGTTTATGCAAGCATTAAGCAAATACTGATGGGGGTGGGGGAAGGGAAGGGGATGCATACGTGCATGAATGAGTAAAACAGACTTTTCCTAGCACATTATATCTATAGAAAAAATGTTACATGACACAAATACAGGCTACTATCAGTAGTGCAATTGCTGCTACCAACAACACAGTATTGGTAGGTCAGTACAGTTTTTGGTACAGATGACTCATAAACTTGTGCTTCAACAGCAGAATTATGCTTTATAGACACCCAGTCCTTCAGGAAGACTCCTAAATGTAGGTTGAGTACCTGAGGGCTGAATTTCCACATGGCACAGATGTGAAACAACACATGTAGTCAGCTGACTCCTTTAGTGATTGCACATGTACAGATGATGAAGAGCTAAGAAAATAAGCAAATTAAGTTCAGAATTCTGTCCCACCCCCTCTCTCCCCACTCCCATTGATTTATTTCTTGTCTTCCCCTCTCCCTAACAGCAGAAATTGGAGTAACAAATTTGAATCTACAAGGCATCTGTATAAATTCTAGATTGTAATAAGCAAATTTACAGGCTGTTTGGTTAATGGCTGGGTATCCTCTGCATCAGATTCGGATGTTAAAAAGCAGGAAATGACTGAAAAAAATTCAGCCAGGAACTACAGTTGTTTCCAAGTCCTTTTGGGTGGACATGAAATGAAATGTTTACACAGGGTAACTGGCATTAAAAAGATAGCGGGCAGATGACAACATACCCCTATACTAGAATAACTTCACCAAGTCCAGTGGAGAATTACCCCTGAAAAAATAAGAAGTAAAATTCTATTGGGGTAAGTTTAAATTGCATCTGCCTGTGTCCATCGCTGGGTAGCTGTTTGCTGAAGACAAACAGGTAACCTGCTACTATGTTACCTAACAATGAGGCATAATCATAACCACCTGCTATGAGTGCTACCCTGATTATCTGCCCCTGCCTAATCCCAGTGTAGTTTGCATTGGTATACAATATAAATTACTGCATAATTACACTCATCCGTGTTTCCATGGATGGAGAATCTGTACTTTTACAGAGAATGTTAGATGCAGCAACATCTTAACAATAAGATTGACTTGACTGTGGAATTGCCTCTCAGAGAAATACTGAAAACCCCATCACATGAGTCATTGAAATATAGACTGGGCCAATATAAGAAATGTGTTGTAAGGGGCAATCTTGTGCTATTTTAGTTTCTTTTACATGAGCAGGAATTAAACATATTTAACCAAGTACAAAGGCACTTAACTTACTGGTACTTGCTTTTATATGATTTCTAAGTACTATACTGGGTCATGATTGGATATATAAATCAGAGTGTGTGCATAGGGCAGTTTTCCAGTGTAAATGCTTGGAGGATTCCCTGGAGGCTCTTGACATGAATAGGAAGAGTGATCCTGGAGCCAGTGGGTGTAGGTCAGTCTTTACTTACAGATTCTCAGGCTCTGGAGAGTAAAGTGTAATATCTTCTGGAGGGTATAGTCCTGGGATATGAAAAATTAGTGGGGCACACATGCTGTTTTGCATGAATAGTACTTCCACAGTAGTGCCATGCACCATTCATGTTGGGATTAGGAAATGTCATGCCCAGACATAGATCCAGGCTCTGATACCTGTACTTGCACTGAGCATGATTGTACCTTACATACAGTCCTACTGAATTTCCTAAACAGTGTAAGCATGGCCCTTGGTAAATGACCCTCTGGCAAATGCAAATAACCCTGGTGTTTCATTTGAATTCAATACTAACCATATTCTTATGGTGTGAACAATACCTCTGATTACCAGTCAACATATCCAGAGCCTGATTCTGCTCAATCTTTACTCCAGATTTATACTGTGACAAGAAAAAAGAACATCAAGCCATAGAGTATCTTGTATAGCGGTCATTAAAACTCTCTTTGGGGAGAGATGTAGCAGGGGTACTCCCACCTCTGCTACTAGGAGTGAGTGAATGCAGTGCCACAGGAAGGCTAGCAGCAAAGTGGTAAGCCAGGGGCCCAGTGAACGAGTGGACAAGGGTATGAAGTCCTGACAGAGCCCTGCCAGTGTACAAGACCTTATGGACTACATGGGCAAAAGCTAAGATTGGGTCAGGGGCTCAGTAAATAGAGACCTGCTAGGACCTGGTGTGAGCTGAAACTGAGAGGGCAAATAGGCCCAGTGGGCTGACACTCAGATGGGACTGGGAGCCCTGGGGAAGTTTGAGGAAGATCACTGAGGCATAAGCATGGCAGTGGGGCAGCTGAAGGCCCTTTAAGGTGATTAGGGGCAGGGGAACATGAATAGGGCCAATAAGGCCATGGTTGATGCTGGCAGCACACAGGTGGTGCCAGCTAGACTTGGAGAACTAGCTAGAGGGTCCAGGATCTGTGACACTGAGGCAGGGCTGGCAGGCCCAGAGCCAAGGAGGGTGAGTCCACACTGTGGGCCTGGAGCCAAGAGAAAGAACAAAAAAGTAATGCCTTCACCAGGCAGGAACTGGGACCAGAATGTCACCACCCAGAGATCAGCAAGGCAAAGTAAAGCACCCAACATTATTCTGGTCTCTGAGGACAGTCTTCCATGTTTCTCAATTAGACATCATGGTGTGGCAGGAAAGAAAAAGGCGATGGCCTGAAAGACCAGCAGGCCAGGACAGTGTCCAAGTTGCCATTATAGTGTGCCATGGCCATCCTCCACAAGCAGATCCTGTCACAAGGGTCTATCTTTTTGGTTCTCTAGTTGTACAGCACCTAGCACCATGGAGTCCTGGGCTGTCACCGGAGTTTTTAAACACCATGGCAATATAACTGGTAAACAGTGACAGTAATTGCAAGTGTGGCAGGAACAAAAACTGAGGTGCTGATCGTATGTGGTATAATCTAGAATTGACTCACTTTGTGCTTTAGGAACTTCACTCTGATGTCTCCGGGCTCTTCCCCAGCTGAGGTTAATAGCCTTTGCTTTCATGGAGCTATGCTCATGTGGCGGCTTGCCATCAGCAGCACAGCTCAGAAAGGCTCTGAGTGACTGGTGGGGCATTCCCACCAATCAGGAGATGGCATGGAAAAGACTTGCCCCACCCCTACCCAGGGGCAAGGGGAAGAGCCAGACCTGAGAGGGGACTGATGCCCCCCCTCCCCCCTTTTGATTGGTCCATTTTCAATCTGAGGGCAGAGCCCCAGAAGAGAATAAAAAGGCAGCGTGCCAGGCACATGGGCAGCTATGTCAAGGGATGAAGAAGAACATGAAGAAGAACTGGCAGAGGTGGCCAGCATGGTGGAGCTGTTGCCCCAGAAGAGCCCGAAGCCTCCTTGTTGGGTAGGGAGAGGTGAAGCGGCCACGTCCCCCAGTCCTGCTGTGAGGGAGCCTGGTGAGCAGTGCACAGCCAGTGCACAGAGGGTCCGAGAGGGACCGAGACCCTGAGAGCTGGACGAGGCAGCTCAGGTCTCCAACCCCTGGCATGAGGCCAGGCAGTCGGTGCACAGCCGGTGCATGGAGGGTTTGGGAGTGGACTGAGATCCAGGAGCTGCTTGAGGCGGCTCAGGTCTCTAATCCCTGGCACGAGGCCAGGAACATGATGCACAGGCTGTGCACAGAAGGTCTGGGAGCGGGCTGAGACCCCGGTGCTGCACAAGGCGGCTCAGATCTCCAACCTCTGGCACAAGGCTGGACATGCAGCATAGAAGGGCCATCAGTGCACAGGACAGTGCACAGGGCCTAGAGAAGGCCCAGGCCACAGAGAGCCAGGAGCATCTGGGGACTTCCTTGCTGAGGGAGGAAATGCCTCACCCAGGTAAACCAATGCAGCATATGTTGGGGCTAGCAGCGGGAAGGAAAACCCTAAAGGGAAAGGGCTCCTGGGGGTCTTGAGGGTTCCCCTTCATGGGCTATTCAGGCTGGGTAGCAGGGAACCTGAAGGGCCCTAGGGATCTTTCCCCTGTCATTATTTTTGGGGTACTGCCACTGCCCCAGGACAAGGGCTGTTCTTTTGTTCCTTTTAGAGATCTAGCTTCTCATCTGATGTTTCTGCACCTCATATTTTGTGAACCCTGCCCCTCATATTTTGTGAACCCTGCCCCTCATATTTTGTGAACCCCGCACCTTATATTTTGTGAACCCCGCACCTTATGCTTTGTAGATTAGTATTTCACTGAAGTATAAGATTGCATGATATTTACAGAGACCCTTTGTTTCCCAGATCCCTCACCTGCACCCAGAGTATATGCACAGACTTGTGTACACACACACACATACACACACACACACACACTGCACGTAATTCCCAGGTCCTTTGTATATATGTTCTATTTTAACTCTTTTTATATGTATATTAATAAATTTGTACATAGTTAAGTTATTGACTGTCTTGATCTGGCTCTATTGGGGAAGGAGGGAAACTGCGTGCAGCCAGCAGTTTCACTCCACAGCGCACCTGCCCTGCTAACATTCCCTTCAATTAGAGAGGAGAGTACATAATTGGGCACTACCCGGGCTACACCGATATACCACCTGCAGATCTGGGCCCTGGTTTCTTTTGTGTCTGCCAAGCTAACATTTTGCAACCCCATGTTCCAGGTCATGCTCGAGATGGATTCAAACCAAGCCTCTAGATCCAACCCCCTATGAACCTTATAAAAGCTGAAGTCCAGATTTACCTCTGAACTTTGCAGCTTGGGATCAAACTCAAGGTTTTTATGACCTCTTCATCCATTGACTGGTTGATAGGAGCACTTCAGAAGAGCTACAATACCCCAGAAAGCACATATATGTACATTGCATGATATCTGGCCTCCTGTTTCATTTCCTTCCATTCCCATGCTCTCTCTCTTCCTTTCTACACACCAAAAACTACTGCACACAGTGGTCCCTGGTGATGTAATGATTCCTAGCTAGAAAGGTAAGAAACCAAAAGCTGGAAATAGAATAAATAGAATAAATAAAATAAACGCGTGGACCATTTTCAGAATGGCCCAGAGACCTCCCCTATTCCAGGCCTGTCTCAGGAATATTCCTGCTTTCTTTCATCCTTCCTCTGGCTTTCTTCCCTCCCTGTAGCATTTCGCACTAATAGTCTCTAGGTCAGGAGTGGGCAAAATACCCACCAGGCACTTTCATCTGGCCTGCAGCGCCCCCCAACAAATTGTGCCCCACCCAACCCTTCTTCCTGCAAGGGTGGGAGCGAGTTGCCTACACCCACTCCTAACATATCCTATCATGCCTCACTCCCACCCTCATAGGTGGAAGGGCAGGTCCCGCTAGCACCGGGTAGGGCTGCTCCTGCAGGCTTCCCCGGCATCCCACTCCCTCTGGGTTTCAGGTAGGGAAGCTGCGAGCGAGGGCAGGGCTGCAGCTGGGTGGGAGTGCAGAGCATGGGGCTGGGGCTGGCTGCAGCATGGAGCCCTTGCCCAGGGGGACAGCAGCAGCATGAAGCTCAGGTGGGCAGGATGTGGGTATGAGGGGTACGGGAACCCCGCCCTCACTCCCCCTATGGTGCACAGCCCTGGCAGGCAGTGGGGGGCAGCAGCGGCAGGGGGGGGTGAGGGAGGTGCTCTGCTTGGCCCTGGTGCCTGGCTCCAGCCAGCACTGCAGGGAGCATAGCACCCACCGAGCAGTTTATCTCCCTGGTGCTCCCTGCACTCACGGGGCACAGCAGGGAAGCCCCAGGCATGAGTGGGCTTGGGCAGAGAAAGCAGCAGCTCCAGCGCCTGGGGCTTGCCTCCTGTGCCCCGTGAGTGTGGGCAGTGCTGGGGAAACACAGCTGGGTGCTGTGCTCCTTGCTCTAATGTGCAGCGCTGACCAGAACCAAGCACCAGTGTCCCCACCTGCTGCTGCACCATGGGGGGAGTGTGTGGGGGATCCCCACACCCCTCCCACCATCCCTCCCACCCCACAAACCACACACACACACACACACAACCCTCCCCCCACCCCCCGCAGTGTTGCATGTATTGACTGCAGGACAGTGTGTTCCAGAGCCACGCACCCACACCCCACAAACACCACACAACCCCCCAACATATCCTATGCCCCCCACACACAGCCACACTCTCTGACAAACTCCCCCCCCACACACACACACACCTCTATATCCAGTACAAAAACACAAATCATAACAAAAATATTTTTTGTAATAAAATTAAAATGTTATAGTACGTGGTTAACTTTTAGTGTATGATTTGTTTTTTTCTGGTTCTAAGATGGCAACCCCCACTCCCAAAAGGAGTATTTCTGGGGGGGCAAGGGAAGGGACTTCTGGTGGCAAAGGTCAGGGGTTAGGGGTGGGACTTCCGGCCCCAAGATGATGGCCGGGGGGCGGTGCACCTCTCAAGGGGCAGGGCTATCAATGAGGCCCTGGACAACTCACCAAACCTCATTAAGCAGCCCTTTGCTGGAAATAATTGCTTGCCCCTGCTCTGGGTCTTGGTAAGGTCCAGCTGGAGACTGAAAAAACGTCCCTCTGGTTTAGTCCTGCGAGTACCATTTGCTCTTAAGGATCCATCAGGATTCCTTTCTGCTGCTTCTTCTCAAACTACATTATATCTAAAATTTATGTATAGGAGTGGCTTTTGTTACTGGGAATTCAATATGTGACTGGGAATTTAATAGGGAATCAAATTGCATTGCATTTCATCCTCTTTGAATATCCACTGCTTGACCAATTAAACCAACACTTATTGAAAGGAAGGGGAGCTTTGTTTTCTGCTTGTATGTATGTGTGCATGTGCGTGTGTGTGTGCATGTAAATCTCTGCCTGGGAACTCTGTTTCTCTCACCACTGATATGCAGAGAACTCTAGGGTAGGCTTGAGGCAACAGTTAACCTCAAGTCTACCCTACAGATCTGGGACAAGAATAATGATAATAAGCTGCAGAAACTCCAGGAGAAATGTATTCACAGAGCTCCTCAAGTTGGACTGTGGGTAACATTCTTGTGATGAGTGCCGGAGGAATTTAGATAACCATAAAGGGTCATGATCTCAGCTTTACATTTCACCCACCAAATGCCACCTCCAGTAACAGGCTACTCATAACACCATTCCAGGGAAAGTTTGATTCAGTTCTGACTCAGTAGCATGAAGGCCACCTGCTTGGCCACAAACTCCTCTTCCCTGACCCAGTAACAATGCACCATAATCACATGGAAAAGAAAAGGGTCTTTCTGATGGCATCACTCCAGTGAATACTACTTTAAGCCCAAACAAATAGAAAGTGAGAGTTGGGGGCAGGGGAAATAATATTCAGTACTGGGTTTTGTTTTTAAGAACAAATAAATGCCCTCGTCATCTATTCCCCAGGAAGAAAAGGAATTACAGTGTAGAGTGAGTAACATTCTTTTTTCATAGGGATCTGTACTGAATTTGGCTGTTAATCACAACCTGTATTTGCTTTGCTTGGGATTTTCTTTATGTCCCTTATTTCTTGCTTAACCAGTTTCCCCTGGCCCACACTCAAACATTTCTTTGCCTGAAATTAATCAGTGCCGTATTAAAATGATGCCTCCCTGCTTTCAAAAGGAGCTGTCAGATTCACTAATTCATACTTTAAATGACCACAAAGGCCCGCTGGTACACCAGGAAGTTTGATGGTAGTTGAAAGAAATGAAAAAGTATTGAACATGAAACTTCTGACCGTTTAGGTATCTTGGGGTTATGATCAACAGCATCTGAGATTCTCAAAGTCCACAATACATTCAACCCCCAACTCCCTCTGAAATAGGAAAACACTATTATTTACATTTTACAGAAGCAGAACTGGGATACAGAGAGACCATGTTTTTCATAGTAGTTAGGCACCCAACTCTTATTAATTTCAATGGTATGCTCCCATGGCTTGTCCCGTACCAAGAACTGAGCACAGATTTTCTGGGTCTTGGAAATGCCTTACCCACAAAATCAGCCTTTTCGCATCTGTAGAGGAACAATTGCTTTTTCTTTCTATAATAAACACTTTTGGAATCCAAGCCATTGGCTTTCTAAGAAGCAAATCAGTTTTGCAAGAAATATGAAGAGGACCACACAGAAATCCTAGTTTTTGACTTTTTCAAGTGTTTAGCCAATTAACAGACAAATGGTTTAATTACTGTTTGAACATTAAGAGGGGTCTAGGTCTTCAGCTGGTATAAATTAACAATTCCTTTGAAGTCAATGGAACAGTGTCAGTTACCAGCTGAAGATTTGGTCTGCTAAATTTCTATGCAATAATGTCTTTTCACCTCAAAAGACTCCAAAACAAAGTGAAGAAGATGGAAGCATCACTCACTTGTTACAGAAGGAAAAGCGCCTTGGGAAGAGAATGAGGCATCAATGCTGCATGAAGCTTTTGTAAATGGGGAAATGAATGATCTCTTCAGTAAGGTGTACACAGGAGATTAAGGTTGGTGGAACAATTACTCATGTTGGTGTTTGGCCACTAGGCTTGAGTCTACTATTTCCAGTGAGCACTCCCACTAGATCTCCTTTTTGCATCAGCTGAAAGATGTCAGCCAGTACTAATGATGGGACCCCAAACAAGAAGAGCCCACTTCAAGGCTGAAGGACTGTATTCTAATTTCTTGGGTCCAGTCCTATATTCTTTGGTGACTGAAGCCTGCAGTAGTCAGACTTCAAAAAAAATCATACACAATACAGAGTATAAGATTGCATGACACTTACAGAGACCCTCTGTTTTAGTTAAGTTATTGTGTGTCTTGATCTGGCTCTATAGGGGAAGAAGGGAAACTGTGTGCAGCCAGCAGTTTCACCCCACAGCACACCTACCCTGCTAACATTCCCTTCATTTAGAGAGGGGAGTACATAATTGAGTGCTACCCATGCTACACTGATATACCACAATATAAACTTTAAATCAGCTAGCCAGCCAGAAATTTCTAGCAGCAGGCTGGGGTATTGCTTCAACACCTGCTAGAGAAAATCCAGTCTACTGTGGGAACTGTATGTACAGTGTAACCTTATTATAACAGACTCCCATGGGATTGAGGAAAAAAGTTGTTAAAGGATGGTGTTCGCTATTATAGCATCAGTCACTATATCATAATAAAAAATTGTTTCTTGTTGGAACAGAATTCCTTAGTTCTAATGCTCTCCCTGCTACTGTTGACCTTGTGTAAGTCATCCACCCCTATGCATCTGTAAAATAAAAAGGGATAACAACTCATGCTTACCTAATATAGAAAGAGGCAAGGAGGGTTACAGTAGTTAATATTTGAAGGTGCTAAGTGATGTCAGGGCAATGGGCTCTTGAACAACATATTTAAACTGCAGTGAAAGGAACAGCTGCGCCTCAAATAATTTACAATAACTTGACCTGGCATCCTTTTCAAACAACTAAGCCGGATGCCTACATGTAAGCGGTCAGTTTTTAAAACCCTGAAAGATAAGATTAAGCTTTCCAGTGACCTCAAGGCTTTCCTCACCTTTATTGGTCTCTCTTAAAAGCAGAAATCTCCTTTTCCAAGCACGTTTTTCCTGTTATACAATAACCAGTGGTAGTAAGGGCAGACCTAAGTGCATTGCTGCTGGGATTTCTGATCCAGGGAACAAAGATGCACAGCTAACCAGACAACTACTTTGAAATTATCATTTTGTGTCTTCAGAACTAGGAGGTAGGGCTGTGTGAAACGGGCCCTATTTGATTTGGATTTGGATTTGGATTTGGATTTGGCCCAAATCAGGGACAGTGAGTCAATCCATTGATTTGGATCACTATCCCTGATTCTATTCAGCTGAATCCAAATCTGAAGATTCGATGCTGCTTCGGTGAATCAGCGATTGGAACACAGGCACAGCTTTAAAACCTTCTTTTCTACATACCTTGAGGTAGCAAGCGTGGCTCGTGATCACTCTGGTGCTGGGGCGCATGAAGTGTCCCACAGGAGTGTGGAGGTCCCTCCACACGCTCAGCAGCAAACTGGAAGGGAACGAGAAGTACTTTCAGTCCCCTTCCGAGTCAGCTGGGGAGCATGCAGGGGGCTCCCCCATGCTCCCCTGGTTCAGCGATCGGCCTCAGGGGAAACCTGGGTGCCCCCCCTTGACCCAGGAAGCACCAGTCGCTGAGCCAGGAAGGTGCGGGGGGGGCCCCCCTGCTGCACACTCCCTGGTGGACCAGGAAGTGGACCGGAAGTGCTTCTGGTCCACTTACAGGTCTGCTGCCAAGCACACTGGGGAGAACCCCACACTTCTGTGGGACACTCCATGTACCCCAGCATTGCAGCATTCAGAGCCCCCGCTATCTAGAGATATGTAGAATAAACATTTAAAGCTGTGTCTACATCCAAATCACTGAATCTGTCCAAATTTCTCCGAATCAGTTCAGAGGGTTCCGATTCAATTCAGAGAGATTCAAGGGTTCTCTGATTCGATTTGGATTCGGAGATTTGGCCACCGAATCAAGCCGAATCTCCACCGAATCGAATTCGGGACTGAAGCTTCGCACAGCTTTACTAAGAGGACATGCAGGAAAGGGTTGAATGCAACTGCTAAGTCTGATGTCACCAAGTTATTCAGAAACTTAGTTTGGAATCAAATTGTGCAAATGGCTTCTGCCTGTAATGAGCAACCAAAACTCTATCAAAATCCTCAAACTTAGCAGTGCTCAATATCATGAACCATATTTTGCATCTTGAATCTATGTTTAGGAAACACAAGGACACATTATACCTCCTGGCTCTATCAGTACAACCCAGTGAAGTCAATGCAGTTCCACCAGAATAGCTGAGAGCAATGTTTGGCCCCTGATATAAATATTCAAAATGTATATGATGCTGTATAATACTTCTAAAACTTTGAATAGTGCAGGCTTCAGTCACCTGTAAATATAGGACTGAGCCACCAAATTGGAATCCAGCACTTCAGCCCTGATTCTACAGCTTTCTTGCTTGGGGTCCCATTATTGGTACACCTGTTCTTTAAATACTGCTGTTTTCAGTTCTAATCAGCATGGTCCTGCATACTGATAAATGAAGGTACCTTAGTCTCATGTGTCTGAGAGTTCATCATTTTGCTTTGTCTGGATGTACATTCAGTGGTGAAGAGTAGCGCCAACTGACAGCCTGATATTAGTGCATGTGTATGTAGGTATGTATGTATGTATACAGGGGTATAGGCTGTAGCTATGTTGGTCTAGGGACATAGGCAGGCAAAGTTCTTTGTGTAAATCTGATATCTCTTATTAGACCAACTCAAATAGGTGGAAAAATTCTTCTTTGCAAGCTTTTGGGTATAAATACCTTTTGTCAGGCTGAGGAAGCATCTGCAGTTGGTGTGTGCTCTTCCTGGATGGAATTAAACCATTCTTCTTGACAAAGGCTCAGGGAGACTTATAGAAGCGAGCAAATAATGTATAAAACAAGTAAACAAAAGAAAAAAATAACTTGTAAAAACCAATCAAGTATTAAAATAAAAACTGCTAAACAGTGTTTGAGTCTAGTCTGACTTATAGCACTTCCAGAAGATGTCCAAGCTCATGGTCTCATGGAGGAGAGAGTTCCAGAGTTGAGGAGTGATGACTGAGAATGTCCTCCAACCTGCCTTTGTCAAGTGAATGTGGTGCAGTGATGGTACTTGCAGGAGAATGGTATTGGCCACCAGGGGGTCCTATTTGTGATGACAAGGGGCTGCTATAATACACATGCTACTTGTACCAGTAAACACAACCACAAAGAGTGAAGTGCTTTGCTTATTGCCAGAGCCAATACAGAACTGCAAGCTCCAAACTTATTGTCCTGCTAACACGCCTCACTTGTGTTCTGAAGGAACTGACTCTAAGACAGAGGGCTAGTTCAGTTTCCATCAGCCATTCAAGCCTTGATTGTTTTACTGATGTTGCCATTGAGAATAACTTCAGTCAGATGATTGTTGCCCTCTGGGAACTGAGCTAAGATCCCTTAACTCACCTCTGTCACACTGCAGGCACCAGGTTAAAA
>NW_017728994.1:28015174-28020176 GCF_001723915.1 Gavialis gangeticus | reverse complement strand
ATAATACACATGCTACTTGTACCAGTAAACACAACCACAAAGAGTGAAGTGCTTTGCTTATTGCCAGAGCCAATACAGAACTGCAAGCTCCAAACTTATTGTCCTGCTAACACGCCTCACTTGTGTTCTGAAGGAACTGACTCTAAGACAGAGGGCTAGTTCAGTTTCCATCAGCCATTCAAGCCTTGATTGTTTTACTGATGTTGCCATTGAGAATAACTTCAGTCAGATGATTGTTGCCCTCTGGGAACTGAGCTAAGATCCCTTAACTCACCTCTGTCACACTGCAGGCACCAGGTTAAAAAAGTAGTAACTGCAGGAAGTTCTGAACAAGCATCAGAGAGTAATGACTTTCAGACACCAGTGGCCTAGATTTAAGCTAATGACCTACAGGTGAAAGGCTTCATTTCCTATTCAGAGGTATCATAGATGTCCATTTCCCCATTTCTTTCCTTTTATAAATGCCTTTTATTCTTAGTTGCTTATTCCCTGTTATGTATTTTTCCAATGTTCCCATCAGGATAGCACAGGTGGCATTTCCCTTTGTTAAAAGCCCTTTCACTGCAAATGATGAGATCTATGCTTCCCAGAATTTAAGAGAAAAAGAGTCACTTCCTTTGTCAAACAATAGGTATTTCTTTCTGCTGACATCTCCATCATGTGTGCTAAGAATGGGAGTGTGGTTAACTAGGGAAGACTACCATCTAGAACTATGCTTCACCCTCAGTGTAGTACAGTGACTTCACACTGGTGCCAATAATGCTGTACTACCAGTATTTTTGTGGCTGGGTATTTGCTGTGTCCTGCATGTTCACCTGAGCAGAAGGGCCTGCAAGTGGGCAGGCATCTTGGTGCCTAGAGGATTCAGCTCACCCTCACCCTAAGGGGCTTACCATCACTCACTGATTATTCCCCACAGGTTGAAATCCTGACATAAATAAATAAAGGTAATCTTCATCATTAACATTAATGGGATCAGGATTATACCCTTGGTGCTTAGCTGGCCTTCCAGATAGATGGCTGTTATAGCCCTATAGTTATGTTGTAGGGCTCTGGCTGCCTAAATAAGATAGTTGGCAACACAGGGCGCATCTACACGTTCATTAATGTGCAGTTACTATACATTTAATTTAGTACTTATATAATCAAGTACTAAATAAATGTGCAGTAACCAGAGTTACGGTGCATTAGTGCCAGCAAATGCCTTTTTAGTGACACTACTGTGCAGTAGCATAATACTACTGTGCAGTAGCGTATTAGCACTGTTGGTGCTGTGATGCCGTACTGCATGGTATTATTAGGCTACTGCACAGTTAGCATCTCGTGTAGACACACCCACAAAGAAAGCTTTAGCTCCCAGTTCACCTCTGAGCCTGCGGCCCAAATAGCCTTTGAAGCGTCTCTGCCTTACAGGACTATTCCTACCTCCTGCCTGTCATGCAGTGCGAGTCAGAAGAATAATATGACTGAAGATCAATTGTACCATCATCTGACCTGGGTATCTCTATGAGAATTCCTCTTAAGCTACTAGTGCCCTAGAAGTTTCCAGAATGATTCTGTGATCATCTCACAAGTAACTCCTCCCTTCACCAATTTCAGAGTTCTTATTAATATGTACAAGGCCCCTATGATGTGAAGGTTTCAGAATCTATGTCCTAGCGATAGTGTTTACTAGAACAGTGAGGTTTAAGCAAATATTAGAACATTAGCAGTGCCACACTTAGTCAAACCTATGGTCCTTCTAGCCCAGTACTCTGTTGCTGACAGTGGCAGAAATGTATGCGATAGAGGGAAAGAATCAAATCAGATATCTCTAGTGTGATCGAGCCCCTATTACTACACCCCACCCCCTGACCTCAACCATTATTGGTTTAGAGAGGCCAAAGGAAATATCTCCAACCAATCAGTTCAATAGCCATTAATAAATCTATCACCCATGCGCTTATCTAGTCCCTTTTTGATCCTGGTTTTGGTATCTGCCTCAACCACCTCTTGTGGCAATGAATTCTGTAAATTAACTATGTGCTGCCTAAAAAAGTATACTTTCTCTTGTTATTGCAGTACATTTATAGGGAAATAGATTTCAGATTAATTACTGTGAATGTTTACAGCAGAAACAGGATTTTACGAGTTACAATAATCCAGTCTGGGCACTAAAATATACCATGGAACATGCATATCCGATGAAATCAGCTCAATCAGTGCCATAGCAATGAAGTTTGGGGCACAGGGCAAAGCCCACAGCGGCAGCCTGCCCTTGCCCCATGCACAGATCCAAGGGGCACGTGCCCTGTCCAATGCATGCCCAGGAGTGCACGCAGCAGCAGGATCTGCCCTTCCTCCATCCCCGCACCGCCTCCCCCACCCCAAACAAGCTACTTGCAGCTCCATCCCACACCCTGCCCTGGCTGCGCAGTGCCTGTTGGCACCCCTTCACTTGGGTGCCTGAAGCGGTCTCCCCACTCACCCCCCACTCCTTGCTATGGCACTGAGCTCAATGGTGAAAGCCTGAATGAGCCATTTTGATAAATTTGTGATTTGTACAGGGATAGTACAGGAATGGAAAAGGAAGACATTCATGAAAGCAATGTGCTGTCAGTTTTTCTGCTATCAGTAAAGTGTCTAAAATAGTTTTGCTTGTTTTTTGGTGAAACATAGATACATTTGGCCTATGATATTAAACTCAGTATAATATGAAGACTGATGAATTAGGAGAAGAAATCAGAGTGACAAAAATAGTAAGAGAATTAAAGGATGTTATGTATGAAGAGTGGCTCAACTGACTTAACATGTCCAATTCACAGGAGAGGGAAAGAGTTATAACTGTCTACAAGGGTTTTGAGGATGCAATAGAGTGGGAAAGGGAGATAGATGCTTTGTTTACAATAGTAGATAACTGGTGGAATAAAGAGAGAAAATGGCTTTTCAAGTGAAACACCCACTTGAAATTTCTACAGCTTGTTTCTCTTTGCTGCAAGTGACCTGGCATTTTTATTTTTATTTTGGGGGGGTGGCAATAGGGCAGTGATGCTCCAGGGCAAGGTTCAGCAATGTTTTTGGGAAGAGTGCCAAAAACACCCACAAATTCAACTTGTAAGACATTGGCGTGCCAGGAATGGACAGTGGGGGAGCTGCAATGGACCCAATCTTGTTGTGGCAGTGCGGCCCCAGCCCCTTCCCCACTGTCCGCCCCAAGACACATGCCAAGCAAAATGCCCACGCATGCCATGCTCTGGCACCTATGCCAGGGGTGTCTATCCCTGCTCCAGAGGAAGCCACTATCTTGTAGTGGGAATCAGCATAGCTCAACTGGATCATTCTCAGTGGGCGCATCTATACAAGACTCTAACTGCACAGAAGCCTAATAATACTGTGCAGTAGCATATCATAGTATGGACAGTGCTAATGCATGACTGCACAGTATTATTAGGCTACTGCATAATAGCATTACTAAAAAGGCATTTTCTGGTGCTACTGCACAATAATGCTGGGTATTGCGCATTTACTTAGTACTTGATGATATAAGAACTAAATTAAGTGCACAGTAACCACTGTGCATTAATGAACATGTAGAAATGCCCATTATCTATTTATTAATATAGATTTCATAGACATTAGGGGCTGGAAGGGACCTTGTGAGATCATTGAGTCCATCCTCCCTCCCCCTCCCGCTATAGGCAGGAAATCAGCTGGGATCAAGTGACCCCAGCAAGAAATACATCCAAATGTTTTTTGAATGAGTCCAGAGTGGGTGCTTGCATCATCTCTGAGAGGAATTTGTTCCAGACCCTGGACACTCGCACCATAAAGAACGTTTTTCTTATGTCTAGTCTAAATCAGCCTTCCTGGAGTTTATGGCCATCAGACCTTGTTATCCCTCTGGGAAGCTCTGGTGAACAGCTGTTCTCCCAGGTCCTAATGTACCCCTCTTATATAATTGTAAGCTGCCACAATTTATAGACTTAAAGTCTATATAATCATAGATTTTAAGACTGGGATTCTGAACTCCTGCATAACACAAGCCAGATAGCCTCAATCAATAATTTCTGCCTTGAGCCCATAACTTATTTGTATTTAGTGCTACATAAATAATACCAAGGCTAGAGGCATCCTAACACACACATTACAATTCCAGCAGCATTAAAATAATCATTTCAGTACACGCCCAGCTTCCCAGTCATCTCAAAAACTAGCATCCTCCCTGTAATGTTGTTTGGGAAGACATACTTTAAGCTATACCCAGGTACTTTCCACTGAGCCTACTGGAATTTCCACTAAGGAAAGTTTTAAAACCTTAACCAAAGTAAAACTTGAGAGTAGACCTTAGGGTAGGAAACAGTGACTGTGATTAAGCACTGGAATAATGTGTCTGGAGAGGCAGATGAACCACCTTCAGAAAGAATGGACACATGAAGGACTAGAACAAATGAAATACCTGCTTTGTATATTGTGCAGGGCAGTGTCCTAAGATTGCTGCTGACAAACAAACCCCATCTGCTCACTCTCGGTCTGCAGCACCATATGCTGGAAAAAAATGTCTGCTTCGGTGTTGAAGAAGGATGCTCTGAGTATTCCAGACTCTGGTATCCTCCTGAGGGCAGCTCTGGGCACACCTACCACCACTCTGTGAGTGACTACGTGATCATTTCTTCTACTTGTGGCATACAAGGAGTGGGAACAAATGGATGGGGCTTTTTCACTGACAGCAGCCTCAGGATTAAATCAGGCATGTCAAATGTATGACCTGCATGCCAGATCCAGAGTCATGTCATCTGACCTGCAGGGCTCCCAGAAAGGATAGGAATTCAGGGTGTGGGGTGAGCAGGGGTAGGGCAGCCTGTCACTGAAGTTGGGGTTACAGAGCCCTTTTGGGAACATACATTAGCAGTAGGAGCAAGAGACAGCTGTATTAACCCCGAGGTTGCCACAGTTGCTGCTTGCCCACACCACATCTGGATCTGGCCTGGGGGGGCTGGATGAGTCTGACCCCCCCCCCCCCAAA
>NW_017728994.1:28004503-28015094 GCF_001723915.1 Gavialis gangeticus | reverse complement strand
CCCCCCCCCCCCATAGACAAACTCTTTTAGTACTGGCCCTGTGTCTTATTTTTTTTTAATTCATTGTTAAAATGAGGGAGAATAAAGAAGTCCTTTTCCAGATTAAGAATTAGGAAACCAGTGCAAGCAAAACTTCTCGTTTCCTTTACTGGGAATAGCACAGCAACCTGCCTTTCTTATGACTCCCTTTTTGTGGCCTCATGCTCACTTACCCTTCTACTTAAACATACACAGGTTAGCCAATAATGAACTCTGATATACCATCTCCTATTATAGACCTTGTTGTATAGAAACACCTCCTTGTTCAGCCTGTGTGTAAAGGTTAGATCAGTGGGTCAGGTGGTCAACTAAAGCACCAAATCATTTGGCATGCCCCATCAGGCAGAGAAAAACAGCAATGGTCAGGTGGACCCCCCTGTCCCCAGTACACATGTTTGAATGGAGAGTTGTTTAGGATGCTTCGTTGCTACAAAAGTGTCCAGTTCTATTCTCTGTTCCTATGACTTGCCAACTCCAGCCAAATGTGGTGGCCCTTTAAACTTTTTTTTTTCTTTATGTCAGTGCTTTGTAGATGCTTGGGCTTCTTTTTACTGTAACTGCCTGTCCCCTAAACTCCTTTGTGAGCAGCCACCAGCATCACCATGGCTGCCCCTTTTTCCTTCCCTCTGCCTGTAAGGTTTGATGGTAATGAAAGATGAGAATTGTGCCTGGTAGATAGCGCATACCTCTGTCCATGCTTTTCTTCAGCTGATTAAGGAAAATTTAGCTTCAAATCCTCACATGCCTCCTCTACTTCTCAAATGCCTTTTCATTTTTTTTCCTCCTTTTGAAGTTCCACACACTCCTTCCTTTAGCCAGCAGTATCAAGTTGTTGACAGGTTCATCAGAAATGCAGAGCTGACCCCAGCAGTGAGGGAGAGGCCTGGTTTTCATTATCTCCCCAAAGCTGCTCTTGCAGATGCAGTTTTTGAGCCCTGCCACAGATTTTCCAAGAAATGCAGCAAATTCTTGGCTGCACTTAACAGAGATGGGGCCTAATCCAGAGCACTGGATCGGACTTGCCGCCTCTCCTGGGACTCAAGGAAATTGATTTCATGCTTCGTGGCCTGCACCTAGCGTAAAACAATCTGAGCAAGTTTATTTTTCTGATTTTTTTTTTTTTAATGACCATTGCAATGAGGTCTGTTCTCCTGCCAAGGTCTCCACCCACCAATGTAACAGTAATTCTTGTTCTCCACCGGGTGAAGGACACTTCCAGGCAAAAAGCAAAGTTTCTTTCCTCCCTGACCGTGCTGTGATATGTTCACACTGTGCCTTGGGGAATCAGAATCTGGTTTGTGGCCAGACTGCAAATTACCACAAGCCAAAAGGTTCACCTTTCCCAATTTTGTAAATGGCAGCACATTGTACATGTGAGGCCCAGCAGTACTTGCCCTGGAGAAACTGTTCAAGAGGGTTAGTAAATATAATCTGAAGCATATCAAGTATAGTACTGTGCTCCAGCAATCTCATCCCTTTGCGATCAGTGAGGCTATTATCCACCAGTGTGAGTTAGAGTAGTTCAGACTTGCATCTGGGCCAGTTTGGCTCCTTGCAGCTGCCAGAACCAGGGCAGATTGACTGGAAACAAGGCCAGTTAAATCCCTAGATGGAAAGCCTCCATTTAAATATTCAATTTTCATAAACTTTTACATGTTCTTATTGGCTGACATAAGGTACATTCTCATTGCTTGACATAACCATTAAAAATGGATATACTAATAGAGCTTTTCCCCTTGGCTTAATATATCCTTTTACTACCCAAAACGATTTGCTATAAATATGTACATTTATTTCAATAGTTATATAGCTTAATATTTTAGATTCTTATTATTCTTATATTCAGATCTTTATTATGGTTAGAAGTCTTTCCCCCATTCTTTCTTGCTGTAGACAAGCACACAGCCTGCAAATCAAAGATTTTTTTCTAGAGGCCTCTGAATATATTACATTCATTTTTATTTAAATGTTTAGTCTA
The DNA here is from genome assembly GCF_001723915.1 of Gavialis gangeticus. Lineage (NCBI taxonomy): Eukaryota > Metazoa > Chordata > Crocodylia > Gavialidae > Gavialis > Gavialis gangeticus. The sequence goes on along the minus strand of NW_017728994.1, from coordinate 28,013,077 downwards.
TTTTGTATTCAGTATGGTTCAGTACAGATTTTGATTGAAACAGGTTTACCTTTAAATATATATCTGTGTGTGTCCAGGATGAGGGCGCCATGGAAATTTATTTGTTATGGTTAATATTGCAAGCAAGTAGGCAGCTACATGCTGCCTCCGCTGCTGTGTGTGGTCTCCACGGGTTGCTGTGTTTGGAGCACATTGCAGCAATCCAAAATCATAAAGTTTTGGATCACTGTCATGAGGTACTTAAGAGAGAGAGAAATAAAGATGGATGCCCATGCTGGATAGACCAGTTTAGTACAAATCTTCAAAATATACTTATTAACCATACTGCCTTTGTGTAGATAAAGCCCAAGTAAATTATGTCCATAGTCACTTCAGAGTTTGTCACTTCCTCAGATGCCTTTTTTGTCTTTCATCCCTGTTTTTATCAAGAGCTGAATTTCTGGCGCTAGTGAGGAGTACCAGATTGTGCAACTTGGGAGCCCTGAAGATCACAACATTCAGCAACATATTCTGGACATACTTTGCAATGTCCACCACATCCAAAAGTCTCAGTCACCTCCACCTCCCCCATGCAGCTACGTGCTACGAAACCAGGGTGACTGCACCCTTTATTGTAGTGAAGATGCATACAAATGGCCATAGGCAGACAAGGTACTTTGGGTAAATCTCATACACAGTGAATGGGACAGGGTAAAAGAATAGGAGTGTATGCCCAATATGATGCACCGTCCTAAAGAAACATATTTAACATTGGTGTCCAACCTCATAACTGATTTTCACGGTCTTTGGCCAGATTCTGAGCTGAGTAACTCTGGTACAAACTGGAGTAAGTACCCTGTAATTGATGCACTACACCCATGTAAATACAGAATAAGGAAGCTCAAAGTCTGGTCCTGCATTCTTAACAACTTCTTTAAATCTCATTGCCCAGAGTGATTCAACAGCCTTGACCAAATTTAAGTTTGTAATGTTAAAATTACAAGCCCCTGATATGGATAGAAAGTAGTTTGCATTTGCAATACAAAAACATCCAAGCCTGCAGCTCACCTTATTCCCCCCTACAGCCCATCCTGTCTTAAAACTGCAAAGTGGCCAAGATGCTGGGATTGTCTCACCTCCCCCAACCTCCTACATTTCATTTTTAAATAGAGAATGTTGCCCCCCATCCTCATCCCCATTCAAGAGCTGTAGTCTTCTTAGCCTAGCTGTAACCAAGACTCAGGTGTTATGGCTGTGCTGTAAAGCCCTGGACAAATGTTCGTAATAGACATGTTGGGGCAATGCTGACCCAAGTTCTTACCTGTGCTAAAACAAAGTAATTCATAAACCACCAAGTGCACCATTTAATTGAGAGCAAGATCAACTGCTGATAAGGCTTACTATCACCAGAACAACCAAGGGAGCCTATTTGTCATGACACTACTTTGTAGAAATATTAGGTGAAGGTTGTTTTTGGCTCTTTGGGAGCCTGATCCAAAGATTGCTGAAATAAAGGACTACCATGAGATTTGGATTGGATCCTAAGTCATGTTGCAAACTCTGGGTGGGTGATAAAGGAGCAGATGACGTAGGTGAGTATTGGGTCTAAGGTAGAACTTAAGGACAAACACATAGTTAGTGCTGCTGGGTGCAATCAATCAGTGGTAAAAAACAGGTTCTCTGGACTTCAAAAGATTTAGCCCTTGCTCTGTATCTTTCTGTGAAGTTACTAGATTGCCTTGAGAGACAGGCAACATCAAAATCAAAAACCCATTGTTATAGCACAGGCAATAAGTGACATGTAATACCACACTTTCTTTCTTACTGGCAACATGGAAAACAGGAAAGAACCCATGTACCTCCCCGCCTGATAGAACTAACGAGTAAAAAGCCACCCAGGAACTGCCTGGGATCAAGAGCAGACCCTGTATGCCACAACGTACCTCTTCTCCACAGAGCTCCAACAGTGAATGTCTTGTGCCAGCTGAACATCATGGAGACATTCAATTGCCATCCAAATGGAGATGTGTCCTGCAAATCTCGGTCCAGTCACTGACAGGTAGGAGGATTTGAGTGTGGCAGAGCCATTCTTCCAGCGGTCAACGCCCCTTGCTGTCCTTAGGGCTATCACTGTTTGCTTTAAATCAAATGCTCCTTGGCTCCCAGCTTTCTCATCTTATCACTGTGACAGGCTGTCTGAAGAAAGAAGGGGGAGAGAAGCAGCCCACGGAGCGATGTCTATTTTCCCTTCCCACTTTCCAGAACTATGGAGTCTTTCCTTAGAGGAAACTAAAACGCTCTCAGCGGCGGCAGCAGCAGCAGCCAGGGGGCTGTTCCTTTCAGAGGTTGCTGAACTGTAAACGGGCACACAGCCAGCAGTGACTTATAAAGGGAGCAGCCCTGTGGAATGTATCTCCTTTGGCTGATAAGCCAAGATGACTGTAGGGTTTTGAACTACCTTAGCTATCAAAGCACCCCCTGGGAAAAAAATGCCTAGCCCCTTGCATAATATCAATAAAAAAAATTCATCTCAACTTAGTGTTTAAGAGGGGGAAAGGAAAGCAAGGAATGCAGGCATTTTTCCCCTCAGGAGTAATTGTGTCACTGACTTGTACAAATCTCTGCCTTCCTCTAATAGGGCTACAGAATATTATTAAAAGGGGAGGGGGGAGCAGAAAAGTCTAAATTATTTCCAGCCCCACTGGCTTGGATTGTAGAGTTTGTGCTGCAGCCCCTATGATCCAGTGTCTGTGGAATGATTATAAAACTGCAAGCAGACGTGAAGGGCTCATTTTATTACCCAAACAGTCCTATTGCTAAGCCGCAGCTTTCCTGGAGAATTGCATGTTTGGAAGCTGGTCTGCGGAATATGTACCTCACCAGAACTATGTTTACTAATCCGTTGTCGCCCATGGAAATGTCCCGTAGGCTGAGTTGAGGCAGAGCAAAAAAACCTCAACCCAAACAGAGCCTCTCCCCTGTGTTTGCTAAGAGATTGCCTGATCCCACATTCCTCTCTGAAGCCAGACACCTATTGACTTCAGAGCCATGGGGATGAAATCGGCTATTACACCAGTTAAACCAGAGGAGTTCTGTTGATTTTAGTGGGCATAGTGCCCATGTGAAAGCTGCAGGATTGGGTCCCTGATGAGATGATAGGGTTTGTATTGCCAGCGTTTGTATTGTTGGACTGCCAGGTTTTGAGGAAGTGGATCTGGTTTGGGGACCTGATGTGTATTAGCACTGATGCAAATGCGCTGAGAAAACCAAACAGGCAGTGAACTGTCAGAAAATATCCCATCCAGCTGCCCCAGTGGCTCCCTCCATCTCCTACTTGCTACCAGGTGCCAGATTAGTCCAGCTGCACCCCTGCTCCTCTCCCCCATATGACATTCTTTATCCCCTCCCTTTGAAACAAACATTGTGGGCCAGATCCTTGCCTGGTGTAAACTGACTCTTCTCCATTGAAGTGAGTGGAGCTGTGCTGATTTACACCAGCTGCCTTTTTACAGTAGCTCAGCTTTTGGTGATATGAACCAAGAACTACCTCCTAATGAATAGTTACTATGACTAAAATCTTTAGGGCCCCCAAGGTCTGAGTTATGTCAATGAGCACAGCTTCCTTCTCCTAGTACAGCAACCAAATGTATTATATTGTCTCTATGGAAGGATGGCCCCAGAGCACTAAGACGCAAAGACCCTTATACATAGGTGGTAGCATGCTTTGGGCATGGTGGACCAAGAGATAAGCATTAAATGCATTCAAAGGCTGGGCCACTGTCCTTAATGGGCACCCAATACACACTCACGCTCCTGTAGTAAGTAAAAGAGGAGTCTGGATAGGGATGGCAGGGGTGGGGTGGGGAAGGGCACTGTTGTGCTCAGCACACTCTTAGAGACAAAAGCAAATTTATCATGCTGCCTCCTATACAGAAGATCCCAAACTAATATCAACTAGTCCCATTCAACAAGCTTTAGTTAAAGCACTCCGCCACTATTTTTCAGCACAGGGACACTGAGGCATGTGGTGCTAGAGTCTGCTGAAGCACAGTAATTACCATACTCCAACAGACTCCATTAAACTTTAGGTACATAGGGAACAGGAGGAGAACAAATGAGAATGCGGGGCCATTGCTCAGCAACTCAGGAGACCTGGTTACCAGCACCCAGGAGAAAGCTGAACTCCTGAATGACTACTTTGCCTCGGTCTTTCACCAGACCAAGAGGAAAACCATGCCAGGTAGAGTAGAGGATAAGCACAGTAGAAATAATCGCTTTCTTACTATTGCCATAGAAGTGGTGTATGACTAATATAAAAAATTAGACATATACAAGTCAGGGGAACTCAATGATCTTCATCCAAGAGTGCTGAAGGAGCTGGCTGAAGTCATTGCAGAACCCCTGGCAAAACTTTTCCACAACTTGTGGCACTCTGGAAAAGTCCCTGAGGACTGGAAGAGGGCCAATGTTGTGCCCATCCACAAGAAGGGCAGGAGGAAGGACCTGGGTAACTATAGGCCAATCAGCCTAACTTCCATCCTTGGGAAAAGCCTAGAAAAGTTCATCTAGGAGTCTATCTGCAGTAAGCTTGCAGAAGGTAAGATTCTGAATGACAGCCAGCATGGCTTCCTCATGGGGGCAGGTCTTGCCTTACCAATCTCATCTCCTTCTACGACCAGGTAACTCGCCACCTGGACATGAGAGATCAGGTTGACATTGTATACCTTGACTTCCAAAAGGCCTTTGACCTAGTCTCCCACAATGTCCTTGCAAGAAAATTGGAGGATTGTGGGCTTAACTCTGAGACAGTCAGGTGGGTGAGAAACTGGCTGCAGGATAGGAGCCAGAGAGTCATAGTGAATGGATCTGTGTCATCCTGGTGAGAAGTGGGCAGCGATGTCCCGCAGGGGTCAGTGCTTAGTCTAGTACTTTTCAAAATCTTTATTAACAATTTGGATGTGGGAGTGAAAAGCTCACTGGCCTAGTTCGCGGATGACTCCAAGTTATAGGGGAACATGATCACTGTTGAAGATAGGCTATAGTTACAGGCAGACCTAGACAGGCTAACAAGTTGGATGGATCACAACCTGATAAAGTTCAACGTCGAGAAATGTAAAATGCTCCACTTCAGGACGAGCAACCTGCAACACACCTACAGGTTTGGCGGCACTAAACTGACTAGCACCACCAGTAAAAGGGACCTAGGGGTAATAATAGACCACAGTATGAATATGAGCCAGCAGTGTGATGCTATAGCCAGTAGGGCAAATAATACTCTGGCATGCATCAATCGATGCATCTCCAGCAAAACCAAGGAAGTGATTGTTCCACTCTACTCAGCACTGGTGAGACTGCAGGTGGAGTACTTCATCCAGTTCTGAGCACCACACTTTAACAAGGACATGGACAAGCTTGAGAGAGTCCAAAGAAGAGCCACCCATATGATCAGAATCTTAAAAAGCAAGCCATACGAGGAAAAGTTGAGAGATCTGGGACTCTTCAGCCTGAGGAAAAGAAGGCTGAGAGGGGACCTGGTAACATCGCTACACTAGGGGAGTACAACAAGGGCTCGGTGAGCAACTCTTCACCAGGGCACCCAAGGGGAAAACCAGGAGTAATGGCCACAAATGCCTGGAAGATCAATTCAGGCTCAACATTAGAAAAACCTTCTTCACAGTCAGGGTGTCCAGATTTTGGAATAAGCCCCCTCCAGAGGTGGTGCAATCACCTAGCCTGGAAATCTTAAAGAGAAGACTAGACAGTCACCTTGCTGGGGTCACCTGACCCTTAGTTATCTTTCCTGCTTGGTGCAGGGGGCTGGACATGATGATTTTTGAAGGTCCCTTCCAGCCTTACAATCTATTAATCCAATGCACTGTGAGCAGACTCAATTAATCTATCCACCTTACAGTCCACTCATCCTGCCCATAATTCCTCAGCTTGCTTGTAAGAAGGCTGTGACAGACAGTATCAAAAGCCTTGCTAAAGTCAAAGTATATTATGTCCTCTGCTTTCCCCGCATCCACAGAGACAGTTATCACAGAAGGCAATCAGGTTGGTCAGGCATGACTTCCACTTGGTGAATCCATGCTGACTGTTCCTAATAATCTTCTTCTCCAAGTGTTTAGAATTGGATTCCTTGAGGATCTGCTCCATGATTTTTCCAGGGACTGATGTGAGGCTGACTGGTCTGTAGTTCCTAACATCCTCCTTCTTCTCTTTCTTAAAGATGGGCACTATATTTGCCCTTTTCCAAACATCTGGGACCTCTCTCAGTCACCAAGAGTTTTCAAACATAATTGCCAGCAGCTCTGTAATCACATTGGTTTTGGGGGTTTTGTTCCCGCTATTTTGGGTGCATATATTGTACTGCTGATCAGCAACAAGTCCCTTGACACAAGTAAAAGTAGGGTTTTCTGTTCTTGGAGGTTAGGCCATTTCTCTTTCTCTACTAAGACTACTCAGAAATTTTCTACAAAGCATAGTTCTGATTCAAAACACCAATTCATTTAGCCTGAAATGTGTCATTCCATACATCAACCAACTTGCACCAACGCCAAGGCAGGATTCCAGTGGAGCCCTGCCTGGATTCCTAGCAGACCACCCCAGCATTGGGATCTGATGCTTTCAAGGTCCATGCCTCTGAGGCAGAACTGCCAAGTGGATCATCCCTAAACTAGTGGGTCCAGTGCAACAGAGCTCAAGGCAGCCAGTCATGATAAACTTTCACACTTTCTTCTGTGAAGCTGGAAGCCTCAGAGCCTTGTGAGCCTTTGCACTGTTCAGGGCTTAGCCCCCAGTAGCACTGAGAAATCCATCTGGAACTGGGCTCAGAGTTTCCAGACTCCCTGCCAGCCAAACTGGGGCTCAGAGCCTAGAAATTCTCAAAGGGTTCCCAGGATCTCTGCTACAAATCCATATTGTGGGACTGGGAGCCTGCTGCAGCTGCTCAGAGAATTTATCATTTTCAGTTTCATGGCCATAAATAGCAGTGAAGAAAGTAAAAACAATGCTGATTTTTCTGGTTGCTACAGGCTCCAAGGAACCTGTTTCATTTAATCTGTTCTGATGTTTCCAAATTGTCTCAGCATTTGTGGTTCACAGAGAATCTAGAAAAGGTTTGGTTTCAGATTGGTTCAGTGCAAAACCACATTTCAAAAACCCTAAGCTTCCCACAAACTAGAAACCCCTTTTTTTGGCCAGCTCTCTCCTTTCCCACCTTTCAGTAACATTTCTTGGGCTGGTGCTGTCAATGCTAGATAAAACAAATGGGGACTTCTAGAAATTGCCTGAACTGTGATCAAAAGTTAGAAATGATAATGCCAGATTGTCAGCTGATACAGATTATCATTGGTCCATTGAGACTAATGGATCTACATACCCACTTACAGTCCACTGTATCTGAAGGAGAACTGGGAAGAGGGAATTTAGGCATATACAGTGGTTCTAACTTGAACTTCTAACAGGCTTTCTCAAGGCCATTCTCCGCCTGCCTCCATGGCAAGTTGGTGCCCAACCCTCTGAGTGGCACAGTGGGTTTTGAACAGCACCTCCTGTTCAGCACTTTATTGTGTAACATGATGAATCTCTTCTGGGGAGAAAAACAGAGATGCTGGAATACTGAGCTGCCTGCACAGCTGCAAGTTCATTCACATGTGCTTTAGAAAGAATCTAACAGTTTAAAGACAAAGAGCCCCCATCATGCCGCATACCTCCCTGTTCTTCAGATGGGAAGCATTTATAGCTTCCTAGTAGTCATTTGTTTCTATTGTAACCTGAATACCCCCTGCCTACTGCCCAGGGGGCCTAATTTTTAATTAGCTTGAAAAACAAGCTGTTGTGCTGATGTGTATTTATGATTGTGATTCAAAAGACTGGGCACTAAGCAAAGATGGTAATTATTACTCCACACCCTTAGTATGGCACATTCCCATTTTAATAATTATGTTATTGAAAGTTATTTCCTCCTTTTACAAATTCTTTTTTTACCCAGCCCTTCTTAAAGACATATTTCCTCAGGTCAAATTTAGCCCCAGATTAAACACCAAATCTAAGAAGTTCCTAGAACCTAGGCCAAGGTTTCCAGCAGTGCATGTTGAGAGATGCCCAACTTTAGAGAAGTAGCCTTGGTTTGCAAAGGGCAGGGCACTGAGCCCTTTCTGAACAAGGGGTTGCTTTAACGCAGCGTTTCTCAACCTGTGGGTCGCGACCCAAAACTGGGTTGCAAGAGTATATGAAAAGGTCGTGAACAAGCTTTAAAAATGGATCAACAAACTTTAAAAATGGATTCTCCTTTAAAGGAGAAAAATGCGGGAAACCATGGCTTTTCCTTTGAAGGTTGGCAGAGTTCCACCCTGCAGGGGGCTACTTGGTGCTCCCCATGTCCCACACACACCCTGCCCTATACACTGAGGGGCAGGGGGCAGTGAATCAGGAGTGAGGGGCATTGGGTCAGGACTGACCATCAATGTTTACAAATGGGTTCTGGTACAAAAAAGGTTGAGAACCACTGCTTTAAGGCATCTCAAATAGATCAATGAGTACCTGAGACCTCCCCTCCCACCACCCCAACATCACTTACCTTGAGCTGCCCCC
>NW_017728994.1:27997366-27999503 GCF_001723915.1 Gavialis gangeticus | reverse complement strand
AGAGCCAAATTGTCTTCTCTTCATTAGTGCATTACTTAAATTTTCCATTAATGACTAGAACCATTTCCTCCCACCACCCCAACATCACTTACCTTGAGCTGCCCCCCATGGACCATTGTGTTAATTCTGAATCCTTTTAGCTTGCATTATAGTAGTTTGAGGAGGCCTTTGGCTGTGTTAAGTTTAAGTTCAAATTAGGCCAAGCTATGAGGCATGGGGAAGTGTTACTAAAGGAACCTGACTACAATGTGTTCATGCCCGATTACAATATGACATAAAAACATGGCTTTTCTGGCCATATTTGTCTGTTCTGACCACATAATTTTGTAAGCCTTTGTTTGACGGGGGAGACAAAAAAGGAACTCAGTAGTCTGAGTTGTGTTTCTCTGGCATTCTTTGCTGAGGTTCTCCTCTGCAGATGTAATGAAGATCCAATGCCACTTGGAATTTGGTCTCTGAATTTGGATAAAGATCTCCCTCGTAGGCTAACCACCTCTTAGAAATTCTTAGGATTGTAAGGATTAGAGACTCTAAATTGTATGACTACTTATTTCTTTTTGGCTTGAAAAGGGGAACCAAGGTATATTGTGTTTATTTGTTATTTGCTAACAATACTCATATTTTGAGAATTTTAATAAAGTTTGTTTTTGCATTCACTACATTGAAAAACTCATTTCACTGAGAAAAGGGGCTGTCAAAAGGTAACCTTTAGACCCCTAAACTTCCTTCAGGGTCAACATCCTTCTTTTCAACAGATTATCAGGGCCAGTAGAAATGACCCATTTTTCTAATAATTCCAGTGTCAATAGGGTTTTAAATATAAAAGCTAAACAAACAAAGTAAATGAATCAATCAATAACCATTCCCCTGTTATTTCTGCAACCAAAACTTCCCAGTGTTGGGCTTGTACAAGAATATGGAAGTGAAGAAGACTGAAAACAAAGACTGAAAATCATTAGATGTCTATGTGCAATGTATATGCACATGTAGGCTTATGGGAATGATGAGAGTTAATATTAAATGCTCTATATTGAAATAATGTTGGGAAATTTGAGAATTTGGGAAACACGGTTTGGAAATGCTGTTGTTGTTTTGTGTTGTAAATAGTTTTTAATCTCTTAACAAAAGCAGCCTAAAAGTGACTTACCTCTTTTCTGTGTCCAAGATTGAGTGATATACACAAAGAAAAGAGATTATTATTTTTTTTAATCATAAGTGCCCCTGCCTAGGAAAAGTCATCCTGGATTACAAAAATATAGGGAACTAGTTTGATGCCTAAGTGTTGTGAGGGAAGGGGAAAAAGAAAAGACCTGTCTTGGCCATCTCCCACAGTTTTCATAGTTTCATAGTTTCTAGGATTGGAAGGGACCTGAGCAGATCATCAAGTCTGACCCCCTGCCATGGCAGGAAAGAGTACTGGGGACAAACAACCCCAGCAAGGTGACTGTCTAGCCTTGTCTTAAAGACCCCCAAAGTAGGAGCCAGCACCACTTCTTTTGGAAGTTGGTTCCAGATCCTAGCTGCGCTGACAGTGAAGTAGCGCCTCCTGATGTCTAGTCTGAATCTACCCCCTGCCAGCTTGTGACCGTTATTTCTAGTCACTCCTGGTAGTGCTCGGGGGAACAGGGACTCCCCCAATGCCTGCTGGTCCCCTCTGACTAGTTTGTAACAGGCAACTAGATCCCCCCTCAGCCTTCTCTTGTGAAGGCTGAACAGGTTCAGGTCCCGTAGCACTCCTTGTAGGATCTGCCCAGCTGCCCCCTGATCGTGCGAGTGGCCCTCCTCTGGACCCTCTCCATGTTGTCCACATCCCTCCTGAAGTGTGGCACCCAGAACTGGACACAGTACTCCAACTGCAGCCTGACCAGTGTCACATAGAGGGGGAGGATCACCTCCTTGGACCTGCTTGAGATGCATCTGTGGATGCATGACAAGGTACAGTTGGCCTTCCTGACCGCATCCCCACGCTGCCAGCCCATGTTCATCTTGGCATCAATGATGACTCCAAGATCCTTTCCTGTACTGATGAGAAGGGAGTTCCCCAGCCTGTGGGTATGGTGCCAGTTGTTCCTCCCCAGGTGCATCACCTTGCACTTGCCAGTGTTGAATCCCATCCTATTCTCATCCGCCCACCCCT
>NW_017728994.1:27964102-27992366 GCF_001723915.1 Gavialis gangeticus | reverse complement strand
TTGTCGTCTGGTGTGACGACCAGATTTCCTAGCGTGTCTTGCAGGGGCCCCGAGTTACTCAGTACCTTCTTTTTGCCCCCTATGTATTTAAAAAAGGACTTCTTGTTGTCCTTGATCTGGGTAGGTAGTCCCACTTCCATCTCTGCCTTGGCCTTCCTGACCACCCCCCTGCATTTTGTCAGAATTCTTGTAATAATTACTCTTTTCTGGAAGTGCAAGTGACAGGAATCAAGGGAACTTACTGTTTTAATCAAGTAAGTTTCCATCCCTTGTGTTTAAGAGTCTGATGACTTGAAGTAAATTTATCATCAAAAAAACAGATGTTAGGTCAAAAGAAAAAAAGTGTATTAATTTATTTAAATTGCAGGGATTTAAAGCTGATTCATGCTTGGAGGGCCAGGGGACTTAGCTCTTGATGCTTTGAGCACTTGAGTTCAACAATGCTACAGAAACTAGGCACTGTCACAGTCCTTATGCTCTCCTTAGGACAGGATGAAGCCTACACCTTCCTAGTGCTCAGCTGCTGGCTGCTGCTGTCCCCTGAAGAGAAGCAGGTGGGCATGGAAGAAGGTGGGATCATAGCATCACTCCAAGCTCTTCAAGAAAACCCATACTAGGGTTGTAAGGTGGCTGTGATTCCCAGAAGCAATGAGAAACCTGCTTGCCTTCAGCCCAATTACGTTCCCACAGTTCATATTGAGGCCATGCAGCTTCAGTCTCCCTCCAGTTCCATCTTCCCCACTGCTGCTTTTTTCTCTGATGGTATAACTTTAAAAACACACTCTGATAACACAGGATCTACTGGCAGTACAGGGCTGGGTCTCCATCCATTTGTGCAGATAGTCTGAAGTCTTCAACCTCCACACTGGCCTGGGGTAGAATGACAGAAAGTAGACACTGAAAAAGAAGACCCAGCTATCTCAGCTGACAGCCTTAAGAGGGGGACACATGCAGATGTAAGAATGGGACTAGGTTTCCAACAGCCTAGTAAGGACAGTGTGGTGACTGGCACACACTAGAAGGGGAAAACTCTCAACTACTTTTCCTCTGACCCTTGATCGCTCCTGTATGCACTCCTGCAATAAGGAGAGATCTGGAAACTGGATTATTTTCCTTTCATCATTTCTGGGCTTCAAGCACGTGATGTATTCTGTGAATTCTACACTTGGCAGGAAATTAACTCTCAAGTTACACAGGATGTAAGAGGAAGCGGAAAAACCACTGAGTCAGCGCCTACTGCATTTCTGATGTATAAATCAGTTTCCTTAGACATGGGAAAGCCCTCCACCCAAAGAAGTCACTGAACATGGAAAGCTGTTGTGCTCCAGGATCCCCTGTGTATACAGCTGCATCCTCTTGTTCCCGTCACCTTTGTTTGACTTGAGATAGGTAGGAAACAAGCACAAGAGCTGACAAAACTTCCCTACTTAAAGTACACATACACAATCCACACAGGAGGTTCTCAGACTGTGCTTTTGGGGGCACTGCCTGCAGGAGAGTTCTACAGAGAGCTGACTATGCACATGGTTTTCAGAAGCAACCTGTACGTTTGAGTGCCTTGGTTTTCAACTGGAGGGGCACTGGTCCTCATTTTCTCAGGCACTGGGAGTACTCATAACCGTAGTCTATTTAATAGGATTTTTGTGTGGTTAGCACTGCTGAAAGTCCTTGTGGCTTTATTCTCTGCTTCAGGTCCTATTCTATAGAACAAGTGCAATAATATTTCCTTACTCCCATGCTCTGCCTGTCTTCTCTAGTTAGACAAGGCCTAGGGACCGTCTCTTACAATACAGTATGTAACATAAACAGTGCTTACAGCATGTGTCTCAAGTTGGCCCCTGAAAAAGTAAAGCCTCCAAATTCAGTGCCCATTCTTGAAAATGTAGGCTGTGCTGCTGGTTCTTCCTTGCTCAGAACTTACTATATCACATTAGGTGGCTAAGAACTTACCTGACTTTTTCCACAGAGGCAGCTGCTATATGGGTGGCTATGTGGTCCATCCAAGACATTCTTCAGTTAAAGTGCAGTCCAACCTTTGAAAAAGCATGAGAAACTTTTATAGTAATGGGATGAAATATTGACTTGCCTAGTGTTAGATGACTGTGGTTTCCTGGGGAGAACTGATGTTCCGCTGCTGCTGTGCTTGGGACAATCGCCTGGCAAAACCACCCTGCCCTCCTTTGCCACCATTCAGCTGGCAGAACAGGATTTTTTTAGCAGACCATGCAGTGGTGCCCTGCTCCTAATGGACTTGTCAATGGTGGAATTCAAATACAGATCATCTCTGTCCTGGAGCTGAGCTAAGCCAGGGCTGGTCGGAAAGAGGAGGTAGGCAGATGCATTCCCCAAAAGCTGCTTCTGCTCCTTTTTATGCCACCAGCATGGCACAAAGGGACAGCTGCCACACACAAGGGTAGTGGCTACTTCCAGTTGGTGCAATGGTGTAGCTGTGGCTGCTGCTCTTTTTTCCACTTTCCTTAAAATTCAATGCTTGGGGTGGTTGCCCCTGCTGCACTGCCCTAGTTACATCACTGCAACCTACCACCAGACTGGGAAGGGCAGCAAAGACAAATGGAGGCATACAATCTCTCACACACATCCTGTGGCACCATTTTGGCTGGGTAATTCCATCATCTGACAGAAATCTGAGGGCTTAGTCTTTGTCTTACATGTGTGTATGTGTCTGTGAGGGTGCATAAACTTTTGAGTTACCACTATGTTGGAACACACCAGACCTTCATTCCTCCCTCTCATTTGCCTGCCACACTCTAATGGATTGATTTTCTTGGAGACATTGGATGACTCCTTAAGTGAGGGTCCATCTAGCTGAATAATTCGTTCTTCTGCAGGGCTCCACCTGCCCTACACCCTACCCCTGTGAAGAGCCCAAGAGTGCTTACCAAGAGTGGGCCCCTAGCCAGGGGAATTTGCCCAGCTGGAATGGCATAACTACGCTGCAACAGGAACTCCTGGTCTGCCCTGGCCCCTCTTTATCACCTCACTGGGTGAGACAGATTGGCCTAATTAAGCAGCCAGAGCTATTTCCAGTCCTGGGATGGGACAAGAGGAGGGAGTATAGAAGGAGAGGACGGTGCGGGCAAGTAGGGTGGATACCCTTCTGCTGCCCAAGACTGAAGTCCCTGGGAATGGGGTAAGAAACCTGTTCAGTCTTGCAAGCTCGGAGGAGCTCACAACTAAAAAGAAAAGAAAAAGAGAGGAGAGAAACAGTTTTCCACATTAATTGGCCACCATGGGCAGTCAAGTAAGCTGCACAGCATTAATTACTGTGAGTGAAGACAAAAAACCCCGCCTGCTCACAGCTCCAGCAATTAAACACTTGTGGGGTGAAAGCAAGGAAAGGAGAGAGGATTCCTCTGAGTTCCCTGCAACAGAAGAAGAAACACTGTAAGGACAGCAAGGTTTTTTTGTTTACTTTATTTTCCTTTGCAAAGAAATTTTGATCTGACATTGGAGCAAGTGCCAGTCAACGTTGGGTTGGGGAGTCACCATCCCTCCTCCCTTAATTAAGTCATCAAAGTCGTGGCAGGTGACATAAGAGTGAGGAAGACCAACCCAATTGTGCTGACTGGCGCCAGCCTGTGAGGAGAAGGCCAGTGAATGTCAATGCGGTGCAAAGGCCCATGTCTGTACTCAGTGATCTCACAACAGCTCCTTTCCTCTCAAGCCTGTGGTGGAAGACCCCCACAAGTCTGATGTTTGGGTCCCTGCTGGGAGCCTCTCTCAAGGCCACCCTGGATTCCTTCATTCATTGATTCACTGCCCTTGTTTCTTCTTTCACTAAATTACTATCCAGGTTCCAAGATAATTGGTTATCTGTAAACACAACATTAATTCAGTTCTTACTGCTCAATCTATTATGTGCATTCATTCATGACATTCATGAATTCATTTAATAAGTCCACAGATCAACTTATTTATCATTTCTTAATTCCACAAATTCATTGAAACTTTACAAATTTACTCACTGTGTGCCTTCTTAATCACTGTTATAAATCCATTGGAATTCATAAATCAATCCCCTTCTCATTTCTTCATGACAACTATAAGTCATTCAAAATTTATAAATTAATTTAAGGCACGTTTCTCAATTATAGCCACCAAGTCATTCAAAGTTCATAAATCAATCCCTCTTTCTTCTTAATCTCTACTATAATTCATTTGGGATTTATAAATGAATCCCCACTCTTCTTTCTTCTTATCTCAGGTTTATGGTGCAAATCCTTCTTTGGGTTCCCCCAAAATCCCTGCCTTTGCTATGTTGGGCAGCTCCCTGTCTTTGCTGTACTCTCTTCTCTTCAAGGAAAGCTGAACACCAGTCCCTCTTCTGGCTCTCTCTTAAACTGCCTTATCAATCTTCCGGGCTAATAATGGCAGGCTCCTTTTGACATCTGGTTCTGGACCCCTAGAGGACTGTTCCTTCTTTTGTCCCCAGGCCCTTTCCTCAGTGCACTGGTGGCCAAATGAGTCTCCTAGGCACGCTCAGGTGAGTTCCCTGCTGGCTTGGCTGACTCTGCAGGTCCGTAGCAGGGGTTTGATCCCAGTTCTTGCTACAGTGTCATACGAGGCTTCCTAGCATAGCTATGTTGGGTAGCTGATACAGTTATGCCAGAAAAACACCCCTATCTAGATACAGCTATGTTTAGCTAACCTTCTGGTTTTTTGGGGGGGTGGCATAGCTCAGCTGGAGATAAAACCTCTTCTGCTGCCATATGCTGCATCTCTACAAGGGGGCTCTGTCATTAGCCTCCTCAGCTTAGCAGTGACAGCAGCAGCCCTCTCATGTGGACAAGCCTTTGTTTTTTATGAGGACTACAGCACTGGTAAGGCTCAGCATGTGAAACATGGGCATTGCAATGTATATCAAGAGAGGTCCATTGGAGCCAGCACTGAACTGTGGGGTAAGAGACAGTTTCTGTTCCCTTTTTTGTGACCCTAGGAAAGTTGCTTCTCCTCCCTATGCCTGTTTATTTTCCCCCTCCTTTTATCTTGTCAATTTAGACAGGGACTTCCCCAGAGCAGGGACTGTCTCTCTCTTTTGTATATACCACTGCAGTATCAGATGGCGCCTGTAGGCAGTAGTGCAATACATAATATGAATAAGAGCACAGGAAAAGGCTGTAAATGTCATTAGCCAGCTACATCCCCCATCAAAGCCATGGCATGTTGTGATGTCTCTCAAAGGCCAACTTCAAAACAAAATTTTAAAAAGGAAATAAAAGTGGTCATTTCTATAAACAAAAGGGTTCCAGAAGACACTAGTTTCCTGTGGAATAGTTCTCTGGCTAATTTGGCAATGGTTCAGATGTGTACAGTATGTCCAGGTGAAGGCATGCGGTTGAGAGAGAGGAAGTTGTTGTTTTACATTCCATTTATAGGACAAAATATAGACCAGGGGGGCGCTGTGATTATCTCAGGTCTGTTTGCTTTAATGCATAATCGTAATACATTTTATGACGACACGACTGGCTCTGTGGATGTGGAGAAAACAGAAGACATGATATACCTGGACTTTAGCAAGGCTTTTGATATGGTCTCCAACAGTGTTCTTGCAAGCAAGCTGAGGAAGTATGGGTTGGATGAATGGACTGTAAGATGGATAGAAAGCTGGCTAGTTTGTCGGGCTCAGCAGGTAGGATCAAGGTCTTAAGATCTAGCTGGCAGGCTGTATCAAGTGGAATGCTCCAGGAGTCGGTCCTGGGCCAGTTTTGTTCAATATCTTCATTAACAATCTGGAAGATGGGATGTACTGCACCCTAAGCAAGTTCATGGATTACATCAATCTGGAGAAGTAGTAGATACACTGGAAGGTAGGGCTAGGATTCGGAGAGACCTCAACAAATTGGGGGATTGGGCCAAAAGAAATCTCATGAGGTTCAACAAGGATAAGTGCAAAGCCCTATACTTAGGATGGAAGAATCCCACCCACTGCTATAGGCTTGGGACCAAATGGATAAGCAGCAGCTCTGCAGAAAAGGACCTGGAAGTTACAGTGAACAATATGAGTCAACAGTGTGCCCTTTTTGCCAAGAAGGCTAACAGTATACTGAGATGCATTAGTACGAACATTACTAGCAGATTGAGGGAAGTAATTATTCCCCTCTATTCTGCACCGGTGAGGCCACATCTGGAATACTGTGTCCAGTTTTGGACCCTGCACTACAGAAAGAATGTGGACAAGGTGTAGAGAGTCCAGTGGAGGGCAACGAAAATGGTTAGTGGTCTAGGGCACATGTCTTATGAGGAGAGGCTGAGGGAACTGGGTTTATTTAGTCTGCAGAAGAGGCGACTGAGGCTGGGTTTATAAGTCTTTAACTACCTGAAGGGTGGTTCCAAAGAGGATGGAGCTAGACTTCTCTCACTGGTGGCAGATGACAGAACAAGGAGCAATAATTTCAAATTGAAGCAAGGGAAGTTGGATATTAGGAAAAACTTTCTCTCTAGGAGGGTAGTGAAGCACTGGAATGGTTACCTAGAGAGGGGTGGAATCTCCATCCTAGGATGTTTTTAAGGCCTAGCTCAACAAAAGCTCATGCTGTACATATCTTATTTTGTTAGTTGGTAAGGTGTAAATCTGCCGTGCTTCCTTCCTGTTCCTAGCCAAAGTAGCCACAAGCTGGAATGATCAACCAATGGCTGGAATGATTTAGTTGGGTATGGTCCTGCTTTGAGCAGGGGGTTGGACTAGATGACCTCCTGAGGTCCCTTCCAACTCTAATTTTCTATCATTCTGTGATTCTATAACCCCTTCATTACTATATCCCTTAGTCAATGTATGTTGTGCCCTTCTCTTATAAGCCGTAAACTGTATTTAGTCAATATACACAGCAAGTAATGCATGCATATTTACACTGCTGTTCTGGTTTGTTTCTGAAACATAGAACACATTGAGTACTACAAGAGGGTTCACAAAATATTTCATAGATTTCATAGACATTAGGGCTGGAAGGGACCTCACAAAATCATTGGGTCCAGCCCCCTGCCCAAAGGGCAGGCAGTCAGCAGGGTCAAATGATCCCAGGAAGATAGGCATCCAAGTGTTTCTTAAAGGAATCCAGAGTAGGTGGCTGCACCACCTCTGAGGGAAATCTATCCCGGGCCCTGGAGCATCGGACTGTAAAGAAGTTTTTCTTTATGTCCAGCCTAAAAAGGTCTTCCAGGAGTTTGTGACCATTGGCCCTAGCCTTCCCATGGGGTGCAGTGGTGAACAGATGTTCTCCCAGTTCCTGGTGCGCACCCCTTCTATACTTATATGCTGTCACAAGTCACCCCTGAGCCTATGCTTTTCCAGGCCGAAGAGCCCCATGTCTCTCAGCCTCTCCTCATAAGGCCTTCTCTCTTGTCCTCTAATTATTCACGTGGCTCTCCCCTGGACTCTCTTGAGCTTCTCCACATCCTTTCTGAATTGCAGAGCCCAGAACTGGACACAGTATTTCAGCTGTGGTCTCACCTACGTTGGAAGATGCAGGCCAGAGTTTTATTTGCTTTGCTGGTTGCAGCATTGCTTTGGTGGCTAATGTGCATCTTGTGGTCAGTCATGACCCCCAAGTCTCTTTCAGATGCAGTGATAGCTAGCATAGCACTGCTGAGCCTGTAAGTGTGGTGTGGGTTCTTTCTCCCAAGGTGGAGCACCTTGCATTTCTCAGCGTTGAAAGCCATCAGGTTTTGGTCTTCCCACCTTGTAAGCCTGTCGAGGTCAGCCTGGATTGCCAGCCTATCCTCTAGGGTGGCTGCACTTCCCCATAGTTTGGTGTCATCAGCAAACTTAGCCAGTCCACTTATAACACCCGACTCCAGATCATTTATAAATACATTGAAGGTCTGAGAATAGAGCTCTGTGGGACACCACTGGTTACAGTGTGCCAAGTTGATTTATTTCCATCAACTGTAACTCTCTGGGTCTTTCCACAGAGCCAGTTCCCCAGTCATCAGACTGTGAACTTGTCTAGGCCACAATTCCCCAATTTTTCCATGAGGACATCATGGGACACCAGGTCAAAGGCTTTCTTGAAGTCCAAGAATATGATATCCAATTCTTCTCCTTTGTCCAGGTGATGCGTCACCGGGTCGTAGAAGGAAATCAGGTTGGTCAGACAAGAGCTACCTGCCATGAAGCCATGTTGGCTCTCTCTCAGAACATTACCTTCTGTTAGGATATTGGCAATGATTTCCTTGATAATTTTTTCTGGGATCTTTCCATGTATTGAGGTCAAGCTAACTGGCCTGTAGTTCCCTGGATCTTCTCTTCTCCCCTTCTTGAAGATAGGCACCATGTTGGCCCTCTTCCAATCATCAGACATCTTGCCCAAGTGCCACCAGTTCTTGAATATCCTCACCTCAGCTAGTTCCTTTAGCACTCTTGGGTACACTCCATCCAGGCCAGTTGATTTGTGGATGTCCAGCCTCTTAAGGTATTCCCTCACAAGATCAATGGTAATGATGGGCACAGGTTCACCTTTTCTCTGGTGGTTCTGCCTCTTTTCAGGCCGGGTGATCCCACTAGGCTGATGGAAGACCAACACAAAGTAGTCATTAAGGAGACTGGCTTTTTCCTGAGTGTCAGTTATCAGGTACCCCACTTAGTTTAGTAAGGGTCCAACGTTACCCTTGTTCTTTTTCCAAACAAGGGAATTTAAAGGAATGTTATCTTATTCCTGTATAGTATAGTATAGTACAGTATATCCACTCCAATAAGAGGAAGATTGTAATGTACTTGATGCTGTTTAATTTCTAAGTGTGACATATTTCTTGAACATACATGCAGAGATGTGGGACTGAAAAAATTTCCATGGAAAATTTTCCAGTGCTTTATTTTTCTGTGGGAAATTTTCCATTTCTAAAAATTCATTGTTTCATAAAATTCATTAATAACAAAGAATGGGTGCCAATACAATATTAGGCAAGCTTAGCAGTTTCAAAGGTGAAATTAATGGTTTTCAGGTGATTATCCCTAGAAACTGTGTGAGATAGTACATATATGGTTTATTGGTTTGTAAACAGAAGGGTAAATATACTCACATAATAATCCAAACCAAAAATCAAATTATGAATTCACCTAACTGGCTGTTTAGGTCAAATCAAAACCAAAGCTAAAATTCTTATTTCATCTCAGACTGCAAGTGAAAGCAAAACCAAAACTAAAACTGTGATTAATTTTTGTTTCACTTTCAGTTCAGCAAACGCACAGAGCAGTGTCTCATTTCTTTTCTTGAGTTGGGGAAGTTGGAACTGTTTGCATAAGACCTGCTAGTTTTTTAGTGCTTTTGGTCTGAAGTAGTCATAATAATGCCTCATCAGAAAAAAACAAACAAACTATTGTGTGGCATCATTATAGTGAGGTTCAAGCCACTGAGGAAAGGAAGAAAGTTGATAAATATAAATATTGCAGGCAGGAGTATGCTAACAATGCAACAAGAATGAAGAAACATTTAATAACATGTAGAAATTGTCCTGAAAGAGTACAAGCTATATACAGAAAGCTAATATAACGAAGTGGTGGAACAACATCATCTGAGAAAAGTCTACTTCAGGAATCCTATGTAAATAAACGAATGAATATGTTAAACAACATGTGACGGCGTTAAGTATTATAGGGCTTGCTACCACGGCCCTGAGCTCGTCTGCTTACAGGTGGCAACAGGGTGGACCTTGGCTCTGGATCACCTGATCTGCCAGAAAGTGGATCTTAAGTTTTCTCTCCTGCCGTGACTTTGATGATGTATATTCCCAGGAGGCACTGCCCATGGTGATCCTGCCTGGTCTCGATCCCCATTTCTTCTGTGGGGCTCCAAAACCTCCCCTTTACCCATGCCTAGCCTCTCCAGATGGTGTTCACAAATTCTTCTGCAGTCAGGTCACAGTGCTGCCTGTTGTGGTCTTATTTTTAGCCCTCTACCCCAGGATGACCTTGGGTCTCTATTAGGTACACCCTTCCAGGGCTGGTTTTGGCCTGTGCTCAAAAACCAAAGAAAACCTCTGCTGTTTCTCAGCCTTCTTGTCAGGCTCCGTCTATGTCCCTTTCACCCAGGATCAGGTACTCAAAATCCCAATCGCCCTAATCAAGGCAAAATCCCTTAGTCCAGTCTTTGCAATGTGCTGGCCTTCTCTGCACCCCTATGAATGTTCACAGTGTCATTGGGGTCTCCCCCATGTGCAGGAAAGCTCTACCTGTGATTATAGTTTTCCCTCAGGCCCTCCTCCAGATCCCGTGTTGAAAAACTCCTCTCCAGAGATTATTCCAGGCCTTGTGCTCCAGGTCCTCAGCTGTAGCTGCCCTCTGGAGATTACCACCAGCCCCATGTGGTCACTCCCCCAGCATTTCTCAGGCAGGATCTGCAGTCTTTGCCTGCTGCTCCTCTCTCTCTGCAGCCTGCAGGGAACTGACCCTGCTCTGCACCTCTCTGGGGCCAGAAATACCTTCGGCAGCCTCCCTCCTCCAAGCCTGAGCAAGATGCTGCTCCGGAAGTGGTGTATTTTCCTTCCCTTCTGGTCTCCAGCTGCAGCCCTGCTGGCCCTTCATGCTGTGAGCTTTGTCTCGCTCCTTCATACAACACACAGCGTAGACTAGCATCCGTATTGTTTTAAAATGTTATAATTTTAAAAGCTGTTCATGCAACTCTGGATTATTGTTTATTTATTTAAAATATTTGTATCCTGTTTTTCTGCTTGCGCTAAGTACCCAACTTGGCTTAGCCTTAACAATAATTTTTTTTTAAAATTACATAATAGACAAATAGTTAACTGTTTCAACCCAGCAGAGCAAGCTTAGTCTTCTGGCTGATGGCAGAGACCAGACTATACATCCCTTTGGCTCTGCAGTCCCAGGACAACTGAGCGGCAAGTTGAGCAGCAGAGTGTTCTTTCTGGCAGAAAGGGGGGAAGCAAGCTCCCTGCCACTTCTCCTTTTCCTTCCGATGGATGAGGCCAGACTAAAATAGGCTAAAATAAAAAATCGTTTCCCCCTTTTGTTGCAGGAACTTGGTAGGTCAAGTAAAATAGCAGATTTGCAAAAAATGGAAAATGAAAATGGTGAGCTGCAAGATCTGGGGGAAGAAGAAGCAGGATCCTTTCTTTCAAGATCACTGTCACCAGATAGGCGATCCACCATAAGTAGCTGTTCAAGACAGCCAAGCTTTTTATCAGGTTTTGTGGACAAAATGTCAAAAGAAGATCAAGAAAAAGCAGTTGAGACATTATCTCCAGCTATATTTGCAAGTGATGCACCTCTTTCCATAACTGAAAGTCAATACTGGAAGGAACATTACAAACTAATTTGCCCATCGTATAAGTTACTGTCATGTTATCGCTTATCACATTCTCTCTTAGATAGAGAGTATGACAGAGTTCAAACAATGGTTATTCAAAGGATTGGTCAAGCAGAATCACTGACTCTGATGTCAGATGGATGGACCGATACACAAGGAGATCCTTTATTGAACATTATGTTAGCAACACCTGAACCAACATTCCTGGAAGCAATTGCTACCAAATCTTGTTGTCATACAGGGGAATACATAGCCAAATTACTGAGTTAAGAGATTGAAAGTGCAGGTCCCTCCAGGGTACAGGCCCTTGTAACTGATAATGCGAGTAATATGAAAAGTGCATGGCAAATATTAAAGGGAAAGTATCCTCATTTAATAGTATTTGGCTGTCTTGCTCATGGGTTGAATCTTCTGGCAAAGGACATAGTAAGTGTGACTACATGAAGACAATATTGGCAAACTGCAAAGCGATTGTGAAGGTATTGAACAATCATCATATTGCTAATCAGACTTTGAAGAAATTACAGAAAGAGAAGCAGGGGAAGGAAATTGCCCTTTTATTGCCAGGAGAAACTAGATGGGGCTCAGCTGCAAAGTATTTACATAGTTTGCTGTGCACAAATAACTGTTTGCAGTGTGCTTCGGTTGATGACACAGCACCCCAGTGAACATTCAGAAGCAGATTCTCAATAATGATGTGTTCTGGGTTCTAGATCAAGGAGTATTCAATTTGCTACTACCAGTTTCACTGGCTGTCCAGAAACGTGAAGGAGATACAGCAAGCCTTTCAAATATTCCAGAGATATTCAAACAACTGAATGAAAATCTAATTGAGCTTTTGCCTTCTTCACCTCTATCCAAAAAAGAAGTAAAACAAATGTTTACTAAGAGATCTGAGTTTTGCTCTCATCCAGTTCATCTAGCAGCAAACCTTTTGGATCCTGAATACAGAGGGCAACATTTATTAGGAGATGAATTATCTACTGCTCTCGATACAATTATGAAATTAGCTAAGAATGTTCCCAACATTGACGAAATAGCTGTGATGACAGACACTGCCGAGTACCACGCAAAAGAACAACTTTGGAGCAAAGACATCATTTGGAGGGCAGCAGAGAATATGTCTCCTCTCACGCAGGGATACCGTAACACCCGACTGTTGTCCACGATTCCTCTAAACATCCTAAGCACTCCACCAACAGCAGCTTCTTGTGAATGGAACTGGAAGGATTTCAGCTCATTCAAGACAAAAAAGAGGAATAGACTAAAAAATGAGTGCACCACTAAGCTTGTTTCTATTTTTCAGAATCTCTTCCTTCTGGAGAATTAGTGCAGAAGATTCGGTGTGATCATAAGTTGACCTTGCCCATAGACTCATTGGTAAAGCCATCCTTTAGAAAAAGAGAATGTGGTTCAAGTAGTTCTGAATCAGATTTGCCTCTACCTGGTTCTGAAATTAAACTAATAAGTAGTGCAAGTGATTCTGCAGATAGTGGCAGTGAAACTGGAGGTGCTGCAATGACCTCAGTGGAAAAGAGTTAAACTCTGTTGAAGTAGATGAGTGGACCTTCAACCATGGCATATCATGCACAGTTCTTTGGGTGTGCTAAAATTAGTATGTCAACAGTTTTCAGTGCCTTCAGTTTTTTTCTTAAATTTAAACAGACAATGTAAGGGAAGTTCATGCTATTGTGTATTGTCTTTACATTTTTACAAGTATCCCAATAAAATAATTTCTTTCCACATAATTTGTTTTAATATAGCATTTAAACCACATTAAGTGTGCTATACTTAATTTTTTCCTAATCAAGTATTTCAGTTCAAATACGCGTGGCTATTGGGACATAAAATTAACATGGGGTACTTTTTTAGTTTTGTTTACTAAATGTGAGTCAGCTCATGCTCCATTTAAGGCATTGGAAAATTTTTCAGAAAAATTCCCAGTTCAGAAATTTCTGGAAAACCCACATCTGTGCATACCTGGTTGTTTGGGGAGTATGGAAGGGATGGCAATATCCTATGTGGTTACACTGACTAGGAAAAGGATGAAGGCAAGGCAGATTTGCACCTTATACATTAACTAAATCAGAGGTGTGTAGCATGAGCTTTTATGAGCCCAAGCTCACTTCTTCAGATGCTGTGAAAAGAAAAGAATGCCAGGAGTTCTCCACTGTAATGCTAAAGGCATTAGCTGGCCACCAGTGAGGTTTGGGGAGGAATTTTCCATACATGTGGCAGATACACCCAAAGTATCTGAAATGCATACATCTCAAGCCCCACAGCCACTCTGTAGCAATAGAGTTATGGCAGTATGACAAGTAATTTTTACTTACCTAATTAAGGGAGTTGGGTTCATGCTTGCCTGTGATGACTGATGAGTCAATTATCTACCACCTCCCCAGTTGATCCTCATCAGTGGGGGAATCAGGCAACTTGAGACAGTTGCCAGCCTCAGTGGAGAAGACCTTGATATGTTTGGAAGCATAAAATTCCTAGTAGATGGCTGGAGATAGGCTAGGAATACAGATCCAGCCTATTGAGAATGAGAGCGGGGGAGGGCTTCAGGGAAGAATCCTTTAGGTGTGCTGTTTGATACAGACTGAGAAATGAACCTGGGAATTGAAGGCTCCTTTGTTTTGGATGTAGACATTGTGGAAAGGGCAGGTTCTTTCTTCTGTAGCTCAGCTGTAAGGTCAAGTCATTGCAGTAAAGGTACTGTAGCTCTGAAACCACAAGAAGTTGTCCTGGGTGGAAACTGAGACAAAAGAGGCTACTAGCGGGCACTGTGGAGGCTGACCTGGATGCATCCTAATATTAACAGGGTGATCATACACCATGATTTGGCTTAGAGGGTCCTGTACTTCACAGCCAGTGAAAATTAAAACAAGCATCCCAGGCACAGGGCAGAGAAGCGGAACAGCATGAGCTGGGAGCCCCAACAGACAGCAAAGTTCCCTTAAAATAGGTTAGCTGGATTAGTGGTATGGCCATTAAAAAGGGGAAATGATTGTTAACACCTGTGAAGTAAAGAACACTGGATCATTAATAAGCCACTGACTCCCTTAGCTGCCTTAATAGTAGTTCCAGAGCTGTACCACTATGCCCTGCACTCACCCTGCCTCTACCTGCAGCAGCGCCACTAACTTGGGGAGGTGGGGATAGTGTCCCAGATTTCACATTGTCCCATATGGTCACCCTAGGTCAGGGGTGGGCAAAATGCAGCCCGCGGGCCGGATGTTTGGTTTGGTGGGGTTTTTTTCTTTTCTTTTCACTTAAATCATTGCAACATAAAGTAAAAAGGAGGACATCTTATATTTTGACAAATGTTGATCAACATGAAACAAAACTGGGAATTTTTTTTTGTGAAGAATTCTGAGTGTCAGGTCTTGTTCCAAATTAGATCAGAAGCTCTGAAATCTCAGTCTTCTGTGCAGGTGGATCTCTGCTCTCAGCACAACTCTATTTCTTCCCCTAACTGGCCCCTTTATGTTGGTGAACACTGAACTACACTTATTGCTACACTTGTAATGCTGTTCTACCTTTTGAGACAGCAGCTACTATCCTGATTAATAGCAGTCTCCAAGATCTGCCTTTATTCTTTGGAACAGGTTTAATTGTAATGCATAGCTGGGGTGATGTTCCAAGGTTAGGGGGAAAGAAACTGATTGTAGTCATTCCTTAAATCCATATTGGCTTATTATTGCAAGGTCTACAGGTATTAACACAATAAGCAGAGTCAACTTTCAAATCCTTATCCTTGGGAGCAATTCTGGTTTCCTAGGGCTATACAACTATTTCCCCATTACATTCTCACCTGCTTTCAGTATCCTATTTTGCTTACAAATCTACCCTTCAACAATCTTTCATGTCCCTATTCAGATCTGAGTTGGTATACAGGACAAACCTTGGGCCTAAAGTGCATAGAATTTGCTTTCTGGACCTTCCCCCTACTAAACCTTATAAGTAAAGAATGAACAAAGAAGCAAACTCCTAATCCTTAAAGAAATTATAGAAGCAAAATGGTATCTGGATCTCCATCCAAAGGAACATTTTCCTCGGGTGAATGTACTATGAAAAGACTCAAGGCTCTTTCCAGACAGACAGACATCACCAACAGCAGAACATGTAAAACACACCAGAACCCCACGAAACGCCCTGCTATGGTCTAATTAAAGAGCAGCAAAGACTATCCTAATAGAAAACAACCCTCTATAGCCAAACAGGCCCAGAGGCAGAGTTAAGCCCAACCTCAAGCCCTCTTTCTACAGCTGTAGCTTGAAAGAAGTAGTGCACACTAACTCTTCAAAATATATTTTCTTATATACAAGGTTAAGGCAAAGGCTTAATCTGGTAACTTCTAAGCATCATTAAGTCATCTACTAACTTAGTCTTTTTTGGGAGGTTAGGCAGGCTGAATGATCAGTCTTGTAGCATTTGTAGTTTCCAGTGGTAACTTTTTTATAATAGGAATTGACTTTTCATCTAGTTGAATTGCTGGGTACAATGTTCTTGTCACATGTAAGAAAAGAGAAATGATTCCCTTTTACCCAGTCTGAGCTGTACTTGAAAAACTGCATACCTTTTGTGTGATTCTGCATTATTCACAGGAGACTGATAAAACCAGGGGAAAACCTAAAGGAGCCAGGCAGTAGGTACAGGCATCTGCACTGTGTAATCTATGGAAACAATGACAAAGAAACAATGAACACTGTTGCTACCAGAGAAGAAGGAAGGATTTAAATTGTCTCGCATCAACCTTGCCTCCCGCATTTCTCAAAGTAACCTCTTGTTACTCTCCTTTCTGTTTTCCTTCCCTGTGGTGAAGCATGTATGTACTGATGAGCTTCTGGAAGCTCCTCACAGCTGCCCTCGGTATCTGTGTTGCCAGAGCATGAAGTGGACTCCGGGAAGGCACCAACCACTGAATGGACTGTAGCAGCCAGCTAGAGGCATGGGAGTGATTACGCCCAACTTCAGCCACCATGGACAGTGGCAGATGCCATACTCCACCCAGCAGATACAGTTGAACTCTGCTGGCAAAGTGGAGTGAGAGAGACTTTGTATGCAAGCACACCCAAGGTTTTGCCAGCAGAAGTGCACTAAGATCAAGGCCTTAATGATACCTGCAATTGGGGGCCTGCCTATGCAAGAGGCTGTATAAATACAGCAGGAGAGAGGCAGCTTCTGCCTCAGAGCTTATAGCATGGACAGGAAAACAAAAGTTGAGAGACTTAATCAAGGTCATACAGTAAGTCAGTGGTAGAACCGACCAGCATGTCCCCTTGCCACCTACCTTCTCTCCACTAATGCCTACTGACATACCTCAAACCCATTTGGCCAGTGAGGCCACCCTGGGCTAATCCCCTATGGCCACTGTCAAGCACACCAAAGACCAAGGGCTCAAAAGCAGGTACACAGAGACCAGCCTGGAGCAGCCTCACGCTGCTTCTGTGGAGCTAGTCATGTTTTCTTAACATTGGTTCTTCTCCCACTCACTTACCTGCATTGTTTAGTGTGATTGCAATGAAGGTGTATGGAATCCGTACTCTTGTACTTTTCAATAGTTATTACAGACTGACCAAAGGTAGACAATAGAAATACCTAGTCATATCCCTAGGGTTGGGAAAGCATGTTTTTTTTTTTTTTTTTTTTACCTCTGGAAAATTTCAAATGGTTTGGAAATACAGTTGCTGAGAATTCGGTGGTTTTTCCCTCAGCATGTCCCAGTATACATTAGGCTGCCTTCTTGGGAACCTTCTTTCTCTCCATTTTGGAGGCTTTTCAAAGAAGAGGTGCTAAGCTTGTTACTGACAGGTGGGCTAGAAGTTGACTTGCCAAGCATATCACTGGGGTTTAAACCACTAAGCAGTACAAATAGCAGTTAATGAGATCACAGCCAATTTGCATTGTTTTCGCTTGAGCTCATATACATGGATCAAGAGAACCAAATATTTTTTCTTATATAGTAATTTAACTGGAATTGATTAAACTAAACATGTCCTGAAGGTGGGATCAGGAAGAGAAGACATTATGTTATAAATATTATACAGATTAAAGAATGGCCTCTTTCCTTGAAACATTACTGAACAAAATAACTTCTCATCTGAGACTAAGGGTGAAACTTCCAGTTAATAACAAAACTCTCATTAACTTCAATAGACCTATATTTCATCTTAATGGTACTTAGCAATTATGCTACATTCAGAACTTGATTAACTACTAACTGGGCACATCTATATGTTCATTAATGTGCCTTAGATACCACGCATTTAGTTTAGTACTTACTTAATAAAGTACTGACTAAATGCACAGTAACTAGAGTTACTAAGTGGTAGCACCAGTACACTATTTTTTATGTTCCGCATCTTCAGTTTTTACTGAATTTCACCAGTAAATTACCTCTTTTTTTTTAATTGAAATTATTCAGTTTTTAACTGATTTTTTTTTTTTTACACCCATTTTTCAGTGTAAATCAATAAAAAAAAATGATGGGGGGTGGTGGCAGCAGCCGCACGTGGGGCAAGGGGAGTGACGGTGAACATGCAGAGGCCAGGGGAGTGTGGCTGGAGCTGCTGCCTGGGGGCACGGGGCTCCCAGCTCTGACCCCAGCTGGGGCACAAGGGGCTGCAGGAATCACTCCCAGGGCAGGCAGGTCCGAGCTGCATCCAGTGGCTCCAGCTGCGGCCCTGCCCTGGGGCAGGAGGGGCCAGTGCTGGGGTCAGGGTTGGGTCCCCCCACCCCTTCCAAGTCCAGCCACACACCACTCTGCCCTTCCCCCAAGCACCAGGGCAGCCTGGCAGCAGGCTCCTGCAGCAGTGGGGAGAGGCACGGCGCAGCCTGGCAACAGCTCCTGGGGCTGCAGCAGGGAGCAAAGCAGAGGGAGCTGTAAGTGGGCATGGGGTGGGGAGTGTGGCTCTTGCTGCTATGCACCCCCTGGGAGGGCTACAAGCTGGGGAGCTGTGCCAGCTTTTCCTGGGGGATCTGTGTATGGGACAAAAGCAGGCTGCTGGGGCAGATGGGGCACCAGGCTCTTCCCAGTGCTTGGGGTGGGTGGCAGCCTGCTCTTGTCCTACATGCAGATCCAGGAGCATGCACTACCCCACCCCGGGAAGAGCCTGGCACAACTCCCCAAGCCACAGCCCTCCCAGGGGGCACATGGCAGCAAAAGCTGTGCCCCTCCACCCCACCCCATGCTATGCACCCACTGACAGCTCCCCCCACTTTGCTCCCTGCTGCAGCCCCAGGAGCGCCCAACAGGCTGCACTGCACCCCTCCCCCTGCCCTTTCACTAGTCCCAGCCTTACTCCAGTCCCTCCCTCACCACCGTGGAAACATGTTATCTTCCCTGATTTAAATCAACTTTTTTTCATTTCTTTTCTTTTCTTCCTTTTATCCCAATTTCAGCCCATTTTTTATGTTTCAAAGATAAACCCTGAAAAATTCCCAGAATTTTTTTTTTAAATAAAAACTGAAAATGCAGAACACTAACAATTTTGTTATGCTTACTGTGCATTAGCCTAAAAATCTGGGATTCTGTTTTTCCCTGATAAAAATTCACAAATTCTCTGATTAAAAACCCCCAAATCCATAATCAAAATGAAAGGCCGCTATATATATATATAAGTATCAATTGAACACAATGTTTTCTTGATATATTTACAATTTTAAAGCAATTTGGAAGCCTACCAGTGCCTCAACCACTATAATAAAATACATTTTAAATGCCTATAAATTTTGGTATTTGATTTTGGGTTTTTTATCATGGAAAATCAGAGTTCCCCCTGCCCCTTTTAGCTCACAGAATGCAGGTCCAGGTCCCTCACTCCCCACCCACAGCCCCCTGCCCCAGTGGTGCCAATTGCCCTCCTCCACAGCCCATCCAGGCCTGCTGGTGCCCCTTGCCCCGACCCACAGTGCCCTGCCCCCTTCAGCTGCCAGGGCACACACTCTCCAGATCTGTATGTGGGACAGGGGTGGGCATGGGCTGCCCGCTGTGGGCTTGGGCTCCCTTCCCTGTTGCCCTCCACTGGGGCCTCTGCAGTCCAGTGGGTGTGACCCAGCATTGCAGGGCACAGTGGGGCCATATGGGGCAGTTCATTGCTGCTGTGAGCTCCACACTGCCCTGGCAAGGCACCCCTTGCCCACACAATAGCAGTGGAGATGGCGGCACAGGGTTGTGCCCCTCACAGCTGCCACACAAGTAGGGGAGAGCTCATCGGGGCAGCACAGAGCTCGCAGTGGCAACAAGCTTCCCTATATGGCCCTGCTGTGCCTTGCAGCTCCAGGGTCGCACTCGCTGGGCTGCAGAGACTCCAGAGGATAGCAGCAGGGTGGAGAGCCCAAGCCCACAGTGGGCAGCCCACACCCGCCCCTGCCCAACGCCCCTGGGAGTGCATGCAGCTGCAGGAAGAGGGCCCCATCACCCCACACCCTGGACAAGCCACCCACATCCCCGTCCTGCTTCCCGCTGGGGCCCTGCAACTGTGCATTCCATCACCAGGCCCTGGGCCCTAAGTCCCACGTGCTGCCCAGCTGGGCGACAGCCCAGCCCTGCCCAACTCCTTCCTTCCCTCCCTCCCTATGGAGGCCACAATTCCTACCCCCCTCCCCTTACCTACGGGAGCTGCTCTCCAGGCCACCTGGTGGCTATGTGTATATACACATGCACATGGGGCCCCCTGCTTGACCCCGCCTCCTCCTGTAAAGAGGGAAAATCCATCTTTTTCTCCATTCTTCCATGAGAAACAGAAAACCCCTATCCCTGCTAATAACACTGCACAGTAGACTATTAGCATGGTTTTTAACCACCATGCTACTGTGTTGTGTCATTAAGTTAATGCACAGAAAGTGTCTCGTGTAGATGTGCCCCCTATTTCTCACTTAAAGAGTAAATATTATTTACTTGACATTAAAAAAGGAAGGAAAAGGGAATTAGTTGTTCAGCAAATTAGACTTAATCTGCACCTCCAGCTTCCACTGAGGTAGTTTATATCAGGTAGAACATGTGAAATATTATGATGTCAGCACCCTCATCCCTCCTTCCTCCCCATGCCCCCCACCACGAGGCTGAAGTTGGTTACTTATTCCCAGTTCCCAGTTCCTTTTTCAAAGGCAATCTAAACCAAGTTTAAGATCATTATTAATAAATTACAGATCCTAAAGAGAGAGAATTTCATTATCTATATATATGTACTATATGTAAAATAATATCCCATGTCAAGTGGGATACAGACGGACCTGGACAGACTCAAGAGTTGAGCAGATCAGAACCAGATGAAGTTTAACACTTTCAAATGTAAGGTGCTCCATCTGGGGGCAAACAACCCTGAACATACATACAGGCTTGGAGGTGACAGCTTGACTTGCACCATGGCCAAAAGGGACCTGGGAGTAATGATTGACCATCGTATGAATATGAGCCGTCAGCGTGAGGAGGTGGTCAGCAGGGGAAACAGCACGCTGGCATGCATCAACTGATGCATCTCGTGTAAAACTAAGTGATACTCCCGCTGTAATCAGCACTGGTGAGACTGCAGTTGTAGTACTGTGCCCAGTTCTGGGCGTCACACTTCAATAAGGCCATGGAAAAACTTGAGAGGGTCCAGAGAAGAGCCACCCATATGATCAGGGACTTGCAAGGCAAGCCATACAAGGAAAGGCTGAGGGACCTGGGCTTCTGTAGCCTAAAGGAGAGAAGGTTGAGAGGGGACTTGATAGCAGCTTACTGCTATACCAGAGGAGTGCATCAGGAGCTTGGTAAACAGCTGTTCACTAGGGCACCCCTGGGGAAGACCAGGATACAAACTCCTGGAAGGCCGCATCAGGCTTAATACCAGGAAGAACTTCTTCACAGTGTCCAGTGTCCAGACTGTGGAATAAACTCCCTCCAGAGATGGTGCAGTCACCTACCCTAGTGGTTTTCAAGAGGAGACTAGACAGTCACCTCACCAGGGTCACCTGCTCCTGCCTTTGTTTCAAGGTAATTTGCATCATCGCAGATCCTCACAGAAGGTGAGAGGCTCCATACCAGCTATGAACTGCCTGCTCAGAGGAGTTTTCCATCTATTGACTCCTCTGTGAAATCCTATGAAATATGAACTTTCATTTCTACCTAGAAGAACTTTTACAATCTTTTCTCTGATGCCTGATGAAGGGTGTTTGTGCCCAAAAGTTTGCAATTAAAGAAATTTTTTTGCAAAACTCTTATTGGTCTAATAAAAGATATCATCTCTACTATGAGTCCTGATTGCCTTTTCCTTTAGCCCAATATGGCTACAACCTGGATACCTGAGCCCAAAAGCCAGTTCCTTATTCAAGACATTATACTTAGTACAGTGGGCACAGGGGCTGTCTGTTGGCAGCCTGGCATGGCCAAACCATGCTTTGGCCGGGCAGGACTGTGGTCAGGGTTCTTTGGAACAGTCCTCCAGTGGCATCGACAGGAAGTTTGGGATGGCACAAGAAGTATTTTGCCCCAGAATCCCATCCTAATCTGACCTTCATTTAGGACTCTGTACTTGATGTGGGATATTATTTTACATATTAATTACTATATATACATTGCTAATGAAATTATTTCTCTTTATGATGTGTAATTCATTAATAACAAGTTTATATGGGGTCTAGATTAGCTTTGAAAAAGGAACCAGGAATAAGGGATAAGGAACTGGGAATAAAGAACAGGGAATAAACAACCAACTTCGGCTTCATCCCCCACCTGCTTTTGAATATAGAGTTCTTCTCTGCTGGCTAAACTCTCATTCAAGGAGATGGAGTAGCTAAATTGACTGCTTCTAACACACACATATCTGCTGCTGTATTCCACATCTCCACTGTGGAGGCATGCAAAACTGGTAGCAGCAGCCAGAGGCATATCACGTAAATAAAGTGCCCAGAGCAGATCTCTCTCTCTCTCTTTCTCTTACCCTACCCCACAAGTTAGCCCACAGCAGCAGCGGCAAAGAGCAAATATGGCTTTGTCATGGATTGCAAGGCATTCTGGGAACTCTAGTTCTTGAGTAGCAGCGGGGATCACTGCTACTGCTTGGAGCTTTTACCTTTTTTTTTTTTTTTTTTGCTGTTGAAACCCATCGGGGAGGATGGGCAAAATTGCTGATTTTTTCAGTAGCAAAAAATAGGATCAATTCTCTTCCCTCTCTTTCCTCCCAGCAGCAGTGAATTTTTGCCACTCTACAAAACCACAGTCCCCAGAAAGCCTTGTGCTTTATGACTAGGATGGCCATCATAGAGGACATTCCAGTTTTCTGCTACTCTGTCCTCTAATGATACAAAACCCGACGCCTTTGTGATTTTCTCTTCAAGAGAAAAATAGAGGACATAAAGGCATCCAGTTTCATATCAGTAGAAGACAGAGGACAACCAGACTGTCCTCTATGATGGCCTCCCCATCTCTGACACATCCTGTCCACACTATGGCAGTGTGCAGTCAGGAAGTGCAAGCTAGGTGGGGATCTAGAGTAAGGCACCCCCCACCCCCATCTCTTTCTGTGCCTCTTCCTTAGGCAGTGCCCAGAGCACATGCCCCTCTCTCCTACCCCACCTTATGCTACTGGCAGCAGCCCCATAATATAACAGTACATAATATAAACAGTCCTTAGGCTACTGTGTCCTGAAACCAGTAAACATTAGGAAAGCTGACAGGCCAGTGAAATGAAATAATTTGCCACAGAGGCTCTGATACTAGAAGGGGCCAAGTGAAGACCATATAACACACCCCAAAAAAATCAATCTAGAGCAGTGTTTCTCAACCCATGGGTCACAACCCAAAAATGGGTTGCGAGCATATATGAAAGGGTCGCAAACAAACTTTAAAAAAAACGGATCAACGAACTTTAAAAATGGAGCCTTTCCCTTTTGGGCTGTCACAGTTCCAGCCTTCGAGGGGCTGCTTGGGCCCCCCTGCGGCACGCACTGGGGGGCTGGGGCTGGGGGCAATGGGTCAGGAGTGAGGGACACTGGGTCAGGACAGGCCATCAATGTTTACAAAGGGGTCCTGGTATAAAAAGGTTGAAAACCACTGGTCCAGAGGACAGTGTTGTCTTGCTGCTAGGGGCTGGCCTGGATAACCCAAGGAGGTCCTTCCCAGTTCCACCATCTGTTTCTTTTAAATTTCTTTCTAGAAATTTCTTTCTATTTAAAAGCTGTTTATTTGCAGTCAAATCAATGCTCTTTAGTACGTGCATGATTCCAATATACAGTTCTTGGGTGTGTATTTCCTGTGGACATCCCAGAGGATATATCTGGCTCCACTGTTTTTCAATTTAAGATGGTAACGTGACTGTAATAAGCTTACCATTACACCATAGCTTTTCTATGTGGGCACGTAAAGCCACAGAATTCATTGTGTTTTGTTTTCAGTTTGGAGTTTTTTCTGTTAAATTTAGCATCCCCTCCATGTGGTAAATGGAAAACTGGGACTGTCACTACCAGTGACCTCTTCTTTGACCTTGGGCGCACACGTTACCTCCTGTGCTCAATCATACAAATGAAATAAATATTACCATTTCCTTTTTAAAGTTCTTAGAGCTTTTCCATCAGAAATCTTAATATAGGTGCTAGGTGGTTTCATGCATAGCATGTAATCGGTGCTATAAGCTGTAACAAAAAAATTGTTGAGTTCATCATACAATAGCATGGATGGTTTTCTAAAAACTACCCCCATTTTGGGACTACTCAGTTCCGATTCAGTTTAGCACCAGCCTTATCCTGATCCAAAATGCACTGGAGTCAGTGAAAAAAGACTTCAAAGGGATTATGGTCAGGCCCTCTAACTTTAGCCTTGGAAGCATTTCCTAACTTTTGTCTGTCAAAATAGCATTTTTTTTGTTTGTGTTCCTGTTCACTGTACAATGAATGGCTATATGTGTACTGTTTTAATATAAATATAACAACGCTTATTAACTGAAGGCTGCAGCTTGATTAGAGTTCTCCAGGTCTGCTACAGTATGCTCATAGGAAGGCCGCTACTTAAATCATGATTTTGCAGTTTTCGCGGAACCTGCAAAAAACGACGATCTCTGTAGTTGCCATGAAAAAATGGCATTGGCTATGATCTCCCAGAAAATCAACCTAAAAGAAAAAACTTTGATAAAAATAAAATGCTGGCTCCCCAGTGGGAGCTAGTGGTCCTTACTGCCGCTGAAGCCCAGCCTCGCTGCCCACCCAAGAGGGGAAGGCACTGGCAGGTGGGGAGGCACAAAGGGCAGCAGCCAAGGCTGCTCCTTCATCCATCCTCCCCGCAGGGCCTCTCCACCAATCAGCACTGAAGGGAGAGTGAAATGACCTTGAAATCAGCTCTTCAGGCCATGACCAAGCCATGAAAATTGTTTCCTCTTGTCACGAGTTATGTAAGTCCCTACACATAGGAAGTCCATACTTTATATACATTGCTTTCAAGATTGATAAACATTTTGAAGTTTCATGAGGCTCATGAAATGCAGTCTCAGGATGCTGCAACACCACGTTATATTACATTGCAATAGGCAGACCAAACATCACAACAGCAGAATGAACAAATAATTGGTCTGATGCTTTTGTCTTACAGGGTGATTCCTAACTGAATGGCAATGAGTTGAAAACAAGCTATTTATTTTGTGTACCAATTTAAAGCATATTTTAATTTCTTTGTATTTATCTTTCACTGGATTTGCTCCAAAATTGTTTCCTTCTTTGCCTTCTAAAATAATTCCTGGGAGAGTGGGGTGTTTGTTTTTAAGAGAGAATATTGACCTTGAAATGACCCAGCTTTGAGTCTCAATAACCTGCAATCACAATAGCACTGTGTACTTGCTCCTACTTCTTGAATTCTATCTAAAACAGAGTCCAAGAGATGATGAGTTTTGT
The DNA here is from genome assembly GCF_001723915.1 of Gavialis gangeticus. Classification (NCBI taxonomy): domain Eukaryota; kingdom Metazoa; phylum Chordata; order Crocodylia; family Gavialidae; genus Gavialis; species Gavialis gangeticus. The sequence continues at coordinate 27,967,221 of NW_017728994.1, read as the reverse complement.
TCAGATTCTGTTATTTCCAAGGCGCAGACTGGACTGAGATATCACATTATCCCAGCAATCCAAACAGATTTGATCTTAAATGAATTAACTGCACCAGCGATTATCTCTAAAGAACTACAAGGCAGATTTTGCAAATGAGCTTTACATCCTATTTAGGCAATTAAATACAGTCACATTTTTCAAAAATGTCCAAAATCAGAGGTTCCCATGACCAGATGTTACAAGGTATTTATGACCCAAAGTTCAAAGCAGCTCAGTGACAAACATACAGAGCTGCTTTCACCCATTTTTGGTATGCAAATTGGGGCTGAGCCCTTTCAAAAAATATGGCCCCAGCTGTATATTCTGACCTGCTTAGAAAAGTTACAAGGTAGCGGCTGAGGTCACTACATGGCTTGATGTTCAGGGCTTTGCCAGTGACTCCAAGCATTGTAGAAGTCTGGTACAAGCCTGCTTGTCTCCAGGGTACGATTATAATTCTACTTTGATGTCAGGATGAAGAAGACGTATGCCATCAAGAGGTCAACATCATATACTTGGAGATGAGGTCAATGTCATATACTTGGATTTCAAAAAGGCTTTTGACTTGGTCTCCCACAATGTACTCACGGTAAAATTGGCAAGTTGTGGCCTCAACAACTTAACGGTCCAGTGGCTAGGGAACTGGCTCCAACGTCAGATACAGACAGTGTTAATAGATGGACCAAGTCAACATAGCAAAAGGTGACCAGTGGTGTCCATCAAGGTTCAGTACTTGGACCAGTGCTTTTTAACATTTTCATCAATGATTTGGACACAGGTGTGGAAAGTGTACTGGCAAAGTTTGCAGATGACACCAAATTATGGAGAAGTGCAGTTCCACTGGAAGACAGGTTGAGGATACAGGCTGACCTGGACAAGCTTGTAAAGTGGGCTGATCTAAACCTGATGATGGTTAACACCAAGAAATGTAAAGTGCTCCATCTGTAGAAAAATAACCCATAACTTAATTACAGGCTCAGTCGTGCTGCATTAGCCAGCATCACAACCGAAAGAGACTTGGTCACGATCGACCATAAAATGAACATGAGCCACCAGTTCAATGCTATAGCTGGCAAAGTGAACAACACTCTGGCATGCATCAACCGATGCATCACAAGCAAGGCAAAGGATGTCATCCTCCCGCTCTACTCATCATTGGTAAGGCCACAGCTGGAGTGCTGCGTCCAGTTCTGGGTGCCGCAACTCAAGAGGGATGTGGAGAAGCTGGAAAGAGCCCAAAGGAGGGCCACATGAATTATTAGAGGTCTGGAAACCGACCATACAAGGAGAGGTTGAGAGACTTGGGACTGTTCAGCCTGGAGAAGAATAAACTCAGAGGGGACTTGGTGGCAGCCTTTAAGTATATGAGCAATGAACAACATCAGAGGCTAGAACACCTGTTCACCAAGGCACCCCATGGGAAGACTAGGAATAATAGTCATAAACTAATAGAGGATGGTTTCAGATTAGACATTAGGAAAAACTTCTTTATGGTTTGTGTGCCCAGAGTCTGGAATAGACTCCCCCCAGAGGTGGTACAATCACCGTCTCTGGGTATCTTCAAAAGACGACTGGATGCACACCTTGCTGGGGTCAACTGACCTCAGCAGTCTTTCCTGCCTTGAGCAAGGGGCTGGACCTGATGATCTCTGAGGTGCCTTCCAGCCCCTAACTTCTACGAATCTATTAATCATATGTGCTGACTAAACTGGTTTCCCTGACAGCATATAGTCAGAGGTAATAGGTACCCAGTTTGCTACTGAAGACCACTGTACCCACCATCTTGTTCCTTAGCCAGGAAATGTTTTCAGGGTATCATGTTTTCCTTCTCTACACTTCCAGACATACAGTTAGCAAATGGACCTCCTACAACTTGTACTGCTGCCTCCCACATAGATTTCCTTGTCAGGGATAGGCATGTCTGGGGCTGCCTCTGGGACTGTTCAAAATTAAAGGAAAATCAGACATTGTTATTCCCCTTGCTGCAAACTAGCAATTGTGCCTGGGGTGGAATGTGCTGTCTACATCAGCGAAAGACAGGTCCCCATCATCCGGTCCTTTTATGTCCAATCTGTCTGGCTGTCAGTAGACTGTACAGTCTGCTCCTAAGCCAGTGGATCTGCATTCCTCTGTCTTAAGCAGCAAATCATGGTTTTACCAGATCCAGACTCCATTTAGTTTTCCCTTATCAAGCTGACAGATTTCTTTTATACAGTGCTTTAGGGGCTGCATAGCTGGATTCCAATTATAGTGTTTTGATTTTGCTGTTATTAAAACCACCTCCTTTTCTAACTGGCTTACTGTACAATGGAGAAAGTGTGAGTTTGTGTATGGTTATTTTCAGTTGGCACAGGGAATGGGCATGGGCCAACAATAATTGATATTAAACCTTTCTTGGCAAACTCTCACTTCTTCAGAAATTACCCATTGCCAGAGGCCATGAAAACGTACCTTGCCAGGTGTGTACATGAAGCACAGAGTTATTACCAGGAAATGTAACTTACATAGAAACGGTGCAGAAGCTATCATATCCCTTTCATATAATTGATTCATTTTTACAAGCAAAACCTATATGCAAATGATCTCTATAAATTATATGTCTCACTCTCCAATGAGAAAGCAGAGCTGATTGGCATCAGACTTGGAAAATGCTTGGCATCATGTTACATATATCACTGTAGTTTCTGCTGTCTTCAGAGAGTTTCTCAAGGGGGTGAATCTCACAGTTAATGAAACTGGGAAATGATCCGAAACCAGAGAGTATGGACACACACAGCACTTAAACTGTTTTAAATGCAGTTTAAATCTGAAGCAGACAGATCTGTGGTTTAAACCTGCCTGGAATGGCTCAAAATTGTACCAGGAAAACTAACTACTCTTCTGAAGTTATTCACTGTTGTGTAGATACCAGAGTTGCACCATGCCACCTTGCTCCTGCCTCTGTCTGCAGCCAGCACTGCTGACTTGAGGGGAGTGGGGGGCAGTGTCCCAGATTTCATGTTGTCCTATATGGTCACCCCACTTATAGGTAATATAAGATCACAGGACAGAATGGGGCCAGGAAGCCTATCTAGGTCTTTACTCTCCTTTGAACTAGG
>NW_017728994.1:27948024-27959102 GCF_001723915.1 Gavialis gangeticus | reverse complement strand
GTCAGAACCCTACTGCTTCCTTTTTTTTTCTTTTACATGGCACTTTATATCAATGAACTCCCTTGCACTGTTTGTTCAATAAAAGCTATCTATCTTTCTAAAAACCAGCTATGTCTTCACTTCTACTTGACCAAAGCCCCACATCATGTCTCCACCTCACCCCAGGAAACCCCAAAAAATTGGGTCAAAGCACTCCCTCCCTCTCAGGCACCCCAAGTCAGGCAAGCACACCACAGAGTTTGATCAAGTGAAGGCTAATGAACTTCATTGCACTAATGTTTAGTAGAGAAGGGAAAGTGAAAAAAGTTAAAAACCCCCAAACACAGGTCACCTACTAATCTATGAATCTATGGAATCTCCAAAGCATTGGTGCAAGCATTTCCCCTTTCCCTCCTCCCCCCACAATGGACTTGTGGATACCTGTGACCTGTGACAATGGTGAACTAGTTCCCAACCAGTGATATTTGGGAACGCGTCAATTGTTCAATGTGTCCACACTCTTAGCTGGAACTTTTCATCAGTAGAACTGCAAGCACTTTACAAAGAAGCCTGTAGCATTCTTACCCATTTTGCAGATTAGAATAGTGTTCTATCACTGAGGCAGGAGCGAGAGAAAATCCTTTTTTCTTCTAGAGATCTGTTGTGCATGCACAGTGGAACGGTACCTCACACAACAGAACTCTAATCCCTGAGTGAGGCCTCAAGGCACTGCTGAAATACAAATCAGTAATATTTCAACATGGCACTGAAAACAGGACAGTTTCTCCAAGGCAATGTGCAGAAAACTGAGAAGCCTTCTTTGCCTATGGTGGGGGAATTGTCATTTTCATTACTAAAATATTTGTTCATTGAATGCAAATAATTATAAATGGAACAAGCCACTGTTTTGATTAAATGCATTGCTGGATTTATTTTCCAGCAAATTGCTGATCATTTGCAATCTTCTACCTTCTATGGGGGGTAATATAAGAAGCACCCTTTTTCCCAAAGGATTGCAGACTTCACTTAGGCCCCTGGTACACATTATATTTCTTGTGCAGTCAAGGTGTTAATCACTCCAGAAATAGCAACTGGCCACACATTCATGGAATTTATGGTGCTGTAAAATTGCAAACCAAGCATAGAGATATTACTTGAAAAATGTGTGACATTTTTGAGGCTGGTTTGTATGGCACCATAAGCTGAACACGTGGTATGCTGTCATCCCAGTGCCGACAATCAGCTGACTATCAGCAGCAGGATCTGGGCAGCACTGAGCCTAGAACTTGACTGGAGGCTGCCCTGGGCTGACTCACTAAAACTCAGCAATTTAAAAAGCCTTGCCCTGCAGGCTCCAAAAGGCCCTTTAAAGTGCCACATTTCAGTGCACCTCAAGAAAATTTCAGATTGTGGGACACAGCTCTCCCCTGCCCGATCCTTAGGATCAGACAGAGGACAGATTGGGTCCAAATTGGGATGGCGCTACTTGGTGCCAAATCCCAACACTTAGCTGAGTGTCGGGATCTTGCACAAGGCAGCCCTGGGGAGAGTGAGGCGAGAGGATTGAGACAGGTTAGGCTAGGCACAGCTTCAGGTCCTGAACTCAGCTGCTCCCTGCTTTATACCTGGAGGATGCTGGGCATGTAGTGGGGGATGAAGGAGTTTCTTCCATCCCCAGCTGCACTCACTGACTTAAAGAGGCACCCACACAACCAGCAGGGATGGAAAATCTCCCTCATCTGCAGTTGCTAGCACCAGACAGTTATTTAAAAGAGTAAGTGCAGCTGGGGGTGGGGCAGCTGCACATGCCCCTTTAAAACAGTACCCAGCAGAAGCATTTGGGGCTGCGGGAGCTTTTTCCATGCCCAGCTGCATGTACTAGTTTAGAGGTGCCTGCACAAGCAGCAGGGGATGGGAAAGCTCCCCTGTCCCCAGCTGGACTATGGGGGCATTGTGAGTCTGGCATCAGGGAGCCTCTCCCCACTGTTAGCAGCTGCATGCCCACCTTTTAACGTTCTGGGGCACTGTGAGCTCAACATCAGGGGAAGGCTTCCTTTTTGTTGGGCTCGCTATGCCTGGGGTCATATAAAAGCTGGTATGCAGCCAGCATGCAGCTGGGAGCCCTAACTGCTTTTCTACATTCCCAGCTACAGAGCAGGCAGCTTCTCACTCTCCACCTGTAGGTGACCTCTCCCCCTAGCCCCCTTGCAGTTGGCAGCTGTGTAGTTGGGGTTTGAGGAATTTAATGTCCCATTCTCCAGAAACACAAATCTATTAATGTCTGATAGCAGCCTGAGAGTGGACAGGAGCATTCTGTCACTGTTAACATGATGTGAATGCCACAGTGCCACTAATTCACACAGCTGGGACATTTTAAGAATGCAGTTTATTCCAAATTATAATCTGTGTGGAAGCCCAGGTCTTATACGTCTGTTACCAGACTGATTGTGCATCAATTCAAGAATGAATATGCACAGTGCCCTAAACTCAAAGACATAGGGTATTTGCCTCCTTGTTCACATGCACAGAAATTATAGGTTGATCACTGAATGCAGGATTGAAAGAGCATTCTGCTTCCTGATGTTTTGGATTAAACTTTTCCTTTCAAGGAAGAAGCAGGGGGACGTTTATTTGCTTTCTCTGGAGCTACTGAGGTAAGTGAACAAGAGGTAGGCATATCTTTTATCATGATCGGTTTTCTTTATCTGTGTCTGGTTTGAGGCCTCTCGGGGAGACATCCATCAACTTGCAGCACTTTGTCTTCTGTTTCTCAGCTTTAGTAAATGACAATTTACCTCAAATGGACCTCAAATACTGTACAGGTGAAGCTAAACCTAATATCTCTGCACAGATCTAAATACTTCCACTTCGTTGCTGTGAGTTTTCTCTAAAGCTTGACATGCTGTGATGTATAACTGTCACTTCCCTGTGATATGAGCAATCACCAAAACACCCTCTGGCTATTGTCAGTCTAGCTTAAAGCACCATGGCAGGTGTGGTCACAGCAGAAAAGTTGTGTCTGTACCACTGTTAAAGAAAGAAATAATTTTCTTCCCCTTCTACCTACCAGGTAAGAAAAAGGAAAGGCCCATAAAGGGACTGCAATAAGTCTGCTGGAGATGTCTTTGCAGCCTCTTTCTCCTCCCCAGACTGGAATGTGCTTAAGCTCCTTTGGTCTGCTTATTTCTTTTCTCTGGCAGCCCTTGGGGCAGGTACCTAATAACTTATAACAAACGTTATTTATGGGCTCAGAATTCCAAGAACAGGCCTTTACAAATATGCTATATGCTACATTCTGCACCTTCCCCACTGGCTCCTAAACATGTTAGACCACCGTGCTCAGGCTTCCTTGGGTTTTGCTTTAAGCCAAATCCAATTCTCCTGATATTTCCACAGGAGCTGAGTACTGTAATAAACAAAAGCATACCTGTGTGTACCTGTGTGTCTTGCTGCTCAAATAGGTGCCATAGACTCTATACCTTTTGCAGGTCATGAAGATGCTTTCTTAGCTGGCAGGATACAGGTTTGTGCTTTAGGAGGAGGAGAATGTAAATTTTGCCTTGTGGTCATACTGCTTCAAATGCATCAAAGTTGCAACAATGAAATCTTAAATTATGTATAAGCTTGTGGTGCTAGGAAGAGATTTCTTTCAGTCTGCCCTAGTCCTTCTCTCAGGCAGAACATGATCTTCAGCAATTCTACACTCAGTTCAGACAAAGGGCTTCTCTGGATACCACTTCAAAATCTGTTTATACGGAGATTAAAGGCAAACTTTTATTCAAGGAACACTTTTGGACACTATGATAGACAGTCTCTATCTAATATTAGAACAAGCAGAAAATCCCCTCCTCCCTCCCCCATGGGTATTAAGCCTTGTTTTTTAAAAGCAGGATGACAAAGTTAGGGGGTTAGGGACAAACATTACACACAAACCAGTTTAAGTGATCAGAAACTGGTTTAACCGTGTAACAGAACAGATGTTCAGTGCACATAAACCAGTTTGAGAATGGCAGAAACTGGTTTGAGTTAACCCTGGATGAATTTAGTATCAGACTTAACTGATTTGGCTCAAAACAGTTTATGCAATGTCTGTCTCAGACCCCTTGCTGGTATAAGATAAACCAGACACCCCCAGCATCCTGGCATGCTCTCTGGGCTGGGCAGGCTCTCTGCTCCACAGCAGGGTTGGCCCCTCCCCTCTGCTCCCTGGCTGGAGCTCCAGAGACTGTGGGCTGCTTCCCCATTCCGCTCACCACTCCTTGTTAAGCAGGAATCTCCCCCACCCCTCTACCTTGCAGAGAGGTGTCTGTGTATTAGCTAGCTGACCACATGCTGGCTATGGTCATACTGAATCAACAGGTAGAATCAACAGGCAGAATCAGCAAATAGCTGGTGATGTCCTTCTGTTGTTTTCTTAATTGGGTGATGGGCTAATCAGAGGTCCTGGGAACCTAGCCACATTCCCCCCAGATCCATGCTGTGGAAGGAAGGGAGGGCTGCTCTAGCGCCCCCTGGCTTCTAGCCTGAGCCACTGCAGACATGTGCCTGCATTTCTAGGATGTCTGTCCAATTACAAAACTGATTTAGCCTAGCCAAGTTAAACTAACCTGCAAAGATTTAATCAATTCAGACTCAGGCTTTTTGAATGTCTGTCCCTAGCCCTTGGGATCAGGAGAGTAGCGAAAGCACCAATATTCTGAGAGGAATAGTTCCTCATGGCCTGCTGGGAAGGAGGACGTATTGAGGTCTTAGGAGATTTAGTCTCTCTGTTCTATAGCACGTTTAATCCCTTGTGATTCCAAAACTCTTTACAACTCCTGGTTCAAAGACAGCAGGTTTTTAAGCAAGATATCAATACCAGTCAATAGTTTATGACAGGAAGCAAAGAACATAATATCCATTTGAAACTCCAGAACACATTCAGATGGGCTGAGATGGAATTTGTCCAAGATGCCAAAGTAAAGATCTGTGCTATTACAATAAATGCCATCAGGCCTTTATGGTTACAAGTGCATTCAAACTGTATGTTTGCATAAAAAAACCTTTTCTGGTGTAAGTAATTTTACACCAGAAAACAGCATTTTCTCTGGAGTAAATGCTGTGTGTCCTGTGTCTACTCCACTTTCCTTCTAAAGTCAATGGGTATCTTTACATGTGCTCCAGGGTGTGGGGGTAGGGGTGGTGCTTTAATTAGAACAGCTCCCAAGAGCTCTTGGGAGCTGTTCTAACTAAAGCACCCACATTATTCAAAATAGTAGCAGGGGCATTTTAACTAAAACTCACTAAAGTTTTAACTAGAGCTTTGATGAGCTTTAGTTAAAGTACCGCCACTGCAATTTTGAATACATGAGACATGGAGGCTGCTGGAGAATGCTAATTAGCACACTCCAGCAGACTCAATAGAGACTCAGTAGAGTCTTCTCCTATGCATGCTAATTAGCATGCATCAGAGCAGGTGTTGGGCATCTGCGTAGGTGTCCAATGTGCTGTGTGTCTGGACTCACAGAAGGATGGCTGTTTACTACCAACACCAATTCCTAGAGCAGGGGCAGGCAATTATTTTGGGTGGAGGGCCACTTACCAAGTTTTGGCAAGCCATCGAGGGCTGCAAGGGTATCTCTGCCCCTTCCCCCTCCCCCCACCTATCCGCTGACTGCTCCAGTGCCACATGGTTCCTGGCTACAGCACCAGGACCACAGGAGCCAACCCACCCTGGCCCTGAGGGCTAGGGTGATCATCCACGGTCCTCCCCTGCCTCCCTCCCCCACCCCTATTTTTATCTGAGTTTCCCTCCGGACAGGCAGAGGCTTCCAGCTGGTGGGGGGCGGGACACAGGGCCAGGCTGGCCTTGTTGTTGCGGCTGCTTAGTCCTGCTGCTGGCTCCCCCTGGGTCCTACTGCCGCTGTCTCCTGTTGTATTTGACAGGCAGCCAGGGGCAGATAAATATTAATTTTCTAAATTTTTAGGGGCCCCACAGGCTGTATTTTGCCCACCCCTGTCCTAGAGTGATCAGCTTTGTTAATCTCCCATCGAAGTACTAACTTATCTCACCCACACACGCCTGGCTTGTATAACCTGACTTGATCACAGCAGATGCTTTCATTACAACACTGTAGACCCCCAAGTTGCAGATAAATATAGGGGGTAAGACTGTAGCACTTACAGAATTCAGTGAGAATTTTATCAAAGATTTCAGTTAGGCCAGGACTTAGATCCAGATATTCTGGTCTCTGGCAAAGCCACATTGAGTGCAATGGCACTAGGAATTCCTCCCCTCCCTAGTGAATTTTGGAACACTTCTCTGAACCTCCAAGTCTTTTAAGGTTAATGTGGTACTGATCCTGAAAAGCAGCAATCTTTGGCCTAATATGAAGCAAGGCTCTGGCATCTGTAGATTTCAAACACTGGTAGAAAAGGTGGGAGCTGCTGACTTCAGACAAGATTCCAAAGCTCTTGGAATTGTTTACAGTAGAGTCCCATCCAATAAAGATTCATTTAAAGAACACAGAGAGAGAGAACAAAAACAAAATACCTAGAGATGCTGACTTACCCTCTTCAGTCGTCCTCCCTCACTGATAATTAATCATCTCCCCCCACCCCACCTTTGAGCCCAACAGACCAGATATGTTGCATTCCTCATCTTTAGTGTTAGGAAGGGGTTTGCTTTTTTGCATGCCATTCACAGGATTCAGAGGGCCTTTGCACTGAGGTGAGGGTGAGGGATGCATATTTCATTCACCAGAACATATTGTTTAATAAAATAAATGCTCTGAGCTGGAGTCTTCACCCCACCCAAGCTCTGCTCAGACACAGTGGAGTGTACAGCTGCAGAGGGCTGTGCCTCATTCTGTACCACAGCCTCAGTCGCACAGCGTGGAGTTAGCAAACTAGAGAATTCAGGTATAAATATACTGGTCTGTTATCTGCAAATTGCATCATTGGATGTAAATGTGTCTCATTCCTGTAGAACTGAAATCCCTGGGAGTCACTAAAAACTAGCTAGGGTGGAATCAGAAGGAATTACATTTTAAACAAGATAGGCACTCACCTTTATGGTCTGCTTATTTGTGTGAACCTAACTACCCTACAAAATATCACATTTAGAAATATGGTTGTGGTCAAATCCTGTTACAAAGGTTTATCTTTCCATCTGTAGACAGATGAATTATGTAAGAGAATGAGGTTATATCCTGAGGGGACATGTATTCTAAGGCCTCTTTGTATTGCTCTGGGTAGTGTAAATTGGCCTGAAAGTGAATGCAAATGCAATTGAGGAACAGGTGTTTATTGAGGTTAAAACTGATCCTCTGGGCCCCCAAATCTACCAACATATCTAACACCATGTTCTCAGTGAAAGATAGGAGATATGGATATGTAGATCTGCTTTCTATTACAGAGTTTATCAGCTGTGTCCCTTCCCCTGAACCCCATTTTGAAGTGGCATCAAGACTTTACAAGCTGATGTAATTCAACAGCTGCATGGACCGGCAGGGTGATTTTAAAAGATGTATTACCCACAGTGCAAAAGAAAAGAGGAATCTGAAGCTCATGGGGAAAGTTTCAATGACTTCAGTGGGTTTTGGATAAGGCTGTACAAAATTTCGCCAGGTGTTTTGTTTTGACGCTGTTTCAACTCGTTTTGAGCTTGAAACAGCGAACTTGAAACAAAACAAAAGGCTTCAAAACAGCCTTGAAACAAAATGAGGGCAGTCAAAACATTTCAAAAGTTTCAAAACATTTCAAGTTTCAAAGCTGGGCTTGCTTACAGGGAAACAGAAACTAAGGAGAGGGAGGGCGGAAGGACTGCTCTGATATTGACATCTGCAGCTGGCCGGTGACTGTGATCCTTCCCTGAGGTCCCTTCCAATCCCAGTGCTCTGGGGGAGGGATGGAAAAACAGCTGCCTCTTAACACACACACACAGTCACATGTTATGAATTCTGCTTGTCAGCAGCTTGAGGTGCAGTTTCCCAGAAACCCCTGCACCTATCCTCCTTGAAGCCTGGCAGGCATTGTGGCCTCAGCAGAGGCTGCCATCCCTGTAGTTTTTGCCCCCCTGTGCCTTCACACTTACAAGTAACACAAGTTTTGCTTCCAAGATTTTGAGGTGCAATTTCCCAGACACCCCTGCACCTATCTCCTTGAAATTTGGCAAGCTTCATGCCTTCAAAATGGGCTACCATCCCCACTGTTTTCATCCAAATCTGCCAAGAAATGACAAAGTTATAGGAAGTTTCATGCTTCCCCATTATAGCCCATGGGCAAAACATCGAAACAGCATCAAAACAGTGAAACAGTTTTGATGAAATGAAACGGAACAGAACTTTGAAACTAAATGAAACTTGAAACAAAACACTGTCCCATCAAAACAAAACAGTGCTGTTTTGCACAGCCCTAGTTTTGGATCAGGTTCCAAGAATCTGAGAGCTGGGTTAGATCATAATGCTCTGTCCACTAGATTATATACAATTTTGGTGTATAACTAATGCACAGACATAAGTAGGCCCTTGGCCAATCTAGAAAGGATCAAGCTGTTATCAGTTCACCATTTGCACATGTACTGGTGGTTGGGCTAAGAATGGCTACAAGCGTTACTGCCAGCGTGAGAATTTACTAGTCTCCTTTAGTTTGGATAATAAGGTTGGAGTTAGAGTCTTGGTTTTGAACCCAAAAGTAACTCGCTTTATTGCTCCTGATGCACGTGTTTGGTTTTTATTAGAACTTGGGTATCTGCTTGTATGAAGCCAATGATTTATTGGAAATTAACACCTGATTGAATTTAATGTGTGACCCACTTCCCCTGCTCAAGAACAAATTAGTCTTCCATTGATTGTGTATTATGACTGCTACTGAGGAGTAGTTGTTCATGTGCAGGCACAATGCACTCTTCTGCTCTATAAAATCAGACCTGCTCCAAAGTCTGTAACTATCTTGCCCTGTTGGGATGGCCTAAAAAGGAGCTATAACCTCTGAAACTGCTGACAGTTCTTATTCATCTCAAGTGATAGAAGTCAGTGGTTCTGGAGCAGAAGGTTATCAGGATGTGTTCTGTTCCCCATACTGCACAGTAGATTCTGGTGTCTGTGTAAATGAAAATGCAGTCACAAATCATTGCAAAGAGATAAGTATGGTCAGAGGAGACAGGAAGTGATTTTGTTACCATGGAACTTGAATGTAACACACTAAATTCATCTCTGATATAATTATTTGACAATCAAAAGAGTTTGGACAAAATTTTTGTTATGTGGTGGTCACATTCTCCCGTATATGAGCAAATACAGTAATGCCCACATCTAAACAGAGTGAGAAAAAAGGTCATTGGAGCAATTAACTCAGTTTAAGTAAATAGGGTGCTTAAGTCCAACTTGTGTAGTATTCTACTAATATGCTGAAATCTGCCTATACTTACTGATCAGTTTTGTTTACCATTTTCATTAGCATATTTTGAAAGAAGAATGAAGGGACCCCCAGACTCCAGGCTTACACTCCACAAGGTCTGTGAGGTAACAGCTTACCTGCTGGAAGACAACACCATACCATCAATCCTATCCTTTGACAACTTTAATCTCTTTCTGGCCACTTAGGCAGGGAAATTCAACAAAAGCTGAAGAACTGACGAATTGATCTGTATACCAGAAACAGTCAGGCAGCCTTGTGTTGCCTACCAGTTACAGCTATTGAGATCTGGCTGTAAATTGCCATGTCCACTTAGATAGCACTTTCCATAAGCCTCTTTAGAATTAATAATTACATCATCTGCCCCAAGTCAAAGTCTATAACAAAGTTGAGAGGAGCACCCATTTCTCTTGACTCCTAGCTCTCTGCTTTAGCTACAAGACTCTCTTCTTTTGTCACAAGCTGTACAAAATATGTAGAGAGATGGTTTCTTCCATCTACCCCCCTCCCCCTACACTCCACCCCAAACAACGCTCTTATATAAATCTACCTTGGGAACCTGCAGCAGATAGGATAAGAAGTTATGGACTCAGGTATTGTTGGTCATGGTGAATGCTGTACAGAAGAAGTGAGTTTAAAACAGGGATGGGCAAATTACAGCCCACAGGCCAGATTCGGCCCACCAGGCACATTCATCCAGTCCCTCGGCAACCCCCAACAAATTGTGCCCTGCTCAACTCTTCCACCCACAAGGGTGGGAGCGAGGCGCCTACACCTGCCCCCAACATATTCTATTATTCCTTGTTCCTGCCCTCATGGACAGAAGCGTGGACCCTGCTAGCACAAGGGAGGGCTCCTGCTTCAGGCTTCCCCAGCATCATGCTCCCTCTGAGCAGCAGGTAGGGAAGTTGTGGGAGGGGGCAGGGCTGCAGCTGGGTGGGACTGCAGAGTGTGGGGCTGGCTGCAGTGCTGAGTCCTTGCCCAGGGGGGTGGCAGCAGTGTGGAGCTCAGGTGGGCAGGGCGTGGATGTGAGGAAGGAAGGGTTGGGGACCCCTCCCACAACCCCCCCCTGCATTGGCACACAGCCGTGACAGGCAGCAGGGGGTGGCAGCAGCAGCAGGGGGAGCAGGGAGCCCTCTGCTCGGCGCTGGTGCCTGGCTCCGGCCAGCGCTGTGAGGCAGACAGCACCCGCCAGGTGGTTTGTTTCTCCATGTGGTCCCTGCACTCATGGGGCACAAGAGGGAAGCCCCACACACTGGAGTGGGGTGGGGAAAGCAGTGGCTCCAGTGCCTGGGGCTTCCCTCCTGTGCCCCACAAGTGCAGGAAGTGCCTGGGGAAACAAACAGCCTAGTGTGGGCTGCGCTTCTCACTGCAACGTGCAGTGCTAGCCAGAGCCAGGTACCAGTGCCCCCACCCACCCAGTGCTGCACCATGGGGGCACACCCCACAAACCACCCCTCCAGTGTTGCCTGCGTTGCTTGCAGGAGAGGACAGTGTGTTCCAGAGCCACACACCCACATGCCACAAACACTACACAACCCAACAATATACCCTGTCCCCCCACACACAGCCACACCCCTCGCAAACTGCCCCCCCACACCCCACCACACACACCCACATGTACCCCCACCATACACACCCACCCACCATACACACACATCCCCTACCCATCTTCAATGTCTCTCCTCCCCTTGTCCCTTTTG
>NW_017728994.1:27940713-27943024 GCF_001723915.1 Gavialis gangeticus | reverse complement strand
CATCCCCAACAATACCCACAATACAATATAAAAGCATAAGAATTTATTTTTGAGTTATCATATGCATTCCCCTCTATATACTGTACACAAAGAAAAATCACGACAAAAATATTTTTTGTAATAAAATTGAAATATAGTAGGTATTTGACTTTTAGTGTATGATTTGTTTTTTTCTGGTTCTAAGATGGCAACTGCCCTCTCCCAAAAGGAGTATTTCTGGGGGGCAAAGGGATGGACTTCTTGTGGCAAAGGTCAGGGGTTAAGTGAGACTTCCAGTCCCAAGATGGCAGTCAGGAGGCAGGGCACCTGTCAAAGGGGTGAGGCTACCCATACAGCCCTCGGCAGCTCACCAAACCTTGTTTAGTGGTCTTCTGCCCAAAATAATTGCCCGCCTCTGTTTTAGAGGAAGGACTGGCATAAGGAAAAGAGTGGAATCAGGAGCAGATCACAGGGAAGATAGAAGGTTTAGTCCAAGGATAATATAAAGCTGAAGGTCTGATGCTCAGATCACTTCTGTGTAGTGTAGACAGCTCCAAACTAGCTAGCCTGAAGGCTGGTACCAGTCTAGCCATGAAAGCGCACAGCTCCATGCAGATTAACTATCCCGGTATTTAACCAGCTTCTCAGGCAGGTTTTCCAGCCTACCCTGAACTTTGTACTGCTGCAGCTAGGATGCTTCTTGTATCCAAGCTAGCTGGTTTAAAGTTAGATCTGTATGTCTGCACTATACTGCAGGCAGAGCAGCGACTGTAGAGCAACAACCAGTTAGTCTCTAAGGGCACCTATACACAAGCAGTGAGGCTGCTCTGACATGATGTAATTACAGCATGTTAAAGCAGGCTTGATTAACTGAGTTAGCTGGACTGTGGTAATTACCATGCTCCAGTAGAATCCAATGTCTCATGTATCAGCATCCTGGCACTTAAAAATGGCAGCAGGGGCACTCTAATTAAAGCTTGTTTGACAAATTTCATTAAAGCACCCCCATCGCCATTTTTAAGCACTGGGATGCTGATACGTGAGATGCTCTAGGCACTTTAATTTGAGTGGCTCTCAGAACCACTCTAATTAAAGTACCCCACCACCACCACTCGTGGAGCTCATGTATAAACACCCTAAAGTGCCAACCTACCCTGCCTTATATGAGAAAGAAACAAAGGAATCAGGTAAGAGTAGGTTTGAATGGGACTGTCCTTTTCTGTGCACTGGTGTGAGACTGTGCCATTAGCTGGCAGCACATTGATCAGGAGAAGACAAATATAAGCAGTCCTCAACTTACGACTCTTCGAGTTACGACAAACAACACTTACGACCTTTGTGAATTATGACACTGTTTCGAGGTTCAGACAGGGTTTCAACTTTATGATGCTGGACACAGCTGCCGCCAGCTGGTAAGTGTGTTGTGGGGGGGCAGATCAACGCCCCTGCAGCAAGTGAGGGATTGGGGCTGGGACAGGGGCTGTCCAGGGAGAAGGGGGGTGTGGGGAGGGGGTAGGGAGGCTTCCACCGCTCCGCACCCCTGGTCCGGGAGGTCATGGGGGGAGTATGTGCCCCCAGAGCTGCACGGGGTGGGCGGGGCCAGGGCTGTGTCAGGTTGCACTCCAAGCTGGTGGTGGAAGGCGCTGGGAGCGGGGGCTATGCCCTCCTTCTGCTCACCCAGCCAGGGCGAGCAGCATCAGGGCATGGGTGAGGTATGTGCCCCTGAATCTGCACGGGGCGGCCAGAGCTACGGCTGCATCAGGCTGCGCTACAGGCAGGCTATGGGGGCTATGGGGAATTTTAGGGTGGCTGCAGCCCAGCCCCCCACAGCCCCCGCTTCGCCACCCACCCCACCCTTATCTGGGGGCACACTTTCCCCGCCCCCATGCTTTGCCATTGCAGCCACTGCCACTTACCCTGCACCGGTGGGGCAGGGCAGGGCAGGGCAGGGCGGGGCAAAGCCATGCCTCGTCCAGGAGGCATGGGGAGGCCGGGTGGCTCTGACTGCTGTGCGTCACTTGTCTATAGACAACGCAGTGACTCCACCCCGCCCTGGCTGGGCAAGTGGCAGGAGGGCATAGCCCCCACTCTCAGCACTTCTGCCTTCCATCCCGAGTGCAGTTTGGCACAGCCCCGCCCCTGCCTGCCCCGAGGTGCGTGCAGATCCAGGGGCACGTGTCTCCCCCTCTGTGCCCTCTCACACCAGCAGCAGAAGCAGCAGCGAGAGCTGCTAGATGAGCTGCCAGATGAGCAGCTCCCGGACCAGCAGCCCACAGCGGTGGGAGACGCCCACCCCCTCCCCATGTCCCCCCACCCCAGCTGGGCACCATTT
>NW_017728994.1:27933172-27940152 GCF_001723915.1 Gavialis gangeticus | reverse complement strand
GCCCCAGCCCCAGCCCCAATCCCTCCCTCACTGCAGGGTGTCGATCTGCCCCCTCACTACAACAGACTCACCTGCTGGAGGCAGCTGTGTCCATCCTGGTAAAGGAGCTAATCTGCCATTTATAACATTGTTTCTATGGGAAAATTGGTTCCAAGTTACGTTTCAACTTAAGATGCAGTTTTTAGGACCCAGTTGTGTCCTAAGTCTGAGGACTGCTTGTAGCAAACTTTACACAGCAGTGATACTTGTGTCATTTGGAAGATGCCTCAATTCAACCACAAGAAAAGACCTTTTAAATCATTTCCAACACTTCCCAATGCACAACAGCTCTGACTTCGCTAGCTCAAACACTGCAAAGGGACTTTCTACATTTGCTGATGAAATGAGACAGACTCAAATAAAACACATTCCAGCTTCACTGATTAGCAAGTAATAGCAGCATCTGTCTTGAATATTTCAGGCCTGGAAGCTACATACTGTTATCCAAAACACCATGCAGGACTGCACAGTTAGTATTCTTGTGTGCATGTAGCTGGAGTTCTGCATCCAGTTCTGGGGGCTGTACTTCAGGAAGGATGTGGCAAAGCTCAAGAGGGTCCAAGGGAGGGCGACGCACATGATTAGAGGCCTAGAGACCATGTCATATGAGGAGAGGCTGAAAGATATGGAACTGTTCAGCCTGGAGAAGAGAAGACTCAGAGGGGACTTGGTGGCAGCCTATAAGTATATCAAGGGCGTACATCAGGGCCTGGGAGAGCATCTGTTCACCAACGACCCCCAGGGGAGGACCAGAAATAATGGGCACAAGCTGATTGAGGATTGTTTCAGGCTAGACATAAGGAAAAACTACTTTACAAGTCAAGTACCAAAGATTTGGAACAGGCTTCTTCCACAGGTGGTATAGTCACCCACCCTGGCAATCTTCAAAAAGCATTGTGACACCTGTCTTACTGGGGTCATCTGATCCCAGCAGTCTTTCCTGCCCAAGTGCAGGGGGCTGGACCCACTGATCTTGTAAGGTCCCTTCCAGCCCCTAACATTTATGAATCTTTGGATCTATGAACCTCCTTTAAACTTAATGTGTTGCTACAAATCAAGGTCAACTTGTGAAACCACCAACCATTTGGATTATTTCCTACTGATCTGTCTGGTTCTATGGATACTTACTTCTGAGTTATGGGAGATATAGTCAAACCTGCTAGCCCATTGAGTGTGATATCCTTGGGGAAATGTAGTGACTGCACAAACTGGGAGGGCATGATCCTTCCTTTGTTCTACACCCAGCTACAGAAAGAGTAGACATATATAGCTGCGGAGAAAATTACTGTTGCAGGGGTGGCTGCACTTTAGTTGCATCTAACAGCTTCTGATATAAAGAAGGCCACATTCAGACTTGGGAGTAAGTGGAGTAAACTTCATGAATTTCAGTGGAATTCCACCAGTGATGAATTTGACTCAGGGGTTCTAAATCATCTTGTAACCTTTTTTGCTTTGACCCTCTTTGTTCAAGATGCTGAAGCCCTGTGCATTTATGATGAATGAGCAATGTAAAGTAAGAATATGCTGACTCTGTGTATTGCTCTTTCTGATGACAAGAAAACCATCCTGCAGCAATGTTTCAGCTGTCTCTTTGGCCACTCAGTAGACAGGACAATTAGTCCAATGCATACCATTTATGGTTATGGGTAGATTAAATAGAAAAAAACAGTTCTAGAGTGGGCAATAGCTTCTAATGAGCATGGTGAAATGACTTGCAGTCTCATTGTGTTGCTTACGAGATTGACAGGTGAACTTCAAAGACAATGATCCAAGGTTTCTGTACCTTAGCAGCACCCATTTGCCTGACCTGAGAACAGAACTGTCTTTGTTTGCAATATTCTCCTTGTGCTGACTTTTATCTGTGTCTCTTTTGCTGTCCCGCTCTTATCCTTGCCCATAAACTCACCCCTCCCTGAAACTTTTGACTGCTAATTAGCCAGGTGTGTTATGACAGGCCTTTATCTTCTTCTGAAATATGTGGCAATGGTCACAAGAGGTGGGATATTATACTTGATAGGATCTCTAATGACCAAGCCATCCCCTCCCACCCAGGTCTCCTTTGGTGCTTTGCCATAACACAAAAGGCACTGTGATTTCATGTATGTAGCAACCACAGTTGTTTGCATGAATTGAACTTAGGACTTTCAGAGCCTGCTTGAAAATCTGACAGATGACAAATCCCTGCCTACTGAGATAAAGAAAAGCTCCTTTAACTGTACATAGCAGGCAGTCCTAATGGAAGACTAGTCCCTGGAGCCAGACACAAAAGGGAGGCTTTACCCATGTACTAAGACAATATATTAAATGCACTTGCCTGAAGGATTGAACATGAAGTTGACACATGCTCCCCCTGTTAGTGTCCACCTCTACAATGTTAAGTACTTATCATGGTATGTGTTGCAATATGATTGTTATTATTATATATTTTAACTTTTATTTCTGTGCAGTATTTTATGGAAAACTACACAGTAGCCCGGTCCCTACAACTGGAAGGCCTAAACCTGCAAATCGCTACTTGCAGAAATACATCTTAGATTCATAATCTTAGGGGACAAGTTGCCAATGGGACAAGTTGCCAGTAAGAATTTATAGCATGGATCCCTTAATCAATAGATCAGTGGTGCTCTACCTTCCAAACCTACGGGCTAGATGAGTGACACAGAGTTGAACCATGGGCCAGATCAAGAGTGGGGTTGGTGCATGGGGTTGGACTGCAGATGTGAGCTGGCATGATGTAACGTTACAGAATAATGTATTGTGTATGAACAATGTTAATATGAATAACTACATATGGAAAATATAAACATTGGTCTCAGCCTCCAAAATAACTATTCAGTTGCATCAAAGTCAACCAGAATGTCTTTGTTGATCATTAATGGTCATTCCTGTAAATCTTTTTTTCTATAAAATATTGAGATAGGGAAATATCTGACAAATATCTCTCATGCTAACCTCTGAACTATGTCTGACAAAGCAACATTACCACCATTCCATAGCTATATTCCAACAACCAGAATCAGCCCTTCAGGCCTCAAGGAATGGTAACCATGCCATCCATCTGAATAGGACACCTTAGTTATGACCCAACTGGTCATTCCTCTTTCTTTTGTACATCTCTTTCTATAATTAGCCATCCCAGTGGTTCTTGCATGAGAAAAGTTTAAATAGCTTAAATAGTAGAAATGCCTGGCAATACCCATTATTTGACAATCAGGTGCTAGAAATCTTTAGCCCAGTGCAAGTATTTCTAGCTCGCCTGTTTTCAGGGGTATGATAAAGAAAGAGTTAGTTTGGAGTGCTTGTGCTAATTAACACAAGGTAAAGGATTTCTATTTTGAAAATTTCAAATATGGACTCTTCTAGAAGCCGTACTCTAGTTAAACAGAATGTCAGCCACCGTAACAATGATCTGGCTAGAATGATCAGTGCTCCACTGCCTTCTACTGGAGTGAATCAGAACAACTCTGCCATATATTAGAACCTGACACTGGCAGAACTAGTTAATTATGGGTACATTTGCTCTGTGCACTAGGGTACAGTGTACAGCAATGATTCTTACCCTGGGGTGCCAGGAGATCTTGTTAAGAGTGCTGCATGGTGCAGCTCAATATCAGCACTGATAGGTATGTAAATGCATATACATGGTTCACAAAATAAATGCAGAGATTTCAAATAGGATCCCACAGTAATAAAAACATTCCACTGTGATCTGAGTTCTTTGCAACAGAAGAATTGCTCTCTTATTTTTCTGCACTCAAGAAATGAGTGAGAGCTAAGAGCTGGCATTTTTGAAGGGGTACCTTGAGTCTAACAAGGTGTTTCTGAAGTCTGAAGAGGTTGAAAACCACAGGTGTAGATACATAAGTTGCCAAGAATACTAGGAGCATCTAGCTGTGGTATCATACAATCATAGAAAATTAGGGTTGGAAGGGACCTCTGGAGGTCATCTAGTCCAACCTCCTGCTCAAAGCAGGACCATCCCCAACTAGAACATTCCAGCCAGGGCTTTGTCAAGCCAGGCTTTAAAAACCTCCAAGGAAGGAGCTTCCACCACCTCTCTAGGAAACCCATTCCAGTGCTTCACCACCCTCCTAGTGAGAAAGTTTTTCCTAATATCCAACATAAACTTCCCCAGTTGCAACACTGCTCCTTGTTCTGTCATCTGCCACCACTGAGAACAGTCTAGCTCCATCCTCTTTGGAACCACCCTTCAGGTAGGTAAAGGCTGCTAGCAAATACCCTGCCAGGCTCCTCTTCTGCAAACTTAATAAGCCTAATTCCCTCAGCGTCTCCTCCATAGGTCATGTGAACCAGCTCCCTAGCCATTTTCAGTGGTCTCTGCTAGACTCTCTCCAACTTTTCCATATCCTTTCTGTAATGGGGGGCCCAAAACTGGACACAGTACTCCAAATGTGGCCTCACCAGTGCAGAACAGAACAGAACAATTACTTCCCTCGATTTGCTGGCAATGCTCCTACTAAAACAGCCCAGTATGCTGTTAGCTTTCTTGGCAACAACAGCACACTGCTGACAGGTATCCACCTTATTGTTCACTGTAACCCCCCAGGTCCTTTTCTACAGAGCTGCTGCCATGGGCGACTGGTGCCTCTAGAGTTTGGGGGGGCACCAGCAGCCGATCACCAACTGCGGGGGAGGGAGGCATCCCCCAGCGGCCAATCACTAATGAGGGGGTCCCCCCAGTGGCTGATCACAGCACTGGTGGAAAAAAACGGAAGTACTGCTGGCACTTCTCTGTGCTGCCAGGCACCAGTCTCGGGGGACACCAGCTGGCACTTCACTCAGCACCCCCACTCCCCAGCCAGCAAGGGCCAGTCTCGGGGTGGCACCTGCCCCCCCACGTGTCACCTATGGCTGCTGCTTAGCCAGTCCCCAGGCTGTAGCAGCACATGGGATTATGCCATCTAAAGTGCAGGACTTTGTACCATAAAGTGCAGGACTTTGTACCATACAGAAGCTGAGTAAATTTGTCCATTGCAACTCCATGCTACCACTAGACTGCTCCTGGTACCTAAGATAGCTCTGGTATTTCCACACCGCACACCAGCATGCAGCACGGAAAAGTCATTTAATCAACATATTTTAGAGCAGGCATCTCTCCCACTGTCACTGTGGGACTCAGGCTGGGTGCAAGATGCAATGCAGTGACAGAAATGAAAGTCCAGAGCAATCGCTGTGCTTTACTGCATTCCTTTGTTTCAACTGCTCATCCCATAGCCAGGAAGCATCCGTACCTACAGAGAGCAAGACACAGCACGTAACACTGCTGAACGGGAAGTCCTGTGTGAATGGACACATTCAGCCTGAGGGCTATGTGTGCGCGCATGTGCACGGGCACAGCTAGGGCTTTGACAAAGGTGGGTATAGACAGCGTGGTGCACAATGATATATTATAACACAACACATGTTCTCCAGTTAAAGAGAAACTAGAAGCTTTACCAATATACTAAGGCCCTAGCACAATATAAGTCAGTTTAAGATCAAAATGAAAACGCATATAACTTCATAGGACTGTGCACTGATTTGGTAGATAATATATGAAGTTTAAGCAACTCAACAATTTAGGCAAAAATACAAATTATTTTATTAGTCTTGTTGTCATTACAAGTAAATGTACATCTCTTATTTGGATTTGTAAAACAAGATCTAACCTTGAGTATCTCAACAGTGCATCCAACACTTCACTGTCAGTTATTTCCACACCTGAATTAGCCTTCAGCTGAATTAATGTCACTACACCTAAAAGAAGGTTTGTAGCTAAAGCCAAAAATAGGTTGCAGGGCTGTAAAACTGGAGAAGGATGTTGCCAGGAGTGGCTAACAGACAAGTCACACTGCAGATATTTTTGAATAGTGGAAAATCAAGACCCTTTAAAAGGAGATTGGTTGTAGCCCTGTTGGTCTTATGGCATAGGCAGACAAAACTCTTGGGGCAGAGGTGATATCTTTTATTAGACCAACTAAACAGTTGCAAAAAAACATGTTTTTCTTTGCAAGCTTTTGGGCTCAGATGCCCTTCATCAGGCAAAGGAGCAAACCAAGATGTTAAGAGTTCTCCCAGGTAGAAAGGAAACTTCACCTTGCAGAGAAGAAACCTGAAATGTTGGGGTTTCTCCTGAGTGGAAAGGTGCATTTGTAAAAAGCTACTCTGTGAGAAGGTAAATTAGGAGCAGATCACGGCTGAAGCTGTCTGGTTACTTGAAGGTGTCCGATGTCAGGCCGGGTGTTGAATTTGTCATCTTCATGCGTTAAAAAAGAAAGTCTGTCATAAACACGTGTAGAACAAAGAGAGATTAGCCTCAATGGTCTCCTTCAGTGCTGCCTGCCTAGAAAGGCTGGGTTTGAAGTTTGGGTGGAGCAAGAACCACAGGCGTGAACTGCACCTGCCTGGGAGAGGGGGGTGCACAACTCTACCTCAAGCCCCACTACAACTGCCCCAGAGTCAGGTTTCTCCAGGACAAGTAGGCTGCCAGCGCTGCCCCAGGCCTGCCCTGCCACCCCGCACATAACTCAGACAGCGGCCGCTCGAGCCCCTGTGGCACACAAGAGTTTAAGCGCATTGTGCGCGGCGAGGCCCCGGATAAGCAACTTTACCCGCCGGGGGTGGGGCGTGACGGTGAGTCTTCCGGGCTTGTCTCCGTTGGAAGCTCTCGCGAGAGTGCCCGCTCTCGCAGGGTTTCGGGCAGCGCGCGGTTTTTGGGGGGCGGAGGCTGGGGGTGGGTTCTCGTGGGATCCAAGGGTTTCGCGGCGCGTGGTAGGAAAGCAGCGCGGGAAGCTGAGTAGCGCCGGACGGGTCTGCTCTGCTCCGCCCCGCTCCCCTCACGGCCTCTGCTCGGCGCGTGGGGCAATGCCGGCCCACAACAGCCCGAGCAGCGGCGGTGAGCGCCGCCCGGCCACGCGGGGCGAATTGTCTCTGTGGGGGCG
>NW_017728994.1:27912002-27932808 GCF_001723915.1 Gavialis gangeticus | reverse complement strand
GTCGCTGGGAGGGGGGGAGGATGTCGCCGAGGGGAGCGGCCACCGCTCAGCTCCGCGCGTTCTTCGGCAGAGCTGCTACCAGCGGAGATGGGCGCGCAGGCGGCGGCGGCGGTGATCACGCCGGCCATGCTGCAGGAGGAGGAGCAGCTGGCGGTCGCGGGCGCGGAGGAGGAGCGGCAGATGCTGGAGAAGGTGAGCGGGGGAAGGGGGGGCGGCACCGCTGGGACCCGCCAGCCATGACTCCAGCTAGTTAAGAGCCGGCATCACTTCAGAGTAACCCTTAGTATAAGAGGTACCGTTGAGTGGGTCATGCCCAGGTCCATCTCGCTCAGTGTCCTTTGTCGCAGGTGGCCAGCCCCATTGGACGGGCAGCCAGCTGCCTGCCTGGTACCCGCAATCCTTCTGAGTCCTGGTCCTCAACATGGTGCCGGCAGGGAATAAAGCCAGAACACTGGATGTTCTCAGGAGGGTCCATCCGAACCACTCCTTGGACATTTGGTGCCTGCCAGCCTGAGGACGCCACCACCACCTTCCCTTTCATAGGTAGCATGGAGGAGGAGGAATTGGCACACGCGGTGTTGCACTGTGGCAGAGAGTGGATGCCGAAAGACAGTGAGCTGGGTATAACCAGGGCTGAGGCTGTACCTAGGGTGGCCATCATAATAGAGCAGCGGTCTCCAAACTTTTTTGATCACGCACGCCATCAGTAAAAAATTTTTGAGCACACACCCCCAATATATGTATTTTTATAGAAATAGAAGTTCTAATATTTTCTTCCCACACCCCAATAGATCGTTTTGCACACCCCCTGGGGTGTGTGCACCCCGCTTTGGAGACCGCTGTCATAGAGGACAGTCCAGTTATCTTCTGGTGATACGAAACTGGGTGCTGATGCCTTTTATGTCCTCTGTTTTTCTCTTGAAGAGAAATAAAGGGCATAAAGGCATCAGGTCTCGTATCAATAGAGGACAGAGTACAGAAAACCAGAATGTCCTCTATGATGGACCTCTCAGTCCCGTGCTCAATCTCTATTGATGTCCCTTTCCTCCAAGAATGCGTCCAGTCCCTTTTTGAATCAGTCACCTTCCACAGCTCCCGGGGCAGAGATCGAAGGAGCTTCTGACTCTGTTGTAGAATTCAACTGCTCTATAACTTGTGTGGGCAAGGTGAGGGTGAAATGAGACTCTATACTAGTAATGCAATTTTTGACTTGGGCTTGTCAAGCTGACACAGCTTGACGTGGTTTAGGAAGGTTAACTGCTCTGTTTAACACTGGTCTTACAGGCTGATTCAAGATCAATATTACGTTGTTTGTAAACATAAACTTCTTTAAATTGTGAGGAAATGCAGTTTTCTGTATTCATCACTTAGATTTGGAGAAAATGTTAGTATGATTTTAAATCTAATCTGTTGTTCAAGTACCAGAAAATGTTGCTCGTGTAATAATGCAGGATCAATTCAAAGCAGATTTCCAAAGCTATACACCTTTATGTTTTATTGCTTCTTGTGGCATATATTCAAGCTTTGATATTAGAAACAGCCAAGTGGAACTGGTCTCCTTTCTCATTACCTTTTGGAACAAGGGAAAATGATGGTATATAATGGTAGAGGGTAGGAGGTTCTGAATTTATGTGTTATATATGCTCATTTATGCATTAATTTGAAGAAAATTAACCCATTTCACTTGCTAGGTTTTTTTTCTTAACTTTTTTTTAAACAGGAAAGCATACTTGTCAATAGAGTACATTAGTTTTGATGTTTTAAAGTTAAACCTAGTTTATCTGAACATAGGGTGTGAGTATGGATATAACTTTCAACCTTGGAAAAATACATTTATCTGTTGCTATGGTTGGTCAAAACTGAGTGGCCTTTTTAGACTTTTAAAAGAAGGGCAACTTCTGTAGTGGAGCAAATACAGTATTTCAATCTGAAGGCTAATATTGAAAAGAGAGGCTTTAAATGCTTTCCCAATTTATACCAGAAACGTAATAGACTTATTAATTTAATTTTAAATGTCTATACAGTTTCTCTGGCATTCCTTTCTCTCACAGTCATTGTTCTATACTACATGCTTACTGGTACCTTGCAGGCAAGGGAGGGGCCTACTCATGTCATTACATTCAGGCCATTAGCAACCTGCAAGAACCTACATGTTCATGAGGCCTTATTTCTTTAGTGCTTGTCACAACTGTGCACCCCCTGCCAAGTGATTTGTACAGCAGCTTAACAGAAGATCTGCTTGTCTATTCTGTGGTATGACAGCAAATTTGATGAAAAGAACAGCAAAATCTTTCTAGCATTAGCAAAGCGTTAGGAAAATCTTGCTTGGAGTACAGGAGCAAATAGATGAACAGAATAAAGGTCTGTTCTGGACAAACTGAGTGAATCAAAGGTTTAAAATTCTTTGTGGATCTAACCATCCTGTTCCCCTTTCTTGCAGTTTTCTTGATTAGTCAAGGGGAAAATCCTTCAGATTCACTAATTGTTTGGAGTGAAACTGTGTTCTAGCCCAGCGACAAGTCAGCAATAGCAGTTAGCTGAAAAAGTAGCTTAATTCTAACTGGAGTCTTGGTACTGGTAGCCTTAGAAATGCAAAGCCTTCAGGAGCTCAGGTACTATTTAGCAAGGAAAGAAAACTGAAACAAGGAGAGCAGAAACTAATGGAGATTGTGTGAGAATGGGGTATAGTACCAAAAAAAAAGTGTGCTCATGGTTGGTTAGACAGTTCTTCCTATAGGTTGCATAGTTAGTCTCCCATGCCTGGCGAAAATGAAATGCAGGCAATTTGGGTGGTGGGGGAAGAGGTTGCCTGCGCTCCTGCCCCCTTCTGTCTCCCCTGTTATTTATTTTTTTTCTCTAGAATTAGCCCAGAGTTGTTTATAGCATACTTTGATATGAGACAGGTTTGCCCATACCCTTTTTACCACATCATAGCCTAGGGTTGAGACTCCAGAAACTGCTTTATCCATTGTTACCTCTCAACTTAAGGGGTTGTCATCATTTAAGTGCATTTTGTGTGAAATTGATCAACCAAGGGCAGCAAGAATATAACAGTAAAATAGCAAAAACAAGACTTGTACACACATGTGTAGATGAACCTTTGAAAATGGGTGAAGCAACAGTTAGTTTAAAACAAACTTCCGCTCTTGAAATCAATCCTGTCTGCTAACTTGCTGCATGGGCTGATAGAACTGCTTCCATCTTTGTTTCAGAACCTCTCTCATGTATTGACTAACATTTTCTAAGTGATTCATGTAGTTCACCTCCAGGGCTCACTGTCATGTCAAGGGGACAGTCACATTAGGATTGCGACAGATTAGCAGGATCTGGTACTGTGTCTGAAAGAAATGAGCAAGCTTCTCTTTCTCTCCTAATAATTATTGTTCTATCATTCAGTTACACTGCCCTGCCATCTAGCTCTAGCACTTTTCTATCTGCATTACCTTCCTCACTCAATGAGGCTTTTGAAGATTTTGTTCAGGTAAGGCACTGGGACCGCAAGCCTTTGCATTTCTTGCCCTGGGGAACATGCTGCTTTAGAGATGCTAAATCATCCCCTTTCAAATGTTTAATAGCTATTCTAGCAGAAAACTTCCTGCATGCCACATTGTGCTAAGCTGGGGCACCCTGGCTGAGAAACACTGCTGTTTTTTTGGGCTTAGGAAAGGAATTCACAAACTTTTATTAGTGAGCTTTCGCTCACATTTTAGATATCAGAGTACAGGCATACCTCGGAGATATTGTGGGTTTGGTTCCAGACCACCACAATAAAGCGAATATCGCAATAAAGTGAGTCACACGAATTTTTTTGGTTTCCCAGTGCATATAAAAGTTATGTTTACACTATACTGTAGTCTATTAAGTGTGCAATAGCATTATGTCTAAAAAAACAATGTACATACCTCAATTAAAAAATACTTTATTGCTAAAAAATGCTAACCATCATCTGAGCCTTCAGCAAGTCGTAATCTTTTTGCTGGTGGAGGGTCTTGCCTCGATGTTGATGGCTGCTGACTGATCAGGGTGGTGGTTGCTGAAGGTTGGGGTGGCTGTGGCAATTTCTTAAGACAACAATGAAGTTTGCCGCATCGACTGACTCTTCATGAAAGATTTCTCTGTAGCATGCGATGCTGTTTGATAGCATTTTACCCACAGTAGAACTTCTTTCAAAATTGGAGTCAATCCTCTCAAACCCTGTCACTGCTTCATCAACTAAGTTTATGTAATATTCTAAATCCTTTGTTGTCATTTTTACAATGTTCACAGCACCTTCAATTTGTAAAAAACGCAATATCTGCGAAGCGCAATAAAACAAGGTATGCCTGTACCAGTATCAACTTGTGTTATCAAAGGTAAAGAGAGTACTCTCAAGTAAATGTATGATAATCTTTAATTACCCTGTCCAGTAATCATTTGGCTTCATCCTCATTAGGAATTAGTTTGTTTTGTCAGTGTTGAACAGGAGTTATTCTAAAAGTTGCTAAAACAGATTATCTCTTTTATCTCTAGAAACCCTCCCTGTATTAGTAGGTATCACAAAATGAATGAACACTGAAAACTGCCAGTAGATTTAGATTTTGCTGTCAAGGTTGGCAAGCACCAAATTAATTCAAGTAAACTTATGCTATAGATCTGACTTCGGAGACTAACGTTTAGGTTTAGTTCACATTCAGCGAACTCTCTCACATGCTGTTACATTAATATAATGAATAAATATCTATTATAGTATGTACCATTGCAGAACTGTCATTCACGTGGCAAAAAAATAAACACAGAAGCAGATCATTTGACTATTTGTGGGAGGAATATGTTGTGTTCATAAATCCTTTGTGTATGATTATTGGGGGAAGGTATCTATCTAAATACGTACAGTACAAGGGTAGATGTATTTTATGGGATGAATAGAATGATATTTATTAACTTCAAGAACAGTAAAAGCTGAATAACTAAATACTTTAATTCCTTCTGTATTTATAGGCCCGAATGTCCTGGGACAGAGACTCTAGTGAAATGCGCTACAAGAGGCTTCAGCATTTGCTGGAAAAAAGCAACATCTATTCAAAATTTTTGCTAACCAAAATGGAACAACAGCAGCTGGAGGTGGGTGTTTTAAAGATAAGTTAAAGAATCTTGTTTGTTCTTTTTATGTAGAGCAGGCTAAGGAGTAGATGTGAGGCAGTGGAATGAGAGATTAGTGGTTTAATTTTTATCAGCACTACCGATTCTTACGAAAATTTCCCCTCAAAGGCAAATCTAGGACAAATAAGGCTGTGGTGGCTTCTGATACTTGCTTAAACCCATGTAAAAATGGGCTTTGGGAAATGTGCTACTCCAGGGCTCTTCTTTGTGGGTTTTTTTTTTTAAAATCTCTGGTGTAGGAACTAAAGGTACCCAAGGGTACCACATTTTGTCATGTGAAAATTAAATTAAATTGCCCTTCACAAAGGATAGAGTCTAATATTGGAAGAGTTATGATATGATGAAGGCAAATCAGCAGAAGCTATATGGGCTAATCAGAATTAGATGAGGTTCAACAGGGAAACGTTCTGGGTTCTTCATCTGGGTAGGAAGAACCTTTACCATAACTGTAAGGTAAGTGGTAGCCCACTGGCTGGCACAGCATCTGAATAGGACCTGGCAGTCACTATCGACCAAAAGATGAATATGAGCCATCAGTGGGAAGAAGTCGCCAGCAGGGCAAATAGAACTCTGGCGTGCATCACCCAGTGTGTTGCCAACAGATCCAGAGGTGCTTCTCCCTCTACTCAGCATTGGTGAGACTGCAGCTGTTACAGTGTGCCCAGTTTTGGGCACCGCACTTCAAGAAGGATGCAGATAAGTTCAAGAGGGTTCAGAGAAGGGTCACTCGCATGATCAGGGGCCTGGAAGATAGGCCCTATGAGGAGAGACTCCAGGAACTAAGCTTGTTCAGTCTGACTAAGAGGAGGCTGAGAGGTGACTTGATAGCCACCTACAAGTATGTCAGGGGGGAGCACCAATATCTGGGGGAGCAACACTTCAGGAAGGCAGTTCTTGGGAGGATAAGGACCAATGGTCACAAATTAACAGAAGGAAGATTTATACTGTTCATAAGGAAGAAATTCTTCTCTGTAAGGGTAACTAGAACCTGGAACACATTTCCAGCAGAGGTGGTACAGTTGCTATTGTTGGAGGTGTTCAAGAGGAGGCTGGATGAGCACCCTGTTGAGCTAGTTTGAGCTCGTTAACCTCCTGCTATTACTCTTGTGTAAAATAAGCTTAATGACTAATATGCTTCATTATTTTATAGTAGTCTACATATCAGAAATGCTTTATCTCCCTGATGGTATTTTATGAAGCTGTCAGAAATCAGGTGCAGAACAATTCCTCTTATTTCGCCAAGTGTTTTCAGCTATTTTGTTTTGGCACCATTTTGAAATGTGTGAGACTGCAGAAGTAAATCAAGTCCCAGACTCTATTGTTCATGTAGATGCATGTCATTTGGAATTCTTGTAATAGTTTAAGTTACTACAGGTGTTCTGTGTAGATAAGAACTTTGTGTTTTGTTTTTGCTTGTTTTTTTTTAGGAACAGAAAAGGAAAGAGAAATTGGAAAAAAAGCGAGAAGCATTACTAAAAACTACAAAAGTAAGATATATCGGCTGTTTTGTACAAAGCTATTCATTAATAGTGTGTTTTGAAAGGATTGGCATAAATAACAAACATCCTAATATCGATTGTGTACAATGCGTTTCACGGTAGGTAGAATCCTTTTCCATTAAGTGTTAAATATAACATTCAACTAGTAGGAGAATGTAGATTCCCTTCCCCCAGCTCCAGCCATTAGCTTCATATTCAAATATGCGCATGCTGTACCATGAAAATTAAACATTAGCACTCAGTAATGGCTGATTAGTCATCTAGCATGGATGCCTTCATAGAAACCTCTCTGAAAATTATTATAGAGTGATTTTTAACTAGAACAGTTTTCTGCACTGCTGCTGGATAGTGCTTCCCACAAAGCCTTTGGTAGGTTGTAACTTTATTCAAAACTGTTTAGCTGGTAAGTTTGAGCTTGCTAAAAAAAATACTTCCTGTTTAACAGCATATTTACATAGAGTGTTATTTTGAAATGTAATTTCAAATGTAGTTATAAATACTAATGTGAACAGGCTAATTTTGATTACAGTTTTATTGCTCTCATTTATCCAAATAACATAGAAAAATACGTAAAGTGATTTAACCACTTTTATTTTCCAGGGTCAAAATCTAACTGATGGAAAAGAAGAGAAATCAGGTAATTGTTTTTACTTTGGAGTTTTTGTCCATGCTTAATTTTCTTTAGATAAACGGTCTGCCAATAGTTTTTGAGCTTTTATGATCTCTGTAATATCATCCAATAGCCATGCAAAAGAAAAGAGGAAGAGAAGATGGAACCTATAACATTTCAGAAGTCATGTCCAAAGAGGTAATAGATTGACTACTAGAGTACTTTCTTTAGCTTAATGCAAATGTAGAAGTGTTTTCTGTACATTAGCATTAGATTGTGATATAGTTCACCACAGGACAGCAGTATTTGGAAGTAATGCAGCATATTCAGAATATATTCATGTTGAGCTGGAATGTTCACGATATTGTGGGTGCATCTACACGTTCAATTAATCTGGCCAAATAAACTCTGGCACAGCTCAAACTGCTCCTGTGTGCACATGCGCTCAGGACAGCAGCAGTTTGAGCCAGGGCAGAGTAGCCTGATAGTACTATCTCTGATATTCAGGGATCCTGGTTTTCTTTGATTAAAAATTTGCAAATTCTCTGATTTAACGCCCCCCCCCAATCCATGATTAAAATTAAATGCCCCCCCCACAGCCCTGATGGTGCCCCCCACCCACAGGGCCTGGCCCCCCAGCCCTGCAGGATACAGAGGGCATGCTTGCAGGGGTTGTGAACGGGTGGAAGACTTAGGGAAGGCTCCCTGGCTGGGAGGTAGTAGGCTGTGAAGAAGTCCCCAGGCAGTCCCACAGGGTGGGAGGGGGCTGGGGCCACAGCTGAGACCTCTTCTGCGCATAATTCCCTTGGCTACACAGGACATTCAAAACAGCGTGCAGCAAAACTCAGCATTAAGCAAAATGAATTGCTTTCTTAAATATGTAAATTAAAATAAATATAACAATATTTGACTGGATGTCGGGGGGAAGGGTGGTGGGGTGGGCTTGAGCATGGTGTTTGTAGGCAGGTGCGGTGGCGGGGGTGGTATAAGAGCTGCTGCCATCAACCTGAGCAACCTCTGTACCTCCATGTGTAGCATTCTCTAGGAATGCAGGAAGCTGCACGTGAAGGTCTGGAGCCTGCCCAGCCTGGCACCTCCATGTTACACTTGCAGGCAGCTGGCACTCTGGCCAGCTGCGAACCCCCAATTCCTACTGGAGTGTCTGGCTGGCTGCACGTGGAGTGGTAGCAACCCGACTGAGCTTGTCACCTCTATGCCTAACACGTAGCTGGGCAGGCATTCCAGCCAGCTGCAAACCCCAATCCCTGCCGGAGTGCCTGGCTTTATACTGGCGATTTCCACCCTGTGCAAACCCCAGTCCTTGCCAGTATAAAGCTGGGCACTCTGGCACGGATCAGGGATTTTCACGGGGGTTGGGGAGGTATCACCAGTATAAAGCTGGCTACTCCAGCGGGGATCAGGGGTTTGCAGCTGGCCGGAGTGCCTGGCCGGCTACATGTGAAACATGAAGGCCCAAGCCCAGTTGGGCTGCTAGTGCTCCACATACATACAGCCGGGCACTCCGGCCAGCTGCAAACCCCTGATCCCTGTCAGAGTGGTTGGCTTTATACCAGTTATTTTCCCCCCACCCCATGCAAAGCCCCAGTCCTCATCAATCTGAAGCTGGGCACTCCGGCAGGGATCAGGGGTTTGCACACGGGAGGGGGGAATCATTCCCCCCAGCCCTGCCCCACAATTCCTGCAAACCCCACTTACCTCTTCACAAGCTCTAGAAGGAAATGGAGCCTGACCCAAGACTTGGGACTAACTAAATGCCTCAGGCTCTGCTCCTCAGGGCAGGGTTGGGGCTTTCCCTGACCCTTTTGCAAACAGCTCTTGTAGGCTGGAACTCGGACACCCTGCAGAACTCTTTGCAAAAGCAGGAAAATCCACGGGTTTCTCTGCTAAAAGAAAGAATCTGCATTTTCTCTGCTAAAAACAGGAAATCTGCAGTTTTCTCAGTTTTTTCCATGGGAAACAGAGAACCCAGATCCCTGCTAATATTACTGTCCTTGATGGTACTATCTTATGGCAGAGTTGGTTAATTTACTGCGCCCTAATACTGGTGCACGTGTAGATGGTGATGCTTTACTACAGAGCTGTAAAGCACATGAGGGATGCTCATCCCCCCATGTTTTAAGAGAGAAAAGGCCAGAATCTGCCTCATTCATGAATAATAAATATAATATAATTCCTTAATTAACAGTAAATTGTCAAGTGTAGTTTTGGAGAAGCTGTAGGCTAGAATTTGGTGTGTGATTTCTCTTTTTATGTTATCTAGCATAACTACATATTATTCGTTAAAAATGAGCAATCCTTAAATTAGAATGAAAGATGCTCTTTTCCTTTCTATCCAGCTGCTTTTGGATAAGAATTCCCAGGATTGACTGACTGTATAGCCTTTAAACATACTTAAATTTTCTGTATCCATTCCCTTATCTACAAATGGAAATATTTACCTTTTATGATGTACTGAAATTCATTTAAAGCTCTTTCAGTTCCTTGGATTAAACATGCTACAGAAGTGGATATTGCAGTATTAGTCTTCAGGGTGGCTAGCAAGGCATGCTTTACTGTCCATTTGCTTTTTATTTCTAGGAAATCTTGTCAGTGGCAAAAAAAAGCAAAGTAGAAAATCAGGTATGTCTGCACAGATCACACCTTATATGTGCACTTTATGCCAGCTTACATATGTATCTTTAATTATCTGCCAAGATGCTTTTAATTTCTCAAGATTCCTTATTGCATTTCCCTGCTCCCATCATTCATTTCTACATATGATGTCTTTTATTTGGCTACTGAAAACATATTTATAACAGTCATGTATTGTTATAGTGCATACAATAAGAGATTTAAGGATATATACAACAATTGAATAACTTGGAGCTTGAATGTCTTAAACATTACACCTCTTCATTTCAGCTGGAAAAAAAAGCCAAAATCTGCATCTTTTATAAAGGATAAATGTAGTTTCAGGAATGGAAGAACAATAATGCTATGATATTTTTGTTACTTAACTTTACCTGACTTGATTGTATTTGTTGCAGTAAGCACTTAAATCTATAACTGTGTTGCACTTAGGAAGCAGGTTTTTAAACCTAGTGCTCTGAGAATTGACACAACAATCAGTTGATGAATAGCAGAAAGGCTTGTTTTAATAACTACTAATAAGCTACAAAACTAAATAACAGAAAAAGACTCTTTCCCAATATAAAACAAGCTGTTAGTCTTTGTATTCTCTTTAGCTGCAAAGTGATCTTTACCCAATGAGGGCAGGAAGCAGTTCTTGTACAGCCTCAAAGTGTGGCTCCTTCGCTTGTTGGCTGGGTGGAAGAATGGCTTCTTGGTCTACCTTGGACTGCCCGTACATTGCTGGCAGTTCTGTCTAGTTTTTATGCTGTTGAACTGTATAGCTTTGAAGCATTTTTCCTACAGTTGTTAAATCGCCTGGCTCCTGTTTTGGATCTGTCTAGGTGTGAAGACTTGTGGGTTTTTTTGCAGCCACTTCAATTAAATGTGGTGAGCCTTGAGTGGGTAAACAGGATGCTTAGAGACATTGGTTACTCTTGAGTTTCTCTTGAGATGCATATTTAGTCTTTTGTTTTCTTTAGCTGCTAGGTCAATTGAAATGCATATGTAATTTCCTTGCCTTCACTGGCTGTCTTAGAAACACATGTGAGGAGCGGGCCAGGTCTCTGCCAATACTTTTAAACATCACTTTTAATATTTTATGGCATGGGTCTGATATTGGGTGCCATAAGCACTCCACTGTCTTGATGCCTAATGGCTTGCAGCCGTTAGCAGAATTTGACATTCTTGTGACAGTCTTGTTTATCACAATCCAGTCTTGCCCCAGCCATTGTCTTGCATTTTTTGCAAGAGACATTGTCCAAGCTTTCACAATTTTCATATGCAGCAGCTATTATGAGGAGCTATTATAATGTTTATAAACTTGTCCTGCTATACAGATTTGCCTGATCTGTTAGATTGGGG
The DNA here is from genome assembly GCF_001723915.1 of Gavialis gangeticus. Classification (NCBI taxonomy): domain Eukaryota; kingdom Metazoa; phylum Chordata; order Crocodylia; family Gavialidae; genus Gavialis; species Gavialis gangeticus. The sequence continues at coordinate 27,921,567 of NW_017728994.1, read as the reverse complement.
TGGCAAACTCATGGCGCACATGCCTAAAGTGGTATGGGTAGCCTCCATATGTGACAGATTGGAGAGGGAACAGAAAGCAGAGCAGAAGGTCAGGGAGGGATCATGGTGCAAAGCATCAGATCAGGCAAGGCAGTGGGATTGGTATGACACTCGGAGGGGGTGTGCAGCTTAAATTGTGGCATGCCTGCCAAAAAGGTTAGCCTCCACTTTATTAAATGTTTTTAAAATGTGGCATTTAGTCATACATTAACTGAATGTTAAACCTAGGCCTTCAAAAGTGAAATCCCAAATTTTTATCTTTGGGAAAAATGAATTAAGTTTTTGATAGTACAGATATGTAGCGTACAAGATTGCAAGGGAATCGGCTATGTAGCAATGAATATTAAATTGGCCCAGGGCTGTACCCCCCACCCCCTCCACTCAAACTAAATCTTTGCTTTTATCTTTGACTGGAGGCTTATTTGTTTACCTGCTGCACTAACACTGACTGCAAATTTGCCAGAAATCTCAGCAGCTTACAGAGGGTCTGGGATAACTAAACTGTGCTATGTCTGTACTTAAAACATTCTCTGAACTCATCCCCCTAGGATGAAACCTCTTCTCATAAACTGTGCGCGGAAGACCTACAGAAGAATGGAGACTCTAATAGTGTCATTAAAGATAGGCTATCTCAAGCTGTGCGACACAATGCCAAGCACTTCCTTGATCCAGTACGGAAATTCAATGGGCAGCCAGTACCCTTTCAACAACCAAAGCTTTTTACTGGAGGTGTTATGCGGTGGTACCAAGTTGAAGGCATGGAATGGCTCAGGGTATGAACTGATATTTTTAAACTGGTGGCAAAGAGAGGGCAGTAAAAAATTTCTGAAAAACTGTCAGCCTCAGACATCTTCTAGTTTTGCTATGACACATGAGGAACGGTCTGGATGTGTAGTGTGTTTAAGTCTTCTACGGTTTGGGGCTTTTTTTGGTGGGTTTTTTAACAGTGCTAACATCAAGTCTAGTCTTCCTACCTCTTACTGTAGTGATAATGTGTGTTATCAACTCTTCCCCTAAATGGGAAGGTGGAATGTTGACTGTAACAAAGACTTCCTTTATACGTTGTTTCATGAATTTTCCCCCTTCCAGTTGCTCATTTTCTTTGTCTGTGTTATGTAGGGTGACCATAATAATAATTTTAGGGAAATCTGGGACAAGGTAAAGAAATCGGGGATGGGGATGGGGGGGGCACTGCATGCACCATCCCCTGCAGTATCACCAGCCCTTTAGTGTACTGGCTGTGATACTAGGTGGAGCCCATGTCTATGCAGCCAGCATGGGGTCTAGATCCAGGTTTTCACTGCCTCCCAACCCCTAGCTTCACTGGGCTGGCTTCTGCCAGGTTGGAGTTGCACTGCCACCTGCTTCTTCCATCCCCTGCCAGGATCTGGTGACTGGACATCCTCCTGTCCCTGTCTCTTTGCCTTCCTGCCTAGGGAAAAAAAATGCTGCTGGCAGGCAGGGATCTGCAGGCTGTCCTCCAACCTGCCTACCTAGAGCAGTAGCAGACTATGCAGCCCCCTTCCAGCCACCACCACCATCTGTCTCCCTCCCTCCACTGCACATCTTGGCTTGTCAGTCGCCTCCTACCTCCAGCAAGGCAGGAGAGGCTCCCAGCAAACAACAGCAGCAGCTCCAGCAATTTAATCTCCCCCCAGATCAGCAGCAGAGAGTTAGGTGCACTCCACTGTGCCTTTGCACCCTGCTCTCCCTGTAGACACACACAAAAGCCCCAACCCTGTGGCTTCCAGGAGTCCTGATGGCAGAGAAGGGTGGGGCAGGACAGTGCAGAGGCTCACATCTGGGCTCCATCCTTTACACAAAGAGGCTGTACCTGACTGGGAATGGTGCCCCCTGGGTTCTGCCAGCCCATGCTGCACAGCCACATGGCACCTCCTCCTGGTGGCTACTGCCCTGGGATTCCACTTGTATCCTGGGCTTTGGCTGTGGCTGCAGCTGCAGAATGTGAGGCTGCTTGTAGGGGAGAGGTGTAGTGTGGCACCACACTGTGTCTGTGGCCAGGGGATGGGGCTTAGCCACAGGCCTCTGCACTGCTCCCCCCACAGGTGCCCCAGCCCAGCCAATCCTTCCAAGGGTGGGGAGCCAGGCTCAGCCCAGCTCATCCCTGACCTCTAGCTCCTGCTCAGAGGAGCCAGGCCAGGCACTTGTGGGCAGGGTGGCACAAATCTGAGACTTCTTTAATTCTCACGAACAGCCAGGACACCAGAACAGCCTCTGAAATGTGGGACTATCCCAGCCAAACCAGGGTCAGGTGGTCACCGTACTATTATGGGAGTATCTATTAATCTATCCCCTTTCAGGTCCTTCTGAATGCAATTCCTGTGGTGGTACTCCTCTACTGTTATCTCCCCAAGTACAGAAACCTTATGACCTTTGAGGCCCATCTCAGCTTTAAACACCTGTATTTCCTCTTTCTGTGAATTTGTATTTAATAATAGTGAGTCAAAAGCCTTCTTTAAATAAGTTCTATTGAAAATAGGAGTAAAGTGCTAGATGTTTTAAAATCCATTTTCCTCTGTTACTATCACATGGCACCCTGTGGTGCTGTGAGCTGCTTTTATATGAGCCATGCAATATTAGCACTGTGAAGTGTACCAACTCCTACATGAGATTAACAGGATAAACCCAGAGATTTCAAATAGGAAGCCATGGTGTCAAAAAACATTCTGACCTGATATGGTTGTTCTGAGTTCTTTATAACAGAAGAATTGTTGTATTTTTTTTCAGTCAAAAAGAGAGTTGGGTTTTTTCACTTTCCACGGTGTACCTTGAGTCTAAGAAGTTTGAGAACCAGTGGTCTTGACATATGGCATGAATGAGCTAGAGCAGTTATTCTCAGTCAGATGTGGGGGTACACTGGGGCATGTGAGATCCTCAAAGAGTTTGTAGATATGCAGATAAGGGCAGACTCAGGCTCTCCCTCGTATAGTTGTTCCTCCACTCCCAGTGCCTGACCCATCTGCAAGGAGGTAAACACTGTAAGAAATGTCATTTCTTGAAATAGGATGCCACTCAGTTCTCAAGTTATGGAGGGGTGCTTTGAGTCAAAAGGTTGAGAACCACTGAACTAGAGACATTACCCTACTTACCCTGGAATTGTCTCTTAAGGATCCCTAAATATAAGCTGATAGGCTACTATTAATGAGATAAGGTTCGTTCTTTGTGGGTTGAAAGGCCTTCAGAGCAAAATATCTGCTCTATATACAGATGTGCCAAAATAGTTCCATATCTACAAGCTGTATTAGCAGTAACAACATCCTTGTGTTTATCTTGCTCATCCTTTGTTCTCTCTTGGTGATATCGCTTTCCTGTGTCCCCAGTCATGGGACTCTATCTTAAGGATTTCTGCAGGCAGTTAATGCTGGTCAGGCATTGGAGAACACAGCTCTTCATACCCCTGATGTAGACCATCATGTCAGCATAAGCACAAACCAGTCTGCTTACTTCTTCACACTTAAAGCCTGAGCCTGCCTCTTATCTGGTTATCTCTTCATACTTTGTTTATCTGTTCACACTTCCTGTGGCACCCTTCAAAGGATCTTGTGGCACCCCAGTGTTCCCATCACCCTGGTTGAGAATCACTGGCTTAGGTTATAATATACCAAGAAAGAGCTCATAATGTGGCCATAAATTTTTTTGGGACAGAATCAGACTTGGCTTCCTAACACAAGGGGGAAATTGATATACAGGAAACAGGTTCAAAAGTTATTGAAAGGAGGGTGTGAACAGTTTCAAAGGCAAATTAAAGGATTCAAGCATGGGTTTTCTTTTGCTAGTTAATTTTTAACCAAAAACAACTTACTGGCTTTAGTGGGGTGAAAGCAGGCAGCTGAAGTTAGTTGGGTAAAAATTCTTGCTTCCTTGGCAGATTCCTACTTGTGTGCTGATTTTTTTTTTTTTTTTTTTTTTTTTTTTTTTTAACATCTGTACTCCTCTTTGCTTTTTCTGAGGGTGCTTTGAAGTAGTCTTCCTGGAGCTAGTCTAACTGCAATTTTAATTTTTGTTATTTTTTCCAATATTAAAAATTTCTAAATGGTTGGAGTATGAAACGTGTTCTGCTTAGTGAGGTCAGAAGTACCCAAAGGATGCATTTACATATGAATTAATTTGAAGTAATAAACCTTGGAGCCGTTTGAGCTGGAATAAACTACTCTTGGGTGCATATCTACACCTGCACATGGGACAGCAGCTATTTGAGCCAGGGTGGAGCAGCTTACACCAGGGCCACTTAGCCCTGGGTTCCAGCTGGCAGTGGCAGGCAGCAGAGCGACTGGCTGGGGCACAAGGGTGCTGAAAGTGCAGACCTATATGTCTAGGCACCTGTCTGCTCCTGGCTGGCTGGGCTGATGAGATGCAGTTTACACTTGAGTTTAATCACAGTTAATTACTCTGCAGTAAGATAGTACTGTCCCTGCCAGCACTATTTTATTACAGAGTTAGATTACTATGGCCTAATAGCATGGAATGTGTAGCTGGTGTAGTAGTCTAATTAGCTGCTTTACTGTGCAGCTAATTAAACTACTCCACAGTTAGGTGCATGCATAGATATGGCCAAAGAGAATTATACCAAAGCTTTACTTCTGAGTTTAGGAACAAGCCTGAGAAATGTCAACAAAAAACTACCAGATAAATTGGACTGGGTTTTCAGTTAAGTACAAGCAAATATCTAACTTGTCCAGGTTTTTAAACTTTTCACATGGCTGAATGGACTCAAAACTGACACTGTGTGTGCACGTGATTATGCAGTTAGTACATTCCTATGCATCGTTTCTATTTGATGTAGGCAAGGAAAAGACCTTATACAATTTTGCAAGGTATGTAGATGTGGAAAAATTGCTAGCAAAAACTGAATTGTGAATTCAGTCACAAGTGTTATATTCATATAGAGGTGTACTATTTATAAGGTATATACTAATGTAAAATGTTTCTTTCTATATATGTAGATGCTTTGGGAAAATGGCATTAATGGCATTTTGGCTGATGAAATGGGATTAGGAAAAACTATTCAGTGCATAGCAACAATAGCACTGATGGTAGAGAGAGGAGTTCCTGGACCATTCTTAGTATGTGGTCCCCTGTCTACACTTCCTAACTGGATGTCTGAATTCAAGAGGTTCACTCCGGAGGTAAAAAATGAAGTCATTTTGTGTTTCAGAAGAGTAAATTATTTCATGTTCCTAGCCAGTCTGCTAAAAGCATGAGAACGATTCTTAATGTGATTGTAGAAAATGTCTCAATTGTTTTATATTAATAGAAATTTAAAAGTGCTTTATTTGGTAGTTTTGTTTATAACTTCTCAGTATTAAGTGTCTGTGCTACCTTCTCTTAGACTTAATTGTAAAATGGAGCTTATTCAATGTTCAAATTTGATTTATATTAGATTCCCACAATGCTGTACCATGGAGCCCAGCAAGAACGTCGCAAATTGGTTCACAAAATTCACAGGCAACAAGGATCACTGCAGATCCATCCTGTGGTCATTACTTCATTTGAAATAGCCATGAGAGACAGAAATGCCTTGCAGGTACTCTCATCTTTCTTTCAAACATTTGACAGGGTGGAGGGCCTCATGACTAATCATTTAAAGCCATGTGTTCTATTCCACTGAAATCTTCACATACGCTATCTACCAAGAAGTTGTCCCAAAGTAGGAATAGGTATGTTTTTACATGGGTTTTTTTCCAGTGGCTAGCTTGAATAGTTAAGTAAGTTCTTAAAATAGGATGCATTGTTGAGAGGGATTTTGGAGAAATGGCAGGAAAATTGACAGACAAAAAAAGAAAACAAACAAGGAATATGGTAAACCCATCTGGAAGTGCACCTCTCCCTTAGTGTTTAATCCACCAGCTTTTTTACTTAACATACCTAGCCTTTCTAAAGTAGTCACTTAATAACAGTTGTCCTTTGGACAGGTTTCATGGTATAGTCTAGATGTGTTTTTGGTGCAGGGTAGCCTTCTATAGCCAACTGGATAAAATTTAAATTCAGTATCAGTTTGTGATGGCTTATAAATAAGGCACAAAAAATGGTTAAAGAACACAGCTTGGAGGATCAGCTGCTCAGGAGTTAGAGAATTAGGACAGCTTGTGCAACCTTGATTTGGCCACTTATGTATACATAGCGATCACATACTTAGACCTTAAGTGCTAATTTTGTGCATGAAAAGTATAAATACTCCCTACTCTGTGCAGTTACTGAGCAGCCATTCAGTATTTTCCCTCTTCCCTCCCCCTACCCCCCTTTATTGGTTGATAATTGGCCTTGGGCATTATTTAACTAGAACTTTTCAATCCCTGCTCTAAAGATGAAATAGTCTGGGAGAAAATTAACAATGTCAGTGCACTACTTTTGCTAACTTAATAAATTATATTCACAACTTCTATGTGAAATAAAAGAGAACTATCTCCATTTTACAGATGGAGAAACAAAAAGCACAGAGACAAGCATCCATTAATTCAGGCTACAAGGTTCATGGCCTGACTGTTTCAGAGTATGTAACAACATAAACCATTTCATACATTCCAAGTGTGGCTTCCATTTCAACACAGACCCCAGGACCTGAATTCAGAAAACTAACATACAACATAATTTTTTGTGCATCATTTCTTAGGTTTTGAGAGGAAAAACCAATTTCCATCATCCAGCATTGTTGTATTCACCAGCAGAATAGGAACCTTCTGTCTCTTGATCTAACACAAGAAATGACAGCTGTAACACAGTGGTTTTCAAACTTTGTAAAGTCATGGAACCCTTTCATATTACTGCTTCTGCTGTCAAACCCCTGTTCTTGGCTCTGCTGCCTGTCTAACCCGATAGAGCTAGGTGACCCGGGATGACAAAGGTAGCACACCAACTCCCAACCTGCTCGACCATTAACCCCAATAACTTTGTGGAACGTGTGATGACCTAGTTTGAAAACTATTGCCATAGCAGGCTTTTGTCTTCTGCAGACCAAACTTAGAGGGGTTGAGATGCTGTGCTACAGGGGATGACCAGGAATCCTTGGGTTTCATTCCAACCTTTGGAAGATTGCATGTTCTTGTAGATACTCTTCTGCCCTTTCCCTTCAAATCTATCACAGTCCTTTTTCTTCCTGACTCCTAGCTCTTTGTTTTATACCCATTCTCTACTTCCAGATGGTCCTATTTTGAATTCGTTATACCGCCTCCAAGCTCTTTCTCCTCTCCCAGGCCAGTCTCTAACCCTTCACCCCATCAAAGCTCTTTGTCTGCTCTCTTATCCTCCCTGGTATCTTGTGCAGACTTAGTGTTCCCCCCTCCCCGCCAGTTTCTTGACCCAGTTTTTATCCACATATTTCTAGGCTTTCCCCTTGCTCCATTTCCCACACTGGTTGTAGGGTCTAGACCTTGTCACCTCTAAATTTGATTACCCAGCCCAAACAATGTAGAGGAAGCTAAGGTAATTAGAACACAGGAGAGAAGCCCCATTCTTTAATGTCAGATCTGAAATGGCACAGTGTATCTAGAAACTGCAGTGGCAGGGAAGTTCTGCCCAGCTCTCTCATGTGGGTTGCATGGCCAGTGCAGATACAGGCAGTCCTCAGACTTACGACACAATTGGTTCCTGAAAACCATGTCTAAAGTCAAAACATTGTAACTCGGAACCAATTTTCTCATAAGAAACAATGTTATAAATGGAGGGTTGGTTCCTGAACCAAGGCCTGATACCCTCTTTTCACCAAAAATACCCCAGAATTTTGTACTTGATCAACTATAAATGAATAATATAGCTAAATTAATGTATTTATATTGTAAATAGCAATCATATTGATTTGGAAGGACTTCTTTGAGCTGTGTTTGCTAGACTTTTGAAGGGTTGGACTCTTGAAGGGTTCTTGGCTGCAAGATTTCTGGAGTCTTGTCTGCTTTTTTAAAGAAAGTGTTCAAGCAGGTTTGGACAGATGTCCTCCAGGGAGATGAGCAGCACAGCGAACTTATTCGCTGGTGTGGTGTTGCATCGGATCAAGCATTGTAAGTCAAAACTGATGTCATAAAGTTGAAACAGTGTCAGTTTATAAACGTTTTAACTTGAAACGTGCAAAACGTTGTAACTCAAAACTTTGTAAGTCGAGGACTGCCTGTAGTGTCATTGGTGAATTGAGCTGAAAATTTCTAGTGCGTAACAGAGGACATGTGCCATAAAGGCCACCCCACATCAAATTTCAGATCTCCATTTCAAAGTATGGAGGCACTGAACTTTGTGTAGAAAAAATTTCTAGACTTTGGATGTAGGCAAAACCTTTCTCTCTCCCTCCCCCTGCCCCAACTTCATTCCTGGAAATAATTTTATCACTGTGGCTCCCTATACTCACCTTACTATGGAGGTTGCAACATTGTGGGATGTCCCAGGACATCATTCTCCCGTTGTACTTGGCTTTGGTGAGGCCGCAGCTGGAGTACTGCGTCCGGTTTTGGGCTGCACAATTCAAAAAGGATGTGGAGAAGCTTAAGAGGGTGCAGAGGAGAGTCATGCGCATGATCAGAGGTCAGGAAAATAGACCTTATGATGAGAGGCTGAGAGCCATGGGGCTCTTCAGCCTGGAAAAGCGCAGTCGCAGGGGTGAAGCTGGTGGCCATCTATAAATTTACCAGGGGTGCTCATCAGGATCTGGGGGAATGTCTGTTCACCAGAGTGCCCAAAGGGATGACAAGATCGAACAGTCACAAACTCTGCTGCGACCAATTCAGGCTGGACATAAGAAAGAACTTCACTGTCAGAGCCCCCAAGTTTTGGAATAGACTGCCACCGGAAGCGGTTCAAGCACCCACTTTGAACGCCTTCAAGACACATTTGGATGCTTATCTTGCTGGGATCCTATGATCCCTGCTGACTTCCTGCCCCTGGGGCAGGGGGCTGGACTCAGTGATCCTCCAGGGTCCCTTCCAGCCCAAATGTCTATGAAGTATATAGGAGCTACTATACCACGAGTAGCCCCACCATGTAGCCACCAGACCCTTCAGTCAGATGCAGTTTATGGTCATACCCAGGACTGACAGCAACTACATTGTTAGTCTAAATCTGCAATTCTCAACCAGGCAGCCATGGCACCCAGTGGTGCTATGCAATCTTTTTGAGGGTGTCATGCAGTATTAGCTGAGAGAGATACTTTACAAAGGGTGGTCTCTGGCTGCTTTTATTAAGTAGTACTATTTATTCAGCATTAACTTTATAGTGAAGATCACTTTTTCTGAAGTAGTAGGTGACCTTTTCTTTTCTTTTGTAGCATTGCTTCTGGAAGTACCTGATAGTGGATGAAGGTCATAGGATTAAAAACATGAACTGTCGTCTTATCAGGGAATTAAAACGGTTTAATGCTGACAATAAACTTCTGTTAACTGGTACTCCCTTGCAAAACAACTTGGCAGAGCTTTGGTCTCTGCTTAACTTCCTGCTCCCAGATGTGTTTGATGATTTGAAAAGGTAGGCCACAGTCTAATAGTTCAGAAGCAATAATACAGTACACCAAATAATTTAATTAACACAT
>NW_017728994.1:27909064-27911965 GCF_001723915.1 Gavialis gangeticus | reverse complement strand
CCCCCCCCACTCCCCCAACCCCAAGTCCCTGGCATGCAACGCAGCCAGGCAAGGCTGGTGTTGCACCGTGTTCCCACATGACTCTTTTGGCCGCATGGGTGCAGTTGACTCGGCTCATGCCTGGTGCAGCTCTTGCCAGATGTGGCCGCTGGGGACTTGGGGTCAGGCGAAAACCATGCCAGCTGCTCCCAACTCTGCCCAAATGTCGTGGCCCAAAATGCCATGAGGGAAGACACCACAGCATTGCATTAGCGGTGCCTACATCCCTACCAGACACTGGCCTGGAAGGACCTAGATAACCTGTGGCTCCTGGTCCTCTTCCTGCTGCACACTCCCTCCCCCCCCACCACCACCTCTACCAGTAGGGAGAACCTTACCTGAGCATTGACTTGCTGGGGTCAAGGCTGTCTGGTCTGTGAAAGGCCACAGGGTCAGAACTGTGCAGAGACAGCCTCGCCAGGCAAAAGCCTGGTCAGCAGCTCAGGGCCCCCTTCCTTGAAGCATACATAAGACGGAACAGGCAGGGAAGGGAGTGGCAGCTGCTGCTACTACTGCAGCCAGTTATGGCACAGGGCAGAGAAAGACAAGAGGTGCTGAAAGCCAGGTTAGCCACAGGCCAGGTACAGTTCTTCAGAAGAGCAGCTGCATGCCATGTAGAATCATTTGGCAGGCCAGGTCCATCCTGTGGGCCATATTTTGCCCACCCTTAGAATAACTGCTTGTTTCTCTCTCTTTCTATAGCTTTGAATCCTGGTTTGATATTACAAGCATTACAGAAACAGCTGAAGATATTGTTGCTAAAGAAAGGGAGCAGAACATCTTACATATGCTGCATCAGGTCTTTAATTTAAAATTGTTCTCACTGATATTTGGGACTCGTTCTAAAGTTTTACTGCACCATTAATACTGAGTATGTTTAGACTCGATTGACAAAGTATTGGAATAGATTTATTGTTGACAGTTAATATAAAGGCCAGACTTGTTTGTTGGTTTTAAAACCTTAACACTTGTACTTTCATTACTTGTTGTTGAACCTTTTTAATATTAGAAAGTTGCATGAGTGATGTATCTCTTAATAATATTTTTGTTTTATCTTCTGAACTGAGCAGAGAGTTCAGGAAATGAAAACTAATTAACTTTCATGTCTTTTAATACTTTTCTAATATATTAAGTCTTTAGTTTACCTTGCTGACTTGGTTACTAGCATTAAGATTTGTTTCATTTTGTAAATGACTTGATTTATAGGAGTGCTGCTTCTGATATTTCACAAATAATGTGTTTGCTACTATTATAGCTATGTTCTGGTATTCTAGCTGTCTTTGCTTACCCCAGGATTGTCATTGGTTTAATTCCTTCTTCAAAGGCAAAACCAAACTGCTATTAAAATGGTATCATTTCTTTAAAAAAAAAAATAAAACAAAACAACACAGTGCTTGAAAACAGTTGCTGCTCTCTTCCTATTCTAAGTCTCTAAGGGAGTAATGTTTATCTCCCAGATATGCTATGTGGTAAATGAACAGATGCTTATTCTTAGCTGACAAAGATGTTAATGTAGTTAGGATGCTACTTTGTCATTGTGTTAGGATCAGGTCCATATAGGCCAAGGATCTGCTTTGATGTAGGGAGTGAAACTTGAAGAATAATTTGTTTTAAGATGCTTGTAAAAGTGACTGTGGTACATATTCACCTCTTGTAAAAATGTATGTTTTAAATCCTTAATAGCATCCTGTGGGTGGTGTTCACTGTCTGTCCCTGCAGGTTAAACGAGTGGGGCAGGGTGGTCCTCAGGCCAGTTCTAGTATGAGGCTAGTGCACAGAGTTAGTTTGCGGGTGTGGACTCCACGTGCTGGATCCAGCCACTGCTCGGCCCCCACACCGGTGCGTGAGACCACATTCAGCCTCCAGAGATTTTAACACTGTTGACATAATGTATTCTAAATACTGGAAGGCACTCCCTTTCCCAAGCTTTCTGTAGCTTATAATGTAGGACGTAAGGGGTGAATTAACTCTACATCAAACAAATTGGCACTGTTCTATTGAAATCATGAAACTGCAGTGCCAACTTAAAATTTTACCCTCGCTTCTTTAGAGATTGTGATATCTTTTTGTTTAAATTCTAGATTTTGACACCCTTCTTACTGAGAAGACTGAAATCTGATGTAGCTCTTGAGGTCCCTCCTAAACGAGAAGTTGTGGTGTATGCACCATTGACAAGGAAGCAAGAAACCTTCTATAAGGCCATAGTAAACCGGACCATTAGAAAACTGCTTGGGAACAATGAGGTATCTGCTAATAAGGACTTAACAGGAAGTACAGGTTTTATACATTTAATGGTTCATGAATGCAACTACCGTAGCTTTCATCCTGCAATTGTAATACCAAAAACACTATTTGCTTGTTATTAACCAGAGCAACTGTAATTAAGCAGAAGTCGGTGGTGGTGGTGGTTGTTGTCGTCAATGAAAATGTATGGCTGCCAACTTCAGTGAGAACAGAGTTAAACATGTATGTGTCAACATAAATTTAAAGAGCATGTTCTTACTGGCTAGTTGTAGTGCAAAACAAACAGAATGGTATTTTTGTATATAATAGTTAACTGCCCCTCCTTTTACTTCAAATATTGGTAAAAATGGTGTCATAAGCTTTAGGGCAGTGGATGCATGTGCATTTCTTTAAAAAGTACAAAACACAGCAGATCTAAAAAACATATGGCTCTAAAGCTAAGGACCTGGAAAGAAAGGGCAGTTTTAAAAATTTGTAATTCTTGTGATGTTTTCTAGTTTACACCCTTAATAGGTTTTAAATGGGAAGATTTCCAACGATAACTTTTTAGGTCAAGGATTAAAGATTGTTAACTTTTTAAACTGTAAATGCTACAAAGCGGTATGTTGCTTACAGTGT
>NW_017728994.1:27903063-27904064 GCF_001723915.1 Gavialis gangeticus | reverse complement strand
GTATATAGGAGCTACTATACCACGAGTAGCCCCACCATGTAGCCACCAGACCCTTCAGTCAGATGCAGTTTATGGTCATACCCAGGACTGACAGCAACTACATTGTTAGTCTAAATCTGCAATTCTCAACCAGGCAGCCATGGCACCCAGTGGTGCTATGCAATCTTTTTGAGGGTGTCATGCAGTATTAGCTGAGAGAGATACTTTACAAAGGGTGGTCTCTGGCTGCTTTTATTAAGTAGTACTATTTATTCAGCATTAACTTTATAGTGAAGATCACTTTTTCTGAAGTAGTAGGTGACCTTTTCTTTTCTTTTGTAGCATTGCTTCTGGAAGTACCTGATAGTGGATGAAGGTCATAGGATTAAAAACATGAACTGTCGTCTTATCAGGGAATTAAAACGGTTTAATGCTGACAATAAACTTCTGTTAACTGGTACTCCCTTGCAAAACAACTTGGCAGAGCTTTGGTCTCTGCTTAACTTCCTGCTCCCAGATGTGTTTGATGATTTGAAAAGGTAGGCCACAGTCTAATAGTTCAGAAGCAATAATACAGTACACCAAATAATTTAATTAACACATGTATTTGAGGTACACGGTTGTCAGATCTTCTATACATCATAGTTCTGTGATGAAAAGAATGTTCTTTTTAATTTTACGTGCTGTAAAGGCATCTTTCATACCTGTGGTGCTTTTCAAGCATAACCCTATATTTAGTGTTGAGACTGGTTTCGGTAATAAAGAATAATGTGTGTGGAATAACTCGGGGGGCGGGGGGCAGTTATTTGAGCTGGAGGGCCGCTTAGAGTTTGGGTGAGCTGTCCTGGGCTGGGTCCACCCCTCCCCACAACTGCTCACCAAACACGGAAATACAGTGTGGCACCAGGAATACGGTGTGGCACAGAGGAGGGGAAGGGGGGCCAGGAGCCATGATTTATCTGGGCCTAGCTAAGTTGGTGCTGAACTGTTTCCTCTTCTCCCCCCCCCCCCCCCCCCCCCCC
>NW_017728994.1:27891238-27902760 GCF_001723915.1 Gavialis gangeticus | reverse complement strand
CCTCTACCAGTAGGGAGAACCTTACCTGAGCATTGACTTGCTGGGGTCAAGGCTGTCTGGTCTGTGAAAGGCCACAGGGTCAGAACTGTGCAGAGACAGCCTCGCCAGGCAAAAGCCTGGTCAGCAGCTCAGGGCCCCCTTCCTTGAAGCATACATAAGACGGAACAGGCAGGGAAGGGAGTGGCAGCTGCTGCTACTACTGCAGCCAGTTATGGCACAGGGCAGAGAAAGACAAGAGGTGCTGAAAGCCAGGTTAGCCACAGGCCAGGTACAGTTCTTCAGAAGAGCAGCTGCATGCCATGTAGAATCATTTGGCAGGCCAGGTCCATCCTGTGGGCCATATTTTGCCCACCCTTAGAATAACTGCTTGTTTCTCTCTCTTTCTATAGCTTTGAATCCTGGTTTGATATTACAAGCATTACAGAAACAGCTGAAGATATTGTTGCTAAAGAAAGGGAGCAGAACATCTTACATATGCTGCATCAGGTCTTTAATTTAAAATTGTTCTCACTGATATTTGGGACTCGTTCTAAAGTTTTACTGCACCATTAATACTGAGTATGTTTAGACTCGATTGACAAAGTATTGGAATAGATTTATTGTTGACAGTTAATATAAAGGCCAGACTTGTTTGTTGGTTTTAAAACCTTAACACTTGTACTTTCATTACTTGTTGTTGAACCTTTTTAATATTAGAAAGTTGCATGAGTGATGTATCTCTTAATAATATTTTTGTTTTATCTTCTGAACTGAGCAGAGAGTTCAGGAAATGAAAACTAATTAACTTTCATGTCTTTTAATACTTTTCTAATATATTAAGTCTTTAGTTTACCTTGCTGACTTGGTTACTAGCATTAAGATTTGTTTCATTTTGTAAATGACTTGATTTATAGGAGTGCTGCTTCTGATATTTCACAAATAATGTGTTTGCTACTATTATAGCTATGTTCTGGTATTCTAGCTGTCTTTGCTTACCCCAGGATTGTCATTGGTTTAATTCCTTCTTCAAAGGCAAAACCAAACTGCTATTAAAATGGTATCATTTCTTTAAAAAAAAAAATAAAACAAAACAACACAGTGCTTGAAAACAGTTGCTGCTCTCTTCCTATTCTAAGTCTCTAAGGGAGTAATGTTTATCTCCCAGATATGCTATGTGGTAAATGAACAGATGCTTATTCTTAGCTGACAAAGATGTTAATGTAGTTAGGATGCTACTTTGTCATTGTGTTAGGATCAGGTCCATATAGGCCAAGGATCTGCTTTGATGTAGGGAGTGAAACTTGAAGAATAATTTGTTTTAAGATGCTTGTAAAAGTGACTGTGGTACATATTCACCTCTTGTAAAAATGTATGTTTTAAATCCTTAATAGCATCCTGTGGGTGGTGTTCACTGTCTGTCCCTGCAGGTTAAACGAGTGGGGCAGGGTGGTCCTCAGGCCAGTTCTAGTATGAGGCTAGTGCACAGAGTTAGTTTGCGGGTGTGGACTCCACGTGCTGGATCCAGCCACTGCTCGGCCCCCACACCGGTGCGTGAGACCACATTCAGCCTCCAGAGATTTTAACACTGTTGACATAATGTATTCTAAATACTGGAAGGCACTCCCTTTCCCAAGCTTTCTGTAGCTTATAATGTAGGACGTAAGGGGTGAATTAACTCTACATCAAACAAATTGGCACTGTTCTATTGAAATCATGAAACTGCAGTGCCAACTTAAAATTTTACCCTCGCTTCTTTAGAGATTGTGATATCTTTTTGTTTAAATTCTAGATTTTGACACCCTTCTTACTGAGAAGACTGAAATCTGATGTAGCTCTTGAGGTCCCTCCTAAACGAGAAGTTGTGGTGTATGCACCATTGACAAGGAAGCAAGAAACCTTCTATAAGGCCATAGTAAACCGGACCATTAGAAAACTGCTTGGGAACAATGAGGTATCTGCTAATAAGGACTTAACAGGAAGTACAGGTTTTATACATTTAATGGTTCATGAATGCAACTACCGTAGCTTTCATCCTGCAATTGTAATACCAAAAACACTATTTGCTTGTTATTAACCAGAGCAACTGTAATTAAGCAGAAGTCGGTGGTGGTGGTGGTTGTTGTCGTCAATGAAAATGTATGGCTGCCAACTTCAGTGAGAACAGAGTTAAACATGTATGTGTCAACATAAATTTAAAGAGCATGTTCTTACTGGCTAGTTGTAGTGCAAAACAAACAGAATGGTATTTTTGTATATAATAGTTAACTGCCCCTCCTTTTACTTCAAATATTGGTAAAAATGGTGTCATAAGCTTTAGGGCAGTGGATGCATGTGCATTTCTTTAAAAAGTACAAAACACAGCAGATCTAAAAAACATATGGCTCTAAAGCTAAGGACCTGGAAAGAAAGGGCAGTTTTAAAAATTTGTAATTCTTGTGATGTTTTCTAGTTTACACCCTTAATAGGTTTTAAATGGGAAGATTTCCAACGATAACTTTTTAGGTCAAGGATTAAAGATTGTTAACTTTTTAAACTGTAAATGCTACAAAGCGGTATGTTGCTTACAGTGTTTTCACTAACAGCATGTATGTTGAGGGTTCTGGGTCAAATCTGAGACGCCTTTTTTCCTCTGTGATCAACACTAGCTTCTTATCACTCTTTGTATCATTTTCTACAGAAAGAAGTGGTTGAGTTGAGTCCTACAGGCCGACCAAAACGCCAGAGTCGAAAATCCATTAGTTATCGTGAAATAGATGAAACAACACCTGATGATCTGGAAAAACTGATCAGCAAAATGCAAGAGGAAGTAGAAGAAGAGAGGTGCCTATTTAGAAACAAAAGGGTTCTTTTGAATATCTTCCATATGTCTACAATTGAACTTTGTAGTAGATTTGAAACTAAATAGCAAGAGAGATGTCAAGATAAATGGAAAATATATGCCATGATACATTAGCTTTCCTCCCTAGTCACTGCTTTACTAATTCTGAAAATCTTGAGTGATCAGTTAAACTGTACTATACTTGTAGTGCATTGACATCTTGTTATACTAATAAGATCATATGTTTTTGCAAGGCCAGTGATAGAAATGAGCATTCCCATGGATTCAGAAATTAACCTTAAGATGCAGAATGTTATGATGTTACTGAGAAAATGCTGTAACCATCCATACCTCATTGAATACCCACTGGACCCTGCCACACAACAATTTAAGGTACATATTGTACAACGATTACAGTAGTGTTAGCAGAAAAAAGTTAAATGCCTTTTAAGTGCTGGTGATTTGGCTTTGGACTGAGTACTAGAAAGTGGTTTTATCTGTGTCTTCATATGGCAAAGTATCCCCAAATCCTACCAGTGTGATTGTCTTGTGAGAGGGACTAGATGTCTGTTCAGTTTTTGCTGCCAGCTGCAAGGGATGTTGTTTCTTGTGATGTGTATACCTTGGAATTAAAGAGCTGTGAGCCGGTGTAAAACTGGCCTTTTCCCATTTGACTCCCATGGAACTCTGGGAGAACAGCTGAGGACCTGGCCTTGAAACAGCAAGTACTTCTTGTGCATTTGCTTTCAAACCTGAAAGTGTTGACTCCTACTATGAAATGTGTATGATAAGGGTTATGCGTGTTCCAGAGAATACAGCCGAACCTTATTTTCTTCTAAACTGGTACATGTTACAAAATTACCATCTTGGGTCAGCATCTAACACTCACTCAAAGAAAATATAAATATTATCAAACATGCGTTAAGGGCATGTTTAAAAGTTTTATCCTAAATAAATAAGTTTGTAATAATGCAACATTGGAAGAAATTTGGGGTGAAAATAAATCATAAACTTCACCCTTTCTTGCACATGGGTGTACATGCACCCCCTACAAAAAGCACCGCCAATGCTGCAGGTGACACGTATGGGCGGTCACTGCTCGACCCCCTTCCCCCGGCCACCAGCACTGCTGGCGGCATCTGCGAGTGCTCCCCTTCAGTGCTGGCTGCTGGCGACATCTGCAGGCGCTCACCACCCCTCCTCCCACACCACCATGGCTGCCTATAGGAGCTTACCACCATCTGCGAGTGGTCACCATGCCCCCTCAGCCTCCAGGGGCATGCAGCATTCATGACTTAATCCATCAATAATAACCAAAAGAGTACATTCAAAAATAGTCTTCCAAATAAACACAAACTTGACTTCTGTAGAGTTGAAACCATTATTATTCGGTGGGATACTTCACAGTGTAAGATAGGTTGCATCAACGATAGATTGCTGATTTGACTAACATTCTCTAGATGGGACAAGAATGGAATATAGGATGAGTCAGATATATATAAAATGCTGGAGGGCTGTGTAGCTAATTGCTGCTGCTGAAGGTGCCTCTTGACCGGCCAGTGCCACGTTGTTAAAAAGTGGTGTTGGTAACTAATCAGGGGCTACAAACTTAAGCCAGTGCTTTGTAGCCTGAGGTTCAGCAGCTTGAAGTTCAGTGTACTGACTGTCAACCCTGTACAGTGGGGTAGGAAATCTTATTTCTGCCTTGTGAAAAGTTCATTATAGAAGTGTCTTCCATTGAGAAACAGAATGACAATCTGTTTCTCACCAGACCACCAAGAGTGTTTTATTTATATGTTTATATTTGTGTGTGTATAATAAAATCTTGATTTCAGCTAAAATGTTTTTTTAATAAAAAAGGTTCTAATTGGCTCTTACCTCTAGCACCCGAGTCAAAACCTTGGTTCGAAATGTACATATGCACAATCACCCTTTCTTTTCTGTATTTTAAGGTTGATGAAGATCTAGTGAAGAATTCGGGCAAATTCCTGCTCTTGGACCGGATGCTTCCAGAACTGAAAAAAAGGGGGCATAAGGTAGTTTTGTTTTCTGTACTTACATTGTAACAACTGTTGCTTTTTATTTTTCCTCTCTCATAAGTATTCTGAAGACTTTTTTAACTATTTTTAGGTGCTGCTGTTCTCACAAATGACAATGATGTTGGACATTTTGATGGATTATTGCTATTTAAGAGATTACAGATTTAGTCGTTTGGATGGATCCATGTCCTATGCAGAGAGAGAAGAAAATGTAAGTAATCCACCCTTAAGCATTTAAGCTAATTACACCAATTCATCTAAGAACTAATGTGCAGCATAAGACCAAGCTGCTCCAAAAGACAGAAAACGGTTTAATGGGGTAGTCGTGAGTGCAGCATCACTGGATCAGAAAACTGTGCAAAAAATCTTGGGGTATGCCTACACTGACAAGTACCCACCCAAACCATAGAATCTCATAGTTGGGGTTGGAAGGGACCTCAGGAGGTCAGCCAATCCAACCCACTGTTCAAAGCAGGACCGTCCCCAACTAGATCATCCCAGCCAAATCTTTGTCTAGCCGGGTTTTGAAAACCTCAAAGGATGGAGCTTCACCCCTTCTCTGGGTAACCTGTTCCAGTGTTTTACTACCCTCCTAGCAAGAGAACTCTTTCTGATTATCTAACCTAAACCTCCCTTGCTGCACCTTGAGATTGTTGCTCCTTGTTCTATCATCTGCAACCACTGAGAACAGTTTAGCTCCATCCTCTTTCGAACCCCACTTCAGGTAGTTGATGGCTGCTATTAAGTTCCCCCTCAGTCTCCTCTTCTCAGTTTCCTCAGTTTTTTTCCTCGTAACACAAGTCATGTCCCCCAACTCACCATTTTTGTTGCTCTCTGCTGAACTGTTTCCAAATTGTCCATACCCCTTCTGTAGTGGCGGGCCTAAAACAGGACACAGTACTCCAGATGTGACCTTACTTGTGCTGAACAGAGGAGAATAATCACATCCCTTTACCTACTGCCAACACACCTACCAATGCAGCCCAGTATGCTGTTAGACTTCTTGCCAACAAGGACATACTGCTGGCTCATTCAGCTTATTGTCCACTGTAACCCCCAGGTCCTCTTCTGCAGAGCTGCTGCTCAACCAGTCAGCCCCCATCCTGTAGTGGTACATTGGATTGTTCCATCCTAAGTGCAGGATTTTGCACTTGTCCTTGTTGAACCTCATGAGATTCCTTTTGACCCAAACCTCCAATTTGTCTAAGTCACTCTGAATCCTAGCCCTACCCTCCAGTGTATCTATTACTCCCCCAGCTTTGGTGTCATCTGCAAACTCACTGTATGCCATCTTCCAAGTTGTTGATGAAGACATTGAACAAAACCAGCCCACGACCGATCTCCAGGGACTCCACTTGATACCAGCTGCCAACTAGACATCAAGCCACTGATTTACTATTCTTTGAGCCTGATGCTCCAGCCAGTTTTCTATCCACCTTACAGTCCGTTCATCCAGCCCATACTTCCTTAGCTTGCCTACGAGAGTGTTGTGGGAAACCATATCAAAAGTTTTGCTAAAATCCAGGGTATTCCACATCCACCAGTCTCTCTGCATCCACGGAGCCACTTATCTCATCATAGAAAGCAATCAGGTTGGCCATGCCCCTGGTAAATCCATGCTGACTGTTCCTAATCGGCGCCTTCTCCAAGTGCTTAGAGATGGATTCCTTGAGGATCTACTCCATGATTTTTTCAGGGACTGAGGTGAGGCTGAGTGGTCTATAGTTCCTGGATCCTCCTTTTTTCCCTTTCTTAAATATGGGCGCTATGGTTGCCCTTTTCCAATCATCCGGGACCTCTCCTGATCACCATGAGCTTTCAAAGATGATGACCAATGGCTCTGCAATCACATCAGCCACCTCCCTCAGCACCCTCAGGTGCATCTCATCTGGCCCTGTGGACTTGTACACATCCAGCTTTTCTAAGTGGTTCCTAGCCTGTTCCTTCACCACTGAAGGCTGCTCACCTCCTCCCCAAACAGCTGCCTGGTGCAGCTGTCTGGGAGCTGACCTTGCCTGTGAAGACTGAAGCCAAAAAAAGCATTGAGCACTTCAGCCTTTTCTGCATCCTCTGTCGCAAGGCTGCCTCCCCCACACTTTCCTTGATCCTCCTCTTGCTACCAACATACTTACAGAAACATTTCTTGTTACCTTCACATCTCTTGGTAGCTGCAACTCCAACTGCGCTTTTGCTGACTTCATCCCTTCATGCCCGAGCAATACTCTTACTTTTCCCTAGTTTGTCCAAGTTTCCATTTTCTTATAAGTTTCCTTATGTTATATGGCTCAGCCCACATACGTGTCACTTTTTTCATCCATGCTTTGTCATTGATATCAAGCCCAGCTTACCTGCATCCCTGCTGTCCTCTTTGGAACTTTTGTGTAGGGGTGTATCATATCATAGCAAGTGAAAATCATCTGGGAATCGGCCTGTAGAACAACCAGTTTTTCCCAAAACAGTCCCGAGTACAGAAGTTAGTTTAGCCTGTTCTTGAATGCAGCCATCAGAAGCACAGCACACCACTCAGTTTGGCCCATATGTGATACTGTCAGACGACCATTGTAATGCACAAGAGAGACTGGAGGAGCAGGGGCTTGAAGAGCCACATATGCCTTACTTGGAGAAGCACCAACATGGTGAGAGATTATCTGCATTGGTGCCTGTACCTGGTACTATGAAGAGACCTAGCCTTCCACAGGAATGGACTTCAGTGCTCCCTAACCAGAACTCTCCATGGGGGCTTGATCCTTACTCAGACCTCTTGTCTGCAAGGGGCTTTCAGGTTCTGAGACGTATTAATCACCACTGTGAGCAGGCACTTGGAGAGTTCCTGGTCTGTCCCATTTGTATCTCCAAGCTCTTCTGTTCCCTGTCTTCCAAAAGCAGAAGTAGCTGCCTGAATTCCACACCTTATGCATTTTGGACACAATGTCATCTACAACATGCTTTCCTACTATACCATTTGTGTGCTCAGGTTTTATGTTGTGAAGACTTGCCCTTTAAAATTTAAAGTGCCTGCAATGGGAAGAACACCTCTCCTCCCCACCACCACCAGTCCATTCAGTATCCTTTTTTAATGTAAGCAGCGTAATTCCCCCAGATGACTCCTGGTACAGGGACACAGTTTGCAACTTCTATCATTTTTCATATGTCATCCATCTTATTTGCAAGACCAGCAGCCTAGAGGTAGAAAGTGAAAATTTATCAAGGCAGAAACGGATCGCGTCTTGGTAAGTGGTGAGGATTTTAACTCCCTTCATTTAAAAAATGCTTACTTTCCAAGGACAACAGTTTTGTCTTTGGTACAACAGAGGGAGTTGGAAAGTGCACAAAGACTGGGAAGAATGCTGATGAGCTGTAGAAGTAACTGCCACTAGAATGAGATCTGCAAACAATCCTCCCATAATTACCACCACTTGTGCTGGTCTTACCAAAGAAGAATCAATTGGTTTGGACTTTACCACTGAACGATTAAGCAACTTAACTTCAAAGATACAGGAAGGAAGCTCAATAGAACCTTTGGCGTGAAACCTCAGTTGCCTCCCGTGCTGATACAGCTCCCATGAAGGCACACTACCAAGGACGATACAAACTTCTGTGGAAGTAACACTAACAAATTACCCACTAAAAGGGCCGTATAATTAATAGACCAAGTCATAATTTCATTTTTATAAAATATATCATAGAAAATTAGGTTTGGAAGGAACCTCAGGAGGTCATCTAGGCCAACCCCCTGTTCAAAGCCGGACCATCCACAACTGTATCATTTCAAACAAAGTTTTGTTTAGCCAGGTCTTAACCTCCAAGGATGGACGTTCCACAACCTCTCTGGGTAACCTGTTCCTATGCTTTACTACCCTCCTAGTGAGTCTTTTCTAATATCTAACCTGAACTTCCATTGCTGCAACTAGAAACCATTGCTCCTTGTTCTGTCAGCTGCCACCACTGAGAACAATTTAGCTCAATCCTCTTTGAAACCACCTGTAAGGCAGTTGGAAGATTGCCGTTAAATCCCCTCTCAGTTTTCTCTTCTCCAGACTGCATCTTCCTGAGAGTTGCATGACTATAGTCAGTGACCATTTGATGCTTGAAGTACTCAAGTGCCTCACTGAAGTTCAGGTATAAATGGTATGAAGCTGGGGTATCACTGGACCTCTGCTTCCTATCTTTTGCAGCCTTACACATCTCTGGTTGTCAGATTTGCTCTCAGCACTGCAGTATAGTCCAGTGCATGTCAAGCTGTGAGCTGGCCACTTCAAAATGACCTGGTAGTGTTGGATGCTTCTGCTATTGTAGCTGAAATCCTGGTCCTCATGCACCTTCCAAGTACTAGCAAAGATTCAACGGTACTACTTTTTTCAGTCAGTTGCATTCTGAGAACAGCTGATTGGGCTGCATTTGCCCCTGTGAAATCAATTTATAGATCTTTAGTGCAGACATGATGAGCTTGACCCAAAACTTGCAGCTAATTATTGGTGTCAACATAGCATACCTTCATTGTTTATACAACTGATGCCAAATCACAAGGAGATTGGGAAATGGGAGAATGGAAGTATTATCTGTAGTTAATATTGTGACCAGAACGTCATGTTTAATTTGCTGATGCTTCATTCTTCCTCCTCTCCTTCCGCCCCCCCCCAGCTTCTTAGAATAGTGTGTTGCAACCCAAAAGTGAGTCAGAAGAACATGAAAGTTGTGAACAAACTTTAAAAATGGATTCTCTTTAACCCTCATCAGTTCTCATGAAAACATAACCATTGTTGGTCTCATGGGGTAACTTGTTACCCTGCCTGCATGAACAAAAAGGAACCAGTGATAACAGTATAAATGTACCAGAAACTATTTATTAAGCATACAGATTGTTTGAAAGAGTATTTATGATGAGTTGAACCCAAAATATTATTTAACTAGAACTATGAAAAAAACTAAAGGAGTTTCAAAACAAGAACGAACTTAGCAATTTGCTAAGTCTGCAGTTCACACAGTTTTCAAACTAACAATTCCAAAAACATTTCCTAACTGTTTTAACTAAGTATTGCATTCCTCGCAAAACAGCAGTGATGTACTGTGGTGCACACAAATAGCTTACAATCTTCACATTTGTTTCTGGGTTTTGCAGTCATCTGTCCTTGGACAAAAAGCACAACATCCACTTATGCTTGCAGAAGGTTCTACTGGGGTGCATTGTGGCAATTTGTAATTTAGGGCAGTCAGACCAGACTGAACAAACTTAGACAGATTGTATGTATCCATCATTCTTTGGTTTACTTGTCCATCAATCAACTGTTCTCCAAACTCCTGCAAAAGAAAAAAAAAAAGTGCTGTCTTCTTAAATGTGATCTTTGCTTCCAGTTTGTGTTGTGGCTTAGCCAAACGATGAGGCTGGCAATGGCTGCCACATCCAGCATATTGAAAAATAGTGTCATTGGCCACCTGTTGGTTTTCCGTCTGCAGGTGGGCATACAGACTGAGTGGTCAAGGTTGTCCACCCGACCCGTTTTTGTAGTCATGGATGATGTCCAGCTTTCTTTGCTCTCTACCCACTGTCAGGTCATGGTGCAATGCTTGACAGCAACAGCACAACTTTGGACTTCTTTGGAACATAGGATACTAGGATGAGTTCCCCATCAAAAGCCCTCATCAAAAACGGATGAAAAAGTTTCCCTTCGATTTTCTTGCATTTTTCGTTTGTGATATTGGCCTTGTTTTTCCGAATCATACCCCCATAGGTCAAGTCCTGCTGTAGCAGTCTTTCTGCCAAGGCAGTACTTGTGAAGAAATTGTGATGCACAATATTCCTTCCTGTCCTGTACCAGGAATGAACCAGTGTTTCAGTGACCTGGGTACCAAGATTATCTTGGCGTGGAGCTTCTGGTTTGCCCAGGTAGATGTCTCCAGACAGGGGGAATGATGTTGCTGCATCACTGCACCACCAAATTTTCAAGCCATATTTGGCAGGCTTGCTGGGCATATACTGTCTGAAGGGACAGCGACCCCTGAATGCAATTTGCTTCTCATCAGCCATCAGGTGTATTCCTGGAATATACCATTTTCTGAGCTGCTCCACAAATTGTGTCCAAATATCTCTGAAGGCAGCAAGCTTGTCCACAGCTGTCCTTTCCTCATGTGTCACCTTGTTGTCAAATCTCAGGTACTTGGTGATTTGACAAAATTGTTTTAAACTCATGGTGGCACGAAAGCAAGAACGCCTGGTGTGTTGTTCTCATGACTCTTCCAGTCCCTTGTGACCACTGTGGTATAGACCACTCAGCAGTAGGAGGCCAATGTAGGCTTTCAGCTTTGTTTTGCTCCCTGGGCAGCTTTTCATCCACAGAAAGCAAACCATTAGTGTAAGCTGGCTGTTCTTTGGGGATATTGTACACTGCGGTGCCAGTGACAATGTCCTAAAAAGAAAATTTTTTAGAATTAATTAACTTTAAGATACTGTGCAAGATGTGTGTCTGGGGTAGGAAATTACTCCGTGGGAATGTATGAAGGTTAAAGGAGAAAAATGTGGGGAAACCATGGTTTTTCCTTGCAGGGTTGGCAGAGTTCCTGCCTGAGAGGGGCTGCTTGGGGTCACCCATGCTCCACAGCCTTCCCCCTTCACCCCCCCCAATACCATACATCCACCCCCCTCCCCCACCCCACCCCATACCCTGGAGGGCAGGGGGCACTGGGTCGGG
>NW_017728994.1:27886338-27891228 GCF_001723915.1 Gavialis gangeticus | reverse complement strand
GGAGGGCAGGGGGCACTGGGTCGGGACTGATCATTGATGTTTTACAAAATGGGTCCTGGTACAAAAAAGGTTGAGAACTACTGTCTTAGAACACAGCTCTGCCCCCTGTAGAGAGACAAGGCAATTGTACGTCTCACTTACACTGAAATCTAATTAACTATTTTTTAAAGCCCTTTATTCTGTTTTCTCTTCCAGATGCAGAAGTTTAACATTGATCCCGAAGTCTTCCTATTCTTAGTGAGTACACGGGCTGGAGGTCTGGGCATTAACTTGACTGCAGCGGACACTGTCATCATTTATGATAGTGACTGGGTAAGTTAAACATTTTTTTCAAATGTTTTACATGGTCAGATTTTTTTAGTATGTTGCTACATATTTGGTTAGCAGCTTTCCTAGGTTATGGGCTATCCTACTTTTATAGATTACCAGGAAAAATTATATAATAAACTTAGCGTTCTGCATTTTTGGTTTTTACCGAATTTCGCTGATAAACTACCTGACTCTTTTTTTTATTGGAGTTATTTGGTTTTTACTGATTTACATCCATTTTTCAGTTCAAGTCCCTGTTAACTGGCACGAGTGGGGAATGGAGGGTGCCAGTAAGCTAAAAGTGCTGGTTACAGCACACGTTTCCAGCCAGGGAGGGAGGGTGGTAGTGACAGCTGTTCACGGAGCGGGGGGAGGAGGGGTGGCAGCGGTTACGCTGGGGCCAGGGTAGGGTGGCTGGAGCCACTGCCTGGGCTCTCGGCTCTGACCCCAGGAGGAGCCGTGGGAATCACTCCCAGGTTGGGTGGGTCCCAGCTGCACCCCGGCAGCTCTGACTGCGGCCTTGCGCCGGGTGCTGGGAGCTGAAAGCCCCACCAAGGGGCAGGCAGGAGAGCCCAGCCTTGCTCCCTGTGGTGGGTGCTTTACCCTGGCCACTTCTGCATGGGCCCATGGGGTTGGAGCTGCTGCCGAGGGGCACAGAGCTCCCAGCTCTGACCCAAGGCGAGAGGGGACAGGTCAGGGTAATGGGGCGGGGAGTGTCCCTGTGTCTGGGCACATGCAACTCCTTCCTACCCTCCCAAACACCAGGGCAGCCCGGCAGCAGACTGCTGCAGCAGGGGGAAGGGGCACGAATGTGATCAGGGAAGAAAGCAGTGGGGCATGGCACTATGTGCACCTTGCCATTGAAATTCCAGTTAATGGAGTTTTCTGGTTTACTGTATTTATTTTTATGAAATGCCATCCTGATAGACAGTTTGTGTTGCAGCACTGAAGCAATCCTTAAATGTATAGCTCACTCCAGACACACAGTGGATCCAGTCAGATTTAAACTGTGTTTAATATCACAACATAACTGGCTCACCTGACATAAACAGGCACTTAGTGCTTCTGTTTAATGTGGGGCTGAATAAAAACATACACAGAAAAAAAAAAAGTAAAAGTTGAGTAGAAAGCACAAATCTATGTGAATATAGCCATGAAAATCGGTGTTTCGAAGTTTTCAAAAAGAGTAAGCAGGAAGGTGAAGAGGAAGATGCATTGCGCTGCAAGTACTGTGGCATTGAAGTCAGTTCTTATGCTGACAGGGTAAAAGAACATATAGAAAGCAAGTGATATATTAAAGAAGAATGTGAGATTAGGGATAAACAGCCCATATCTGGAGTCTTTAACAGGGCATTAATGAAAGAGAACCCAACACGACTGTTTAATGATTTTGTGCATGCTATTCATTTTGCTGGGCAACCACTGTTTCTCACAGAGGGATTGATCAGTGACTTTGCTGCTGGACAGTATTGTTGCACAAAAACTCTTCCTAATGCAGATAAACTCACTCTTAAGTACCTGAGAGAACATGACGAAGCTGTAGTATCTAAAGAGATTGAAAGAATTAATGGAAATGTGGTTTGTTTGTTTTTTGATGAATTCCCTGACACATTGGACCACCCGAATTTGGCCTTTTTATTTTCATTTTTTTTATTTCAAAGCCAAAAAACCCTGCATTCTTTTGTGCAGATGTGATATTCATCCCATTTACTGATACCCCAAGCATTCATGCAACAGTAAATGCAGTGTTAGAGATGTACCAACTGACTTGGGGAAAATGTAGCCACCGCTAACATGGATTCTGCCTCCTATATGTCTATATTTTGGATTTTAAACTTCATTGTAGAACAAGAAAGTTTTTTTTGCCTCCCTGCCTGACACCTCCAGGGAAGGAATTCTACCTGATCAACACAGCTCACAAAGACACACTTATTGACCCAGAGGGACAAACTTCTACCTTCAGCTCCCTCTGTGCAAAAATGAAGTTTATTTCCTACCTGTGGGGACTTTTTACCATCTTGTACCATCTACACTTTTCCCAGAGCCTTACGAAGGGACTTTGATCCCAAAAGCTTGCAGAAAAGGACACACACACCCCGGATGGGCTGGGGAGCTGCGCCAGGCTCTTCCTGGGGGGACATGTGCCCCCGGATCTGCACGTGGGAAAAGAGCAGGCTACCGCCTGCCTTGAGAACCAGGAAGAGCCTAGTGCCTGCAGCAGCGGCAGCCTGCTCTCGCTTCAGCCTGCTAAGTACCAGGAAGAGCCCCAGGCTGCAGGAAGAGCCGGCTGCCGCCTGCCCCAAGCGCTGGGAAAGAGCCTGATGCCACTGCTGGCCCCAGCCCGCCACAGCAGCAGGCTGCAGTGAGAGCAGGCTGCTGAGCGCCGGGAAGAACCCAGTGCTGCTGCCAGCTCCAGTCGGCAGCAGCAGCCTGCTCTAGTCCCGCGTGCAGATCTGGGGGCACATACCCCTCCCCGGAAGAGCCTGACGCAGCCCCCACAGACTGCAGCCCTCCCGGGGTGCACATAGCAGCAAGAGCCACACCCCCATGCCCTGCACCCACTGACAGTTCCCCCCACTTTGCTTCCTGCTGCAGCTCCAGGAGCAGCCAACATGCTACACCACACCTCTCCCCCAACCCCTTCTCTAGTCCTAGACTTACTCGGGTCCCTCCCTCCCTCACTGCTGCAGGAATGTATTATTATTTCCCCGATTTTAAACCAATGTGTTCTTTTGTTTTTTCTTTTCTTCCTTTTATCCCAATTTCAACCTAGTTTTTACGTTTGGAAGATAAACCCTGAAAAATTGCCGGAATTTTTTTAAAATAAAAACAAAAATGTGGAACACTAAGTAAACCAGGGGTAGGCAAAATGTGGTCCGGAGGCCACATGCAGCCCACCGGGCCATTCTATCCAGCCCACGAGGCCCCTAAAAAATTTAGAAAAATAATAGTTATCTGCCCCTGGCTGCCTGTCATGCGGCCCTTGATGGCTTGCCAAAACTCAGTAAGTGGCCCACTGCCCGAAATAATTGCCCACCCCTGAAGTAAACTGTTGGACTACAGCTTGTATTTAGCAAGCAATAATAGTTCAGCAGGCTTTCACGCTCTTTACTACCTAATGTCATAACTGTGATAGCTTTGAGCCAACTCATTTGTGAAAGATAAACAAATTTATACCATGTCTCAAAGTACTTTTAGTAAAAGGCTGGTTTCCATGACATCTAAATAGTTGGTTCCATGATCCATTTCAACTGTAAAATTAACTTGTTTTTTCCAGTTTTATTAACGCGATTAATTGTGCGCATACTCCCCAGAAATTGGAATGATCTTTTCCTCTTTCTGCAGCACAAAGTGATGCATTTTCAGCCTTAAAGCCTGTAGAGTCAAGTGAGTGAAAGTAAAGCCCATTATGCATCTTTTGTTGTTTGTTTGTTTTTTAATCCCTTTTAGAATCCCCAGTCTGACCTTCAGGCCCAGGACAGGTGTCACAGAATTGGCCAAACTAAACCAGTTGTTGTGTATCGCCTTGTAACAGCAAATACTATTGATCAGAAGATTGTGGAGAGAGCTGCTGCCAAGAGGAAGCTAGAGAAGCTGATTATCCACAAAAGTTAGTAAATTTACTCCATTTTTTTTGTATTACTCCATTAAAACCCAGTAGAGAATTCTTGCCGCTGTAGCTTGTTGCTTTTAGTGATCCTAGTTGGTTGTGAAAAACTTCTCCTTTTCTTTTCAAGAGTCAAAAGCAATCTCTTTTCTGAAGGCATTTGTTAGCCCAGTGTAGCTGATTTCTGCTGCAGATTTCTGTAGCTGATTTCTTCTGAAGACTTTTCAGGCTTCAGAAGAACTAGGGGTCGTCATGCCGCATCTGTTGACCAGAGAGGAGGAGGAAGGTTTGCTTTGCAGGAAGAAAAAATGGAGTGAAGCCAAGCTGTAAGGTATTTGAGTTGTTAGAATAGTTGCTGTGGAGTTGTAGATAAGCGTCAGCCAGATCAGCTTCCTGACTGTTCATTTTTCACTTTAAGGGAAAAGAAAGGTCTGATTGCAGTGGATAAAATTTGTTGTTTTTTTTTTTAATTAAAGAAAAATATATTTAAATGCAACTGAATTTTAAAATTTGCAACCTCCATAAAGATATAACTTTATATAATTTTATTAAAATCATTTAAAAATATTAAAGCAGTATGTGTTATCTTTACATGTTTTAAAGAAAGTCAAAGTACTGAATTGGTGCAAAGTACTAAATTAGGCTAGGCACCTAATTTAGCATAAATGCCATGTTAGTTACAAATCGATGTGTTTTAATAGTTACCAGTGATGGTAAGGTCTTCTCTAGGAAAAAAGTAGAAAGACCATGATTGGGCAAATGAGTTAACTTTTTAAAGGAAGAAAGCTGTATGTTGGGTAAGGGACATGGAAAAAAAAGAAGCACCTCTGTAGCTATTGGCAGCCACTTGGTGTGATGGTTCTCAAACTCTAGACCAGGGGTACTTGGGAAGGCCCCAGGGGGTAAACAGTAGTGGCATGGAGAAGCAGCAGCACTTCCAGTCTGGCGGCTGGGACTTCTGGTCAATCACTTGC
>NW_017728994.1:27880515-27886102 GCF_001723915.1 Gavialis gangeticus | reverse complement strand
TAACCCCGGCAGCCGGTTGTGACACCAACCAAAAATGGTTGAAAACCCCTGCTCTAGACCAGTGGGAGTCAAATTTTTTGGCACATGTGCCACAGATTAAGTCCCACATCCTCCCCAAGCTCCGTTCCAGTCCCTTTCCCCCTTTATCCTTCTTTTTCTTCTCCCTGCCCTAACCTCTGCCCTCTTCAATCTACTGCATGCCCTACAGAGAGGCTGCCTATGGCACCTGTGTTACAGCTCGGCCAGCCCAGGTCTAGATAATTAAACTAGTGCTAGTTTTGGGTGATATGTTGAATTAGGTGTCTTTTTAGTATTACCCGAGTCTCTTTTTATACTCCACTTGCTATCATGGTGCTTCTGTCTGCCAGCAAGCTCCTAAGATTTCATGGTCAGTTAAAATAGGAGAAAAGCATCTTTCAGAAATGTCTTTGCCAGAAATGTAACTTTTGGTCTAGTTTGCATGTAGAACCAAGACAGGAAGAGTCATTTGAATGCATCAAGGAATCAAGCCATGAAATGGTGAAGCATCCAGTACAGAGTTAAATATGAAAGGAGAGAGCAATAACATGGGACAGGTTGCCAAGCAGACTTACCCATTTCATTAAGTACATACTTGTTTAATTGTTTACTAACCACTGCTAAGCCCAAGTTTCAGTGGTTTCCTCTTGGAACCCTTGCCTCAAGTAAGGTTTAGGGAGGGCTGCTGTGATCACCTAAGTAAGTAATCTGATGGTACCTTCTTGCCGTAAATATAAAAAGCATGTGAAGTTAATTCCATCCTTTTCTGACCCTGCTAAGATGCTTTAGACATGTTTTAAAGGTATCTGGCCACACAGCCTTCTGAAACCGAAATAACTTGAGTTCAAATTTGTTACAACCCAGCAGAGCTGTGAAATCTTAGTGTCAAGATCCTTTTAATTTTTATTTGTTCTTTATCTAAAAGAAGGATATTTAAGAATCTTCATTAAAAAAGCCCTAAGGTATTTTACAATTGCATGGATCAGGCTTGAAGTAAGGGAATGTCAGAGTAGAGTTAAATTATGTGCAAACTTCTCTGCACACCAACACATATTATGATGGCGCCTTTAAAAGAATTTTCTCAGCATTTCACATATTTCTGCCATCCTAGATGCATTCAGTCTAACACCATACTTCTACTAAACTCTTTGTACTTCACAGGTGATAACTACTCTCTCCCTTCCCGAATAGTCTTCCTCTACACCTCCCTCGGTTGCCTTATACTACTGCATTTTATCTTCATAATACCTCTTCACTCCTAATTCACAGTCCCTTTGTTTGCATTTACATATGGAGTCTTTTCTGTGCTATTTAACTCAGTTTGCATCTGTCTCTTGGATCTGAGGAAGGGCACTTGCTGCTGAATAAGCTTTCAGGCGTTTTTTACTGGACTAGCTATATAGTTGGAAAAGAAACCTCAAAAATCCTTGCTTCTCATACAACAGTAACATATTAAATATGAATACATTACTTCTTGTGAGAAGTATGTAGTTAAGTAGTGGAATCATTTAAATATTATATGTATGTATGTTACCCAGAAATAGCAAAAACTGTGTTAGTGGATATTTGCAAACCAGACCTGAGCAAGAGCAGAGGAAGTGGGTAAGGGAGGAGGTGAGATTGGGCAGCTGCATCTGTAAGTGGCAAGGTTGGGCAAGTCTAGTGATAGTAGGAAGCTACAATGTTAGTCTCCCCTGATTTGTCTGCTTTTCTTGGCTTTGTCCCCAGTCAACTTTGGCCAGTTGGAAGTAATCTTATGTTTCTGACAGACCTTGATAACCGATCCAAATGACCGCTGGTTTTTGTCAGTATTTAGATGTCTAGTAATGAATTGCTTAGAAACTTCCCTTCTGGAAAACGTGGAGATTTGGGGTACTGCTAAGTGTTAGGGTATTAAGAAATGTTAGTCTGAACAGTTGCATCTCATTTACTAAGTATATTGAGAGAAATTAGTCTCTAATAAATCATAAGCATCTTTCACTGCTTCTCTGTTCTGTAGTTGTAACCCTCCTCACTTTGTTTCAATCAGCTAATGTTATAATGGGAACAAACTTCAACCTTCTCCATCTAATTTTAATTGCAATGTTTTTACTGTAAGTAGAACTAATACCTTTTCTATCATGTGCATGTCACTGCTGTTTCCAAACCATTTCTTTGCATGCCAAAATTAGTGTCAGGTGTGCATGTAAGAGTTCTGTGCAATGCTTGATATTTTTTTTGACCCTTCAGCTTAGTAATAATTTAGGCATGTTGTATGTGCTTGGACAAAACGGTGAAGCACAATATTCACTATGTGCTGTTGTATTGATGTGCAGTGTGTCCAAAATAGTTGATTATCTGTTTCTTCAGCACATGTTAGATGTGTCAATTTACAAATCTGGTGGCTGCCTTTTATAGATTTTCTTATATGGGGGGGTTTCTGTCTGCACAGATCAGTTTAAAGGTGGTAAATCTGGGTTAAGCCAATCAAAGAGCTGCTTGGATCCTCAGGAATTAATGGAGTTATTGAAATCAAGAGATTACGAAAGGTATGTTTTCACATTTTGTTTGATTTCCACCCTGCCCCCCAATTGGTTCTCGATCCTTGAATATAATTAAGTGTCAGATCACCACAGTGGCTCTGCCCTTTTCATGATATTAAATAGCATTCAGGTCTGCCAATTGGAAGGAAGCAAGGTCCTTAGGGAACTGATACTGTTACAGGGTGTCACTGGTGGGGTTACCCTGGGATTTCTGTCCACAGCTAGCTCTGCACTCCCCTTCTTTCGCTTACTTAAATAATTGCAGTAAATTGCCTCACTCCAGAGAGGGTGGTGATCTAAAGCCAGGTGGCACTACCACCTCCTTATCTGTATCATTACTGACAATGGTTGGGTCCAGACCCTCTTCCAGGGCCTCAGCCTTCTTCCTTTCAAGGTCCCACCTTGCCCTGGCCATCAGTCCTAATTCTGTCCCTTCTGTGTCTCAGACCTAGAACCCTTGGTTCCATTGGCCAGTGAATCGACCTCTGGGCCAGGTCCCTTTAGTTCTCACCCTTTGCTGCCCTGATAGGTCCCAGTCTCAAGGCAAGCATTCACAACCTGTTGAGGGTCTATTACTGCAGTGTCTTGTCTCCATACAGTGCTTTGCTATATGGCCTCCATATTACCCCTTATGGCCTTGTCTGTTCCACCAGTTGTTATCAAAAGATATTTTTAATAGACTGCCCTGCCATTTTGAGCTACCAACAAAGTTCCAGACATAACAGCCCCCTTGTTATCCTTTTGGGCTCAACAGAAAAAAAAAACCTACACAGTTTACCGCCACTGAGATCCACATGTCTTCAGGTCCATGCCCCGTGTGCCCCAGGGCTCTGCTAGCCAGCTTCTGGGGTGTCTCCCCTCTCCCCCTCAAGAGCAAGTTAGTCCTGGTTCTGCTACTAGGCCTTTCCTCTCTCCCCCTGGCAGGGACCAGCTTTTGTACAGCCAGGCCCATCCCCCTTTCTGGTCACCTGAGCACCCTCCCCCCCTTATACCAACATAGGAAGTCCTTTTTCGCAGTCTCCAGGAGGGGTGGGTATGCATCTTGTCCCCAGCTGCGTATCTTCACTCCTGCCTTGAACGGTCCTTCTTAAAGAAACCAAGTTCTGTGGTTCTGTTCCGTGGTCTGTACCCTGTTTTAGTATGGAAAAGTTTGAACTGCTGGATTAATCCAACTGTAACTTGGTTTTACAGTGTATTATTTTATCTTATTTCTGTAGAGAGGTTAAAGGATCCAGAGAGAAAGTAATCAGTGACAAAGATTTAGAGTTACTGTTGGACAGAAGTGATCTTATCGGTAAGTAAAGCTTATTTGGTCTGCCTTTCCTGTTTGACAGTAAAATATATCTATATGTCTATGTCTGTCATCTGGAGTCTGTTGTTTGGGGTCTGTCATCTATCCAAAACCTGACATGGGTAGATATTTCAGTTCCTATACTGCCAGAAAGTCTGGGGCACCCCTCAACAAATATCAAATTAAAGCCCCCATAATGAATATTCGGCATACAATACAGAGGGCGCTGATATGTACACTTGGCTCTTAAACTGACAAATTAAGGTAGTTAAGAACATTTTTGAGGAGCAGTGGGGAATAGAATGCCAGTTCATCAGAACAAACTGCTCTTGACAATGGGTTTCTTTTAGCAAATTTCCCATTTCAGAATTTTTCCAAAATACAGTAAAAGCCGTGTTATCTGGCACCTTTCAAGCCAGCACACTACTAACCAGCATGCCGGCTTGTAAGGTAAAGTGAAACTGGAAGTGCCTAGCATGGGACTTCTGGTTTCTCCAAGCCCCCGTGGCCTGGGGCAAAGCAGCCTGCACCGCCAAGCCCCCACAGCCTGGGGGAATACCAGGCTGCGTGGGGCCCGCGGGAAGGTCAGCAATGCTGCGGGAGAAGCAGCGGCCCAAACAGGTAATGCCTGTTCGGGCTGCTCAGTTAGCCGGCATATTTTGTTATCCAGCATCCCCCATTCTCGGGGGATGCTGGATAACAGAGCTTTTACTGTACTCCATTTCAGCATTTTTAGCTACCTCCCATATTTTGAAATATAAACTACTTAGTTTTAAATGTGAAACACATATACTGATGACACTCTTCAGTGGACCCAAACCATTTTTTTTTCAAATTGCAAATATTTGAGACTTTTTTTTTTTTTTTTAAACTTCAGTAGTCATGCACCCTGCAGCTGCTGCCCGCCCTGCGCCATGTAGATCCAGGGGCACACTCCACATCCCTGCCCAAGTTACAGCTCCATCCCATGCCCCTCCCTGCCAGCTGAGCAGCACCTGCCCCTGCTCATTCCCTCCCCACAGGGGGTGTTGATCTGCCTTCCCTCCCCTTCCAGCTTACCAGCTGAAGTCAGCTATCCATGCTGCTGGCTCTGCTCCGGTATAGACAATTTTCTTTGTATCAGTACCAATCTGATATCGAACTGATGTACACCTCTACTTATGACCTGTCAGTGACCTTTAAAATGTAGAAAGAATCTTACAACCAAACCAGAAGTTCAGATCAGAAATTGTCTGGATACCAGTAAATTTGATGCTGTTTAAACACTGTTAACATGCATGATTAACCCATTAACTGGTTCTTGAATTAATTTTTTGAATGTGTTAATTATGCACATGGTTTTAGAGCCTGCACCTAGACTCCGGGCTGCCCAGCAAAGCAGCAGTGGCAGTGAAGAAGACTGCAAGGCAGCCTAGGCATGGGCTCCAGGCTGCTGCAGCAGGAAGGAGGCAGGGGGGCACAAGCACACAGTTGAGCAGCTGCAATGGACGTGTGGCCAGGCGTGTAACCTGGCAGCATGTAAACCAGTGCCCAGCAGGGAAGGGAAGGGACATGGGGGAGTAGATCAACACCTACCATGGTGAGGGAGGGACTGGGGTTGGGACAACCACTGCCCAGCCGGGGCTGGGCAGGCACAGGGAGGGGGACAAGGGGGAAGCAGCTCACTCTGCTGCATGCTACTCATCTAGCATTTCAACCAGCAGTTCCTGCTGCTGGTTGAGGAGGGCATGGGGTCTCATGTGCTCCCCGGTACTAT
>NW_017728994.1:27872180-27875515 GCF_001723915.1 Gavialis gangeticus | reverse complement strand
AAGTCAGGGTGGATGGGGACATAGATCGAGGCCCCCAGTGAAGGAGGGAATGGGGCAGGGACTGAGGTGAATGGGGCTGGGGTGGGTCATGGGACAGCCACGGGGTGGGGGGGCTCTCAACCGCTGCGTGCACCCCCCAGAGGATGTGCCCCCCAATTTTGTGTGTGGGGCAGAGGCAGGCTGGTTGCTGCACGATGCCATGGTGTGCCTCCCACCACCAGGCAGGAGGTGCGCAGTGCAGCCAGCGCATGGCTCCCAAGGCAAAAAGAGCAGGGCACAGAGCCTCAGCCCACCTCTGCCCTGTGCACAAATATGCCCCTACCCCCAGGATGCACCACAGTGGCGGAGAGCCGTGCTTCTCCCACGCCCCTGGACAAGCCACCTGAAGCTCTGTCCCACTCCCAGCCCCAGGGCCCCATTCACCCCAGCCCTTGCCCCTGCCCTCTTCCCTCTCTCACCATGGAGGCCTCGATCTGCCCCCCACTTCCCCTCCATAGACTTACCTGTTGGGTGCTATTCTACGTGCTGCTGGGTCCTATAGGGTTACATTATTTCCAGTTTCAAAAAAGAGGACGCCTGGGGGGCGGGGGGCAATATGACTGGCAGGAGCAATGATATGCCCTGCCCCTGTCCCTCACTACCACCCCTGCCCTGCTGCTGCCTCTCACTCTTGACCTACAGTACCCCACATCCTGCCAGTGTGTGCAGGGACCCCCCTCCCCAGTCTCCAAACCACACACACACCAGCCAAAGTATCTGCATAATTTTGTGTTTTTCTGGCATAATTGAGTTTTTTAGCTGTGCAATTAAAATCTCAACTAATTATGACTAATTTTTTAAATCATGCAACTAATCACAATCAATTTCTTAAAATCATTTGACAGCCCTAGTTTTTTATTTTAAGGAAAAAAATGCGACTAAGCCTCTTGCTCTACATCATTTTACTTCTGATCTGAGACTACTGACAACTTTGTCAATCTTTTTCTCTTAGATCAAATGAAAAGGTCCCAAACAGTTAAAAAAGAAAAAGTGGGTGTCTTCAAAGTCTTAGAAGATTCAGAAAATTCCAGCGTAGAATGTGTTTTTTGAAGTAACTGGCCATTAAGCTACATGCAGCTGAAGTCAGACTGTGCAAGGCCATCATTTTACAGTGATTCATTACACTGACTTTTAAAGCTGGTTTAAAATTTTATGCTTTTCTGTGATTTGTAACATACTAATAGTCTCATACTTGTAGCTTTGTTAATCTAACATGAACAGTTCACAAAATAAATACATTACAGGCTGTCAGTTTTTTATGATCCAGTGGCAAACACTGCCAAATTTGTACAAATCTTCCTGTGGAAGTCTTGCAAAGCTTTTTGTTCTCTACAACAAGACAAAAGTATCAATGGTTTTTATTTAGGAGGGGAAGAATTTCTAGTGCATTTGTTTACAACCAGTTGTGTAACTTCAATAAATCTTTTTGATAAAATTGTCCCTTTGTCCTCCTGAGTGGTGTGTGTTTTTTCTGTTTTAAGAAAAAAAATCTGTTTTCCTAGTTTCATAGCAGGAAAGACTGCTGGGATCAGATGACCCCATTAAGATGGTTATCAAGACAGTTTTTGGAGCTCACCAAGTCAGATGACTGTACCACCTCCGGGGGGAGCCTGTTCCAAACCCTCAGCACTTGACTTGTAAAGAAGTTCTTCCTTATCTAGCCTGAAATGATTCTCAATTAGCTAGTGCCCGTTATTTCTTGTCCTCTCCTTGGGGGGCCTTGGTGAACAGATGCTTCCCCAGGCCCTGATGTGTATGCCCTTCATATATTTATAGGCTGCTTCCAAGCCCCCTCTGAGGCTTCGCTTCTCCCAGCTGAACAGCCTTCCTG
This sequence comes from Gavialis gangeticus, assembly GCF_001723915.1. Classification (NCBI taxonomy): domain Eukaryota; kingdom Metazoa; phylum Chordata; order Crocodylia; family Gavialidae; genus Gavialis; species Gavialis gangeticus. Next base: position 27,873,645 of record NW_017728994.1, on the reverse strand, counting down.
CCTTAAACTACCCCCACTCTAGAAACTTAGAGCAAATGATAATTAATATAATTTATATTTTGGGCCGGTGGTATTAATGGAGCACAGATAAAGACTTTCCTTGGTTGATACCAATAGCCGATACCCATCCAATAGCTGATTTACAGGAATGCAGCCCAGCAGCTTGGAGAGCAGCATCCTGCTGGTAAGTCTGTGGGACGGAAGGATCATTGGGGCAGGGGCAGGCGCAGGCGCAAGTGCTGCCCAGCCAAGGCGGTGGGATGTAGTCGTGGATGGCTCGTCCAGGGAGCACAAGGGTGAGGGGCTCCCTGCTGCTGTGCGCACCCCCAGGGGAGGCATGTGCCCTACCCCCAGATTTGTGCCAAGGGCAAGGGCAGGCTGTACGAGCCTCCTGGTGGGGGGCCTAGGTTTGGCGTGGCTCAGTTGCACGTGGCAGGAGGTGGCACTGGAAAGGGTGGCTACAGGGAGCTATAGGGAATTTTGGGGTGGCCATAGCCCCCCAAGCCATCACCCCTGCTCAGGGCATTCTGCTCTGCTGCCTTTCCCTTAGCAGCCCTGGTGCCTTGAGCAGGGGCGGTGTTAGGAAGGGGCTTAGGGGGGCTATGGCCACCCCAAAATTCCCTGTAGGTGCCACCCCCGTCAGTGCTGCCACCACCACCTGCCCTACACAGCTGAACCTACCCCAATTACCCATCCCCTCCCTTCCTCCGCAGCTGGGAAGAGGGTGGGGCAACCCCTAGCTCTGAGCCCGCAGTGGGCAACCTGCCCTCACCCCATGCACAAATCTGGGGGAGAGGGCACACCCCTGCCCTACTCCCTCACCGTGGGGGCCTCAATCTGCCCCTACACCCTTTCCTTCCCCCAGACTTACCAATAGGGCACTGCTCTCCAAGCTGCTGGGCTATATGTGTGCTGCGGCTGCACACATGCATGCGGCAATTATCGGTGACATTATCAACCAAAAAAACCTGATTTTAGAGTCAAGAGGGTTATTTTATCTTTATTGGACCAACTGCATGGTGTGAATAAAGCTAGACAAGGTTTTGAATGCAAGACATTCATCAAGTTTGTAAATTCATGCTGTAGGTCATGCAGTCACCTCCTGGCGATTTCCCCCCCAGGCTCTCCACAGGTAGGGCCTGCTCAGTTGGGTGGATGGGATGGGGCTGTGTGTGGGGCAGGGCCTGAATCTTGTGATAGCACAGGACTGGAGTTGAGGGCAAAGCTGCCATCTGCTCCCCACACCCCTGCCTGCTATGCCTGTGCAAAGCGGTTAGTATGCATTTCAGATTCGGGGGACAGTGATTCAATTTGGTGATTCAGATCACTGTCCCGAATCGATTTTGGCAGAATCCATTTCAGAGATTCGGATGCAGCTGAATCAGCCAAATCTTTGAATCAGCCCTATCCCCCTGCTGGCTCTCAATGGCCCTCCGCCCGCTCTCCCAGCTCCTGGCTCTTTGGG
>NW_017728994.1:27871599-27871903 GCF_001723915.1 Gavialis gangeticus | reverse complement strand
GGGGGGCGATCCCTGCTACCCTCTGCTCCGTGGGGGGCTCTGCCATGAGTCCCCAGAAATCCCGAGGCTGCTGTAGTAGCCAGTGAGTTGGGGTTTTTTGTATATAAACTTGAAGGTTTCATCCACTTTTTGGACTTTTCTGCTCCAGTCTGCAGACTGGAGCAGAAAAGTCCAAAAAGTGGATGAAACCTTCAAGTTTATATACAAAAAACCCCAACTCACTGGCTACTACAGCAGCCTCGGGATTTCTGGGGACTCATGGCAGAGCCCCCCACGGAGCAGAGGGTAGCAGGGATCGCCCCCC
>NW_017728994.1:27869925-27870428 GCF_001723915.1 Gavialis gangeticus | reverse complement strand
AAGCAGTGGGGGTGGGACTCTGGGCAGGAGCCCAGGAAAAAGCAAGGGGGAAAGCAGCCCCTCCCCCACCCTGTGGTCAGCGCTCCCTGTTGCAGTCTCTCGCAGCCCACGTGGGGCTGTCCTGAGCAGGCCACACAGGCTGCGAACCACTGCAGGCGAGGGGCCACTTTTCCCACACTCAGCACCAGCTTGTAACTCACCCCTGCTGCCAGCCTGGGCCCCTCACTGGCTCTGGGCTCGCCCGTAGGGGCTGCGCTGCAGCGGGAGCAGCTGCAGCCCCCCTGCTTGCCGCGAAGGACATTGTTTGCTGCTGCTGCGTTCCTGGAGCTCATGCGCTGGGCAGCCCAGAGGTGGCGGTGGCCTGCTCAGGACAGCCCTGCGTGGCCTGCAAGCGGCTGCAGCAGGAAGTGCTGGCCACAGGTTGGGGAGGGGCCACTTTTTCCCCCCCCGCACAGCTTTTTCCTGGGCTCCTGCCCAGGGCCCGCCCGCCCCCCCCCCCTTTT
>NW_017728994.1:27856368-27864925 GCF_001723915.1 Gavialis gangeticus | reverse complement strand
CCCAGGCCAGAAGCCCCTGCTGGGGCTTCTGGCTAGGGGGGCAGGGCTGGGTGGGTCCTGCGGTTGCAGGAGCTCCCCCCTCCCCCCTGCTTTCCCCCCCACACTCAGCACCAGCTCATTACCTGCTGGAGAGCACAGGGTCAGGGCTGAGTACTGCCCCCCACCTGTCCTGTGGGGCTGGGGGGGCACTGGGAGTGAGCGGGAGCATGGGGCCCACAGTGGGGTCTTGGGGCCAGTGCTGGCGGGGCCCAGAGCAGGGTAGCAGGAGTACAGGGTCCCAGGCAGTAGAGGCTCTATGGAGCTGGGCCAGCTCCACCCCCTCCCTGCTGCTGCAGCCCAGCCTGGCTCCATAGACCCCCTGCTACCCTGCACCCTGCTCTGGGCACCACCAGTGCTGGCCCTGAGACATTGCGACATTGGTCCCAAGATGGTGACCAGGGGGTGGGGCACCTGTCAAGGTGCGGGGCTACCCATGTGGCACTCGACAGCTTGCCAAACCTGGGTAAGTGGCCCTCCGTCCAAAATAATTGCCTGCCCCTGGATTAGACTTGTGGGGCAAAGTGTGCACTTGTGGCTCAGGGCAATGTGAGCTGGATCTGGCCTACAGACTCTCTCTTTCCCTTCTCCCAGCCTACCTCATCTGGCAGGATCTCCAGCTCATCTGGGACCTGTGCTACATGTGACACAGATCCCAGAGCAGCTGGGCCAGGTAATGCACATGGTGCAGTCGGGCTGGAGTGGCACTGCGCTCCATGTGGTGAACCTTCCCCCAGGTAGTGCAGTTCCAGACTTGCTGGAGCAACCATCAAATCAGCTATGCTGGGAAAAAGGGGTCCACACACCCAATCCAGCCTGCAAACCTGCCCCATGCCACCTCATCTAGCCCACAGGGTCAGATACCTTTAACACCCATAATCTATTTTAACCACTTTTTTATTTAAGCTGGGAGAAATACTACGGAAGCTAGCAATGCCTAAAGTTTTAAAGTGTGCTTTAGAAATGTATGTCTATGCTAAATTCAGTCATTAGGGATTACTGCCAAGGAAGAGTATGCAATTGGTTAAACTCAATCAAGTCTAAACAGTGCAAAGTTTCAAGCCTTATTGAAACAGATATTAAGGTTACTATGATCCATTTGCCCCACCATTTTCTGTCTCTTCCTGCATGTTAGTCCTACTTTTTCTCTGATATCTTTAAGAAAGTAGCATCATACAATAAAAAAATCTGCATCATGTTGAGGACTTGGTGGGTAGGCATGGCATAAAGTAAATAGTGAGCTTGATTGATTTTTTTTTTGCAGCCAAAAAAAGGTGGAACTTAGTATTATAAAATAAAAATCTTATTTATGTGAAGCTGCAACAGAAATATCTGTCTCAAATCTGGGCTGTATGCTGTGAACTATGTTAGGCTCCTATTAGAAATATCTGTATCTATGTTTAATCTGTAATTTCAATTAAGTAGAATTAATTTTTATTGCTCATAGTATTACCAAACCAGGATTTAGTAGGGTCTTTGCTTCCTAAGAAATGGTGAAGGGTCTAAAAAATGGACAACTCTGAAGCAACAGCAAAATAAGGTCAGCACAGAAGACTACAGAGTTTGGTGACAGTCTTGTAAAATGTTACCTGTGCATCACAGCACAGATGTTTTCCATGAGCAGCCAAAGAAGGTCAACTCACAACATAAACTGTATTGCTGCCACCTCACTAACACAAACATTTTTACATGCAAATATGCTGAGAATTTATGCACAGTTGGGTCAGAGCAGGTATGCAACATGCTTGGCCCCAACCCATGATGTCATAGTATTGCAGAACAAGAATGCAGCAGATTAAATCCTTGTCCCATTCCAAATTATAAGGTAAATAGGTTCTTTGTTGAAGTAGGAAGTTGTTATTTCCATGTGATCAGACCATAACTGCACTTGACAGAAACTTGGCTCGACATACTGATATGATAAAAGGTTCTGCCTGAATATTACAATTCCCATTTCATCATTATAAGATTTTGCTGTCAGGGAGTAAGAAAGTGAGGAAAAAGCTGTCCAAAACCTGAGAACTGCATTTATTTTCCCATCCCTGAAACTTGTTTAATAGCTCATCTTGAATTGTTTCCAGTCATGAAGCTGCAAGTAAACTTGCTGACTTTTCATCCACCTTAAACAACTGATTCTTAGGGAATGCAAATTCATTGTCTGCTCTGTGACATCAACTATTTTGACTCCCCAAAGGACTGCAAGTTGATAGCACCATGGGAAGGGCGGAATGATCTGACTCCTACATCAGCAACACAATTAACTTCGGTTCACTTTTGCAGAAGCTGTAGCTACAGAGTGGATGTTGATTTATTCATCTGCACATAGTCTGATGCCTGGTAGATGGTATTTTAGGGCAAATAAAATCTACATATTTGTGAATAATTAATTTTTCAGCTTAACAGATGGTTGGCTATTTGGGGTATAGTTTATTCACTGAAATGTAACAACCAGTCAAATAAAATATTCATGTAGATACAATTTTTTTTCATCATTCAGTTGGTTCCCTAACCCTGGTGCTCCTGGCCAACCCCATGAACGTTGCCAGCTCCACAAGGACATCACTTAACTTTCCTGTGTGCATCATCATCATCAAAGCAACCTGACCTATTCCCTGTGCCTGGAGAAGCACCTCAAAGTTTGAGCGTGTACACACACACACACACACACACACACACACACTAGCCTCTGCCCTGGAATGCAGGGGTTCTCATACCCTAGCATCTGACCAAATGGGCTGTTGCCTATGCAAAGTTATGCTTCATTGAACAAATGAGTCTCTAAAGTGCCCCCCTGCAAACCTCCCTCCCTTCCTTGTGCCTGACTTCAGACTAATGTGCCTATGTACTGCTCTCAAAGGAATTGTGGGTGTTGAGGGAAAGCTTTCTGCACCCACAGCTATGCCTAGGAGGACAGGGTCTCCTTGCTGAATCGGAGATACTTTGCTGTTGGCTGTTCCAGCCCCTGTCCTGTCCACCTCCCCAGTGCCTTTTTGAAGTAAACACCTGACTTCTGTTCCCATTCCTGTCCACCTGCAACTGCAACTGCCAAGCAACGAAGCCCCTGTCAGGGGTCCCCAGTCCCCCACCCCGACTCACTTGCTGGCCAGACCCCGGTAGCCTGAAGGGAAGCAAGAGTTTAATACCCTATTGCAGGGGGGCAAGGGGAGCAGCGTGAACATGGATAGGCTTTGCTTGTGCACCCAGGGTGGTGGCAGGCAGATGCCAGTAGCCTAAAGGAAAAGGGGGGCAGGAGAGAGGGTTTAATCCTCCCTTTGCAGGCAGCAGTGGCATGGGCACCAACACAGTGCCCTGGGCTGAGTCCCTCCAAGGAGCAGCCAGCCGGCTGCATGTGATGTGGCTGGAAGGAAGGCGGGGAACGAGGGGAGCTGGGAACTCAGCACTGCCTCCCACCGTGGCAGTGCAGCCCGGGCTGGGGCAGCTCCAAGGGGCAGGACTCAGTGTCCCCCCTCCCTCCCACCTCCACCCTTGCACAGAAGCCGTGGTTTGCAGGTGGGCTGTAGCTGCAGCACAGCTCCCCGGCCTCTCCCTCTCCCAGCAGCGGTGGCAGCAGAATGAACTGTCACAGCAGGCAGAAGTGCAGCACCTGTCACCCGCTGCCTGCTTACGGCAGTGCCAGGTCTTCATGGTGAACTGTTGCAGGTCAGGAGAAGCAGTGAGGGGAGCCAATGGACCACCTCAGTCCAGTCCAGCCTGGCCCTGCAGCCCAGGGGCGTGAGCAGCAACTGGCCCATGTCAACCTGCCCCAAGCACCCAGCACCACTGAGCAGGCAACAGGTACCTCACCTCCACCCACTGCAATGGTTTGCTCTGTCAGTGCCACCAGGAGAGGGAGAAGCGGGCTGTCTCGGGCCAGTCACTGCCCACGCCCCTGGGCTGCGGGGCCGGGCCCGACCACACTGGGCTGTGACCATCCATTGCTTCCCCCGCCGCTGCCCACACCCCTGGCCCATGGCAGCCCACCCTGAGCACCCAGAGCTGCCACGAGCAGACAGCAGGTGACAGGCAGTTCCCCTCCACCCACCAAGATAGTGCACTCTGCCACCAGCTGCAGCCAGCCCGCCTGCAAACCGCAGCCCCCGTGTGGGGCTGGAGGCAGTGGATACTGACCCCCACGCACTGGGGCTGCCCCAGTGGGAGGCAATGATGAGTCGGGCTCCGTAACTAACCCCAGCTCTCCCCTTCTCTCTGCTGCAGCCAGGTCTCATCCCCCATCCCTGCCCCCTCCTGTGGTCAGCTGGCTGCTCCTCAGAGGGACTCAACCCAGGGCACCATGTCAGTACCCTCATCGCTGCTTCCTGCAATGGGGGGATTACACCCCCACTTCCCCTCAGGCTCCTGGCATCTAGTCACCCAGGCCCCGGGTGCACACCCCCAGGTGCACAAGTGGAGCCTATCAGTGCCATGCTGCCCATTCACTGTAATGGAGGGATTAAGTCCCCACTTCCTCTCAGGCTACTGGGGCCTGGCCTGGTCCCTGCTCCTGCTGCTCAGCCCAGGGGATGGGGGAAGCTGACGATGCCTGGCAAGAGCTGCTGCCCCCTTGCCAGGCAGACCCAGCTGCACTCTAGAGCAGGGTTTCCCACCCAGTGACAGTGCTCCGGCTAGGGAGGAGAGAGGTGAGGCCAACCCTGCTTTGCTGGAACAGGCAACCCAGACCAGCCATGCCCAGCCAAGCCCAGCCCAGGGCTGCAGAGCATGCTGGGATGCTGGAGGACTCTTATTTAACTTAAACCAGGAAGGGATCTGGGACCTTCCAGAAACCAGTTTGACTTCAATTGGTTAGTTCTGATACTACAGTCAACCAGGTTTATCTCAAACTGGTTTTGGCCATTTTGAAACTGATTTATGTGCACAAGCTTATGTTCTGTTGCAGGTTTAAACCAGTTTGTGTGTAACTTCTGTCCCTAGCCACAAAGGTAACTTTGCAAATGCTATGGGGGGGGCAGAGGCTGGAGAGAGAGGGGGGGGGGTTAATAAAAAGAGAAAGAGAGAGATCTGACTGCTCACAGTCACTAGCACGTTCAAGCTCCCTAAGTACACATCACATCTGTCCACACAAGACGACAGTAATCCCTTGAGCTCTGCTTGCACGTGTATTTTTCTCAGTGCTCTCAGGGATTTGGCCTATTTTAAATGCACGTAAGAATAAGGGCAAAAAAAGATGGGAACACAGGTTGTAACTTCAATACACACAGTCTAGCCCTGGTGTCTCCTCCCCATATGTGCAGAATGGTGGTAAAAGCACTCGCACTACGCACCCTCTGCAGGGTGAACCCACACCACTCCTCATGAACAACGTGCGTCTCCGGCGGCTGCGGAGGCACGGCGGCAGCGGGAATGCAGTGGTGGTAAGTGGGAGCTCCTACGGACACCGCCGGCACTGTTGGCGGCAGGAGGTGGCGGGGGTGGCAACGCCGACCTGGGGTCAGTGACCACCCGCAGATGCCACCAGCAGTATCAGTGGCGGGGGTGACAAGTGGCGACTGCCCACAGGTGCCACGCTGCCTTGCTCATGGGGTGCATGTGCACCTGTGTGCACCCCCTATGTATTGTCCCTGCTGCTCGCCCTCTGCAGGATCAACCCATACAGCTACGCTAACAGCAGACCACAACAGCTTTAACAGCTCTTTTGATACATTCATGAGCATTTCCAAGTTGACTCAGCAGAGGGCAGAAGGATACACTACACAGTCACTGGGGATATGACAAACTTGCTGAGGCATCCTCATATTCTCTAAGGGTGGGGAGGTATGCAGTTCTTGCTTCAAAGACTTTTTTGGGGGCTCAGTTAGCAGCTGTGGCTGATCATTTCCACCGAGTCCCCTTTTACATATATCTTAAATTATTTTTAACTTCTTGAGTGGGAGGCTCAGCATATTTTTAGTTTTGCCCTTACGCTCTTTTTTGGCACGTTCCAGCTGTCTCTTAGGAGAACTTTGGAAAGTCGGCCTTGAATGAATACAACTTCCAAGTATTTATAGTATGTCATAAAATCCCAAACATACCATGTTCATCATCAGAGAAGCCACCGAGGAGGACACGAAGATTTCCCAGAGTAATGAATATGGAATAACTTGGCTGCCCTGGTTCCCATAGTAATAAATTTGATCAACTCTGCGTTCTGTAGCAGAAACCTACGGTTCAAGACCCAGCCTACAAAGCTTTTGTAGTGCCCCCTGCTGCCTCAAGAAGCAGACATTGTTTTCCCAGAGCTGATGACAGATTCCACCCCCACCTCCTCTGCCAGTGAGATAAAGTACTTGTTCCTACACAATGAGAGGTTTGTTGTCTGTTTACATTGAGGGCCGCTAATGGGAAGTGGAGGGGAAATACCATTCATGTTTTAGCCTTCCCTGTCTGACCCACTGATGCAAACACAAGCCCCAGAGGTTATCTGCAATGAGGAGCTTTTACCAAACAGACTCTTTCCTACTCAGTACAGTAGGAAAAGTTTTACTAACTTTCCCCAGACTGCAGGCCCTTTTCAAAGGTCCCAGACCAGTGAGCATTGCTTGTGTATGGGAAATGGACCAGCCCTTTCTTGCAACATTTTCTTTATGTAAGGCAAATGCCAGACCCAGCAGCAGGCAGCCAAGAGCTCTGGGCCCACTGACAAAGTCGGCAACAGGAAGTTTGCAGTGCTCAGTGTGGTACCATGTTAGGGCCGTCTCAAACTGCATCATGCAACACAGTTCTAAATCATCCAGGCTCAGCCCTTTCTGTCCAGTTAATACATTCCTCTTGCTTGAGCTATAGCAGTTCTGGCACACTGCACATAATTGTGCAGTGTTGGCATGAGGAATTACAGATCCTTGCACACCAATAGACATTGGCGATGTGTGTACGTGCACCCCCTGAGATCAGCCGTGCACCCCCTGGAAGTGCCAGGAGATCAGCTGCTGGGAGACCCCTGCCAGGCGATCGGCTCCGTGATTGGCTGCTGGGGGACTCCCCTTTGGTCAGCAATTTGGTACCCTCCCAGACTTGGGAGGCACCAGTCGCCCATGCCAATAAGTTATGATAGTTGCTTAATAATGTGATTGTCCAGTTAAAAACATAGCCAGTGAGGCCAAAGAGAATATTTAGAATAAAATCTGCAGATCAAAGGATGACATGGCATGATAAAGAGATACCACAGGAGGTCTCTCTCACATGCACAGCACTGTAGAGAAGGAACAGCAATTTCACAGGAATGTCCCTGGGAAGATAATATGGATATAAAACACAGGAGGGAGGTGAGGGATGAGCAACATTTCCACACAGTTCTCAAACTCCCTGAGGTTCCCTACACAACAGGTAGTCTGTAACAGCCTAGATTAGTTTAGATAACTCCTTGCTGTGGTACGCCCAAGGGCAAATTCTTTACCTTCCCCTAATGTAGTTGACACTAAAACCAAACAGCATCCTGTGCCAACAAAGAATGACGAATGGTCAAGCAATTGCCCTTGGGAAGCCTAGCAGGGCAGTAGTGCTGTCATGGGAACTCCCCTTGCATAGAGCCCACTCATTACGTCTAGAGTAGCCTCAGTTTCCCTTTAAGCGTGTGCATCCCTCTAGAGAAACATTTCCACCAAAGTCCATAGAAGGCACTAAAATATATTTAAAACAGTGCCTGAGGGAGTTCCTACAATCCAGATAAGTGTGACCTGAACACCCTCAATGCCCAGTAAATGTAGTGGGAATTATAGCTGATCACCCACAAAAAAAATCAGATGGTAACACTGGTGTAGAGAATAATTTATAATGTATAGAATTTAGCTCATCCTCTGCTGCTGAGAGCCAACAGACCTGGTCTTTCAGCTCAGGACAGAGGGTGTTGCTTTTGGAGCTAGAGGTCTGCAGATGATCTTACAGAGGGGGTTGGGTGATTTAACCTGCATTTAGTTTCTCATCCTTTAGCAGCTGTTTGACTATCAGTAACTTTAGACTGTAAAAGCTTGGTTGAATTCAGGAGGACAACACTGGTTTCTAGAGCCAAAGGAATGATGTGGCCATAATCACATCTGGTGACTCTGGACTCCCCAGTCTCAATAATCAGATACTCATTCATTGCCATTTTGGCAGAAATTTGGCCAAAAAAGACAAACTCATGAGTTCTAGAGCCATAGCAGGACAGATGACCACTCTGTATCCTGTTCAAACATAGGAAAATATAATAAAAACAATTACTATGACCTAGCAGCTTTCACTGGTAGAGCCTAAAGCATGTTATAAAAGAAAACAGTACTGTTCATTGTGCATATGAGGAAACTGAGGCATAGACTTGCCCTGTGGCAGCCAGCAAACCAGTGTCATAGCCAGCATAGAACCTTGGCCTCCACAATCATAATCCAATGCTCTCCAGGGGATTTCTGTCAGTAAGTTTTATACAGACACACATGGGTGACTGGTGCCTCCTGAAACTGGGGGGGCACAGTTTGTGGGCAGCAGCATTGGCGGCATTGGTGGTGGAGTGGCAAGCAGTGAGGGCTCGCAGAAGCCAACAGTGGGGGGGGGGGGG